>NC_137455.1:142481738-143681738 GCF_964235325.1 Thermobia domestica | reverse complement strand
AAATATAGGCTATCACATATCAAAAGCAAATAATTTTTACAGATGCTATTGTGGGAAATTATTTTTTCCTATTATGTGAATTAGGAAGCTCGGAAGTTGGGGAAAATTACCTCTTTTGCCCCCTTATCCTTGGATAATTTCAACCCTAAGCAATTAGGATGATCAGGAAGCCCTGAAGGAAGTATATACTATATTGGGTCAAAATATAATAATATTTACTAAAATTATAGCGGAAAATCGTTTTGGTATCACATTGTATAAAGTATATGTGCAAACTTTCAACATGGCTTTATTTGACTTCTTTGATTTTCATGGAGTTCAACTCCAAAAAATATGCTGATTTCTCAAACCTGAATTAAAATAATGTGTAGTTTCATTAAAAGTATACAGACAGAGAGACACAAATGTAGGTTGACATACTTACAATATGAGAAAATAGGAAAAAATGTAAGTCTGGAAAATCAAGGGAAAATAGGTAAAATATGAAGTACAATGGAAACCTTATGTGTTATGAAGAATAAACCTATGTGAACACAATTTTTAACGTAGAAAATAAGCTTTTGCACATATTCATGCTTCCTATAGACATTACAGATCTCATAATTGTTCCAATAGCATTCTTCCCTATCAAGAAACGTGAAAACCTGTATAGTATATAGTATGACCTGTTTGTGTTCATCTCTTATAAGCTAGGAACCAGAAGGAGGTACTGCCATAAAATGTGTATTAAGTAAATATGTAAAAGTGAACGTGGGTCACGTATCGACAACACTGGATGTTCATTGTTGTCAGTTTAACATAAAGTTGTATTTCTTTCAAATGTCACTAGTTAGTTTCTTTTATATTTTAAATATACATAAAGAATCAAAACCTGCAAGACCCGAGTAAGCCTGTGTTGCAGATTTTCGAAATAGAGTAAGATCTTGATATTTTTTACAACAATAAGAACCTAAGTACAAAAAGATAGGAGACTTCACATGTTAAAGATCCTAGTGTTTGGTATTTTGAATATCGTAATAACATATGAATAATAAGAATTATAATGTTAGAGGTTAAAATCGTATGAAGTTAGAAATATTGTCAAAAGTCTATGACTCGTAAAATTGCCTATCATAAATGTCATGTTTTATTATGTAGCACGTATCTCATAGATGTAACACAGTTTACACGAATTTTATTCCTCAAGCCGCTCTGAAAATATGAAAAATGTGTAACATTTGTACAATTTGTAACATTGATTAAATTAACTATGACTCGAAATATTAAATATCGTAATTTCCAATACTATGTTTTAATCAAAAGCAAGAGTGTTTTTGTATATGAGGCATGCGATAAGGTTAAAAGATCATTTGCATTTGTTTGCCAATTGCGTGCTTACTTTTCATAGTTTCGGAACACCTTAAGGTACAGAATTTCGTAAATGACATTGTCTACATGATGCAATGTTCCAACCTTTGTAATATTCATATTATTTAATCTCTCGTAACTTCGATCCAAATTATTCGCAACTAATTATCATGATATTGAAAAGTCGAATACTACGGTACTTTTCATTTATCCATATTTCTTATTCGCGGTCTTACTGTTATATCAAATACTTTGGGATTTCTTATTTCAGATATGTTTGATGCTGTAGTGATCTTAGTGTGGTCTTATTAGGTTTTAATTTTATGTGTGTTTTTAAGAAATACAATAAGCTAACGTTGTGCAGTTTGAAAAATTCAACTTTATGTTGGGTTGGCATTACCCATCATCCGTGTTACTTGACACACTTCTCCCATATCCATTATTTATTTGGATGCACTTCATTTACGGTTTGCTATTGGTTTCTAAGTTACAAGTGATGAAGGAAATAAATTGCACCTACAGTACATATGTACATGCTTATTCAAATCCTCATACAAGTTTCCTTCTTGTTCGAAATATTAATTTCCAAAGATTTATTGATGTTTTTTTCTTTGGTCACAAGTGCATGTACTCAGCACTACACTATGAAAAGATGTATGTTATCGATATTCACTCTCAGTGGACATAAACAGTTCTTGGCTACGTATGCATATATGTTGGCCAACATTCTAATCTAGAAAAATATTCCATTAGCATTACGTAATTGTGATATCAATGTGCGTTTTCCACTGTTACATTGTATTTTGCACATTATGTTCTAAGTAAGTAATAAAGAGTGCAAATTGTAAGCATGAAATAAATGCACAGGTGGTTAAAGAAAATGAAATATTTAATTTAAGCATAAAGTAGGCGCATGTTATGCAGTAGTTGACGTGGTATATTTTAGTTATTAGTGCTGATTTTTCCCTTATAATTTTGCCTCCCGAATCGGCCATTGCCTGCGATTCCCTGGCTAATATATTGCTTTTCACCTTATGCTCTCTATGCTTACTAGGAGGAACACTTGCTACTCTCAATGGAAGAGAGTTGCCACGAAACTAGGAGTGAAGTAAGTCAGGTGTCCCAATCTTACTGTAATAATAAATATATATTATATACACATAAATTCTTTCTCTATTGTTTCTATCTATTGTATGTTTGTGCCGTCTCCAATATACTTGCCGTATAACATGCTGTATGTCTTAATAGCTTAGAATATTTCTCTCTTAATGTAGGTAATGTATTAAGTATATATAGATATACATATATACGTATATAGGTAACTTACTTCAATTTTTGAAGACGTAACATTTGAAACTTTTTTCTTTGAATAAATATGTATCGGTACTGTAGCTACAATGTAGATATGTTATAGTACATTGCTTTCTTCTAGTCTGTTGTTTTTCAAAATTTCATACTGAAATCTTTATGCGTCATTTACTTATTTATTTATTTATTTATTAAAATCGCGTAATAGATAGGTTATAAGAATTAGTTTTGTAATGACAAAATAACAAAAAGTGACATTGAAAATGGCATTATAATTATTACTATACAGTTACTGAAGCAACCCTATTGAGAAACTTGTTTAAATACTGCTTCTACAATGATATCTGAAAACGTAGTAATTTTAAATTATCTCGATCTTTCTACAATAGTATAACTAACTGCTTAAGTGCGATATCAGATAGATTATATATAAGTATAGGTTTCTTCCTATCGGTTCTTTATCTATATTTTGAATAAAATTATTACTATCGATCATATACGTGGAAAAAATACTATTTATTTGTCTTTATTTTTTGTGACTTGAGAGTCAGAAATTATGCCAATATTCAGTTTTCCATGACAAAAAAGTGTGTAGCAACAGTACGAATTATTGTTTCGTTTTGCGGTTTCGAGGAAAGTTCTTTAAAAAAAAAAAAGTTGTGTAATGAATTTTTCGTGCCAAACATGACATTTGATTCAACGTATGTCTTAAATTTGTTCGTTGATTTTGTCCGTTGGATTTAGTTTTCCAGTTGTTTAGTTCTACATACTAGAAGCTACAGTGAATTAGAAAAGATATAAGACAAAAAGATATTCAGTCTAATTAAAGAATGGTGTGAAAGATTGTCAGTATTGTTCCTAGTCCAACGTTAATAATCCTTTGTTATCTATTGTACTCATTCAACAAAATCTACCACTGTAAATTTAATTAATGAGAATCTTCACAATACTTGTTCGGTTAGGTTAGTTGTAAGTTTTAACTACTCAGTTTCGTAAATTGTTCTATTTTGCATCATGTAAATTTGCATGCTTGAAGTATGATTCACGAGATAAACAATGAAAGTGGTGATACAATGAATAATTTATTGGTTTTAATTTTTCCCAATGACGTCAAAAGCGAGTGGATTGAACTTAGGTAAATTACGCTGCTGAGTGTTAATACAGAATTAATTTAATTGTTAAAGTAAGTAGATATGCATTGTTTTAGTTACGTGCAGTAGAACGCTCTGTCTCGTTAAACGAATACGCACCAAATATGCAAGATTAAGGAGAAAACACATTAAAAGTATATAAAAAGATCTAAAATCCATAATCAATTCGTTAAATATCTCTGCGCTGCCATTACAAAGAGATTTTGAGGTTTTAAAATATCTAGTAATGTCCGGTTTGTAATGCTAAAATACCATATTTCCTTTTTTGGACAAGAGGCTACGATCTTCACAACAGTTCATGTTTAAATGATGATCTACAGTTTAAAATTATAAATATAAAAGTACTCAAGTTACTACCCAGCAGATTTAATATATACGTATATAATAAAGTAACGATGACTTTTAGATGACTTAAGTATTTAGATATTAGTAATTCTATCAATTATCTCCATGTGATTAATTATCAAATTCTTTGTATTTAATTAGTGCTTAACATTAACAATTACTAATTACATATCGAAATTAAGTTTAGGCTATGATAAAACTTCACCGCAATACTGTTTTGACTCAAAATAACATAAACTTAATTTCCATTTAGCATAGTGTGGTTTAAATTATTTATATAATTCCTAAGGGTTTCTTTCTTTCTTTCTTTTCTGACTCAATTATTTAAAAAGAATCTTACAAGGGCTAGCGTTAACAGTATAGATGTATATTTTATAATTTGAAATTTGATGTAGAAAATTTTAATGAAGACTACTCAAAGACACTTCTAGTTCCTTATTTGTTATATAGTTGAAACTGTTCTTTTGTTACTATTCAGTACTTAACTTATAATATCCGACATTTGTTAGTATAGAATAAGTTCGTTCATCTTAGGCTTTTTTCTTTAAATAGTTATTAATAATTCAAATATTGAGTGATGATCTGCCATAATGAAGGTAGTCGGGTCTACCAGTAAATTTAAGCAAGCAATTAGCAATTTGTATTAAATTTCATGATCAAATAATCATATCCATCTAAAAATAAATTTCGTATGTGGTGACATAACAAATGTGTATCGAGTTAAGCTGAAAATATTAAGAAATTGTAGCTTTCAAATATCCCTTCGTTTGACTTTGTTAGTTTAATTTTTACCAGCTATGCTCTTACTTCCTTCCGAACTTAGGCTAGAATTTGATTTACAAACTTGGGTAATTGATAAATTACAAGGTGTTCATGAAGCTTTTTGTGTCTGAATATTAAAAATTTTAAAACTGTGCAGACATTTGTGACATTTACGTAGCATGGAATCTTCCCAAGTAAGTGATGAACACAAGAATGAAGTTTTAAACCAAGAAGTTCATCACATGTTTGCACTAGTTTAAAACGTTTAATATTCAGATTAAAACTCCACAAGCTTTTCCATTTGTGCTTGGGTAGTTGCAAAAGCACAGTTACCGAAAATTAAGTTGACAGTCAAAGAAGAGAGCACTTGAATGGCGTGACCTGTTGGGATTTCAAAATATTATATCCTAATATTTTTTTCTAGAATTTCAGTGTCAGGAAAATTAAGATCAGAATATTAATGGAAATATGATTGGAATGTATTCCTGAACTCAACCTAGTAGCTAAACATGGAAGGCAAATTGCATAAATGTTCGCTCTGTATTGATAGACATAAGAAACTTTATTAATCTATCTGTCCTGTAATTAACTTTGACACGTAATGGTACTCATATATATATATATAAACTATATAAAGTGAATTTTAACATATCCTGTACTTATTTATGTAAAATTCTAGTGAAATTTCGTCATTATTTGATAGTAATATAATCTTTTCACGTATGTTAATCATTCGGTGAACGTGCACTGGTGTAGGAAATGAATTTTCTCTTGTGTAAAAATAGTCAATATTAGGCTCATTTAATGATTTATTCGTGTATCTCCCTTCGGTTCGTCTTCGTTTAGAATACATCCGTAAATTAAATGTACTATATGCTTTTCCATAAAATGTCAGAGGAATTTATGGTATCTAGTTTGATTTTAAATTCCTGAGCATTTCTGAAGTATTACTAAAAATATAATAAAATAATTTGTTGCAAGATCAAAATGAGTCATTATGATGAAAATTGTTAAAGTTCCATAGGAAGAAAGAATAGAAACACATCGTATTGCCAATTAGAAATAACAATATAGAGGTTAGGGCATAGTATATACATTATTAATTAGTTCTATAAAAATTTTTGACAGCATATGTAATATTAAGAGGTAGTTTCTCGCTTTACTGTTTTGTAATAATAAAAGAACAATATCATGATAAATAGTTTACTTGATTATTGCCATAAATCCAAATACTTATTTTTGTCTCGTTTTGTCAAATTTATGTTTTGATCCTAGGTCGTCATTGATGCATTAAATCATAAGCATGACCAGAGTAATAATAAGCATTAATGTATTAATTAAATTGAAACCTCGCTGTTCTGTTATGAATGGCATAAAAAAACAATTCGGAAATTTTGCAAACGGAAAAAAATAAAAGAAAAGGCACAATGTTAAACATTTGCAATGGAATGCCATTGCTGTACATTGAAGTAGAGTACATGGGAATAAATTACATTTAAATAATTTGAATTCCATAAAAAAATCTTTTATTTCCAAAGTACAGTGTTCTTGCATGATGTCTGGTAAACAGTGTGTATTCTGCTGCTTCCTGTTAATTACTATTGCATTGAGAGACATCTTGTACTTCTGTTAATAAGTGTACAGCTAGACCTAGAGATTAACTGTCAGCTTTCGCTTCTTTTAATAATACAGAGCTACATTTGCATTTAATATTTTACTTTAAACTTGAAAGTAAATTGCTTGTGTTGTCCAATCTTTCTTTGTCTTCTTTGGTGTATAAGTGTGTGTACTTAGTTTTATTGTATGCTTCTGTCGTATCACTTGAGCATTGTTATATTATGTAGCATGGAACATTTTTGTGGTAGATAACTATATGCATGCATATCGATTAGTACACTAAATTCTCTTTATTTTCTTCCTATGAACATACCTGCAATTCGATCAAGAAATTCTCGGAGTATTAAAGAATTGAATTGTAGAAATAAAGTATCGTTTCTCTTCTCTCTTATTTGTCATTATAATGCTCAAACGTTTCTATGCAGAACTGCTGTGGGCAGATTTTGATATCGTTAAGTGTAATAATATACACAATGTTTTATTCGAAATTTGAAATAGCTTTTTTTTAACGTTCAACTTTGATGTGGTGTATGGATAATGTGTTTATAATTTTGTTCTGTGTTCTAAAATAAACAGGAATCTGGTTAGGTGTTCTTAATTGTATTTAGTACAGTATTTTGACAAAATAGTATTAATGGTGCTAAGATAATAAGTTAACTTCTATCGTATAATTCTAAAAGCATTGTCCATATATATAATGCATAGAATTATTTCGTTAATATATAAACAGTTAAATAAGATAGATAGTAAGTTTGTATACTTTTGAAAAAAAAAAATTAAAAAAATGAAAGTTGCCCAAAATACTATATGATTTGTTCTGTTGATTTGGCTTTGCCAGCTTTTTACAGACTACATTAATTGTAATTGTAATCATGCACGAGAAATATTCAGTACAGAAACCTTACAGTGGTTTCTGATGCCGAATGCTGTAACAGGCTACACAGGTTGAAAACTTCAATATATAAAATAATTGCTGTACTATATTTTGGTGTGTTCACAAACATTTCATGATTTTATAGAAATGTGTTATAAAATCAGAATAAAAGACACTTCCATGACAATTGGGATCAGAAACACACTAAAATAAATAAATAAATAAAAGCACGTAACTTTCAAAACGAAACGTTTTGTTATCAAAATATAGAAAACTGTTGAGTAAAATAATGAATGAATGAATATGGTTTAATGGGGACGTCAGCAGCGAGGCTATTTGTCACCATCACAGTTAAGTAAAATAGTATTGTACAAAGAAGTATGAGGATCATTTAAAATGCTCTGTGAATAATGTTCAAAACATGGGTTTATCTCTTGAAGATTGCGTTTATTTTTAATACGCTCAGTCCAACTAAGTTTTAAAGCCTTTGTGCCATTGCGGAAACCAGGTCCCCCAGACTTGCGAAATACTCACCCCTGATTCTTTAAATTCTTCGTCTGAAGAAAGTTGTATTTCCACCAAGATAATTTTTCAGCTCTGAAAAGGGATAGAAGTCTGATAAAACCAAACCTGGCGAATCAGGTGAATATGGCAACAGATCATACTCAACTTGTTGATTTTCGCCTTATTTCAACGACACCAGTATGAGGATATGTATTATTGTGATGCAGATTAAGTTACATCATGATAAACTCAATTTTTCTTCTTCATATTTTTTCCTAGTTGGTCCAAAAGCTTTGTACAGTAAATCGGTGATTGTTTTACCAAATAGAATATAGTCAATAAGACTAATACCTTTTGCATCTATATACAGTGAAATCTCCCTTAACGGACACCTCTATAATACGGACACACTTTTTTGTCCCGGCAAAAATATATGTTCCTTTATGGAACAAAACCCTCCCTTTTACGGACGCGGACAGTCCTTTTTTCCTCCAGACATTTCAATAACCTCCTCATAACGGGCAGGAATTATTCTCGGTTCTGGGATATATTATTCCTTACAAGCTTATCTATCATGAGTCTAGACCTGGTGAACCTTCAAACAGAACAGCTTTGAGCTGAACTTGAAATTCTTCTTTTTTTCTGCCTGCAATAAATTGCTTTCTGGTGGAAATCCTAGAAATCCTTCAATACGTGATAACACTTATGCATGGTCAGTCGTATGGCAAAGAATTCTATGCGAACTATCTTCCCTTCCCTAACAAATTTAGTCCTTGTGCCTCAGAGCCTTACATCTTTCCCGATTATTTCATAGATAACAAAACAAACATTGTTTTACAATAACATTTTCAACAAGCAATGTTTCCTCCCTTACTTTTTTGGAAAAGTAACATTTTTCTTTCACTTATGATATTGGAACTAGTCTGAGTTGGAGTTCTTTTTCACTTTCTCTAAGAGGATATTCTTTGTGATTGGGATTGGGTCAATAAACATATGCACTCCCATATGCCTTTTCACCTATTCCGCCAACGAAGAAACTGCATCAGTACACAAACACACGCGCGCGCACACATACACACACATGCTTCTTCCGCAACCGTACTGAGGATTTTCAAAGGACACTTGCTAATGAGTTTATTACCCTTGTAGAAGAAAAATTATGCCTTTTTCGTTAAACAAGAGAGTTTAGCCGATTAGTTGGTTCATAACGTATCTTTTGAGAAGGTTCTGATAATTTGAAATAAATGAGAAACGCTTACAGGGTGATGACATGTACTTAAGAAAATTAACATACATGCATTATCTTTTGCAGTACCGATATACGAATATATTAACACATCACCCAGCAAAATATTTTTTTCAGTAGAAATGAATTTCTCCTTAATCCCTCCCAGTAATTCAAATACGTACTAAATAGAGTATTTTCATACTGAATTTTACGTACTTACGTTCATACACAATGTATTTACTGTATATTACAGCACACAATTACCGTTGTGAGAAATTAAATTTCTGTAACCTCTTTGTAACGGACACCTCTCAATAACGGACAAAAATTCATGTCGCATTTGTGTCTGTTATTCAGAAGTTTCACTGTTTTTAATTTCATTGTGATCTTTTAAGTAGATCTCATACACATGACCTTCTGCTTTCTTTGGAGGTGGAGAATCAGAATGTTTCCATTGTGTTGACTGCTTTTTCGTTTTCGGAATGTAGTATGTACCTATGTTTTATTGCTTGCTAATCGATGCATAAAAGAATTGGATATTTCTTAAAACGGGCTAAACATTTGCATTCTGATTAGCTTTTAGTCAAGTGTCAGCAGTCATAATACTTACTTTTGAGGCAGTTTATTTGTGGACAAGCTTTTAGTCAAGATGTGAAATCTTTATCTGAAATGCCCAGGCTTCTGAATATCATTCGTTTTTAATTGGTGATCTTGGAGTATCACATCATGCACTTTTTCAATAATATTCGGTATAGTATCAGAGTTTGTCGCCTTTGCGCTTCATCTTCTAGGCTTTCATAACCTCCAAGCTTCAGGTCTTCACATGGTATCAGATGTAAATGAAGGAGGTGAATTCTCCCAGAGTATTTTTTTTTATTTCATTATGTTTTTTTCTGTTTCCTTCATTAAATATTTAATGTCCATCCGTCGTTCAAAATGTGCTATTTAAAAAAAAAATACATGTGTGCTGCAATTCCACGTCAGTAACCACAAATTGTTTGCAGATCCCGACAGTAATTGTCATAACGGAAGTTAGCCCATAATAATAGCAAACTCTGAAGCTAGTGCTGCCATCTGTAAGTCATCCTAAAAGCTTAAATCGCCCTCATAAGTCTAGTGCCACAGTCGATGGTGTTGAATGTTGTTCTTAGAATGTTATGACAGAAGAACTTACAGCTAGGTTAAAATAAAAGTATAAAGAGAATAGAAAACCTGTAGAAACTTTAAAAGATAGGGCGACATGACTCGCAGTTCCCCCAATTTTCATCACCCATTTTTAATTTTATTGAACATTTTTTAATCTAAAAGTTAGTTCTTATCTCTCTACTTCCATATTCTCCACAATTTCAGAACATACGCGTGAAGATATTAGGTGTTAATGACAAATCACTACACCAATTAACTTGCAAAATACTTGTGAGTTAAGAACAAATATGAGAAAATCATATGTTATTGTCTATATTATGTACGGTTCTCCTAATAGTCAAATCGTTATATACAGGTATAGTTGGTACACGTAGCCCCAAGTACAATTCTCATTTGGAGCGTGATCCCCATGTATATAAGAGCTTCCTCGTAGCTCCATCTTCTGCGCGGTAGACCTGGGTTAGAGATGCTCATGTGTGTCAGCTATCACGTAAAACTGGTAAATCCACGTTTCATATAACCTCGCTGCTGAGCAGAACCCTAAACTCAAAACTCAACGTGATCCATATTTAGGTATATTTAAACGTACTGTGTCTATCCTTGTATCAGCATGTGCAATTTTCTGATGGACCAAATGTTTCTGATAGTGAGTGTACTCAAAACATATGAACTGTATTATACTAGCGTAGGGATGAAACAAATACAGGGATTGCAATATTAGCAATATTCTCTTATTTAATGTATACCCTACATAAGTATAAGAAACCATGAGAATTTCAAAAATACAAATTAATGGATCCTGCTTTGCTGATATGAAAAGGAATAAAGGAACGGTTATTAGTTTATTCATAACTTGACAATTGGTTTCGTTTCTCATGTAATTTTTCGTTTTAAAGAGTGATAGTAGGTTTAAAATTTATTAAATTACTTTTATTCATTAAACTTATAGTTCATTGCATATATGTTGAATATACAGGATAGAATGTATTATATCAATATAGTTGTTTCTAATGAATGTTCGTTTTATCTTTTGCAGCCAAATCATCAACGAAGAGAAAGAAGCGGGTGGTGGGCATCATCATGAAGGAACAAAGTAAGTAAAATTTAGATTCAATAATTTTTATACATTATATTAAATATTCAACAGAAAAATGTACTGGCTGAAGTGGATATTCAACTGAAAATGTAGACAGAATGAAAGTAAGTAACAAGATTGAATTTTGAAAAATTGAATCACGAGGAAGTAAGAAACCTTTTCATGGAAAAATAATAATAAAAAAAAAATACTCAAACGAGGAAAGGATGGGCACAAGTAGTAACAGACCGTGGAAGCATGTTAAACTTTGCATACAGTAGGCAGCAGAAGAAGTAGTGGGTTACCGCGAACACAAAACGGCTAAGAAACCATCTGCTATAGAATCGATGTTGCAGAAAATAAGGGAAAGGAGAGCGTGGAAACTGGCTCATACAGAAGAGGGCAGAAATATGTACTTAAAGTTAAACAATGAATTATGAAAGTAAACATGCAGAGCAGGTGAAAAGTTTTACAAAAGAAAATTCGAGAATATAAAAGAATTAGAAAGCGTTGGGAAATATGAGGAAACGTACAAGGAGGTGAAATCTATAGAACTTCAGGCGAAACTAAGGAATATTATGATCGCAGTAGAAAATAAGAACGGGAAGGTTGTCAGCGTGAGAAGTGAAGTCTTAGGAAGAATATTTGAGGACTTACATGAGAGTAGGGATAGACCATGTGCTCTAGATGTTGAAGTAGAAAATGAAGTAGACGAGGATGATAACGGGTTTAGTATTTTTCGGAATGAGTTTGAAAAAGCCATATCCGATATTAAGAATGAAAAGCAACCGGGATAGATAATATACCAATTGAATTTATTAAGAATATGGGAGGCAAAGGCAAGAAAGAATTGCTCCTATTCTGTAATGAAATATATGAAACAAGAGAGTGGCAAAAAGAATTCCTGAAGACGATCATGAAACCGATGGCTAAGAAATCGTACCCGAAATATTAGTCTCATATCGCATGCAGCAAAAGTTATGCAACGAATACTGAACAGAAGGTTGTGTGGAAGGACAGTCGGGTTCAGGAGAGGGAAGGGCACAAGAGGTGAAATTTAATTATTAGGAGTGATCGGTGAAAGGTTTATAGAGAAAGGGAGGGAATTAGTTGCTTTGGTTTAGATAAGATTTTTGACTCTGTGAATTGGGAATTGTTAATCTGAGTTGTAAAAAAGGTTAGGTTGGAATGGGAAGATCGAAGACTCATAAGAAATTTATATATAAACTAAGTAAGTGTTAGAATAGACGAGGAAATGACAGAGAAGAGTGCAATTGGAGGGAGAGTTCGACAGAGGTGTTAACTGTCGCCAAACATTATTTAATATCTATCTAGAAGAGTTAGTGAAAAAGCACTACATAATGAAGACGGCATTTCGGTAAGAGAAAGAATTATTAGATGTATACAGTTTGCAGATGATATGGCACTTGTGACGAACTCTGAAAAGAAAATAAGGTGTTAGAAAACTTGAGGAAGGGCTGTGAAGAATATGGGTTGAAAATAAATGTTAGAAAGACAAAATCCATGGTGATGTAAACGAAACGGTTGGTGTCAAATATAGAAATAGGAGGGGTGAAAATAGAATAGGTGACTTGTTTTCGATTCCTGGATAGTATTGTTAGTTATTATATGAAATGCGAACATGAAATAAAAGCAAGGATGGGAATGGCGAAAGAAGCCCTTAATAGGAAGAAAAGTGTTTTGTGGGACTTGAATAGAGTTGAGGAAAAGATTTATAAAATGCCTCGTGTGGAGTGTTGTACAGTATTAGGCAGAAACATGGACATTACTTAAAAATGACGAGAAACTGAAAGCTTTCGAAATGTGAGTGTGAAGAAGAATGGAGAGAATTAGTTAACGTGAGCAGAAAATGAATGAGAGGGTGTTAGAAATGAGGAGGGAGAAAAGAATAGTTTCAGATATTATTAAGAGGAGGAAGAGAAACTGGTTGGGACATGGCTAAGAAGAAACTGTTTCATGAGGGACGTGCTAGAGGGTGTAATGGCAGGAAAGAGAGGGAGAGGTCGAAGGAGGCTACAATTGATCAAAACAGAAAAATCATACGTGAAGACGAAGAGTTTAGCGAAAGACCGTGGAGCATAGAAGCTTTGCAGTTGTGGCAATTGACCTGCCACTAATGGCAAAATACCTATGATGATGGTGAGTATGATATTTTAATTGCTCAGAAAGATAAACGAACTACCATAATCAATAGTGATCTGGTATGCCGTCACAATTTTTACACGCAGAAACAGTAAGAAATCCACAAACGTTAAGAACGTTCATCATAAGTTACCGCACATCTACCAAGAAGATGATCTTGAATGATGAACTTCAAATGGTGTATTTATTTGTGTTATATTGTTTAGGATTATCCTACATCCTATATATTTAATCCTGTTCACCTTTAATTTTTTTTCTTTTCATCGAAGAATGACATGAAGAGCGCTTCCCAACTAAAATTAGCTACTGTTTCTGCATGTGAAAATGGAAGACATACTGGGTATATATTGATTACTGTATTTTATATGCATGTATATTATTATTTAAGCTGCGTGTTATTTCACAAAAATATGAAATAAATCTATAAATTTTGTTTTAAGCTGCAATGGAAAAACCTGAGTTGGCATAGTAGTCAATTAAATATAGTCGTAGTATTTGCCCATTGTGTACAGAAAGTTCACTAAATTTGTCTACAATAAACTAACTCTATCCTAACTACAGGGTGGCCCAAAAGTAGGTATACAGTACCGTACTGATCAGCTCATTGTTTTTCTTATTGTTATCCATCAGGTAGACTTAGTTTCTTTATTATTTGTTCTTAATATGTTTTACTTACATCTTAAGCTCGGAAGAGCCGAAGCAAATAAACCCACAAACTAGAATGTTATACTTGATTAATGCAGGAGTGTAATAAAACTACATGAACTGACATAAAATGAAGGGGTACTTCCGGTTGACGTGGAAAGTTGAAATTTGGCATGATTGTAGCTTTCCTGGACTAATTCACAGGAAAATCGTCAAAAGTGAATATTTTTAATTTTTAAGGGGTCTAAAGGGGGGGGGAATTCCTCATGTTATTTAAATGGGTCTTTTTTGGATCTATAATCTGATGTTTTAGGTATTTGGAATTGGAATAAAAACTTGATATTCGGTATGCTTGTACGTTTTCGTTAGCATTACCCACGCATATCAGTAAAAATTTTAAAAAAATACAATACTTTAATACTTTAAAGTGGTTTTATGGGGAACTGAAAAATCTTTCCCATGTTATTTATATGGGACGTCTTCTATATCCAAAAATATTTAGGCACTTCCAGCAGGATTAGAATGATGAAACTTGGCATGATTTTAGCCTTCCGGGACTAACCGACAGGAAAATTGCCAAGTGAATATTTTTAATATTTGAGGGGTCAAAGGAGGGATGATGAAATCCCCATGTTATTTAAATAGGCGTTTTCTTGGGATACAAAATCTTATCTTTTAGATAGTTGAAATAGGAAAAGAAACTTGAAATTCGGTAAAATTTTGGGTTTAAGAGGGCGAGGCCATAGGCCGAGCAAAGGCAGGGGTGTGTGAGCGAAGCCACCAGCTGGGCTAATTCAGGAAATATGAAGAGCAAATGCACGAAATTCACTGTTGCTGCAAAGGTTGATGCGTAAGAGATGCGAGACCGTAGGCCGAGCATACGTGGGAGTCTGGGAGCGGAGCCCCAGCTAGCCAAAGGCTAGTTAAATATCTACAACCTATATTTTAAATCTTCTGTTCCCTATTATACATTTTGTTAAAGGCAATAGCTGGTTTCGCAAAAATTTGATGATTCCAAACTACTTGAATTTTCGGAAAGTTAGGTATAGTTTATTTGTTTCTGCGCATCCACAAGCTGATATATATTTGGGTTGCAAAGGATTAAATAAATTATGGCAAATAGCATACCGTGAAAGAGAAAATGTTTCGGGTATTTTGGGCGTATTATCGTTAGTGTATTCTTAATTGGAACTAATACAAAAGTAATTTCAGTTTGATAGTTGATTGGTCAAGACCCACCTCTCAAAGAAAGTTTTTACCTGACTGGAGGAAGGCCCCCTAGGACGAAATTTACTAAGGTCTACAGGTATTGCCGTGGGCACTTGTACTAGAAGGGACAATAGACGAGGCAGTGTATTTCTTAACCGATATTGCTCATGCATCGTCATAAAAGACTTTATACCATCTAAGAAAATAAAAACAATGAAATTTCCATCATTGGCACGATGAAGAGTTACAATGTATTACAATGTACAAAATTACATTTAATGAAATTATGCCATGGGGTATGTGAGACTTTATATTCTGATCAATATTTCCATCTCTATTATTTATTACAGAAATTAGTGAATAATATAGAAGTTGCAAAAATTCGATTTTTAAAATTAAAATAGATCTATTCAGTTCAGGGCTAAAAACAAAACATTAATGCCCTTTATAAAATAAACAGCAGGTAGTAAAGACTGTTCATTCTTTAAAAGATATAACTTTATATTTTCCTCACTCATAGTTTACAAAGTTTAAGCCAACATTCCATCTGACAGGCAACCCCAGTAATGTTCAATGCGATCAATGCAATTAAAAGGAAGTCAGTTTTAAACACTTGCATGACGTTAATTCGACATATGATACTGCAGACATATTATTCGTCACTATCTTTCTTCCGTGTGTCTTTCTTTTTGCTACCTCATACGTTGTGTATATTGATACGTAATTTTACAGTGAAGGACAAAGAAATAGTATAAGATCTGGAAATACTGCAGATACCTCCTTTTAACCAATTGCTGTATTTTTACATAAATATTTCCATATTCTTAATATTTTTTATTAAGTTCTTGCATTTATTATTTTTTTTAATGTTCTATTCCTTTTTCTAATTACAGCTACTCAGATGAATTACAGTTTGAATTCTTGGATGAAAGTAAGTTTTCTGTTCATTAGGATTTAGTAAATTACAAAGTGTTGATATCGTTTATAGTGGTATTGAATAAACTTCCTTATTTTTTCTTTTATTTATTGAAAAATTTGTTGGGTCATTCAGATGAATAAATTAAGAAACAAAGACATAATTTTTATCCTTTCTTATAAAACTTAATTTTATGGCAATCTTTCAAGAGTGAATTCCGTAATATGGCATTGTGTATAAATGGAGTACGTTTGTTTTCGTTCAGTGTTCGAATATATTGAATCCAGAGAGCAAAAGCAGTGCACTTCTTCACACGCCATTTGGAAATACAGTAACAGTAAGTCTGAAGCATGAGTTAGAAAGTGTAAGTAAATTACGATTTGTATTTTCAAAATACTTATATGACAAAACACACCATGGTTCAGCAAATAAAATGATGTTGAGATGTTAGATATAAGAAGGCAAATTATATCAAAATGTATTTGTACATCATGATTAATGATATGGAAAATAATTACTTTTTGCAAGGAATAGATTTTAACAAAAGTTTTTCTTTCTTTTTTTAAATATTTAGATAATTGCTAGAACTAATAATATTAAAGAAACACGAAGTTAGTAAGATGTTCTTACCATGGACTCAAATATGTAGGATAAAGTAATAGATTTTTTCTTTCCATTTTTTATTTATACCAATTCTAATGTCCCAGTTGTCATAAAGAGGGACCTCCTGGAGCAAATTGCAACGACCGATCTACTCATAAATTCACGTTAATTGGCAGCATAAATGAGATCATCTCAAAGTACCATGTGCCACCTTCGTCAACTGGAGTTTTCTGGAGATTCCCTCGACTTGCGTCCCACGAGTTGACATTTCAACGGGCCGAAAAATTACTTACGCTGTCAACAATCAATGCGAATTCTGGTAACGACAAGTGTTGGTCTTATGAAAAGAACATCTTTCTTCGATACTTTGTTGGTGGTCTTTATTGGTTATGGCTAGGCCAAACACACTGCCAACTGTCGAAAGGAGGTTTGAAACATATCCCGTGTTGTACATATAGTGGAATATCGACGCCCCAGCTTTCTGGAAACCCGTTCAGGACAGCTGTGCCATGGATGAGAACCTTTACTCTGAACAGTTAGCGGGTTCATAATATACGACAGAATTCTATTTTATCAACGGAAAGAGGGTTCTGTTTTAGGTCGATAACGTTCAATGTCAGAAGTTATGGAGAGTTACCAAAAAAACTTCAGAAATTTCAGTGTGTGTTCGAATTGGTACAACACTTTGTATGCAGTGCAGACCTCGTCCCTTCAGATTATAATTTGTTTCACTCCCTCGTGCACTTCCTATAAGGACAGTGATTGATTTAGTAAGTAGTGTAAAATGAGATTTTGTCTTCCAAATTCGCCGAATGGTATCAACGTGGAATTGTGGCTGTCTTGGATCGTTTGCAGACAACTATCCAACACAATGGACATCCTTTGCTGCCTTCCGTGGGTAAACCTTCATCCGTTTTGAATAATGTTTGTTTCTCTCTCTCTTACACACACACAATATATATATATATATATATATATATACGCGTACGAACAAATAAAGTTTTGATACACCCCAGTATGTAAGTTAAAATAGGTAAAATAGTAATATTAGTAGCTGTAATAGGAGCAGCTCTCAAGGCTATGTAGTTATCACATCTATCTTTGGAGCGAGAGAACGGGTTCAATTCCTGTTGGAGCATATGTGGTTTGGGTCCAATGTTACGTTGTAGGTCCACGCCTTATTTAGCCTTGGTGCTGAAAAGAGACTTTAAGGTCCCATTTAATCAAATTATTATTTATAAATTTACAATTTTTGTTTGTTCTTTGATGATCTTAATTTGAGATTATATTCTTTGTTGGAGAAAGTAAACAAGCGAGATTGCTTTCGAAGGTAGATTCATTACAAATAATTATAATAAATTGCTTTCGAAGGTAGATTCATTACAAATAATTATAATAAATGTAACTTTCGGATAGCTTTCTTTGAAAGCTGTTACAAGCGACTAGTGATCTCCCTTTACAGCCGAATATAGTTGTTTCACGTGTGTAAAAATGTTAAATTAAATTTAAAAAATGCAAAATAGTGTTTTCATTGTATCTCTTTCTTTTTAGATCCAATTACCATCTATGATCTGGATACACCCCCTGAGCTTGGATTGCAAGGCGATGAACCTGATTCATGGACACCAACAGTTGGAAAAGAGGTACTTTAAGTCTATAAAATATACACACTTTTCCTTTGTAGCAAATTCAACTATTTATTCGTATTTCATATCGGATCGTCGAAAATTCACTCACATTCAGTTGTATATTTATCAAAGAAGCAATGAGGTTGATTACATTTTAGTTTTCTTTACACGCCACTGTTTTGTTTTCTTTAAAATTTATTATTTTACTTGTAAGTTTGACAAGAAGACTCACTGTACTGATTAACAATGAAATAAGAAATAGCACCCTGGAAATTTCCAAATCGTGGCTGTCTGTAGACAGGAACGTGTTTCTTTCGAAATAAATTTAAGAAATCTTGTTACGAGGGATCATATAAGTAAGTGCTGAAAATATAAGTTTTGCCAAAATTTAAATGCAATTCTAGCACGTTTATGTTAATCGTATCTTTAACGTAGAGAAATGCGCACTTTGCCTAGCATCCGATCTCTGTGTAAATATTATTATTATTATTATTATTATTATTATTATTATTATTATTATTATTATTATTATTATTATTATTATTATTTTACATTTCTATAGTGTTCGTACTCTTTTTATCTTTGAGCTGAATTAGTGGTCTCCGAACATCTTAATAAGTTTTCCCCAAATTGATCCTTAACATTTAATTTTATTAGTAACAGATCTTTCATGGCAATATTCGTATTCGTTATTGATCATCATATCTATTTTCCTTGTAAAGTGAACTATGTATTAAAAGAAAGAAAAATATGTAAGTGTTGCCAATACTCGCTCAATATTTTGATAGAATTCTTGTAAATTGACTATAAGCTACTCTTTTAGTATAGTTTTTCTTTCCTGTTTTACTGTGTCTTATGTTACGAGCTGAGGAGTGTTATCCCATAAGTTGATGTAACATATGTACTTAAGTGAAAGTACTTCTATTTATTCTGTTTAAATGAACTACAGTTGAAGGTAATAATGTTGATTTTCTATAATATTTTTACAGGTTACTAAGAAACTGAAAGAAAAAGAAGTAAAACGGCAAGAACATATTTATGAGTTCATTTTGACGGAAAAGCATCATTGTCTTACTCTCAGGGTTATGCAGAAGGTAAGAAAAGTCAAAATGTCGTTTACTTATTATTAATGCAAGGCTACCGATAAGCTACGGAAGCTTTAAGAATAGTTAGATTCCTCTTTATTTATTTATTTATTTATTTATTTATTTATTTATTTATTTATTTATTTATTTATTTTTATTATTTTTTTCCTTTTTCGCGTGGTTATTACAGCCTTTAACAACCGCCAAAATAAGGGTATCTTGATGCAATATGCTTAAACGATCAGTGTTGTCATTCTAAGATTCCAGTCGTGAAACTATTTGCATTCTGATATTTTCTTTCAACTATTGCTAAACCTAGTAGTCAGTTCGACAAACATAACCTTCCTTCCAGGGACACAGGCGTCATTTAAGGGGGGAGGAGGGGGCAGTTCCCCCCCCCCCCCAAGGGTTTGAGGAATACATATACTTTAATCGATTGTCTACTAATGTACTAGTACAAAACGTGAAAGTCTTGTGGCGGTGGTGCTCTTGCCCCCCTCAAGCGAAGTCTGAAATGACCCCCCTGCTGTCCATTGAGCCGCAAATCTTCTTAACACTAGAAGTGCGCTTCGAATATTGTAACGTTAAGTCCGCATGGGGTCAAATTCGACCCCACACTTAATTTCGCAGCAATTACGTTTGGTTATTTATTTATTTCACTGATTTAATTGAAATTAAAATAGTTTAAACAATAGTAAGGCATCCATGCGCATGATCCATATAATTTTCAATATTTTATACAAAATAACAAGGTTCTATAGATACTAACTTAGAAACAGATTCTATAAGTATTTTACTGTGAAATCTGAAATAATGTTCCACTAGAAAACATACTTTTGATTTTATATCCTATTCCAGACCCACCCATTTATTTATAACTCCAGGAAAATAAAAGGTGTTTGCGTTTTTAAAAGTTTCGCGAAGTCCACTTGGGGTCTTTTGAGACTCCAACACACAGTTTTTCACAAATTTTGTATTTCTGTTTTTAAGTTTATTGCTTTGTTTGAATAAAAATAATAAATTTATACACAGAAAACTCTCCCAAGCAAAGTCACAGTAGAACTAAAAGTGTAAGAAATATAATAAAATATATCATCTTGGGCAGGGACGTACGCAAGGGGGGGGACCTGGGGGTCCGGACCCCCCCCCCCGAAAAATCGACTTTTTTAAAATTTAGCCTAATTTTAGGGGCAATTTTAGGAATTTTAATATAAAATACCTTCATATTTAGTTTGGACCCCCCCCCCGAAATGAATTCCTGGGTACGCTACTGATCTTGGGGTCAAACAAGACCTCCAAGCGTACTTTTAGTGTTAACAAGGGCACAACACGATAGCTCTGTAGTATAGCGCTCACTTCTATAGTAAATTTCCTGTATTGTGAGCTTACAGTGGACAAGATCGAGTCCGTGGATTTTCTCGGGCTTTGTCGATCCCCCCCCCCCAATATTTTTATTTTTTCCAATTCTTTCAGTTATTCATTTTTGTTTATTGTCCATTTCTTTGGGTCTAAACGACACGAACATGAAACATTAAACTGAAGTTTTCAGTTAATTTGAATCACTCCCTTGTTTTATTAATATTTGACTTGGAGGATAATTATCCAATAATCAGACCTACGTTTATATTACCTTAACTAGATTGTTTTATGTCTCCGGAATTTTCAACAAAATGAAAATGTATATAGGGTAGATTAGGATCTGTGGCTATATAGAACATGTTAATTTCGGTGAAATTTCATACTTACAGTCGAATTTTTAATCGAATAAATTTTATACAAATTGGTTATATAGGAACAATATAAAATGTGGCGAAAATTTAACACAGTGTAATATATCATAGATTTCGATGTGGTAAGGCTGGCTGTAGATTTAGTGAGGTTTTTGTCTTCCGGAAGAGAATGATCATATCGTGTAGTGATAGACAGTGTCCTGAATGCTCGTGTAAGAAGCTGTTCGTTGAAGTGTTATTGTCCTTCTGAGTGGCTCAGTTCAGGAAACATATGCGTCCAGATTTTCTACCTTTCACTGAGTAAATATATTATTGTTAATGAGAAAGTTTAGACTAGGCCTGTACTTCGACAGTGGAAAAAAAAATCAGCCCTTAGATAACCACACACACAGTACTCGAGAAAGTTCTTTGATCACCAATGAGTTGGCATTAAAACAAACGTCTTTTAACCCTCTGTGATTTTAGCTCCATATTTCCAACTAGTGTTTCTTTCAGAAAACATGTGCCGCGGGAGAAACTATAAAACTACGTATTAACAAAGCCTACAGCTACTTGTCTTACATTTTTCTGAAACACAAACAACAAGACTTTCAGTTGTCACATATCTGTTCAAGGTTGTCAGTTACAGACACAAGGTACCATCTAATCTCTAAATATGAGAAGGAAAAAAAGTAGCTTCAGCACGAGCTTTAGAACACTTGTAAAGTAGTAATATTAAAATGTTTATTTATTTATTTATTTATTTATTTATTTATTTATTTATTGTATTCTAAAATTATTTATCTCCACTACTGGTACTATTCTACAGTACTTACTGTGTACTACGTATTAATCTTATCTCCTTCAGGCAGGCACTTTCAGAGCTCCGGAGGCACTGCCTCCCCCTCCCCCCTCCGCGCACACACACACACAAAGACTGAAAGAAACATTGTTTCTAACATACTCAGGATATTCATGTATTATGAATTCTCCAGATTTCACATCACCGAATGCATACGTGTGATGTATCTTGAAAAAAGTTAATTTTATCTTAAGTCATTGCATTTGTGGTATTACGTAAGCAAAAATAAACATAAGATGAGTTCCATACATTCAATTAAGGACACAGTTACGACAATGTTTTTAATCTTTCAGTGTATATTTCATCTGGAGATAGATAATTCCTGTCCAGAACTGTGTTTTAAAACTTTTTATATAGCTAAGATCCTTGTAATGTCGTGTAATAGGTTGAAAAGATTCAGAATTTTGAAGATTATTTACTTTCTATCTTCAGTTTTCGAATATACCTTGTTCCTGGTCTCACTGCAGTTGAAAGCATTATTGAAAAAAAAAAAAAAATAACTATATGATAGTTGTGGGGAAAAAGCGACTAAATACATGAATTCTGTCTCTTTGTATGCGAGAACGACTATTTATAGAATAAGAATAAATAAGCGGTGAAGATAATATATAAAAAATCTCATGTGTTTGTAGTATATAGTCTGTATGTATGGTATATTAGGTAGTACAGCTGCAAGATCTATCTGTATTTTTCCAGTATTATACGTCATTTGTTGCATAGTCACAGTGACTACTTGTCGTTTTCTTTTACTAACTAACTAACTCTATAGCTTATGGAACCCGGAGGTTCAATGCCGCGTTCACAAAAGCTCTCCACTGACTTTTATCCTTAGCCAATTCGATCCAGTTTCTACTTTGTATTCCTATCTCTGCAAGATCCATCTTAATATTGTCCTCCCATCTGCGCCTAGGTCTTCCTAATGGTCGTTTTCCGATTGGTCTTCCAGTCAAGACTTTGAAAGCGTTTCTACTTTCTTCCATTCTAGCTACATGACCCGCCCACCTAAGCCTCCTAGACTTGACGACCCTAACAATGTTGGGTAAACCGTATAAATTATGTAGTTCCTCGTTATGAAGTTTCCGCCATTCCCCATTCCCGTTCCTCTTGGGTCCGAATATTCGTCTAAGGATCTTGTTCTCAAATACTTTCAGTCTATGTTCTTCCCTCAGAGTAAGCGACCATGTTTCGCAACCATACAAAACAATAGGCATGATTATCGTTTTGTATATTTTAAGTTTCATATTTCTCGACAGAATTCGCGATGACAAGAGATTTTACACCATTCAGTATTTCATTTCGTACATGACCAATTCTCGCTTGCTATGATTATATGCGGAGAGCTGATAATCATAGAAACTGAGGCTTTTTATTGATATTTTCCTTATTGACAGCAATGAATTTTGCAATATTAGTTGAAAGTATGTTTCTGCTTGTGTAAAATGTAATAGTGAGATATGTTTTATTTATTTACTATTTGTGCTGTTACAGGTGTTCGTGGAAGGTTTACAGAAGCACTTCAACCTTGGCCAGAACGTGGACCGCATGTTCCCAAGACTGAATGATCTCACGGAAATTCATTTTGGATTTCTTAGTCAGTTACGGAGACGTCAGAGAAGTTCACAAATTGTGGAAACTATCAGTGATATTTTACTTGAACAGTTTTCTGGTGAGTGTGCTGAAAAACTGAAATCAGCATATGGTGAATTCTGCAGTAGACATCGTGATGCCGTGGATATTTATAAATGCTATCAACAACACGATAGAAGATTCGGCGAGTTCGTGAGACACTGCCAGGGAAATCCCTTGTTAAAGAAGAAAGGAATTCCTGAGTGCATATTGTTTGTTACACAGAGACTCACAAAATACCCATTGTTAATAGAACCCTTGATCAAGACTTCCAAAGACAATAAAGAGGAACAGGAGAGACTTAGTAGAGCGTATGCACTCGTCAAGGTAAGAAATTACATATGAGTATTTGACGTTGATACTTGATTTTAATTTTTGAGTTCATGATGTTAGTCTGTGTCGAGAGATTTTAGACTACTAAGGAAGAAGGGAGAGGGGAAAGACAAAGTAAAAGGTAGATAATGGCAATGAATATGTCTAATTTTCCGTTGCAAGTTCATTTCCATATACCGGTATGTTTACGACACACATGAATATTTTACTAAGTTTTTTATTGTAAAGAGTATTGAGTTCAGTATATGATTAAAAAGAAATATTACTATAGGCACTCAAAAGATAGGTATAGATAATGAAGTAAACTTTCCGGTAATTTTGAATCGCTGGAAGAAAGTTTTTTTTTTTTTTTTTTTTATTCGGAAAGATTGGAAAACGGGAGGGGGAGATTCTATTTGTGTATCATTTCTCCCAAGTACAGTATTGTTCGATAAAACCTTGCCATTAATATCTCCTTAAAAGTCCTACACGCTTACTTACTGTCAAAACTAAATATTTTGCTAGGTGAGAGCTTTATTTAGAACCAAAGCATTATAATTTCCGACGTACGGTTGCCAGAATATGGTCTTCTAAAGCAAGGTGGATGGGACAAAATTTTTTGAATAAGACTGTATATTAGCTTTAACGAACTTTAAAAATAATTACTTCTGCTTCAAATACGACAATTATGATGATCTAATGCTCCTAGCGAATAATAATGGAATTGAATGAAAAAGGAAGATCTTCATTCAACTGTTAGATCTATAAGAGTAAATATGTTGAAACATTCACTGGTTCATGCATTACTAGATATCCAAATTAGTGAGGAGTAGAACCTTGAAATTTTGTAGAAACAGTTTCCTTGTACCGTAGATTGGATAAGTCAGGATATTGCGAGATGCAACATAAAAATAATGTCTTAAGTTTTGTTTTTGTTTTTGAAATCATTGCACGTAGAATTTTGAACTTTTGTAGCCTTGTGTTCCTTCTCTGTATGTAGTGACGACAAAGCACTGAAGGCAACCTAGAAAAATGTAAATAAGTCGTTGTCCAACAAGTTGGGAATGTTTTCCCCACCACCAGGTTTGAGAAGCTGGAAACATGAACGATCGGATCGTTCAATTCTTTCATAAAAATACATTAATACTAAACTTGGGATGTAGCTCTAAAATAGCTGTTATAGTAATTTAAATGAAATACACAAAATGCATTTTGAAAAGATGCAGCGGAATTTAGGTTGGTAAAATAAGAAAATATGGTCTGTATAAAAGTAATGGTTTGTTGAGTAAAGTTCGTTCAATGTGTCAGCTAATTACAGTACCTTAATGTATCGTGGTAACTCCATTAGTCAATCGAAGTTTCTCCGTCAAAAGTCTTATCCACACCGGAAGACCGACAAACTCGTTGTTTGTGGTTTTGTTCAAAGGCTGTTTGGCAAAACCCACCCCTTTTTCTTCTCTTCTTCATAAAAGGTAGTAGACTTCGAATATTAGTGAACACCCACAATCACGTTATCATGACGTAGATCGAAAGTTGTAGAAGGTTTAGAACATAAACCTGTAAGTTTGAATACCTCAAGCATTACCCTCAATCGACCTCATCGTCCAACGTGAACTTAACAATACAGCTTATTAAAGTGGAAAAGGCGGATTTCGACAATAAAATAATATTTTTCTGCGTGGATGTAAACCACTATACTCTAAAGAAAGCATTAGCTGCCATGTTAGTCAATATCAAAATATTGACTCAACAAAGTAACACAACAAAATATAGCTGACATATGACAAGATGTGTATTGTGTAAAAGCAGCAAGTAAGGGGCGGGGGGGGAGGGAGAAGTAAGAATAAAGAATATGAAGTAGACATGTGCAGGATGAAGGACTTCTGCTAATGCACCAAGTTTAATGCTCCAAACAAGTTTATACAAAGTGCTTCTAGGCTACATGAGTTCAATTCTTAAAAATAATAATAATAAATTTTGTAAATGACATCCACTGAAATCGAACGACGGACTTCTTGGACCATATCTCTCAGCATGTAGCACTAGGCTGACAATAAATGGAGTTTTACGAAATTTGCCTTCTAGGGGAGAGAAGCAAAGGAGGCGTTACGTAACTCCAGTAAAATAAAACTTTCGTCATCAACTGTTTTGAAAGAAAATAAAACTGTAATCTCTTTCCCAAATTTCATTCCTTTTGTGGGAAAAACGGGAATTTTCCTAGTTGTTTGGTTGTATTCGAGTTTAGTGTCCTTTTCAGCAGCGAGATGTGGACATCTGCTTAACATGGGATCCGAACTACATGATCTTCCGCCGGTAATGAAAGCCGAGTCTTCGCCAAAGGCGTAGACGAGAAATTTGGAAATACAGATTCTTCATCCTAAATCTAAGTATTTTCATGATCTACAAAACTAAATAATGAATATTTTTTAATTTAGAACTTTCTGAATTATAATTGTAGTCTCTCATTTAATATCTCATTTCAAAAAGCGATCTGAAGGACAGAAAAATATCTTAGGTGATATACAGAACTCATTCTATCTCGACTAAACTTTGCATCGAGATAGACCTTGACTTGTTTAGTAAGTGAAATATTTTCTTGTGCAGAGCTTGCGTTCCATCTTCGGATTTGAACTTGGTGCAATTTTCGCAAGAATTTCATTTATTGACATTGAGAACGAGAGTTAGCGAGAAATTCATGGAACAGACCTGTTAAATGTTAAGTAGAATACAGTGTTACTTACAACGAGATTTGCTAAAATCAATAAAGGACGAATTTTTCCCACAATCGGGAACTACTTACTAGTTATTAAAATAAAATGACAAATGAAAGGCTGAGAGAAACAAACTGTTTATTGCAAATAAACTATTGGTTAGACCACACTCTTGTTCAAAGAATAGCGATACGAAATTAATTATGTATAGCTTCCAGCTAAAGAGTTTCACATGCAGTTTGTATGTGTGTCAACCAGAAAATAATCAATTTAAGGTTATTACTCAAAATTTAAACTTTGTCAGGTAAGTTCTTTCTTGTACTTAGAATATGTTAAATACAAACTTCAGCTTATTACTTTTAGTGTAGCCAGAGATGTATTAAGCGGGAACAGAGGAGTCAGTTTGGGCCAAGCTCTACAAAGTAATAGGAGAAGGGAAATTTTGTAAATCCGCATGTTTTTATTTTCGGATTAATATAAAAAAATATCATGCACAATCTTTAGAAAAACACCTGACCATACACTTCTCTTTAAAAGGCTGTGTTCTCGAAACCGTGTATAGAATTATTAAAGCAATTTGTGTGATTAAAAAGAGTACAAGACTTTTTAAGGAAAGATGGACGAACAAATGTCGTCGGTTCTTTTGAACACATATACACAAAAAACATTTGTGTGTATGAATTTAGAATTGAAAGGATTGGATGAGCTGGCGCATTGTCATCTTGAAAAATTGTTTCATATCCTAAAACCATCTGGACCGTAGGATACACGTGGTCACTTAAAAGGTGCATATAATCACTGGTCGTAATGGACCTTGTCTAGAGCATAATCTATGGGTGTCTGCTACAAATAAACACTACCTGTTGTTGGAAATAAAGTAAAAAAGAAATCGTTAGACCTACCCTTTACCAATGATCGGCAATCCAGTTCGTGAGTTGATACCATTTTCTTCGCGTTAAAGCGTTGTTAAGGAGTTGCCTGCAGTTCGGAAGTGCAATGAAATAAAGAAAATTCAACTCGACCCAAGTGCTATTTAAAAATTCCGACGGTGCAGCCGTTATCCTTTGCTAAATTAGAATTCCTTTTACCCGTAAGATACAAATTTCAGTCAAAGCGTAATGATAAGAATCCAGATAAATCAAGTTCAAAATTTCATCTCAAGCTGTTCAGGTTCCGTTGTCCCTTGATGATGAGACAAATAACTTCAGTGTTCCTTGTAGATATTATGAAAAAATATATAAATTGCCTCCTTCCTCCTTAAAAGCTGAATTTTTGAAAATGCTGGAGCACATGACCGCTTACTATTACTGAAGAATGTATATGCCAAGTTCCATTTTCCTCGTTAGGGGCTCGTGAGATAATCTATTTTATCATACATTTTCAACCGTCCTTAGGATACCGATTTTAATGAAAGTGACATGATAAAAGCCTGGCTTCAGGTAGATAGTAACCGTGTTTAAAACTTCATCTCAAACTGTTCAGCTCTTTCTTGTAACGATGAGACGGACTACATCGATTTGAATGTGTAGAAAACATATAGATAGAAATCGTCGTCTCGTCGTTTTAAAAACGAAATTTCGAAAACACTGGCACTTGTGTCTGCTTATTGCTAATGGGAACTGTAAATACCGAGTTTAATCTCCCTAATTTGGTGAGATCCTGAGATTTTTTATTTTTGGATAAATTTTGAACCGCCTCTCCGTCTTAGGATACGCATTTTAATCAAAGGGATATGACGCAGTAAAAACTCAGTTCAAGGTAGGTACTATTTTTAAAATTTCATTTCAGACGTTTTACCTATTTCTCCGTTAAAATCAACAGACAAAGATTTCATTTTTATAATAAACATAGATATTGAGAACAATTATAGCGGCAGAATTTTCGAAAACTCTCGGACACGTGTCCAGTAACAGAACTTTTATCTTTTTAACATGAGGAGTTCATGAGAAAATTTTTCTCATAAATTTTAAACCATCATTTCTTCGTTGAACTTCCTTCTCCTTAAGATACAGTTACCTAAAAATATATGCTAAGTCAATTGTGTGGGTGTATATTGGACAATATAATATTTATACACGATGGCTATTTTTAAAGTACAGTGTGTTCGAATATGTTTGAAATTGTACGTGACAGAATGAGTGGATGAAGGTCGGAAAAACGTTTGTGATAAATCTGTAATGACTGAGGATTTGCTGCAGGCTATTGAAACCAAATGCACGAAAGCAGGCGATTCATAACCTCCAAGTTGGTATCAGAATTCCTACAAATTTCAAAGTTACTTTTATTTAAAATCGCACCTGAGAATTTAGTTTTAAAAAACTGTACTGTCGATGTATTCCTAAACGGCTGAGTGAAGACACAAAAGAGAAAGATGACAAGTGAACTAACATTTTCAAATCGCTACAATGACAGTGTCTTAAGTCACATGAGAGATTTATTGAGTCTTACTGTCACATGAGCTGAAACAGTGTGTTTCATGTGACTCCAGAGTCGAGTCACAATCAACGGAGTTGCAACGCAATCATCACTGGTCAATGTGACAACAAAACAAACTTTCAGAACGTAAGATCATGGTAACTGTGTTTTGGGACAGACATGGTGTCTTGTTAGTGGATTTCTTGCTACAAGGAACTGCAATTGACACTACTTCATATTGTGAGATCCTAAGAACTTTGTCGAATGACCAGAATAAACGGTGTAGAATATGTAATGCTTCATAATGCTTTAATTAATTTGATTTTGAGTTCAGCATCCCCTTCAGCAGCGAGACAATATGAGACGTAGACCTACAGGTTAACATGGAATCCAAACCACATGAGCCCTGCTGGGAATCGAACCTGGGTCTCCCACGCCGAAGGCGCGTACGATAACGGATTACCTACGAGGGAATGCTTCATGACAATGCAAATCTATATGCTGCTGCTCAAACTCAAGATCTGTTCAAATCCTTTAGCTAAGAGAAATGGGAGCATCGCCATACAGTCCGGATCTTGCGCCTGGCAGCTACCACCTCTTCCGCCATCTGGAGACCTTTCTGGGTAGCAAGCGTTTTAGATATTGATGAAAAAATGAAAACGGCCATGAAGAATTGGCTGTCATCACAGACGGCAAAGTTTGTGAAGAAGATATTCAGAATTTTTTTTTCCAGTTTAACGTCCCACATTATGCACAGAGGCTAAGGGAAACGATAATGATGAGATGGATGATAATGGTAGAATGAAGGAAGTGGGAGATTTGTCTACCATAAAGTTCACTTAGCGAGAACTAGGATCAAACCAGGTATCCCATGCACCAAAGGTGAACGCTCTACCACTGATCCACCGCGGTAACCTCAAAAATTCGTTGTTCCCTAAGGTAACTAGCTGAAATGTCCATATTTCGCACGTCGAGAATAGATTTAGGGAAATATTTGAACTCACTCCCCCCACGTAGGACATTGCATTTCAGTGAAACTATAATAATTAAAACCCATAAGATAATCTATTTTCGGCATAAATTTCGAATCCTCGAACTCCTTAAGATAAACCCTTTATTTAAAGTTAAGGTAGGTACTATGTTCCCAAATTCATTTCAGATTGATCAGCCGTTTCCACGTGAAGCAGTCGAAAGCAACAGGCAACATCACATTCAATAATCAGCTTAGTGACACCGAAAATTATGGATTCGACACTAATTGCGGTCATTTTGTATATTTTATTTTTCACCTCCCATGCCGATGCCAAGTTGGGTTGAAATTGCTCTAGGCGTTCCAGAGTTGTACTGGAACGCACATACATTTTAATGTATAGAGATACAGTATACTGTGTTACTATGTTATGTAAAAACAAAGAGAATGTGATATATATATATATATATATATATATATATATATATATATATATATATATATATATATATACAGTATAACTAAGAGCATTGTTCTATTAGTTTCACATCCTATTATCACGGACGTGTCGTATAAACGAATGAGCGACGTTCGGCAATAGTAAAGTAGAAGCCGAGATGGAATAACATTACACTGAATTGTTTTGCGTTGCGGTACAAACTTATGAGACGAGCTTTAGTACTAGAAACTTTAACATCTTTTGGTTAAGTAGCCCTTTTTCAACAAATCAACAATTATATTTTTATTCAAATGTAAGATTAAATAGAAAAAGAAATTATGATTACTTTGTATCAAATGATATTTTAGCTAATTAACATTATTTTTTTCCATGTATAGGATATACTTTTTGAAGTGAATGCTCAAGTGGCCGAAAAGGAAAAGGAAGATAGAAAATTGGAAATTTATAATAGAATAGATGCCAAATCATCCACTGTTCATCGTGGACAGAGATTCAAAAAGTCTGATATTTTGTCTGCAAATAGGAAATTAAGGTAAGTAGTATGTTGAAAAATGCAGTTCATATATGTTAATACATGGTTTCCTTATTTAAACAGGCCTGGGACGTTATATGTAATCTGTTTAACACTAACCTTTGTCGAACCTAATTTTGTTTGGAAAACACGCATAAAAAGTACGAAAATTGCAACATGACTCAAAGCACTTGAATGAACATGAATATTCTGTTATGCACAAAAATTTTACACAAATCGAAGATTATGGAAAGAAACAATTGCGGGTCATTCTATATCCGTTAAAAAGAAATTATAAACAGGTTGAAATATAAATTAATGAAAAAAATATAAAAAAATTAATAATTTAGTTCTAGCTTTTTTTTTTTTCGCAAATATAATTGAAAGGTGGCGTATGAAGGGCGTATCCCACATTTATAACTTTGTGAGAAAAAAGCAGTAAAAGTTTTCAAGACAAGCAACAGTGCACGATTACAAATTTTAGGTAGCAAATTAGACGAGATTTGGCATGTTCAACAACAAAGTTCAAATCGAAGTTAATAACTGGCACCAGCTCTCATATAATGCATGAAAAAGTATATCTGTGAAGAATTGAGATAGATCCTTCAGTTGGTAAAATTATTTGACTTGTAAGTTTGAAATAAGTGTAGACGTGACATACAGCAAGAAATCTGGAAGAAAAACAATTCTGTTTCGTACAATGTCGTTATTTCAAGTGTGTTCCAGCAAAGCAATTGTACGGTTATTTATCTATAAAACCTATCTATTCCCTTTTCCGATTGAATTTGGCTCGAAAACGTAAACTAGCACGGAACATCAGTTTAGTAATCCAAGCCGATTTTGATAAAATCTGACAGGTAGAAACTACACATGAAACAAACGAATACTTTTTTTTTCTTCGGAAAATCTGTTCTTGCGACAAAAGTCCTCACAGTAAAATGTATTACTCAACGCCAAATGCGCAGGAAAAAGTAGACCGAAGCGAATGAAATTCCGCACAGACGTATTAGACGTAAAATAAGGGAATAAGGGTTCCGTATTTTCTTTCAAAAATCGTTTGGGTGTAGCAGAGACCCCTCCAAACTTATTACAATGAAATGTCAGAATCAATTATGAAGGTCCGTAAGAAGTCCTAAAATACATGCAGGATTGTAACGAAGCAGGATGGAGTAGAGGCCCCTTCAAACTTATTACCACTAAGTGTCAAAATTAGTCATGAAGGCAGTTAAGAAGTTCTAATGTACAATCTGGATTGTAACGAAAGTGCGTTGAGAGGTACTATGTATAAAATAAGCGAACATATGTTCTTTATTTTCTGTGGAAAACTGGTTATTTGGGGTAAAAGTTCCCGCCTGAAGTTTTGAAAATTGACGCATAAGCAAATAATCTGAAGCGAACAAAATTGCACAGACATATACTAGGCGTATTTTGTATTTTCTTTGAACAAACGTTTGGGTGGAGCAGAGGCTCCTCCAAACGTATTACCCACGAAATGACAAAATTAGTAATGAAGATAGTTCAGAAGTTCCTAAAGTATATGAATCATTGGAATAAAACTGCGTTGAGAGATAATGTGCGTAACTCAAAAAATATATATATATTGCCTAGTGATAAATTGTAGCAACACCTCACCGACGGATGAAGAGTGTGGAAAGTAGTCAGAAGCAGATGATACATAATGCATTTAAAAGAAAGGAAGATGTGTGAAATAGTCACACACACACACGCAAAAAAAAAAAAAAAAAAAAAAAAAAAAAAAAAAAAAAAAAACAGAGGCACCTCCAAACATTGAGACATGTAAATGCAGGAAATGTTACGCCAGAAGAGAAGTACAAATATTCGCACGGTATGTTAGTAATTTGAAACACAGACTAGACATAAATTACGTGCATACGTTTCTTTTCTACGGGAAAACGGTTCTTGGGTACACGAACCTCCGGTAAATTGTGACAACGCCGAAAGACAATACAGATACAAATGCACATAATCGCAGCTAACATGTCGTCTGATTGTATTACTTTTGAAAGAAGAATGTGCAAACACGGAAATAATGTCACTATTGCAAAAGTTTAATGTCTTTTCTCCTCTCCATATGATATGAAGTATTTAACGTAATATGTGCCTTGTGGCGTTGAATGCATGAGTCGCACACATCTTTGCTGATTACTGCGTGTGACGCAAGTTGCGATACGGAATATTTTCGTATGTGCAAGCTGCATGTGACAGAAAAAGCTCAAGAGGCTGTGCGAACGTACGCAACGTTTTATTGACTGCTCATGACAACCGGAAATCTGAAACAAGTTGTTCGTGTTTCGAAAGATCGGGACACGCAGAACACTGGAAAATATTGAACGTATACGCGTTACAACCAATAAAGAGCGGTAATTAATAAATAGTCCGAGGATTAATTGAGGATTTCAAGAATTAAAGTGACTAAAATTTGGGGGAAAATGTTAACCTGAAACACTTGCAGCAGAATTCGTCCAGTGTCTATATTGGCTCAGTCGTCCCAATGAAAGTCCGAAAAAGGTGCAAAAAAAGTCACAGCAAGGTTGAACTATTAGTTGGCATCTCATATAGCCTCGCTGTTGAAAGGGACGCTAAACTGTAATCAAGAAACAAACAAACCATGTTAGCTGTGGTTTTTGATTGGTAAGGCGTTTTCCACCATTGATATGCTGTTACAGTACAAACAATTACCAAGGAGTACTATTTCAATATTGTTCGCTTGTTGGGAAATGCAAATTTGACGAAATCTTCTCAGCTATCTGCAACTGATGATTGGCAACTTTATCACAACGCGCCAGACAACAGAACATCAAATCGCACATGTGATTCAGTCACCCTGCAGACCAGATTTTGCCCCCTACGACTTCTGTCTATCCCAAAACTTAAACCACCTTTGAAGAGGGCGATATTTCAGATTGTTGTTGAGATTTAGGACAGCACGACGAAGCAGTTATTTGCAGTTTTAACACAGGGCTTTGCAGAATTTTCTTAACAGTGGGAACGACTCTGGGAGGGAAGTTTATTAGTTATCAAGGTGTTTCTTTGAAAGAGTCGCACGTACTGTATGTCTATGTTGTATCTTTAGTAAAGTTATATATATATATATATATATATATATATATATATATATATATATATATATATATATATATATATATATATATATATATATATATATATATTATGCTGCTCGATCTTTCGGAATAGACTTCGTATACAGAAATGTTACGTAAAAGAATATGAGTTCAATAAATAAATAAATAAATCCCATTAATAGAAGTTTTTCCAGAAGCAAATCTAAAACGTGTCAGGAGGTTCACTGAATTGTAGACTGTTTAGAGTTTCAGTATTGTCTTTCTGCATTCATCAAGGTAAAATGTTTACACGTACAGACATTAACGCGGTGAAATTTGAGATAGACATTGCTGGATCCACTCTGCTAGTGGTCCAATTTTCACAAAAACGTTAAATTATATTTTCCATAAAAATTCAAGACTTAAGTAAGTGGCAGAGCTGCATAAATTACCAATTTCCCAGATTTCATTGCAACAGATCAACTCTCCATCTCCTTTTCACAAAAGAAAAAAAAGAAAGACTCGCCCAGTAGAGACCCGGTCAGAATAAATTTTAGTTATATTTTGAGTTCATACTAGAAACACTTTAAGTTGTGTAGTAGCTGACAAATAATAAAACATGTGGACACTGTATGTCGTGTACACGTAATTATGTTTTTCTTTATTTTATTATTTATTTTTTTTTTTTTCAGATTTGAGGGTTGTGCCATGCTTATGCAGGGACGAGGAAAGATGCAACTGGTTATGGTTATTGTTTTGTCAGATGTTCTGTTTTTTCTTCAAGAAAATAATCATAAATACTCATTTTTCACTCCAGACAATAAGGTAAGGTAAAACTCGACTCTTGTATTGTAAAAAAAACACTGAATTATTTCCAATTATTAAAACTGTAGAGAGTACTTTGATACAGGGTCCGACTTACACTATACATATACAAGGTGGTAATTGAGTTACCTTAGTGTAAAGTCTCCCAAACAGAAGCATACACCTTACGTAATTTTATTTCTCTATGCATTATGAAACAGTGTACCGCATCATATGTGTGAAAATCTAGTACAATTTGCATGTATATTAAGTGTTCATAGCATCCATTGTTTGCCGTCTCAGTATAACTTGGCATATAAACAACAACGATAAGTGTTCATGGAGGAGTGTTTTTTAGGTAAAATAGAATATTAAAAACTCATATTTTGTATCATATGTTGAGTTATTAGCAGCTATACAAAACGTAATAAATGCCCTGATGATACCTTTCTATTTGGAAGAATATAATTATCATTTAAAAGACAGAAACTGACACCGTAATGCCTATCAGAATTAAAGACAGATTCTTGGAATCAAACTAATTATTGCTGTTATTTTGAACTCGTTGTATTACGTTCTTTCATTTACAGTCCCTTCCGTTGCAATATTCACCAATATATAATGCATTGAAACTCACATTAGTACGATATTTTCTCTGTAAGTTGAAAAACTCGTTCTACTTCTTTTTTAAACCAATAGTTGCTAAGACATCTGCCCTTCGTTGTAAGTAATAATAATTATTGATAATGTAATTGTGAAGTTATTTTACTACCTAGATGTGTAATACTTAAAAGAAAACTATGTTTGCATATTGCATACATCACCTTTTTCAGGCAGGGGTAGTGTCGTTACAAAAGCTCCTTGTCCGAGAGAAGGCGGGTCAGGAGTCTCGTGGCATCTACCTCATTTCTTCCAATCCTGCTGAACCAGAAATGTTTGAGCTCAAAGTACATAAGCCGAAAGATAAAAGCGTATGGATTGAGGCAATAAGGTATGTTTGAGTAATCTATCTGTATTATTATTAGGCTGTAAGTTCTTAATTAAAGATTACAATGAGCCTGTAACATTAAATATAGGAAACTCTCAACAAAATGTAATTTACCTGGGATTAATACGGCGTTGAACTACTTTTCGCATACAGTACTCCTTATAGTTGTTGCGAAATTGATATATACGAGGGCAATTCGGAAAAAAATGCAGTTTGGTTATCAATAACACACTCGCAGATACAGAACTTCTATTATACACATTAGAAAAATGCAACATTACATCACTTTTCAACATATTTATCACTTCAACTTCTCATAACGTTTTCCTTCTGAAAGAAAGAAAAAAAAACTCACGCCTGGGAATTAAGTCGCCCGCTAACTGCATTGTGAAGCGCATTGTCATTGTCGAATCAATGCGATACAGGCCACTGTTCCATGTGTGTGAAGAGGTGGTAGTTGCTTGGCACCAAATCACGGACAGTTTTGTCAATTTCCTGTACGAGTTCATTGCTGACTACAGATGGGCGCCCACTTCTTGCCGCATTGTGCACGTCAGTTCGTCCATCAATAAACATGCTACACCATTCACATACGCAACACCTTCACTTATCACGTTTGGTTCGTAAACACCACACAGTTCGTGATGAATCGCTGTTTTTTTCCTCCACAGAACTCGTATTACCACACGCACTTCACATTTGGCAGATTTTTCTATTGGAGCGTTCATTTTCAGTTGGTATAGCAGATGAGTAAACCGCAATATAGCTTTCTCCTTGGACTGCTCATTGGCTATATTGAATTACTGCATATGGCGCCCTACCTGGCCATTTCTGATGGAGGCTTTTTCGCACATGCGCAAACGGAGGCTTTTTCCGAAGTGCCCTGGTATATAACTCGTGATTCGTTTCCATGGAATACCATTCTTCGGGCAGTGTATCACTTGATTGTGTTAGCGATGATGGAGGAGACAGTCTCACCGGTTTCCCTGCTCGAAAACTTGACCATAGATGTTCAGTAATGATCAGATCGAAGATTGAGTGGGCCAGAGACGTGTTGATCGCATCATTATTAGGAAACATCTGTACTCACTTGGTCATGTATACTGTCCATATAATCACTGGCAGTAATTTTTTGTTTGCGAGTAGTAATAGAAGCAATTAAATACAATGGAATTGAATAGCCCAGAGCTGCTCCATATATAAACTCAGCCTATTTGTGGAGACAAGGAGAAGGCTCATTGATCGGAGTATATAGTTTTCTAGTTATCGAAGATTCATATTTTATGCTCTTAGCATCTCTTTTTTGTGCTAGCGGGTTGGCGTCTGTGATCAGAGGTTTCCAGATCTCAACTCGATAGCTGATGTTGAGGTTGTTTATCTCGTCTGATTATGCTGCGTAACAACACTTTTGTTCGTGAAAATTGCAACACTAAGGAAGATGTATAAGCACAGTGAAATTTATACCATAAATTCTTTATATGACGATAGCACTTAACAACGCGCTCACTGTGATAGCCTGTAACGTTTATATAGACGTCACTGTCAGATAGGTTGATGCAGGGTTTATTCGATAACACCTTTCTTCCACTCAGTATGCCAGCGACGATGTCCACGCGCTTGCTGAAGCCTAAAGCTTTTGTGGCTCTGGGTTCCTGAAAGTAGACGGAAAGATATATGTACCGCTTTCCAGCGTACAGTAGACATCATTGAACCGTCCACGCAGACAAATACACACACGCTATTGTACTCCAATCTACCTAACATTCTGGACTATGCGCAATCCGTCGCGGCTTTGCAGACAAATGTATATTGCATCTACACATCCATCACTGTTGCGAACAGCCTGAGTGAACAGTTCTATTTCATCATTTCCATCTTCTGTTTCTTCTTATTCATCCCATTATTATCTACCTAGGTACAGTTAAACTAATTAATCTCTAATGAACTTCAGCGTGATCTTTTGCATATTTAAAGAGCTATGACATACTTCAGTGAACAATTAGCTTTTCATTCATCGAATTTCATACAAATAAATATATTTCATTGTAGTTTATTCAGAAAGTTGGAAACAATGTGTTTTGTGCTGTACTATATAACTTTTTCACAAGATAGGTGTGCAAAATGTATCAGAAAGATTTCTTCCAACTATTTTCTCTTCCCGTAATGAGCAAAATTATTTGTTAAAATATGACTATTTAGATTTTGTTTCTGCTGCCTCTTGCCTAAATTTATTACTGAGATAACCATTTTTGTGTTTTTGTGAAAATGCTACTACATATATTCTCATTATTGATACTAGACCGGAAATTGAGTACTTGCCTCAAACCTTGTCTCAAAACGTTGAGATCTGTGTATGGAATTGCTTTTACAGGCCAAGAGGTATAGCATGAGCTATAACCTGGGAAGGATAGGAAGAACGTTAGTGGTTAGGAAGGTGTCAGCGGAGAGCGAGGAGGACTTTTTAGTAGTGTTTCTAACCCACGCGGATCCTAACGTTCACCATAAGTACAATTTAACAATGAATGATAAACACTCAACGTAGTTGATCGGCGGGAGCTCATGTGGTTCGGATTCCACGTTAATCAGTAGGTCCACGTCTCATATAGCCTCGCTGCTGAACGGGACGTAAAACTCAAAATCAATCAATCAATCAATCAACGTAGTTGATATATGCAGGTTGAAATATTTATGAAGGCTTAATGCCGTCCATATCTTCTATTTCAGCATTTCCATCTTCTGTTTCTTCTTTGCTTTCTTCTCGAAATTCTAAGGACCGGATTACTTTCTGGAAATATCAAGTACTTTTAATAAAATGAATCTTTTTTCGAAGAACTTTCGATAATGCTTTTACGGAAGGTCGTTGAATGTGAACAAGTTTGATGAACAACACACGTGTCAAAATCATCCAGTACGATTTGTTTTCCTTTGTGCACAAGGCCCTATTGTGCTCGCTTCTTATTCCCGTTCTTATTAAATTGACTTTTTCCCACTCATTCAAAACATGCTTTAATGTATTTACTGAATCACCAATAACTCTAGCCGCTTATGTACTGGTACCTGTTTTAGATTGCTTGGATTTTTTAACTATCAGCCTTTCTCTTCATAAAATCATTTTTTAAAATCTCTGTTTTGGCTATGATTCTTCTTATCTTTCATTTGATAGAAAGGAAGCAAATGAGCACAGAGCACAAATTAAAAGAGCATAGAACTATACAAAATGCTATTACACTCCACGGAAAAAACGCTGTTTAGTATGGCCACTAGTGTGACCCCTCCCCCCTTATGTGAGTTCCATAAATTAGGATCCCTGGAGAGAGGTACAAAAGGACCATTTTGTTTTACCAAAGAAAATGGCAAACTTTACTGGATGAGGAGAAAAGAAGTTGACAGGTCTGTAGAAATAAAACGATTAAATATATTATACACTGTCCCAGGATTATCAGGGTGTCTATCGGTCACGAAAGTCGCGAAAAGTCACGAAATCAGAAAACGGTCATGAAAGCCAAGAAAAAGTCACAAAATTTAGCTTTTGAGTCACGATTTTTTTTTTATTTGTACAAATAAAAGTACAGACTGAAAAATTTTGTTCTATAAAACGTCAAAATTCACCGCCAAAAATGTCTGTGGGGGCTTTAGACGCTAGCAAATTGCAAGCAAAGCACGCTTCTATCGCATTTATAAAAATTCGGCTTAATTCACACCGAAATTCACTCTTGAGAATGTAACGAAATTTTATGGTTTGGCAAAGAAAAGGTCACGAAAGGTCACAAAATTTCATTTTGGAATTTCAGTAGACACTCTGATTATGCACCGAGGCTAAGGAAAACGGGATGATAATAATGAATGAAATAATTGAATGAAGAAAATTAGACGAAACGGGAGAACCTGAAGAACATCCATGCACACGATGTTTGTCCATCATCACTTGGCGCGACGTGAGATTGAAGCGTAGACCCCATGCACCAGCGGTGAGCTCTCTACCACTAAGCCATCGCAGCTCAAAATATAGATCGTGTCATGTGATGGAATTTTTACTTAATTTAAATTAATACACGTTCATCATTCATTAAAAAAGTAAAAAAATAACCATAACTCCATCTAGTACATTTGAACATTTAGTTAAAACAAATAATCGTTTTAAATGAATGCGAGAAAAGTAAACCTGGGGATGGATTCAAAGCGTGTTTATCGTTTCTCCCCAATAATGCGAGAAATTGCCAAAGTCTAGTTTACGCTTGTGTCAGCAACACTACTGGTAACACCCGTATCTTTTAACCGTGTTGACTTCGGGCCTCAAGGTTATATAGCTCATGCTATTCCTCTTAGCCTGCACCTATTATGGCAATTATATATATATTCGTGATCGCAGTTACATGAGTATTTCTGAAATAATTACAGCTATGGCAATAATAGTGTTATAATATTGTTGTCTTCAGAAACGAAAAATTAGGCAGAAAAGCATGGTTTGCTTATTTGTGGAAAGAAATACAGGGGGTTTTGTGTAGTACAAATCATAGTCAATTCATGTCAACTAACTAAATATCTTAACATATTGTATAATTGTTCGTATGATATGATATAATTTGGGACAAGTTATTATTTTTTTAACTATTATTTTATGTAGATCTGCGGTTCAGAATTGTCCAGAAGAAGAAGAGGATGGTGCCCTACTTAGTTTGGAAGAAAGAAAAAAGCGTTTGGATGCCAAACAAGCGCAGATACGTCAGATAGTTGGTAAGTTTCTCATTCTATGCCTGCAATGTGTGCTTGTTTAATAATACAAGAAAAGCATGAATTGTGCTATTCTTTAACCTGCTTTGTAGTGTATCATTATTATTTTACTCTATTTTCTACATTAATATATAATTATCGTTCGAATATATTATTGTTGTAAAAGTTTGCGAAATTAGTGAATTTTCACTTAATATCTTACGCATTCTTGCAATAAATATTCTGCAACGTTGTTTATATTTATTATTGTTATTTTCTTTTAAGTATAAAAAAAAGTTTCATATTGCATAATAGGTAAGTATTTGTGTTTTATAAGCATTTTGTAAATATCGTCAAAATGATTTCTCAAAACAAGTTATTATAACATCTATGTTTTCTTTCTTTAATTGTTATTGCTGAGATTTTATTTTAATTTATTGCATAACGATTTTTTTATCTGCAATTGATTTGTAAAAGAATTTAAAGATTTTTAAAGATTTTAGTAAATAATTTTGTCGTGTAATCGCATTCCATATCTATCCCAACCTGGTGCTATTTGTAAAGCAGAAGTGACAGGTTTGGAAGTACACAGGTTCCAAAAGTACAAGGTTTCTGACTTCTTGAGTATAACTTAGTCATAGTTCAAAGTTTATTTAAAAAAAAAAAAAAAAGGAAAAGGAAAAAAAAAGAAACAGAAAGCCAATTAAATAGAAGTTTGTTGGAGATAAGACTCGATACCAGTAGAAACATTCTTCTGAAAACCTTTTGTTCCATTTCATTAAGAAGTAGTTTGGTGTGATCGACTTCGTAATTAAATACTTTTATTGTGTTGTTTTAAATAATTTTCTTGTGAATACTATGTTGATCCTTGCACATGTAACGATTCACTGATTTGAAGATGAGAGATTTGAAATGAAGCTTCCAAGCACGACGCTCCCAGTATACCAGAAAGTTTCGCGTTCGAAGTACTCACATACAATCGATTTGCAGATTACAGTAAACTGTACAAAATTGAGCAGTGCTAATTGGACTACATTTTCGTAGAACGAAGAATTTACACATGTAAGCAGATTACCGATGTCAGTTTTCTAAGGAACCATCAACAGACAAAACAGCAAGTAAAGTAACTTATTCGTATGCGCTCGTATTATAGTAATTTTTTGCTGTGTATTTATTAAATTTATACAAAGAATAAAATTCAGAACTTTATGTTGTAATGACTTCATATAAACATCCGCTGCAATTCAATAATTGCTCTTAACTAGAAACTTTGCCACAGTATGTTTTAAAAATTAAGTTTTGCGGAAGCAAAGAACTGTTTTATAGTCTCGGATTTTAGATAATAAATTCTTTTAAAAAATGCATGAATTTCAGTCTTTTGTATTGCTTTCAGGACAGCTAAAAGCTCAGTAGCTTTTTCTTTCATTAATGCATGATACTTCAGTTTATCTTTCTTTCCGCATTGTATTGTTGATCAACTACATTTGTTGCCAATTAAGTATAGTATCTTCATACTGTTCAGCATTATCAAAGTAGATGTACTTAATGAAATCAATCTCGTGTTTAGTTGGTTGTATGAACTTGCAGATGAATAGAAAGCATGTTACATCTCATTAATATTTGTTATATTCATTAATTTAATAGGGAATCTGTAGGCCTGTAACAGCTGTCTTTTACAACACTCAAGAATAAATCTAGGAATGCAATTGATAGATGTTTCTTCTTTCACGGGTAATATTCAGTTAATCATTCTCCATTTCTCACATGATGCTACTTACAAATGCATTAACCATCTTCTGTATTTACTATATGTAATTCTATTTTCCATCTGTTTGTGTCACTCAATGAAGGTGGATACTCAGGATTTGAAGGTAAAAACTTTTTTTCTTCTTTCTATTTTCGTGTTACGTGTTTTCTGATGATTGTTGTGAAGTAAAACTCTTCTCTGGCTTTCGATGTAGTTCTTCCTCCTTGATATGAAGTACAAAACGCATGACTTACGTCTGTTCTTGTAGAACTGGTAGTTAGTACACAGGATATGCATCTGTCATCATGTAAAAGTTGATTTAGTAGTGTGAATTTTTTGCCTCTTTCACCATTCCTTGTGTTTCTAGTGTTTATCTGTACTCAATTAAGTACTCTTAACTAACTAAAATGAAAATCTTAACTTCGATATTTTCATTGATCCTAGTAAAAGAAATCTTTTGATTATAAACTAAATTTACTTCGATATTATCATCTTCAGAAGGCTTTAGCTTACGTGATCAGTCTTGTTTCTGAGTCCAAACAGGTAAATTGATAAGCTTGCTGTTTTGAGTTCGAAGGTCTTGGTCTGTGGGGGATTTTCGAATATAAAGTAATTAGGGGTTGTCTCTTTGTTTGCATGCAATTTTAAAAGCATGGAGTAGTCTCTCTTGGCAATATTCATACTACGAAGATTTATCTCAACTGAGGGTTATTAAAATGAATATTAATACTTCGGCTATGATTACTCATTAGGTACAGCTTATTCGATTAGATCATATTTTAACAAGAAAAGGACACTTTCAATTACAAAAATAGTGGAAACAAATACACCCTATCCGAAAGAGCACATTCAGTAATTTTTACATTAAAACTTACCCGAAGGTACCAGGTCATCATAAAATAAGTATCGCTGTCCAGAGAACTCTGGAGACGTAACCACTTGACAGAATGCAACCAAACTTGGTAGGAACATATTTGGGAACATGCAGAAGCGATTGGTGTAGAAAACAAAATTAGTTCCAATTTCGCCACCAGACTAATTGCGGTGCTGTACAACGCCATGTAAGTGCAGCGTGGAAAAAAAAGACACACTGGTGATGCTAAATGATAAGAAAGGCTGTAATTATCTCTCCAGGTGCTTACTCACGCTTGCATGTGTTTCAGTGATACGGATTTGAGTGCCACTATGTGCCCAAAGTGAATTGATGGTGATTCGATGTTTGCTTCTTTTTTCTTCCCACACTCTTTGTCTTGTGTTTAAGGGGTTCCGTTCTTAGAACGTCATATGGTACTAGTCACCACGCGTCTTCCTTGCCCAGGGCCTTCACGTGAAAGACCTGCCTATGGGCAGAAACCTACATCATCATCATCGTCCATAACACATCACTATACCACGGAGTTACTAATAGGAGTACAAATCAATGCCAGGCGTCACACTGGGAGCATAACTATGACCTTTCTTTAATTGAATGTCAATACTATCATTTGTCTTCCATACCACACTCACCGTACTTAACACTGAACAGAAACACAATAACTTCTGGACGCGAGATTAGACACTAATTATTTCCTGGAATTTTGGGGGGAGCTTGGATTTTATGAGCACAGGAAAGACTAACATTTAACTTCGCTTTTGTAAGAATTTTAAAGGGACGCTTCAGCTCAAAAGCCTCCTCCTTCGTAAATCCGCCACTGACCACGGGGTATTAATAGCGTTGGTATTCAATGCCACGAGATCCACAGGAGAGATAATTACAGACTTTCTTATCATTTACCATCACTAGTGTCGTCTTTCTTCCACGCTACACTTACTTGGTGTTGTATACAGCGCCACAATTACCCCTGATGGCTAAAATTGGAACCAATTTTATTTTCTACACCAATCTCTTCTGCATGTTCCCAAATGCTCCCCTACCAAGTTTGGTTGCATTCTGTCAAGTGGTTATGTCTCCAGAGTTCCCTGAACAGCGATACTTATTTTCTGATAACCTGGTAGTAGCACTTGAAGGGATTAACACTTTATTAAAGCTTACAGCTATTAAATATAATGATTTATGCCTCGAAAATCAGAAAGTAATTTCGCTGGAAAAAAAGAAGAAGAAGAAGAAAGAAAACTAATGACGGAACGAATTAGAACATATACGTAGTAAATTTCATATCATATATTTCTATCGAGCGAGGAAATTATGTAATTTGAATTAGGTCTGGGCATAATTTTTAATGAAAGTCATAAGTAAGTTGCGTACTGGAACTGTCGAATTCGAATAGTTCATTAAAAGCATGCGTTAATGAAGACAAATGAGTTATTATTCTTTTTACCATTCTACATGTACTGTCTTGAGGGCTTGTGGATTTGTCAGACGTTGTTTCCTTGCTTTGTCTCTAAGCAGTTACCTTTCATTTTAAGTTTAGTCCTTGGAAAAATAGAATTGTAAAAAATATTCGTACACTTTCTCGCAAAATTTAAAGAATTTGGCGCGGAAAATCAAGTTTACACATATACTTATTGTTTGTTTATTGAAGTTCAGCACCCTTTTTCAGTATGGAAGTTACATGAGACGTGGACCTATAGTTTAAGATGGAATCCGAACCACCGTAATGCATTTAATATTCTCTCACCGGGAATCAATCCCAGAACTTCGTGCAAAAAGGCACACGCATCACATATATATTTAGTTTTAGTTTGTAAGTACAAACCTTTTTTGTTACGAGTATGTTTTAAGAACGTCAGCGGCTCACTTCACTCACAGTGAAACGTCATATGTGGAACTCATGAGACTTCGTCCTATTTCAAGGGTACGACTACCGTCTTTAGCTTGCTAGAGCGTACTCACTGGAAATTAAGGTACCCGATGGTTCACCAGAATATTAGAATCGAACTCTTCACTGGAAGTAAGTACATCCCATGCGACAACAAAACGTTATATACGGAATTCTTACACTTATTGTCAAGGGTGCAAATAGCACCTTCAATTTGCTAGAACGTACATACTAAAAATAAAGTTAGGTGAATCTTCTGGGAAGCTGAGCTGATGGTTCACGGTATTAGTGTAGCTGATTGACATCCCCAATGTAATTATAACCAGTAGAAAATAAATCAAATAATTATAGTTTATAAATAATAAAAAAATGTTAAATCTTACTTAAACCACTCGCTTAGCAAAACAATAAGTTTATGGGACATCAGATGAAGCCAAAGTGGATAGTTGGCGAACTGTTGCACTTTCTTTTAACAATAAACGTATTGTTTTGCTCAGCATAGATTTGAGTCGGTTAAAAGCAAAGCTTGTACAATGGAAAATATTACAATTACTTAGGAGTGAAAAAGTAGAAGTCTGCAACGAACATTTCCAGAAGTTATTGTAATGTCTTCTATAATTAGTGCATTCCTAACTATCTTTTTTTTTTTTTTTTTTTTTTAAGATATTAATGAAGCTTGAAGAAGTGATAAAGTAATGTTACATTGAAAGTGATAGTGGCAACACGTTAAATTAGTTTCTGCATGTTAGTTTATTTCAAATTTTTGCTTGATTGCGGCTTATTTGGAGTTTTATTTATGTTCGGCATGGAATGCCTTATATTTCTAATATTTCTTTTAAAGATTGAAACGATGAATACTATGTCTTGTATATTGGAATTTGCTTGATTCTATGATTATGTGTAATGACAGTAACATCTGTAATTTAGTATAAATACAGTGGAACTTAATACTGTTCCTTATTTTTCTTTCTTTTTTTCTTTTTCCTTTCTTTTTTTCAAAGTTAGCTCACATATTTACAATCGTTCATTTTCAGAAACACTTTATAAATACGTAAATACATTTAAGTGAAACCTGCTGTAGGGAAATGGAGCTATAGGTGCTTTTTTTTGGATTTAGTGTCAAACAGAATAGTACATCGTTTTTAACAGTTTCCTTTATGTGATTGAAACTAATGGTTTCTAAAATGAGAGTAAAGCATTATATTTTAATTTCAATTTCAATTTTTAAAAGCTAGGGAGAGTGTGTGTGTGTGTGTGTGTGTCAGGGTGCCCACTCAATCGTGAAAAACCCGTGGATTCGTATACCGTGAAAAATCTTAGAAGAACCGTGAATTTCGTTATTAAACCTTGATAATCTAGAAAATTTTCGAGTTATTTTTTTAAAAAAAGATAAACCTATCAGAAATCGCATCGTTTTTTAAATTGTCATTGTGTCAATAAAGATTATATTTTATTAACTTTTGGACAGTGAAATTGAAAAATTTTGGACCATGAATATCATGAGTTCGATTATTTAGTTTGAGTGGGAACCCGATGTATGTATGTGCATATGTGTAAGAGAAAAACAGAAGAAGAAAAGTAAGTAAATATACTTGCATGGCTTCAGAGTAAGAATTTATCCATTGTCTGGCAACTTTTTGTGGAGTCTTACTTAAAAGAGTTTTCAGCTCTTGCGTGGGCAAATTCCGTGATTATTATTTCTCCAAGTTACATGCTTAGCTTTTATACTTGTTCTTATATTAAATGTAAGGTTTAGCGAGATTGCAGTTTTATTTTACAGAAAATAAACTTGGACAATATTTATTCGTGTATAGTTTGACTCATTGAAGACTAGCATCTTATACACAGTGGATTTTTTTTTCATTCATTAGGAATTCTTCGTCAGAAAGATATGGAACAAGCAATGATACTGGAAGAAAAGATGGCACTGCAGTTAAAACTTTTGGCTGCCTCTGGTCTTGGAAACCTTCCAGAACCACCTAGCTATAGTCATTTGGTTCAAGAGGAGACAGATGGCAATATGTGGAAGGAAGTTCTATCAGCAGTTCAGGTTCGTAAATAAATAGACTGAATCACCAGAAACGAAAAATTTTATACTTTTTTGTTGGGAATTGAAACTGGCTACAGAATGTTTATACTTGGCTCAGAGTGCCATAGAAGGTTGCACATACTCTGTTTAGGATGTTTGGATTGAGAATATGTGCAAAGACATATCTTATATTATTCTTAAGACTTCCTAGTATTTTCCCTGCATAGATAAATCTCCACTGTAGTAATGTGTATTCTTGTTAGTTTGGTATGATCTCTCTTTTAGTAAGTGAATCACTCTCTCAGGGATATATGAATTGCCTATAAACAATTATCAGTGTGTTTGTTTTGCAGTAATGAAGTCGCTCTAAGGCAAAACTACATTTACAAAACGTAATAATAGATTCTAATCTTCCACATATTTGGTGTTAAATTATTAATATTGGCTGTTTCCCAACCCACTTTCAGAATATTTAACACTTTTCTTTCTCTTTCTGGTAGAATGTTGTAAAAACTTCATAATGAATGTCTGCAAAACTAAAACTTACATTTATTTCAAAGTATAGTTACATGATCTGAGTTGCCAGTGACCATTTTACTACATGAATGAAGATCGTTTTAATGCATATTGGATTGGTTCAATAATTCGTTTCGTTTGAAACAAAGGAAGACCTTTTTTAGTTTGAGGGTTGAACTAATCAAACAATTGATCACTTATGTATTCCCCTACATTGTTTATAATCTGTTCTCAATGTTCAAGGAATTGCTGGATGCTTTTAAGGAAAAAATAAAATAAAATAAAACTTGGATATATAGAAGTCATCAGTGAAATTTTGCAGCTGCTCATCGTTTTCAAAGGATGTGCCACGGAATGCATTCGACAGAGACCGGTAAACATGGTAATCTGTGGAGTACTCCGGATGAGGAAAGACCTCCCATTGAAACTGCTGAATGGCAACAGTTGTTATGTGTGCCACATTGGTCTAGCGTTGTCTGTTAACCATGCGAATGACGATGCTTTCTTTTTAAGAGCTGCATGAACATATTGATCGCAATATACAGTAGCAGTAACAGTGTACATAGCATGGATAGTACGATTGCGTAGCAGCAGTTCGCTGTGAATAATTCCTTTCATGTTTCACGAGCCACACAGCATTGTCTTCTTGGGATGTAAATCCTGTTTGGGACGTGATGTTGCTTTTCTGTTTGGGCTGACCTATTCCTTCCTCTGCGTAAAGTTCACGTACAAGTACCATTTCTCATCTTTGGGACAATACATGATAGATTTTGGCGTCAGAATTCACGATGACAGAGAGAGAGAAAGAAAAGACAACACGCTAATTCTTGCTATCTGCGCTGAATAAATAAGGTGCCCTCGAACCTAGTTTTTGAACCTTGCCAGTACACTGAAGGTGCCGCACAACAGTTACCTGTCCACTGCTTATCTCCGTAGCCGATTCCCGGGTGCTTTGACGTGGATCACGGTGGAGCAAGTCGTTCAAATTGTCTCATCAAAGTGGGATGAGCGACTAGAACGTGGGACATCGCTCAGGTCAAAATTCCACTTTGGAAATTGTCAAACAATTTCCAGGTGGTCCTCTCAGCAATAGTGCCTTCTCCATATACCGCAAAGATTTGTCAAGATGCCTTTGCGGAACTAGCACCTTTGTTAAACTCGTACAGGAGAACATGGCGGAGGTGATCCTTCTTTTCAACGTGACATTCCATACTTCAGACTCCGAAAAACAAAAATTGATATCCCCACGTTACATAGCAATTGATATCCCCAGCGAAACTACAAACAGAGTTATTCATTACTGATAACAAAGCTACAGTTTGGTATACATTCCACAGCACTGCTTTCATCACTGACGTCTGGCCAAAAATAAGACGGCACGAATTAATGAATCAACTCTCTATATATTTACTACAATGTTCGATCAATAAATAATGTATAACCCTTAATAACTTTTTAAAGTGATAACTCTCAATAATGATACTTGGTGCATATGGAGTCACAACTATTTTTTACAGGTCAGGATCATTCAATATATCCACCTTTCCCGTAGACATTTGGTCCAGCGTTCTTCCCAATTCAGGAAGGTACCAAGTATTTTTAAACCACCTCCTAATATCTTGGAGTGACTTGTCATAGTTTTGAAATGCTCTACAACGTAGAAAATTCTTGAAATCACCAAACAAGAAGAAATTGAGGGAATCAGTTCGGAACTGTAAGCTGGATGAGTCATCAAGGTCTATTCGTACCTTGCAATTTGTGCCATCGTCTTGTGCGCAGTGTGCGGTCTTGCATTGTCCTGATGAAATTTGATTCTAGTTTTTTTTTGGCTCAGTCTTCTTGTTGTAATTGCTCTTTCTTGAAAGATTTACTATATCTTTTCTTGTTGATGAAAACATTTTTTCAAGAGTGTCCATGAAGATGAGCTCATCTTGGTCCTAAAAGATGGTGATCATGATTTTGTCTTGGGAAAGGGAAAGCCTTGGTATTTTCTTTACTGACGACGTTGTATAGGTATTTTGCATTGATCTGACGCCTTGAAGAAAAATCAGAATGATAGACCCAGGTCACATCATACGTTCTGACGTCTTTAAGTGCTTCAGTATGTGCTCTTGGGAAAGATTCGAAAGGTCTAAACAAATTTATTTCCGAATTTGCATCATTTCTCTTGTTAAAAGCTTTGACTCCCATTTTGAGCACAATTGTCGGTATCTATGATCTGAAAGAAACTTAAGAACACTTCCTTTCGAAATTGGCAATCTCTCTATCAATTGATACGTTGTTATTTTCCTGTTATTCTTGACCATTTCCTCCGCACGAGCCAATTTCTGTTGCTGCAGAGGAGGGTTTACTTTGCCTCTCTTTGTCAATGATATCAAAATCACCAGTCTGAAAGCACTGAATTCATTTCTGTATTGTGCTTTTACCCAGGGTTTCGTTTCTATAAGCAGATTGCAGTTTTGGATGAGTTACTTTAGCTGAAATATCTCCGGAATTAAGCAGAAAATCAATGTTTTTGATGTCTATTTTTGATATTTACTTCAGGCTCCATATCTGAAGGAATAATAATAAAAAAAGGTATTTTAATTCTAGTTGGAGATCTGAAAGGAAGAATGTTGTATCTATCAACTACATTGATTGTGACGATACGTTAATTAGCAGAACATTGCTAAGCGGTGTAGTGCATTATTTATTGACCATACCTTGTATATATGTATGAATAAATGTATTAATTTGAGATTCGTGTACTTGAAAGCGGAACGAATATAAAGTTCTTGGAATTCAATTACATTCGGAGTCATAAAGTAAAGGTATAATGTGGGAGCATTGAGAATTGTGACGTGAGAGAATCACCACTTTTGTTGGTATACGTGTGTTTGAAATTAAAAACAGATACAGTTAGTTCTAAACATATAGATAGCTATAGATATATTTCCTACTTGCCCTCTTTGTGGTGTTAATTTTATAAGTATGTGAAATATCCGAAAAATTTTCGACACATGGAGTTCTTGGTTAACAGCAGGTTAACAGATTTTAAATAAGAATGAAATTATATATTAAGTTATTTATTCTCTGCTTTAAGACAGAACCGAAAAGTTTCATGTTCCCAATTCACTTTCTCTTTCTGTAGAGAAGCAAGTTAATGTTTTTAATCGTTAAGTAATTCTTATCCGTGAAATCTAAGGCATAACTTGTGTTCTATTCTGTAAGCATCCGAATTGTATGAAAAAAAAAAAAAAAAAAATCTTCCTTATGAATGATACAATATTGAGAATACTCACCCATAATATGGTTCCATAATGGATTTCTTAATATATTTCAAGAAGCCCTGCTTTCTTAATCAGTTACATTTCGAAAAGATAGAGACCAGTGCCGGTGATTTTACATTTTTGCAGTCAGATCTTTCATCTTTTAATTTAAACTGAATCAGAGTCACTTTCTGAAACTTTAACTGGCCAGCTGTACTTGTGTGCTTTTTAAGGATAAGAAACATACAATATTAATCCTAAATCAGAGTGATATAATTCGTATACATAATTTTAACCTTAGACAATATGTATGGAATCTACAAGACTCCAAGTATACTGTCCAGGATTAAAAGTAATTATATACAACATATACAATTTTTTAAAATTGTTATCTGGTGAATTTTACACTAGAAGCGAATTTCTGACCCCAGATCCCGACCCCCGACTTAAAGCCATATTCAGTGACTCGCATTAATAACTATCGATTGTCTAAAGAATGAAATTCTTCCACGAGTGCAAAACTACAAATCCGGCTCTTTTAATATGCACTTAATTCTATCTGAGAAGTATGATAGGAAATTTCTGAATGAAGTGTGTTTAAATTATTATACTGTAACTGACTGTTGTTATGAGAATAACATGATTACAATTAAAATCTCAGCTGAGGTCAAAAGCACCTCTATTGAAATAAAACGGGAACTATATCTGAGCACCATATACTTTTCTTAGCGTCAGTAACAACACCATGCGGCTCAGCTGTAAAACTTTTGCATTTACTGGGGTCGATGGCGACATTGTCGTTACGTAGCTGATTATATAGTAAATATATGGTTAGAAAGATAATTTTTAAAATTACATGTAGAATATTTTGTACTGATTTGCCTTAATATTCGAATGCTTCTTGGGAGCTTTTAAAGAACAGGCATAGTTTGTCTGCTAATTTTTAAAAAGTAACTCCAGATTCCGTGTATCGTTAGAAGAGAATAGACTTAAATGTAAGAATACATCCATTAACACTGGCGTGTTTTTAATGTGACTGACAAAGGAAGAAGAGTCTCTTGAAATAGATTAAGAAATCACTACAGTCATATCACGAGTGAAAAATTGTTTCATTCATTCTATCAAAATTTGTTGGACGCATTCCTTATTATATTTTAATATTGGAGCTGGTTGTATCATAATAGCTGAAACTTTTTAATTAACTTGAATTTGGTTCTTGTTATCCATATTGTTCTGAACAATTCTATTATTCTTCACTTTAATAAACCATAGATTTTGTGAACTACCCAGAATATATAGACAATTGGTTGTTCTTTGACTTATCGAGTGTGTTATGTCTCAGTCAGTGTTCTTTCATCTCTTGCCACTTCACTTTTGCAACTTATATTTAGAAGTTCGAATTCGTCTAGCACATGTAGACTTCGTAATGAACAAGCACGGTGTGTATGTGACTTTCTTGTAATAGTTACCGCTTTATGATTTTAGCAATCATTTCATCACAAGTAAAGAATTTTTTTTTTGTTGGAAGCCTATGGCAGCCTTGCTTATTAGGTGGCGGTTATCACTTCCTAATTGCTTGGTACATTTGGAAACTTGAATGAACGTAATCCATGTCGTTTATGTCTTTCCTTATATTTTAGGAAGTGAACCAACTTGCAAGTTCCTTGTATGCCTCAGGAACCAATTTGTCTCGAAGTGTGAGTTCTGTGGGAGAACATCAGAGTGAAGCGTATGTTTCTCCAACGCTGCCAAAGAGAGCTGAAACTTTCGGAGGGTTTGACAATGCTAATAAGGAACAGACTCAGGCAATATTAACTAAAGGTAAGATCTATACTGCAGTCTTATTGTGGAAATTAACCAGCCGGCACTGGTTCAAAGATTTCTTTTCTGTTAGATTGATCATAGCATTAGTGTTTGGTTGCACTAGTTGCAATATCTTGCTCTTCTTGACGCCGTTGACGTTATACTTCTTTTTGGTACTGTAAACCATGTTTTGGTATCAGCCAAAACATTTATTTCCGTACAAATCTGGAAACGTATGTTTTAAACTTTAGTGTTATGACCCTTAGCAGATACTTGCTAATTATTGTCGTGCTGAGTGAGTATATTTACGCTGTTTGATATTATATTCCAATTTACTTACATGAAATATGTTCTAGTAATTCTCGTAAATTCAGTTTTGAACTAAATATCTTGGACAAAATGACCATACAAAGCTGGCTATAATGCACCAACTATTTAGACTCCTGGAGATTAAACAGCCAACCGTAGGCCAAGGTCAGGTGGACGTACTATGTAAATTCCACAAGCCATTAAAGCCTTCAAGGCCAGAATCTCGAGAGTCTTTGCGAAATCGAAATTTATAGCCAAGAGATGAAAATAACCCTCAAAACAGTGTCATACGTTAATTCATGATGATCTTGAAATGCTGTCTAAAACTGTCGAACAGGACAGCTCCAGCTTCGAGGCTTACAAGTGAAGGGGGGGATCAAAAGCCATATTTGTCTGGCCCGCGAACCGCCATTCAGATCTGTTCAAGAGGAAAAGATATTCTCGATATAGGAATCTTACAACCATCAAAATGATAGAATTTTTGCGCGAAACTCGAAAGGAGCCTCTGGAGTTGATCGGTGAATTCGGAAAGACTATCATAATGTTTCAATGGGTATGGGGGAGAGTAAATTACGGAAGTATTACAGGTTTCCGTTTTATTATTATTAAAAGCAGGAAAACATAGCCAAAGGGAATCAACAAGACTTGTTACCTGGCACAGTGAAACCCCTTAACAAAACTCTCTTGAAAACTAAACACTGGGTTTTTCAGTAGGACACTGATCCCGCGCACATTTTCAAAACGATGCAAGAGTAGCTCGCGAACAATATCTCCGAGTTTACCAGCTGTGTGAATTGGTCGGCTTCTAAATCTTTATCTGCTGGACTATCGCTTGTGGCATTAGTTGGAGAGGTTGACTTGTCCTAAATTGATCCCAATGTGATCTAAAGCAACCTCTTTCTCAAACTGGAAATCATTTTCCCTTCAAATAGTGTGAGTTTTCATAGGCACGTGACCTGACTTTCTGGTGTTTTGTATAGGTGAATAACGGCGGTTATTTTTAATAATTTTAGCGTTTTTAATGTTGCTGCACTTGATTAATAACTGTGGTAAATTTCATTTCTTTAGCCTTATTATTTTTTGTAGAGCTTGTATGTGAAAGAGAGAATTTTAGTTTGTGAAAGACAGAATTTTATGTTAGTATCTAAAAATGTACGGTATATGATGGGAATAGTTTTACATACGTCCAGATTTCCATACTAATAGCACATATTTGACTTTCAATAGCATTGAAGAACAAACAACATAAAGATGTGAAGGATTCGCCCAAGATGCTGAGTCCAGCTGGAACACCTGATGGTGAAGTTGCATGTGGTTCTAGAACCTCAAATCCTCCACAAAGTAATACGCAGATTCCCCCATCTAAAGTACCAGTGGTAAGCCAAATTTCTATTATTTCTTATTTTTACTTAAACACGTATTTTGTAATTCATTTGCTGCAGTATTTGTATGTAAGCAATGTTACATAAGGATAGTTAGAAGTCATTTATAATATTACTTATCAAAAAATGGAACATCTAATGAAACTGCAAATTACCAGACTAATAAAACCATTAGCTTGCAGGTCAGGTCTAATTTATCGTGGAAAGGAAGCATTCTGAGTAGTTTCCAGACGGACATTGTACCATTCCTCTTGCAGTGCAGTAAGCAATTGCGTCTACAAAGATGGAGTAAAATATCTACGCTGTAGTCTCAGAACTTTCCACAGATGTTCTTGTTCCTGTTGCAGGAATCGTGTTGAGGTCTAAGGACGGGGTGAGCCAGGGGAGGTTGTATCATTTATCATTTGTTCATGATACGACTCTTAACAGCTCCAACAGTATTAGCGCAAGAAATGCCTGGAACATAGGATGCACGTGGTCACCTGAAATGTGGACATATTCACTAGTAGTAGTGTGTCATGCGAGCGTAATCATACGACTCACGGATTACAATGAAATTAATGCACAGGCCGCTGCTATGTTTCACGGGAGGGTGAGACAGTTCGGAGCGTCTAGGTTGTGCGTACGCCATACCTAGAATCAGTTATCACATCATATTACGTGTTTCCATTGACTGTCTCTTTTTGTTATATTTAATTTTACTGAAAATTTCTAAATAAAGAAACCCAGTCCAGTCTTCGGAATCACCAAGAAATCCAATTCAACTAATAAAAGCCAGTCTTTGTTACGTATTTTTGGCGAAGGTTGCTAGCACAAATGTCCCCAAGGAGGCACACCTTCCAATCCGCAAAACAGTTCTTGTTTCCTACTCCCCTCGGTCTCTTTTTCAGAAGCTGCATTCCAGTTACAAAATATTTATACTCGTCTTGTCTGAAGAAAGAATAAGAAGAAAAAACTTGTTCTATAAAACTATAAACATTTAGTATTAGCATTGAAAAAAGGATACAAAAATTTAGCTTAAAGAATGACAGAGAGAGAGAGAGAGAGATTGAGAATGAATAAATGAATGAATATGAATGAAATGTCATTCAACTCATGTACGGTAAATATTGTTAGCAAATTGCTGTATCATTTTTATATCAGAATAATTTTAAAATGAGAATAAACAATACTTTTTTAAATTTATAAGACGCATCATTATTAATACATCATTATAAATGCATGACTATTAATGGAAAATTATTAAATATCTATTTACAAATATGTAACAATAATACATATTGCATTACAAGTACAAAGTAGAAAGTACATTTTGCTATCTGTAGACTTGTCTCATACTTAAAAATCAGGAGTTCGATGAAATTAGTCTGGCTATCAACTGAGTATTGATCCAATGCATACGCTGACTTGGAACTTTACCAGCTATTTTCGTAAGCACTTCCGAAATAAACCTCTACGCAAATTACAATACATTACAGTGAAAACACAGAAGCTGAAATAAGAGTAGCCGTGTTCCAAAATCCTTTCAATTGTGTGAGTTACTCTTACTTAATGCAGGGCAGGAAACTTTGATAGAATCGAAGCTAGTTGGAATGAAAAAGAAACAGGTTGGAATTTTGGTGCGTCGAAAATAAATTTACTATTAGATTGTTGATCCAACTGCATTTTGTGGATGATTCACGAACACGATATTCCACTACATAAAAGGTACTCTTACAAATACAGAACAAAATTTTATTACATATCACATCGTTAGTGGAAACCACAGTTTAAGTTGCCAATTAAAAAACAAGCACTTAACCATTTCTAAAACAATTTTTAAAATTTTCATTTCAAACTAGCTGAGCCTGCGCTCTCTACACAGCGCATCATTCGCATATGAGCATAAATCTCCTACTCATTCCTCACAACATCTGTACATGTTCCTTTACAGACACTAGTTAAAAGACGTCTTGATTTAAAAAAAAAAAAAAAAAAAAAAAAAAAAAAAAAAAAAAACACGAAAAGAAAAAGAAAAAAAACGGCAAGGGGTATCACAAAACGGAGATTTTTTTCGATTATTTTTTCTCAATATCTTTCACCGTTTGCAAAATTTAAGCGTACTTCCTGTTGGAGTTTCTAAGTCATGTATGACCAGTGTTTTCTGTCTTCTTGCATGGAGTATGTAATAAGCAAATACGTTACATACATAATTAATTATAATGTCAGTTATATATGGTGTTCATTGGGCAAAACACTCCAAAAATAGATTCATCTTAGAGTTAGACTGGAGAAATTGTTATCCTTCCTTTTTCAGTATTATTTGGCCAGGAAACAAACGCCTGAGACATATTCAACCCGCATATACAACAATGTGGTGTTGGAATGTATAATGCGTGGGATATGATGCTTTTTTTTATCTATCTATTAAAATTCTACAATAGCAATTAAAAGCGACTGAGCTCCAACCTATAACTTTGGCTTTCAAATCTTTCATTTACGGTTATGTGTGATTTCACATTTAACAGAGACAAATATAATTTTTTGAGTATGTGTACTTTAAATAAATTAGTTAAATACATCATTTTCATAAAGTATATGTTTTAAAATTATTTTTCAAAGCCTTTGTATTTTAATAAGCCTTCTCTAAAATCAATGCAGGTGAATTGTGCTGCCATCTTCCAACTTCTTTTAAACTATATGTTGTTGACGTTTATATGTTTGTGGTCAATCCTTTCGACAATGAGATCTCAGAAACTACAGGCTCTAGAAAGATGACATTTTCACTGATCGATTGCAAATTTCGTGTAGATTGTCCAGTTCTAATTGAATATTTAAAAAATATGGCCACTATTTCTTTATTACATTTTTACGGGTACATTGGAAGTGTTGAAATTAAAAAAAAAAATAAGCATCACATCCTACGCATTATACATTCCAACACCACATTGTTGTATCAGGGATTGTATATCTCTCAGGCGTGTTTCATGGCCAAATAATAATGAAAAAGGAAGGATAACCATTTCTCCAGTCTAAGATGAACCTTTATTTTTGGAGTGTTTTACTCAATGAAGACCATATATAACTGACATTATAATTAATAGTGTATGTAATGTACTTGCCAATTACATACTGCATGCAAGAAAAAAGAAAATACTGGTCATACATGAATTGGAAACTCCAACCGGAAGTAGGCTCAAATCTCGCAAACGGTGCAAGATACTGAGAAAAAATAATCGAAAAAAGTCTCCCCTTTATGATACCCCTTGGCTTTTTTTAATCAATACGTCTTTCACTTGTGTCTGTAAAGGGACATGTACAGATGTTGTGAGGAATGAGAAGGAGATTTATGCTCATATGCGAATGATGGGCTGTGTAGAGAGCGCAGGTTCAGCTAGTTTATTATTATTATTATTATTATTATTATTAATTTCAACACTTCCAGTGTACCAGTAAAAATGTAATAAAGAAATAATGGCCATGTTTTTAAATATTCAATTAAAACTGGACAATCTATGCAAAATTTGCAATCGATCAGTGAAAACGTCATCTTTCTAGAGCCTGTACTTTCCGAGATCTCATTGTCGAAAGGATTGGCCACAAACGTATAAACGTCCACAAACATATAGTTTAAAAGAACTCCAAAGATGGCAGCACAATTCATTTGCATTGATATTTGGAGAAGGCTTATTAAAATACAAAGGCTTTGAACAATAGCTTTAAAACATAAACTTTATTTTTTTTAAAAAAAAAAAAAAAAGATATATTTAAATAATAATTTACTTAAAGTACACATACTTAGAAACGTAAAATCACAAATAACCGTAAGTCAAAGGTTTGAAATCCAAAGTTAGAGATTGGAGTTCAGCGTTTTTACAGCTTTTGTAGCATTTTAATAGATAGATGTTTATAAATTTTTCATTTAAAATGTTTATAAATTTTCATTCTTAGGAAATCGAAGTTCCCTGACTCTTAGCAGAATTAACTGACCTTTTCCGATAGCCTCAAATTCCCTTACATTTCCTGGCATTGGGTCAATATTCAGTGAAAGCGTCATTATGGTATAACTAAATTCGATTGTTCCATTTTCAATGAAAAATTGTTCACCTTCCTCCCCGCCCTCCCTCCCCCCAAAAAACCATGAGCATAACTTGCCTGTGTGCAGCCCTGACTTAGGCACAAATTCGGCGGCCTAGTCGGTGGAACGTTTCTTTCTGGCGTCAAAGTTCCTGCGTTCAAACCAATGGTGCACGATATGGGTTCTGTGATAAATAAATACCGAGTGGGCGGGTTTTCTCGTGGTTCTCCTGTTTCCTTCTCAGTTCGCATTCTTTTCATTTTTACATTAACTCAATAACTACCGAGCATAAATATACTGTTAATAGCCCTAAAGCATCTTCGGGAATTGTGAAACTACGTATTTGCAATGATTTACTTCTTCCACCCGTGTAAACAATGTTCCCGAACACGGTTTTATTTTTTCTCAGGAATAAGCTGTTTTTTGCTCGCTTTCTGACCTAGAAATTTAGTTTACTTTCGCGATAATATTCGTTGCTGAAAAAAATATAATCATCCAAATGTGTGAACCTAGTAGTTAGTAGAAAGTAATAAAGACAATATTACGAGAAACTCCCAGTGAACGAATAGCAACCTGAGAATGAATACATATGCCTTATTATCATGTATTAAGCGCATGATTGTGATTCATTGTTTACGTGTTTTAGTTCAGTATTTTCATTTCTTATCTAAAAATCTTGACAATACTTAAACGCCTAGACAAAGCACTAAAACTGCTTGTGTGCTAAAATGGAAAAGAAGGCCAAAAGCAAGTTGGTTTGATAGCGATGAACCAATGTGGCTTACGTGGCAAAAGAAAAGTACTTTATGGAGTCGTCATCAACAGGCTTTTATTTACAGCAGCTTATTGTTGTATAGAAAGACGGACCAAACAGTTGTCTGATAACTTCATATTGTATTTTTAAAAACATACTGGCTTAACGTTATTTTTTAAGTTGTAAAGGCGGGTCAAAAGTGAAGAGGTGTTATAGTGTTCGATGTTGATTGTATCCAGTGTTCCTATGGAGATAACAAGCCAGCCATTTTCCAAGTTTCCAAGACCACTTTCAATCCATCATCGTAGATAATTCTTCACTATGGATCCGAGAAGTACCAGGTGACAAAATTTCTGCTTGCTGCAACATTTCGGAGTGTCTTTTCGGTGGGTAACATGCCATGGTAAACGATAATAAGTCACATGGACGAGAAGAAGCTTATGCAGATGGTCTCGTGAATCTCAATATCAGAAACAATTAGTACCTTTGTGTCTCAAGAAACCAAGTCAGTTCTTTTTGACTTAGAGTGTCGTCCAATTTGTACCTTATCTGCACAGAACTTAAATGTTTCGGTCATGTTGCATGCTCAAATGTGGATTCCTACGATGCAAGTGCGTACGGATTCGGGGATACACAAACATTATTGCACACTAGTGCTAAAAAGGTCAAAGTATTCAAATTTATGTTTCCAGACTGTGAGATTGCCTCGAAAATGTAGCTTCAGCACCATACTTGAGAAGTGAACTAATTCAGTTGTTAAAGGATTGTGATCATTATGTTTAGGGTTTTGATGAATTATTTAATAAAGTGTTTCAAAAGAAGCAGATGGACATAAATACGGGATTCTGGAATAACTGTGAAAGGGCAGGTGTGCACGCGTTATTTGACATCGGCGTTTTTAGGGCATTCTATAGTTTGATTTTTAATCGCTTTCAAAGAGGCGCTGTCACCCTCGATCTTAAAAAGCATCATTTAAATTTTATTTGAACTTTAAATTTCTACATACATTCAAGTTAGATATCAAGACGTCGTCAAATGACTCTGTAATACCTGATGTAGAAAGATGTGGGTTACATACTGTGTATGGAGCATTCAAAGCTAGCTAGAGAATCATTGAGTTTCTTAACTCTCTGTATAACTTATTATTTAGGAATGTTTCATGTTTGTTATTATTTAGTGATGATTGGTTAGGTGGTAATAGGACAGATAGAGTTGTGAGACAGTTCAAAGAGTTTTGTTCGAATCCAAATTGTAAGATAGTTATGAGTCAGTATTTCTAGAATTAGTTAGTGTTTGGATAATTTTGAGCTAAAGAATTTGAATAATTCAGAATAACATAATTTAAGAAATGTTAAAATGGTCTTGATTTTCACAAATGAAAATTCAAATCTAGAAAGAAAGAAAAAAAAAATTTTCCATCAATGCATAGCAGATCATTTAAACTTTAATAGCACTCAGACTTGTGTACGATTCATTAACTTTTTCTGGCGGCATTGAGAAACTGTCTATAGGGAAATCTAGGATTAATTATGCACGAAATGGTCGTACTCGTTTTGCGGAATCAAGAAATCAACGACGAGAGGAAAAAGGAAAGAAACAAAAGAAGCTAAAGACAGGAAAATGAAGATGATTCTAAACGAACTGAAGCTAATGAGACTAAAATAATTTAAGATATGCGCAATATTAATGAGGAAATAAAGCGTTTGGAGAAGTAAAAGTATTAAATAATACGTTTGTTTTAAAGATATTTGTAATACCACAATCAGTTTTATGTACACTCATGTCCAAAATTATTGTCGCATGTCTATAAATATGTTGTTGTAGGAATATAATTTGATAACGAATTCGCCCGGTATTTCTTATAATGTTAGTATGTGTATAATCGGCAAAGACATGTATGTGGCAAATTTCATGTCAAAAGAGCAGTAGATAAGAACAATAAAACAGAAATAAAACTTTCTTGTCCATTTAGCAACATTTTGTTTTACTCATTCTAATTTTCGTATTTATAATTCTTTTCCTATGAAATTTACCACAAATATACATTTCCTGACTATACACATAGTATCAGTATTAAAAGTACCCTGCAAAATCATTATCAAATTACATTCTTACAAGAAGACAGTTATAGATATGCGACAATCATTTTGGACATGAGTGTACATATATCCACTCTTTACTGGTGACTCACTGTAAGTTTTCTGTCATATGTGACGAAACTTTCAACATGTTACTAAAGTTACAGATTTAAGTAAGTTTCAAGGAAGATGTTCAATTTCTTGCTTTGTGCAGATTTTTGTTAGGTAATGTTCTGTAATTTCGTAATGAAATAATTATGTTGTTTATTTTTATATTATTCATTTTTGTAATTGATTAGGGAAAAATATTTACTTATGTATCATCGTTGTCTTGTGTTTTTATGAACATGGAAAGTCTGTATGGCAAATTACACATCAGATAAATTTCAAAAAAAAAAAAAAAAAAAAAAAAATCTGGAAAACCGGGAAAAGTCGGGGAATTCTTTCCTGTAATTTTTGTTGGCACCCTGTTCCAGCCATCGGCAATCCAGATTGGATATTCTCGACTTTTTTCTTCACTGTTTGCATTGATCAGTGCTTTGGAAATTGTAACCAGATCGCTGATGTTCAGGTTATACAACTCGCGTCAGATTGTGATTATCGTAATAGACTGTTCTAGCTGGTGATTCATTACGCGGTCACTTTGCCGCATTTATTCTGTGTTCCTTGGCAACCCTGTTGAATGTTCGCCAATTCCTGTCAGAAGGGGTTCTCTTCCATATATTATTATGCTGCACAGATTTGTTTTGCAATGCGTTCTGTAGCGCATCACCATCGTGGACACTATTCCTCGCGACACATCTAACATAAACTGGCTTTTTAGATACATTTGCGCCAACTATTCGTGAACCTACAATTTGACCTCTTTGCATCACCACTGTCTTCAGGCTTCAGCACACACCTTTGTTCAACTCCGCTTGATGTGTTACATATAATCATGTAGGCCTACTAACAACGGTCAGGTACTTAGACTATTCTCATTAACAACACCTCATCCATCTTACGTGTTGGAATCTATAGGTATTTCCATTATTTTGATAACCATCTCTGTATGTATATGTTTAGTTAGAACAAAACAATCTCGCAACAAAAATAGGAGATGAATAAATTACCAGAAAGTACTTTTTGGATCAAAAGATCCAATATATTTCAATCAAAAATTCCTTTTACGCCTTATATCTGGAGAACTACACACAATGTAGCCAAACTAAACTATCAGTTAACTCAATATGATGTGCTTATTACGTAGAAGATACGAAATCTCGATTTAGAGGCCTTTCGAAAATGTTGTGGACCCTAATCCAAAAACTAATTATTGGCCAAGATCGCAATCTTTTGATTCATTATTGGGGGGAGGGAGATTATTCCTAAAATTCTGGCCAAGATCGCAACATTTTGATCCATTATTGGGGGGAGGGAGATTATTCCTAAAATTCTGGCCAAGATCGCAACCTTTTGATCCATTTTTTTGGATTATTACTAATTCTTGTTTATTATGTGATCAGTATACAAATGTAGAACATTTCTTCGAAATATTAGAACTTCTTTAATATTATTGTTAACAATGTAATTATGAGTCCCGAAAATGTATCAATAGACAAATTAACCATTCAAAGCAAATATTGTTGCTATCCGAGTGATTTCCTAATAGATATTTTTAAGACCAAATTCCTTTTCTTTTATCACTATTTTGTTAATGTACCAAGAGATTAAAAAGTTATTTCTATTTATTGCAGTTTTATTTTGTTTTATTTTCACTTTTGCATCCGACAGTTATACGCTTTAGGCTAAAGGAGACAAGAAGAAATGAATGGTGAAAGGGTAATACATAATACCTATGTCCAGAGCGGGGATGGAACCCACAAATGATGGGCTTGCAAACCCCAGATTCAAGCCTTAAACCATTGATCATGCGTCTGGCTTTATTTACTAAAGAAACAATTAAAAATATAAAATGTCTCATATTTAAGTATTTTATTGGAGCAGTGCTGAATTTTAATTTCTAATAGTTTTCTTAACTAAAAAAAAAAAAAAAAAAAAAAAGTTGATGTTAATATAAAGAACAATAATAACAAAATTATCGAGTGAGAGAGAAGGATTTAGAGTACTTCATTTGACGTTCAATATGTGATACTACTATATTTGTTATATTTCAAATGTTTTGATTAAGAGGAATAAATAATAAATTTAAGGATAGAAAATATACTTTTTTACAAAAAGAAACCACAATAATAGAAATGTAGTCTGTAACTAATTATGTTGAAAAGGTTTTGTTTCTGTATTTCTAGTCTGTAACTGAACACATCATTCGAAGGTGGAAAACATTGGAGTTTTATATAGAACTGCATATTATCATTTTAACTATAATCTCTATAGCTTTATTTTTCTAATATTTTTTCTCGGTACAAAGGAGCACATACCGTTGCGGAATACAGTAATGAACACTGTGCCACCACCATCTGTACTGAGTTGTGATAACAATTGCGACATGCCTGCTTTGCTCACATTGGGAAGGGAACAACAGTTAGCTGCAGTGCAGCTTTCACATTACGTATACACTCTTCTATGTATTATTTCGCAGCAAATGACAACTATTGAAAGGTAAGTACGTGGAGTTTTTTTTTTTTTTAAGGCGACATATGTATAATTCTGTAGATATCCATCACGTATGTCTCATATAACGTTACTTTATATAATTAACAGTGATAGTGGAAAGTCATTTATTATTGATCTTAATAAGACAAAACTTACCGTGGTATTTATAGCTCGAGTTTTTTAATTCAAGACAAAGAAGTATAAAGAAGTAAAGATACATTTAATATACGTTTATTTATTTTGCTTATGGAATCTTTCAGCTGCGCCTCAATAAACCGCTATGTGCAGAACTAGCAACTTTCCAGGAGAAGCAGAAAAAGCGTTCTCATCATTTACATTATTAACAAGTTTCATTTTTGTTTTATTATTACTTGTAAACTATTAAAAATTCTCATATAGGAATATAAGGGAAGGTGCAACAACTTCGTGTTCGTATTATAGTATATAACTCATTTTCGACGAAAATATCACATAGCAATTTATGGAGGCGCAGCGACAATATACTAAAATAAAAACATATTCCTTTAATTCTACTAAGTTAAGAACTTACAATTTACGTATGTAGTTTTAAGCTTAATGAACTTCAGTCCACTAGAAAATGGCGTTACAGTTGAATCAGTTTTGCTTTAGAGTTAATTTTCAAGTTTTAAAATTATATGAGGGTGGTTTGATAAGTAACTTGCTTTACATACTATTAGATACTGCGAACGTTGTCTGTATAATTAGTAAAATTTCCTTTCTGTGAATAAATAAATTATGATCACAGTTCTTCTGACAGTAATTCGTTGTTTGACAATTATTTGAATAAAAGTGTTTCGAGTAAAAATAAAAAATGTGAATTCCTTCTTGTAGAATGGAAAACAGCGTAGGAAATTCATGTAATTCATGTCCTTCCTATAAAACAGTTTGACTTCGAGTAAATGAATTTAAGCGTGACAGAACAAGCATTGAAGATGCACCACGTCTCTTGGAGCCCCGAAATCAGCCTCAGCGTCCGAAATGATCGATCAGGTTCATGATTTGGGTTTGACGGACAGACGAGTGAAAGCGCACGATTTAGCAGAATCCACGAACATCTCATCTCAGCAGGTTCACTTGATTTTGCGTAATGGATTGCACGTGAAAAAAACGTTCTCACTCACAGCAGAAAAGAACCGTGTCGCTGAGCAAAAATTCGCCAAACTGCGATTTGAACTGCTTCTGCATCCTACCTATTAATCTCTCGAACTACCATGTATTCCTGAAACTCAAAACCTTCCTGGAAGGACGAAATTTGAGTTGAAAGAAGGGGTTTTACAGAAAGTAAACAAATATTTTAAAAGCATCCAAGAAACTCATTTCCGCGAAGGAACTACGAAGTTATGAGAAACATTGGGACAAATGCGTTGAACTTCGAGAAGACTAGTAGAAAACTAAACTGTTTTCTTTAATATCAAACCATCTTCATATCAGATAATCTGAGCTTACTGTACTTTAAAATATACATGGTTTAAAGATACTTCAAGTGAGACCCTCTGCAGGACCATATCCTTTAAAACACATGGTGTGTATTCGAAATCAATATAGTGGTTCAGGGGATACAATGCCCATACATATGAAAAAGAGAAGTTGACGTTAGATTCCATGAAGAGTTACGCCTAACCAGACTGCTCTAGTTGTTACATAATATGTGGTCAGCTTTTAACTCATATAGTATTGTTATTTCTCACTTCCTGGACGGAGTTCAATATTTCTTTTATTATGAAGTAACTAGCGTAAAGATGTTAGGACAGGATCTAAAATTTTTTGTGACTATATTGAGGAACCATTCAGATACATTTGAACACACATGGAAGAAAATAAAGGGTCGAGTGAACAGTTTCTATGTTATAATATCCTTCAAATTGTTTACTTGTAGTCACGTACTATGTATGCCTAGAAAATATTTTTATGAGCCTTAGGTAGCTTGTATTGTGAGTTATTTTAAACAAGTTGTTTTTTAGATTGCAGCAGTTTTTATATTAACATGGTTCTCTCATTTTGAAGTTATCTTACCGTCTAATAGCATGATATGAAAAAGAGAATGAAATAAAATCTTTAAGTTTTACGTCCCATGGTTATGCCGGTTAGGCTAAAGGAGACGGTGATTATGAGAAATGAATGAAAATGGTGGAATGAAGAAAGTGGAAGGAAACGGGAGAACCCCGAGAAAACCCACGAGCACGGTTTGTCCACCACAAAGTCCACATGGCACGAGCTGGGATCGAACCAAGCACCCCGTGCACCGGAGGTGAACGCTATACCACTGAGCCACCGCGCCCCCTGTGATATGAAAAAGATCCGGGGTATCATGTAAAGAAAGAAACACGTAATGCATCCAAATTAGATTTGTTGAAAGTATTAATTTGTAATTTATTAGCGCAAATTAAGTTTGTGACACTACGTGACGTAGTCAAAATAGGAGCATCCATATACGCAATGCATCGGTCGAACTGTTTTTGTTTGATTTTCACTAACCACATTTAACCAATAACAATATGTAAAACTGTTTCAAAATTGGCAATATTTGTTCTTTTATTGTGGTCTATCTTTGATTAACAAATTAACTTGTTATTTGGTTTAATAAATTGCTTCTCTTATTAAGAAACAGACATACAAATAAAATGTGACGTAGTAAACCGTGGTATTTTTAAAACTGATATATAAAGCACTGTGCTTTATAATTGTATGTTGATTGAGGTTGTGTCGAAGTAAATAATACCTTCACTGTATAAATATTATTGTTTTTCACAAGTTTTTATTATTATTATTATTATTATTATTATTATTATTATTATTATTATTATTATTATTATTATTATTATTATTATTATTATTATTATTATTATTATTTATTAAGATCATCTTCAATAATGAGAATAAAACTTAGGTTCTACTAGTCTTACTTCATTTCTCTCTTTGTTATTTGCAGTCACTTCATTTCTCTCTGTTATTTGCAGTAGAACTATTTTATTCAATTAATTGTGCCTATCTAGAGCTAATATGATTTTTTAAAATACTTTTTCCCCTTCATTTCTCAGATATCGACAAAGGAAATTGTTTCTGCAACCAATTACAGATACTTTCGAAAGCAGCAATCGAAGTTTCTCTTTTCGGAAGTTCCAAAATTATTTATATTTTTAACTCCCTCGTAGTATGGTTAGCATAAGCATCTTCAGTGGGGAGCCTCGTGTTTGATTCCCGTCAGTTCTTACGTGATTCGGATCCCACATCAAACTGTAGGTCCACGTTTCATATAGCCTCGTTGCAGAAAGGGACGCTGAACTTCCATCTAACCAAACTTATTTATGTATGTTATTGGTTGTAGGCTTTATCAACAGGAATTCCATCGTAGTATAAGGCATTGCAGTATGAATAAATAGAGCGGCTTACTACGTGCAATAACGTATCTCATTTTGGAACTTTACTTTTCTACTATTCAGTAGTTTGAGTGCTGATTTTTCAGTATCATGTCGACGTTTCAACAAGACCCTTCTACGTAGAGTGGAAGTTAATTCTATAACAAAGTTATTTTGTTTATTCGTTTCTGCTTATGTGTGAATTGCTAATGTATACTTTCTTTTCAGTCTGCAAGCCCAGCTTTTGGCATGTAAATCTCAGCTTTCGCAGGAAGATGGACGTGATCGCCGCCCTGTGTATCGTCATAACCAGCAGTTAGAAGAGCTACGGAACTTACAAGATCGTTTGACGCAAGAGAAAGAAGCGTGGCAAAGAGAAAGGGAGAGCGAGGACAAAGAATTGCAGGAAAAACGTGCAGAACTTCTCAGACTTCAGGCAAGGAAATTTATATATTTAACTCATTTCACTTCGCATGCATGAAGATTTAAATTTGATAGATTTTAGAATGATGAGGAAAATATTTCTTGGATTACCCTTTATATATATACAATACTATAATGGAGCTGGTTACTGAGTGGTAGACTTTCAGTACGAAAAATTCGTGGTTCTATTAGAGGTCATATGTACTTGTGGTGGACAATATCTTGTTCTTGGGCTTTCTCTGCATCTCCTGGTTATTTGCGTTTATCATGTCTTATTTTGCCTAGAGGGCATGAGCCGTAAGTCAATTCCCATTGCATGCGACATGGCCACATTTGCGTGAGATGGGTTTAGCGACACCTCTACAAATGAGAATCTATGACTTTGATACCAGCTTCATTCGATTTTGTTAACTTTAATTATTTTATTTCAAATACCATTATAGTGAGATTTTACCATGTTCGTTAACAGCCTGGTTTCTGTAACAGAAAATATTCATTACTTTTTATTAATATCGAGAAGTCTAACTAACAGCTTCTAAATAATATTAACGTCTGATCTGTCTCGCAGTTTACGTTTCCTTATACTTGAAAATACTGTTATGTAAGATTCTGTATGTTCCGTCCTGTTGAATTGCTGTGCCTAAAGCTATGAATTTTATTTTGTGTGTAATTGGAAGCGTTCCATATAAAATAAATATTGAATTGTATCCATGTTGCTTCGCATCCGTAAATATATTTAAGAGGCAGTTCTTCTAAAGCAATCCTCTCTTTAAAATAAAAAAAAAAAAAAAAAAATCAGATAAGCACACTAACATATACAAATAAATAGTTAAAACGAACTTTGACCGTTTGTTAATATCACTCAGTCAAGTAATTTTTCATCTTTTATAACGTGACGTTCATGCGGACTGGTTGTATAGGTTAAGGAAATAAGAGACAAATGCCCATGTATTGATCGACAAATCTGAGGTTTTATACTAAAAAGCAGAAGTAGTTTCAGTTGCAAGTTTAGGTCTCCACAAGGACATCCCTGTGTACATCACCATTTTAACCAATACAGTGCAATTGTTGATATGAAACTCAAATAAGTAATAAATAAATGAAAATGAACTCATCTTCGTTTTTAATGGCCTGCTTTTTTTCCCTCTACTTTAGTGATTCTTGAAGGTTAATCATTTCAGAGTATTTGCTTTTAAGAGTTTACGTAATTAATAATTATATATTAAGAAAAAGTAGTACTATCTCTTCTTTGGGCACTGAGTAGTCAGTTGTAAGGATGCTCACTTTTTGTCCGCAAGGCGTTCAATTCAGAATAAAATCCTATTGAAACTTGACAGTGATATTTGTTGAAGCTAGATAACTAATTAGTGTTGCCACTCTGTCCAAATAATTTTGTATTTTGTGTAAGTTTAACACTTCTAATAAACGCAACAACTTATTATACATGAATACACAGTACGATGTGCATGTTTAATTTCATAGTTTTTTGTATTAATATTTCAAATATTATATGTTGTGTATTTATGGTGTATTTCTCTTTGACAGGAGCAAGTTCGAGCTGAACAAGCAGATATTACTCAACAACGTGATCAGTTATACAGAAAACTAGAAACTTTAAGAAGTCAAGGTATATTTATTAGTCCTAACTTACCTGGCCCAGTAGTTGCATCAGCTGCCTCTCACAGCGACCAGACATCTCAATGTGAAGGTACAAATCAAGGGAAGACAAGCGATGGAGCAAGCGTATCGCCTTCCCTTTCTACAGCCCCGGATAGCCGACGGAAACCGGAGAATAAGTGGAAAAGTACGTCAGCCAGTTCTATAGGAAGCACCAGTAAAACTGCTTTACCTTTAAATTTAATCAGCGCCACCAATCAACAAAAAGTAGCTCAGAGTGTACAGATCAAGCAACAGTTGCCTTTGAAGTTAGCAGGCAAATTAGGCGGTATATCATCAGGTCCTGGAGGGAACGATAAGAACACAGGCACAATTTTTGGACCTCCCAGAGAGGGAGTTCAACAGGTCCTTCCGCTGAAGCTCTCTCAGTCCCCGGATAGTAAGAAAAGTGGCCAATCCTCCAGTGGAGGCGGATACCAGAGACTCAGTTCTAATAGCTTCAGCCCAACTTCTAAAGAGGAGTTATCTCATACTCATGTAAGAACTGGAAGCAGCCCAGCGATGATGCAGAATATCTCTCCACCTTCATCATCGAGCAGTGATAGTCCAGGAGATACTGCGGGCAAAACTGGTTCTGTTGGAGCGAAGGCGGGTCGAACGAACACCTATCCAAAGCTTCCTGAGAAATACCAGAGAGTAACAAGTCCACCAGGAGTTGCTCCACAGGCATCCGAGGAGGACATTATCTTCTTCTGACGTTCAGTTTTATCCTCTCTTCCAGTTATGTTTTTTCTCAAGTGACAATCGACCTTCTAATTAAAACAAGCGAGCATGGCAGACTAACGGAATAGTTGCTTCACCTCGAAACTTGCAAAAAGAACGAAAAGTTAAAATCCATGATTGCATGCCATGTCAATATTTCCCAGTAACCCCATTTACAGTGGAAGATAGGTCATTGTTGTACGTGTAGATCTTGCTGCCTTTTAAGTAGCCCGTTATAGAATGTGTAATAAGACTTGTTATAACATATAATGTGCCATATTTGGCACTTGGTGTAGTTGTTAGTGTTGACCTGTTAAAATTGTTACAGCACTTCGCATTTTATGTAACAGACTTTGACTGCATCTTTTCAGTGTGTATTAAGAGTGTATGTGATTATTTTTATGAGCCTTATTGGTGTGGATCATTTCAGTAAAGCAGTGGCGTGGGGTTTCTCATCCTCACTGACTTCGAACAGCACATTCCTCGTGTAGAAAAAGGAAATGAATACATTAGGACATCTTGAGGACAGCTGGTGCAGAGTTCGTGTGTGCTGCTATTAGAACACTTCTTGGTTTTGATTTTTATACTTTTTCTCAGCTTAGCCTCAAAAGGAGTAAGATATTGAGTATGATCTTGGCGACTGAGTGCTGTCTCTAATTCGGAAATTTAATAACAAGACCCTATAATATACAGAAGGAAACCTGTAAATTTTATTTTCTCGTTCCATATCTGTGCGTTTAAAAACTGTTAGCTTGTTGATGATTTCTCCATCGATGCACAATTGGCATGAGAGAGCGTAATTTTAATTAAAAAAAAAAAAAATTTTTATAAATGTATATTTGTAATTGAAATGAGATTTTAAAAAATGCAATTAAGTCTTCGTAATTTTGATTTTACCAGTGAAGATTTTTACATGTACAGTATTACTTGAGAAAGGTTTCGTCTTCAAACGTTAGGTCCAATGATTTATTCTTTCAAATGTGCATACGTTTTGACGAATGAGGCAATGTAAGTTGTTAAAGTCAGTACGATTACAGCAATGAATTGGAAGTGTGTAATTTTGTTTCATAGTTGTATTATGTGTATTAATAAATTATATCGTCGTTATTCTATCGCGGTTAACAATTTTGATCTCTTGTGGCATATTTGAGAACCCATACATACAAAAGTGAACAGAGTGAAACTACTTTGGACAAAGTCTTTGAAGATAATTATTGTACAAAATAATTAATAATAACTATAATTTATACAAGTATTCAAATACATCTTAATGCATTCATTCTTGTCTGATAAGACGAACAAATGAAAATCGTATACCATTATATTTAGTTGTTAATCTATATTTTGTTTTATTATTATGTAATATAGCTGTTAATATTTCAGATGTTACGAAATAAACAATAAGTGTTCAGTTCCACATTAATTAATTGTTGAAGCTATTTGTAATTTATAAATAAATCACCGAATATGAGGACATTTCAAGAGGTTAATCACCTCTAGTATATAGGGTAAAAAAGAAAATAATCTGTTCTACTTGTTGTATCGAGTGTGGTAAATCTCCTCATATAAAAACGATATTTGTGATTTCTCTGGCTGGTATTTCTTCTCAGGTAAACATACGGACCCAGTAAAATTCATTGCACATAATTTTAGTAATTTACGTGTCACATGACATTCCATTGACATTCCCATGTAATAATTATTTTCTTGTTATGCGAAACTAGTTTCCGCATTTACCAAATACTCAAAATGTATACCAACTAAAATATTGATCGTCGAATAATTTCAATATGTCCGTAGCTAAATACTAAGGAAGTTTTTTCAGCTTATCATTTCTGTGAAAATATCTATTTTAAAATACCTTTTTTTTTTCCCCTAGTTTTGACAGGAGCTGTATTTGGGAGTACGTAATGCATTTTCAATATGAACTTTAATAAGTATCACGTGAAGACCCTACAGTGCGTACTAATGTATACACCAGTTTATTCAGTTTTATATAATTCAGAAGTTACTCATTTTGTTTTTCAGTTGAAAATTTGTTATTTAACGAAATATCACTGTTATAACTTAAGTATGAAGTCGTCATATTAGTTCAAAATTTTCATTAAGTATGTTTCTTGAAGTGAGAGTCTGAAAGTAAAATAGTAAATATCAAAATATATTGCAAGAGATTAGTTTACAAAGTTATTTTGTAATTATTTTGGGATTTTGTTGCATTTTAGATTTCTATATTTTTGCTTAAACTTATATTTAAATATAATTGTTTCGTATTTACAAATAAAAATAGTAATATTTTGTATCATCGATAAATCATGTGATTTGATTTTGTACTTCATACTTGTGAAATGACTATGATTATGGATCTATAAGTGCATTCGCGATTATGTCATCGCTAACTATACATTATGAGCATGATAAGAAAAAGTCATACCGGTAGTTTGAAGTTTATTTTATAATTGTTGATAATGTAGATAAATTTATGTACGTATTCTGATTAAATCTTTTGAGGCTAAGCGAGAGTGTAAAGTGAAGTCAGTATTGTTAAAAAAATCTTAAGGTTTGTTTTTAATACATGGTACTCAGGCTGTCGGTACGAAAGGCTTTATTCACAAAGGGCCTATTTGTGCATGTCTTTCCACTTGTGTAATATATAAAAATATTTTTGTAAAAAAAATATTAAAAAGATATTCCCAACTCTTCCACGTACTGTGAGTAATTCTATGCAATAATAAGTTTCTTAAGTACCATTGGGTACGTTGTATTCGAAGTTCTTCTGTCCTGTGCTCAAATCTCTTCTTTTATATATATACTCCTATCCCTATATTCGAATGTATTTATCAATAATAAAAAATAGTTTGTTTGCTAAATATATATAATTTTGGTAGATAAAGGAAAAGGAATAAACATTCTACATTATAAAATTTTTAAACCGTTGTTATTGTTGGCTGTATCACACATATATTTCTTTTAGGATTTATTGTGTTTTAAAGAGAATGTGTATATACTCTTCAGATTTAGTCTCTTTGATATTTCTTTCTCTTTCGGTTACGTTTTTCCGAAAATGAATTGGTACAGGGATGTGCGTGTGTGTGCATGTTACACATATGAGAGAGAATGCAATAGTTAACTTCTTTCGACTGAAAAGCATTTATAAGTTATTGGTAGATTGAGTGGAGTTAATACGTTAAAGCTGACAGAAAGTGTACTTCCTGTTTCAAAGTTGATTTTGTAATTGTTTTACGTATATATGAACATATATATAATGGAGGTTTACATTCCATATAGGATTTGGACAATCAATAATTATGTTATTTAGGAAAAAACGTAAAATTAAAAATGTATATAATTAATTATTTATTGTAAATAAATATTGTATACATCTTAATGTTATAATAACGTATTTTATTTAAGTGGTCAAAATATACTAAATTTCCTATTTATCAAACACTTGATTGCGTAACATATTAGCAAGAAATGGATGTCTTAATAATCGCATAGTACAATAAGACACACGAAAAAGAAAAAGAAAATTAATAAAGAAGGCTTATACTTATATTTATAAACATAGCACTGATTGATACTGGGAAATCACCGAAAGTGATTTTATCTATTGTTAGTGAGTCCTTCTCTGATTGGCAAAGCTATTTCTGAAGTAGGACGCTGTTTCGATTTCGATTATAGTCTGGGATGCATCACACAGAGGTGTGTATATATGAACTTCAGACATAGCTCTACCAATCAGAGAAGAAAACTCTATTTACACAATCATCATTGATTATATTTATACAATGTTTGGGAGCTGATTCCTGACACCAAGATAAGACAAAAAGTATATACCAACCTGGGTGCACAAATTATTCCTTTCGGAGTTATAGGCTGCCGAAAACATGAAAAAATGAACTTTAAAAGCCCATAGCCCTAAAACTACGGGACCTACCGCAGTTGGGTCAGGACTTCACTTAGGAACTAGTATGTGCCCTATCCAAATATCCAAGTTTCAGAATCCTGCGGTACTTCCGCAACAGTTTTTACAGAGGTAGTTCCAATTGGTGAGTATTTCCAATTAAATGCCCGTAACCAAACCCCTTGTATAAAAATTGTAGCGTGAGTACCTTAGGATTCTGAAACATGTATTTTTGTGTAGGGCACATATTAGTTCCTAAGTGAAGTCTTGACCTGACTACGGTAAGTCTCATAGTTTTGGAGCTATGGACCTTTAAAGTTCATTTTTTCATGTTTTCGGCAGCCTATAACTCCGAAAGGAAGCATTTGTGCACCCAAGTTGGTCTATATTTTTTGTCTTATCTTGGTGTCAGGAATCACCTCCCAAACGTTGTCGGTGTTGTTTTCAAACACCCTATATATATATAACAAGAATGATGATGATGATAGGTAGGAACACTCGTAAGTATAACACTGGAAAAATTACGTTTATGTCACTTTAAGCATTGTTCGGCATTGCAGTATTATGGAAAAAATTGAGAAATATGTCATGTGCCGCTAGTAGTATCACTATTAATAACACTTATGCATATAACAGTCCATGGAAATGATGAATTCAAAGAAAATTCCAAAATGTGATCTGGTAACATGTTCTCTTCATGTCTCAAAAGCGCTTCCATGGAGGTTATTGTTTGTCGCAGGTTTTGAAGGTTAAAAGTCGAGTTGACTGGGTAGGTTGCGATGCTAAATAGTGGAGTTGGCTGAATGACGAATGGGTAAGTTGGTGTATCTGCAATGATATGTTCAGAGGCTTCATGTCGGAAGAAGTAAGTTAAAGATGAGTTGAGTTCATCAACAGCAAGGATATGGTTCCTCTTACGAGTAATTTTAACGGGTTTCATTGTAACAAGGTGTAGTCCATTGCAAAATATTGAAAACATTATTCGGCTTTAGATAAAGTTGCTTTAACCTGGCAACTTTTCGAGTTTCGAGAAATAAAGATATACAGTAGAGACATTTGTGTCTTGTGATCTTCCCTGTGAGTGAATCCTACAAAGATGGAACATTTGATGCTGTAAGCATAATAAGAGATCAATTACATAAATAGTCCAAATAGTAAAATCCAATGTTTTGAGTGGGGGTGAATTGTTTCGGTAAGAAAACAGTTATTGAAAATTCTGTATAAGAGGTGGTAGTCCTTGTTATGTATAACAAGTCGGTGAATAATCCAAGTTTGCCGACGAGAGGTCAAACAATAAGAGAATTACCTTAGAACATTGATAGATGAAACCTAAATCTTGTTCTAGTAATGTATTCCGAAGGCTGTTATTACTGTTTATAATTTCTTTTGCCAGATTTAGTTTGATTAAAATGTCGTTGACATTACTTCGTAATAAACTTTGGACTATAAAATCGAAATGTTCAAGCATTTGAAAGTTAAGTAACTAAAAATCATTCGTTAGTAGCTGTTGTACATGTACAGATAATTTGAGGTGTTTTGTGATGCGCCTGGGTAATAAGATTTTCTACTGCAATTGAAATATTTTGTCACCAAATGTGTTAATTCGAAAATGCTTTCCTTAATGTCCTGAATACGTTTACTCATATATTTATTTTGAGCTTTCATTTGTTGAATCGTTGTTTTCAATTTATGTACTTCATAAAGAGAAAAGTCGTTTAGTTCAAAATTTGCCAATCCAAGTAGTAGGTTAAAGATCATACATTTGGTTCTTCTGGAACACCCTATTTAAAAGTCACAAGGTATAGTATGTTGAACTTTATATATGAATTTCCGTTCTTTTTGATGAAGCATTGTAAATCATTTTATGTAACTAACACGTGGTGTATTTTGTAAATGTACGGCTGAAAAGTCCAGATGCCATCTGTATAAAATGAATTATTTTTCTCCGTGATGAATTACTGGTTCAAATTTCGCGATTGACAATCCAAACTGTTGGAAAACAGTTCATTTATTTGTATTCTTCCGAAGAGATTCAAAAATATGATGAGATATGGAGTTATCCTCATGAACTTAGGTGATTCAACCGTAGGTCAAGTTCTTCCGAAAAAAGAAATACTGATTTTATTCAAAGAATTCTGTTCATTGAACGGTCGAAGCAATTTATAATTATTTACTTTTAAGTTGCTATCATGAAATAAAAATGAATAGCAATGGTACATGCTTTTTTCGTTTCTTATAGGTATTGTCGGGTGTCCTCGTGATATTCCTTTAGCCTATAGAACTATCTTGAATTTTATTTCTAAAAAAGTAGGTAGTTCGTCACAATATAAATTTGGGTGTTCATTTTAGCAAGTACTAGCATCAATTACCTGCTTCGCTGGGTTAAATTAAGAAAAAAAAAAATAGTAATATGTTCAGTTAGTCAGTCATTTTTTTATCACTAAAGCGCTCTTTGATACCGGTCATTTTCGATGATTTTTATATATCCCCTCCCCTCTCCATGTTGCGGGGTACGGCATCGGAAATGTCATTGTTCATCTCAGCGACTCCGAAAACTATGGATTCGACACTGTCGGTCATTTTCGATCATTTTTAATGTCTCTCCCCTACCCCACCTTTAAGTTACACCGTCAAGGCGATATGACAAAAACCATCTTACGTTCAAACTTCATCTAAGTTGTAAATTTGATCAATATCGGTCCGGTGGTTCAAGAGTTATAAAGTTTTATTTATTTTTATATATCTCCCCCTTCTACCCCCTCCCTTAAGTTCTACCGTCAAAGTGAAATGATAAAAAACATCTCAGACCCGAACCTCATCTATGTTAAAATTTGATCGAGACATCGTTTGGTTGAAGAGTTATTAAGTTTTATTTATTTTTTAACTTCTCGTTCCCTATCCCCTAAATTCTATCGTCAAAATGAATAGATAAATACCATCCCAGGCCCGAACCACATCTATGTTGACAATTTAATCGAGATCGGTCGGGTGGCTCAAGAGTGATTAAGTCACAAAAACAGTCATTTCCATTTTTATTTTATCTCCCCCTCCCCCTGCACTATGTTGCACTGTAAATTCAAATGATAAAAGTTATCCCAGGCCAAATCGTTATCTATATCGAAAATTTGATCGAGATCGGTTGGGTGTTTCAAGAGTTAAGTTTTGTTTATAAGAGTAATTAAGTTCTATTTATTTTTATAGATCCCCCCCCCTCCCCAAGTTTAACCGTAAAAGTGATATGATAAAAGCCACCCTAGGTCCGAACCTCATCCATGTTGAAAATTTGGTTAAGATCGGTAGGGTGGTTTAAGCGTGATGAAGACACAAAGACAAGTCACTTTTATTTTTATTTTTTTAATATATATATCCCCTTCCCCATCTCTTCCGTTGCACCTTAAAAGTGAAATGACGAAAACATCCCAGGCCCGAACCTTATCTATGTTGAAAGTTTGATCAAAATCGGTCAGGTGGTTCAAGAGTTATTAAGTTTTATTCATTTTCATATATTTCCCCTTCTCTAAGACATACGTCAAAGTGAAATGATTAAAAAAAAAAAAAAAAAAAAAAAAAAAACTTCCCAGGTTTGAACCTTATCTATGTTGAAAATTTAATTTAGATCGATCTGTTGGTTCAAGAGTTATTAAGTTTTATTTATTTTTTTATAATTCCCCTTCCCTAAGTTCTACCGTCAAAGTGAGTAGCTAAAAACACTTACAGGTCAGAACCGTATCTACGCCAAAAATTTGATCGAGATCGGTCGAGCGGTTCAAGAGATTGAGAGTCATAAACATAATCACTTTCAATTTTATAAAATAGATAGTAGCTGATCCGTGATAAGGTTTACACCACTAAAGTGTTTTTTTTAAATTTGATTTACTTTAAATTCATTTTATTTTCTTTCATGAACCTTCATCAAGTTCATTCGTACCGTTTCTCTAATGTTCAGTAAACTTTTCCTGCGTACCTTATGTGGTGTGGTATTCAGTTGACCATCGTCGAACATCCGAACTTCGAAGTCATGCATCAACCAGAAAGCTGAGTGTTCTGTTCCTATATGAACAAATGTCGCGAAGGTAATACAGTGGACTCTTTTTAATTCGAAGTCCAGGGGGACACGAAAAAACTTCGAATTATCCAACAACATTCATTTTCACATATATATCACAACAAACAAACCAAAGTACTGTGCATCAAAAACATATTCATATGGTGTATGTAGACTTTACCTTTAAAGCAGCTTATTACTTGCGTGATCGAATACCGCAAACTAACAAACGACATTGACTTCACATAATTCAAACTACATGTACAATGGAAAATATATTTACGTACAACACTATAACATACATTGAAGAGCCCAAACATTTAAACACCAGTAACAATTTTAATATTCTGTTCTCACTTTTAACAAGTCGTAAACCTCATTTGCTTAAATCTGGTTGTTTTTGTACGGTCAATAAATCCTTAATTTCATGTATTGCATGGAATACGATATTAATAACATTTGGTTGACTTTATCAATAATTCATCTTAAATTTTCAACCAATTCTGAAACAAGATGAGATTGGCACACGTTCTCTATCTTTACTTTCCCGAACTCACCTTCATCTTTATCGTTACATAGATTTTCTATTTATCTTTTATATTACTCTTCCCTATGGCTGCATCTGGATAACTGAAAACACGTTAAAACTGTATTTCTCTGTTTACATCTGTCCAACATTAAAAAATTTCAACTGTATTTACTTCGAATTATCCAAAACATAGGTTCAAATGTTCGATTTATCCACGATTTTTTACTATTGTTTTCAATACAGTTTTCAAGGGGAATGGACTTCTGTTCGAATTATCCAAGTTCGAATTAACGAGACTTTACTGTATATGGTACTATCGCGGGCCATCTTGATGAAGACAGAATTTCAGGGAATTTTGAATGATCTTATTAACAACTTTCATAATTCAAACATCAGAATAGTTGAAATTGGGCAGAACTTATACTGGAAATCTTAGATTTCTGCTAACATTTGAAGAGCTTTGTGTACTGGATGTTAATCCAGTTGGATGTACAGTGAAACAAACCTCTGAATAACGGACACCAAAGGGACATGAATTTTTGTCCGTTACAGAGAGGTTACAGAAATTTCACTTCTCACAACGATAATTGTATGCAGTAATATACAATAAATACATTATTATGAGCGTAAACACGTAAAATTCAATATGAAAATATTCTATTTAGTACGTATTTGAATTATTGGGAAGGATAGAGGAGAAATTCATTTCTGTTAAATAATAATATTGCTGAGGGATGTGTTAATATATTCGTATACTGTAAAAGATAATGCGTATATGGCAATTTTCTTAAGTATATGTCATCACCCTGTAAAAAATCCATTAATTCACATACCGCCTGTACTAAAAGTAAAAGTAGCTTAATAAGACAATGCAATATTGAAAATGTGAAAATGTGGAGAACAAACTCATCAACTATGGATTTCTTGGGAAAAAGTCTGCAATAATTGTCTGCCGTGTACATCCTAAGTATACTAGTTTCTGTTTGAAATTTGCTTGTAACTGTTGAATCAATTGAAGAGCTTCTGTATCATCACAATTAATAGCAAATTTCTTTAACTGTTCAACTGTTTGGCATGCCAATTTATACAAAAGAAAAATGTTGCTTTTCCAAAAAGTAAGAGAGGAAACGTTGCTCGTTGAAAAATGTTATTGTAAAACAACAATGTTTTGTTATCTATGAAATTCTCAGGAAAGATGCAAGACCCAGAGAAAAAAGGACTAAATTTCTTAGGAAAAGTAAGATCTTTCGCATTGAATTCTTCGCCATACGACTGACTCTGCATGAGTGTTATTACTTATTGAAGGTTTTCTAGGATTTCCACCAGAAAGTAGTTTATTGCAGGGCAAATATATAAAGATGATGATTTCAAATTCAGCTTGAAGCTGTTCTGTTTGATGGTTCACCAGGTCTTGACTCATGATAGATACACTTATGGTGAAAAGAGTTTTATGTCTACTGTAATATATTGCAGAACCGAGAATAATTCCTGTCCGTTATGAAGAGGTTATTGAAACGTTTGGGGAAAAAAAGGACTGCCGCGTCCGTATCTCAGAGTGTCCGTAAAAAGAAGGATTGTGTTCCGTAAGAGAACATATTTGTGCCGGGACAAAAAAATCTGTCCGTATTATAGAGGTGTCTATTATTGAGGTGTCCGTTAAGGGAGGTTTCACTGTATTTTAACGCACCGAATTGTAGGATGTTGTCCTCTACGAGAAATTTTTCAACTGTTCAGCTGTTACAGCGTCAACCCCACTCTTGTTACTGTAAATCTCGTTGCCATTTCAGTTACAACTAGAATTTGTTTTACTTTACCGCTTCCTGCCGGGAAAGAACCGATGCCATTAAATTGTCATTGGTCGCCAATAAAGTCAAGTAGTTCGGTTTTAATTTCTGTATTAAAACTGTTCATTTTTGACACTATTCGCAAATTTTAATTTTAAATATAATGTCTGGCATGTAATATTTATTCAAAACGTTCAATAAGTCTTGGTGTATCTGTAATGAGAAGATGCAGGGTGGCTATACATTGGTTTAAACCACTGATTAGGAATGCATGGTATGTGTGCAATTTATAATTTTGGATTATTTAAATGCGGTACAGCAAATTATTTTTTAAACGAAATTATCCTTTTTCATATATCATTTAACAAGATAACTCAAATTTTCTTCTTCCTACTCGGCTTGTGCTATTTGCAGTAACACTCATACTTTACCTACCATACTCTCCAACAGTATATTTTGCAACTTTGTCAGGTCGAATATTTAACGACGTGAAGCATGTTGTCTCAATAAATAGTTTGAATTTTCAGTTGAACAAAAAATAACGAAAACTTTCTAAGACTTTGCCATGTAGGAATTTTAGCTCAGACTTAGATAATCGACGGCTGCGATAGGAGACTAGTTTTCGCCGACATGTACAGAAGAGGCATCCGAATAGGCTCTAATTTGTAGATTACTGTTAAAGTGATAGAGAGGGGGCTTTTGAAATGTATTCTTTGAAATTATCGAACAGCTGGACATGAGTAGAATTTCATTTAAATCTAAATTGTTTTGAAACAATTGGAAATGTTCGATTTTGCTTCTGAAGTCACTTATATGATTCCAGAGATATGAACAATGACCATTAAAACTTTCAAGGATGCGTTTGGTAGTTGGTTTCTTGAAATTTCGAACTTTATTTTCAATCTTTGGTGAGATGCTGATTTTCCTGTTGAGACGCGAAAGTCTAGTGCGTCCAATTTGCCATAAAATAAATTAGCCTTCTTTGGACTTGCCCTTATATCCTGCTTCCTTAAGGTTAAGCAGAAGTTCCAAATCCATAATCTGTTGTTGTCAATCATAAGACCGTATCCTGAGATCATAACCGAATGAGGTTATTCGGTCAAATAGACCATCTAAAATCATTCTTGTAGTGATGGGCTGGGCTAATGTTGAATGTCCCATTACGCATCACGAGAACCTATACGATTTCCAAGTATGATTACATTCGAAAGTATTTGTTTGGTGCTTTATGAATGGAACAAAATTTCAAAATAAGACTACGAAACTTTTATTGTGGATATTACCTCTTTCCCTTCTAACACATTTAACGTTTTCCGTTTATTGGAATGCTATACTTTTTTGGCTTTTTGTGAGATCAGAACAATTTGAAAATCTTGTGAATTTGGTTTGTTTATAATCAACAAAGGAGAAGAAAATGAACTATCATTTCTTCTGTAATTTTGGCATACGTAAGCTCCTGAATTTGCATATCAATTTAGTGTTACGAACTTTAAAAATTGATTGATTCCTTTCTGAGAAACAATTTCTGAGATACAACTTATCTGTGAAATTTGGATATTGAATGATAAATTCAATTTAAAGAAAATATAATTTACTAATTGTTGCTTTCGTTCTTTTTACAAAATTAACCAATATTATACTGGTAACAAATACATTATCCCCTCACGGGATACCAATTTTCACTACCCTATCCACAATTCAAAAATAGGCCAGAAAGGGAAAAAGACACACACAACAACCTCCAGTCCCATCCTTCAGAAATTATCCGACCTGTAAGCTAGTATGCTCGACTGTCATAAGTTGAAGTGATGATCCCCGCTGCTTCTACCCATCTTCTTTATTTCAAAGTTTATCTTGTCATTTAGTTTTTATCTAGTAGCTAAAAGTCACTTTAATAGTTATTTATTTAAAGGTTGGGTGTTAGCATGCTGGGTCAGGTTAAATTCGGTTCCATTCTGGTTTTCGTATATTGCCATGTTTTCTTTGAGTGTAGTATTTAGTCAACTATCTTTAAAAAATGTTTTAAAAACTTAATGACATTTTTTCTTCATCCTTCCTTGCGGGTATGTGACAGTCTCCCACCAGAATCAAACAAACAGTCATCGTGGCCATCGTGACATTTTGTTTAACAAGGTTTTTCTTCGTCCTTCTGATGTTTCTTTTTGGTACTGTCTGAGAAAAAAAAAATTGTATATACACTCACACACGAAACAGAAAGAGAAAACCACTGAGAGCACTAAACCACTGAAAGTAATTCGTTGAGCGTGGGCGGTAGTAAAAATTGATAGCAAATGAGGGGTGGTGCTATATTGGACATAGATTTTTATTAAAGGCCAGAAGCGCACAGTGGAGTATTTAGTCTTAAAACACGGACAAAAATATTTACCATTGAGTATCATAAAATAATCGATTAAATTAAATTAATTTGTGTTGACCTACAGTTTTAAAGATACATTATAGCCAAAACCTGGTCCTGCAGTTTTGAACAGACAGGAAAATCAGAGAAATTATATTATCTTGTGTATTAATTATTTTTTATTGCTTTAAACTGTCTGTTATAAATACTTAAGAAGCATTTTAAAGGAAAATTCTTGCTATTTTGCTATTAATAACATTTGCTACATCAAATAATGGATAAAAGAGTAACATAAACATAAAATAGAAACAACAATACACTTTTAGATATACTGTACTGTACTGTGGCCGAAAGTCCGGACCGAGCTAAATATTTAAGAAAATGTAAATGCAGTCTATCCAAAACAATTGGGATCAATGTTGATGGTATGGAGAAACATTATGACGTGATTAAGGTTGTCGTCCGCCATGTTAGTGGCCGCCATATTGGAATCAACTTGTTTATTTTAAAGGCAATATGGTCATATGACATATTAAATAACATCCCCGTTCGAAGAGAAATTCAATGGTAAAGTTATTTTTCCAAAATCTGCAACGGGTTTGAAGTTGAAAATGAATTTAGGATCGGTTATGTTATCTTTCAGACGTAAATTTTATGTGTGGAGCATTGTATGAACGGAAACTGCTTGTCTGTATTTTTTTTTCTCGTAGGTAGAATGGGATGTTAACTAGAGAGGAAAGAATTGAAATTATCCTTTTGGCTGGAGGACATGATTAAGATGTTCATTGAAGACGGCTGCTATTATTGCTGAACTGCGTCCAGTAAGTCGAAGATGTTTGTTTCTAGCCTCAGCTGTCTCCTCTCAGAGTTGCTCAGTAGGCAAAATAGCATGTTTTATGATTGCTGGGCCATGAATTAAAATTTTATGTAGGACTGGAGTGATCGGGTACTAGTCATATAGTTTCACATAAAGTTCTCCAGTGGCAGTAGCGAAGTTCGGAAATTTCTCGACATCTATTTCATGGCCACTAGAAATTGTATACAGAATAATCTTGACATACTTTTATCAAGTTTAAATCGCACCAGTTATTAGGGCAACAGATTCATGGTCAGCAATAATAATAATAATAATAATAATAATAATAATAATAATAAAAATTTAAAAACTTGAAGTGTTCTCATCGTTCGTATTGCCATGATCTTGCTTAGGGACGTCCACTAACAAACTCATCTGTTCTCTGAAACTGGTTTGAATTTCTTTTCTTCGTCTCTTTAACTATGGTTTTCTCTTCTTCTGATTTCTCTTGTCATTGTTTAATAGGGATTTTGTAGGCTAACAAGGTACATTCGCGAAGTGTCCTCTCGAGATTCATGTAAAACTGACTTAAATGCAAAGTTCTCCATGGCTCAATATGTATTGTACTAATTTTAGCGGCCCATACGGGTAATTTACATATTTATGAGCCTTCATATACCCAGAATTCATTCATACACTACTATAACGCTCGGTCACAAAATTGCTTTTAATTTCTTTAGATGTAGCTGAACATGAATGTGGGTATATGCAAAGCAAATTGGATCAAGTACTGCTTCTCTGACACGTGTTATCCACACCGGCCGCCATATTGGATTCAACTTTCGGTTTTTCAAATGGAAATAGGTGCATGTGATACATCAAATTAATATAAAATTTTCTCGGAAATTCATTGGTGTAGTGAGTTTTACGGTAGCTTGTACCATTTGCGAGAAATTACATGTTAAATCCCTCTAGGCACTTCGCGAATAGTCATTGCAGAGTAATATCAGTTACGCTTACGTTTTTGATGTTGACAAATCAAAACAATTTCTAACTGGAAAAGTACTGTAGGTATAAACAAACTCTCTACAACATTGGTGCCATAATCTTACATTTCTGTGAGTGATTGTTATTACTTCCATGTTATACTATAACAAGGAAGTATTGTATTATGAACAAAATGCCTAATGTAAATCTAGATACGACCAGATTTTGGTGAAAATCTACCATATCCTATTTACGTCTGTGTATGTACGTTCAGAAAACATTTTGTCAACAATAAATCACGTAAAAGATTACATATACATACGGGGCCCTGCACAACTTTTTAATCGTTGAATGTATGAAGTGCCTTACATTTAACATGCAATATCTTGTAAGTGGTTCAAGCTACCGTAAAACTCACTACATCAATGAATTTCCGAGAAAATTTTGCTTGAATTTAATGTACCACATGCACCTATTTCCATTTGAAAAACCGAAAGTTGAATCCAATATGGCGGATCCAAGATGGCGACTGGTGTTGATAACACGTGTCAGAGAAACATTACTTAATCCAATTTGTTTTGCATATACCCACGTTCATGTTCAGTTACATCTAAATAAACTAAAAGCAATCTTGTGACCAAGCGTTATAGTGGTGTATGAATTTCGGACATATGAAGGCCCATAAATATGTAAATTACCCGTATGGGCCGCTAAAATTAGTACAATACACTTTGGGTCGCGGAGAACTTCGCATTTAAATCAATTTTAGACGAATTCCGAGGGGACACTTCGTGAATGTACCTTGTAAGTGTAATAGTGATTCGAAAAACCTGATCCTTGTATGAAGGACAGACAACAAATTTCATGCATCATAATTCATGGTGCATTTTATGAACTTAAATTTTCAATAAATATCATTTATTATAAAATTAATTGCATGAAACCCTACTTGAAAAATTAATTATACTTTTCTGTATAAACTCAATCAACTAAAGATTGAACTCATAGGTTTATATCAGGAAACTGCTGTAAGGCCTTCTGAACTCACGTAAAAACCGAATTAGATATAATTTATAAATATATTTTTATTTTCAATGGGGTAATTTCGGGCAAAATTTTATTCTTGGACTAAGTTAACAAGAGATTGAACTTTTTAAATGCAAAAGGAATCATTGATCAACTAGATTCAGAACATAAACAAAAACACTTCTTAACTTGTAAACTTTAGGCCTATAATTTTTTCTTGCAAAAAGCTCTTGACATTTCATTACATATATAACCACCAAGACTTAGAGCTAAAATGTTAACATATCATAAGATTAAAACTTCTATCAATGCCCTTTAAAACAACAGTTTTTGTTGATAATGCCCTTAATACAATTACTAAAATTAATACCTCAAAAACTGCACGCGCGGCCCCACTAATTTAAATTCGCATGGCCAAAAAAATTGAGTAACTTCACCATTTATTTACGTTCATTTCATATTTAAATAATGGAATTTATGTTAACAAGATCCGCCAGTTATCGAACAAGAAATAAACTTTATTTCATGTATTTTTCAAATGTTATTTTTTCGACTTTTGTCCGGATTTTGGGGTCAAATACTCCACTGTGCGTTCTGCGTTGTTGACGGCATGGTATGTCCAGGGTGCGAATTACCGGGGGATGAGGGGGATTTCCCCCTCAATCACATTTTGTTCCCCCCCCCCCAAAGAAGTCAGCTGAAGTATCCCCACCGGGGATGCTCGCTTTCGCCCCCAAATTATGCTCACTATAACTCCAAATTTCATTGATTTTTGTCATTTCTTGTAAGTTTAATCTTCTAGCTGTATTTCGAAATGATCGATATAAACTATTCAGTTTTGGTCATTTCTACTTACCACCTAATTACCCACTGTTTTCAACGTTGTTTAGTTGAACTATATAATTATGACTACCGTTGTTACTTGCACCTGTACCTTCGTACCCTTCAGTTCGTCATCGCTTCTGAATTTGAATGTACTAATTGCGTATAACACAGCCACATATGGAATTATAAATGTTCTTAGCGGTTGGCCAAGAAGAAGTAAACAAATAGCTTCTTCCACCATACTTGGAGAAGTTCGGACATGTCATATTCATCCTCTACATTTGTATCGATTATCATCTTATTTTAATCTTTGTTATAACATATTTCATTTGCCAGTGTACTCTTTGTTAGCACATGGTCTTCATTCCCTAGTAGGTTGTGTGTATGCAACTCAAAAGTTGCATTTAATTTGTGATAATTAGCATAGTAATCACTGCTCTTACAGTCTACGGAAATGAACTTTTGAAACTGTACTCAAAAACTGAGATATAGGTATTCTCTCGGTAGTATGTTAACGTACACGCTGGGGATACGCTTCTAGTGAGCAGACATGCTAGTGAAGGTGATTTTTAGGTGAATAAGCGCATAATTTAAGATTTGTTTCAGCATTTGTTAATACGACTGGTTCTCCGTGTCATTGTACGTGTCTGTATAAGCATTTCAACTGGAGCGTTTTTTTTTTTTTTAAAGTTAACCCTTCATTTTTTCGCTGTACAGTGTGCTGTCCACGCAATTAATGTTGTCTGAAAAACTTCAGTGTAATGTTTTACTTTATTTGAATAACGTAGCCCATAGTGAATCAACTCATCTTCAACCTAACAGTAAACTAATTTTTAAGTGTTGACTTTCTGTGCCCATCACGGAATCGATATTTGGAGAAAAAAACTCGTGATGAGCGCAGCTTTAGTGGGAAGTAGAAGCACAAGCTCGAAATTTGAATTGAAAGATTTTAAATATTTGGCCTTCAATTTGACCTTGATGTCAGAAATCGGGACCAGCAACAATCCATTTCTTCTTATTTGATAGGCTAATATCTAGATTTTCTTTTTAAAAAAGTATGTCCGGTTTAACTGATAATTTTAGTGGTTTTCATAAGACTGAAGTGTTTTTTTTTTTTTTTTTTCGCAACCTGTATGTAATAACTCAAAGTGGAAGCTTTCAATATGAGTGGAAAAATTAACATATGCTTGTGATCATGGCTATCGCTCGGGCCGAATTATTAACTAAATGAACCTTAAAGAGCTACGGGGACAAGAGTGAGTACATTTAAACACGTTCAGAAAGGTTTAGTGGGGTGTGTGTATGTCAGAAGGACTAGCTCAGGAGAGTAATGCTCCCGGAAGTAGGATCGGAAAACACAGTTCTGATTGGTTGGCGTTATCTATGTCCTGCCACGTTGCATTCAAATAGCAGAATTCAGACGATTGTTGTTGTCGGTCCTCGTGGCCGAGTGGGCTAGCGCTATGTGTTAGTAACGAAATCTCTTTTGGCGTGAGTTCAAACCCGGACCGAGGAAAGTTTTTTAACATTTTTTTTACATTTTTATAACACTTTTTAAATTAAAATAATATGAAAATAATACTCGAAAATGTGATTTACTTACTTTTGTGCAGATAAGTAGTAGCAGTAGTAGGAAGGGGTTAGAAGCCCCGCAGGGCTCGTTTTGTTGCCCTTGTACTCCATGATATAAGGCTCGTTTTGTTCCTCTTGCACTAAATGATATAGATTTTGTGACCAACTTAAAACAACTGACTAGGATAGAGCGTAAAACAGCTGGCTAGAGTAGTGCGCGAAAAAAACCTACTTCCGGGAGTATTACTCTCCCGAGCGGGTCGTATGTCAGATGTGCATAGTTATTGTCGGTAGATTTATTAAATTAATAAATCTCTTATTTCCTACAGGTGTCACACACACACACAAACTGGGTATGTCCCAGTGGTGGGGAGATCCCGGAAGTCCGTCACTTGGAGGGAGGTGTAGATTTTTGCCCCCATGGTCGGAGGTGGTAGACTGTGGCTCTGAACATCTGTAGTCCAGTAGTCAGCAGGAACGCCCTTCCTGACTGTGGTCAGCAAGAACGTCCTTCTGGGAAGTCAGACGCTGGATCAGTAGTAGTTGGAATCTGGATCCGCTGTGGAGAAGACTGTACTGTTGTTCATACTGGAGTACGCCTCGGAAACTGGAGGCAGTGATTTATCTACACCCCCTTACACCCCCCTAAAATTTTCAGACACCTCCCGAAAATAAATTCCTTACACCCCCGCAACTAGGGGGTGCAATATTAAAAAGATTCATTCTCATTCTGCCTAAAGACCCTCCAGGACTTTGAAGAAAATATTGTAAATGATCTTAAATTTAGACAGAACGGGAATTCTCGTTCTGCCTAATCTTTGAAGACAGGGAATTCTATGCGAAGAGGAAATTTTTAGGTAAATGCAGCACTGAAAAGCTTGACTTCTAGCGTGTTTGTATGCACATCGGAACTCATATATAAAATGGCTGTAGTAACGAGAGCGGGAACTAAATCCAAGCGGCCAAAATGCAAGGAAAATTCTGACGAGGACAAAATCCAAGGGACAGAATCACCGAAATATATAAACTTATTGGATGTACCAGTGCACACCCTATATGATCATTTATTCCCTTCAATTGTCATTTCCAACTGAAATAATTTTTCTTTCTTTTAAAATGCTGAAAACTCAATAAAACCTAAAAATGTTATAACAAAATGGCAGATTAGCTTTAATTACTTTCACACATACCCATATGAAAATTTCTGGGTATTCCTATTTATTATACCTTTAATATTTGAAATACGTTTAACATATTACAGTAAGACCATTCATTTGCATTACGAAAAGTAACTGTAATGCTATTAGATTTTTAAAAAGTCGTTCTTGTGATAGCATATAGAAGTCTTTTATTTTGAGTAATGTATAAACATTTATTTTAATTCTGAAATACTGATCAAGATTTTTTTTTTTTTTTTTTTTTAAGCAAAGAGCAAAATATGAAATATATATATAATACTTACTATAACAGTCTTACGTCTTTTATTGGGTTTTCAACACTAAAAAAAATGTTATTTCCGTAAAGTGAAGAATTTCAGATAACATTTCAGGTAACATTGATACATAACAGTTGAAGAAAAAAATAATCATTCTCTTATTAATCTGCGCCTATGATTCTGTCGTTTGAATTTAGTCCGTTTTGTCTAAATTTTCCTTGGGGTTTGTCCTCTTGAATTTTCTCCTGCATTCGTAATAATCTGTTTGGTAATTCTAACAGAGGCTGTAAGAAGAATAACTATTTCTTCAAGTTCCATCATAAATTTTAGATGTTATTCTTCTTGTTCTTCTCGAAAAAATGACAAGGATACAGTTCTTTATCAGCAGTGTTATTCACATCTACTTTGGTAAAGATGAATGTGATTTTATTGAAAAAAAAAAAAAAAAACTGCGGGCAAATGGAAAAATTGATTGACTCAATTGCAAAAGAGCGTTTGACAATGACTGAAACGAACATAAAATAAACTTAATTCGGTATAATATCAAAGTATTTCACATCAAGATTTTATTCACTTTTTCAGTAGTTCATCTCTAACATGCTAAGAGTCGCAGTACATAAAAGGTGTCACAGTTCACATCCTCAAGACATGTTTGGCCATATGTTAAGTAAATAATGAGAAAGGATGCATAAGACGACTCTTGAGAAAGAATGTTAGTGTTGTACAACTCGTTTTTCGGCATTCAGCTGATTTGTCTTATATATATAATTTTATACTCAGGGGCGTATAAGGGCTCCGCAGACCCCGCATTGCGGGGAGGCCTCAATCCATCAGGGGCCTCCAAATCGTGAAGTGGGACGTTGAAAAGGGGCCTCGCTTCACGCTGTGTGCTGGAGGGCCCCTAAGCCTTTAGTTACGCCACTGTTTATACTATATGCAATGGTATCATATACTTCTTTTTTCATATTTATATTATCATTGTAAATAGCAGCAATACAAAATATCAATGTCAATATTGAAATACTTGTATGTTTTTGTAGTTTTAATCAAATCAAAAGGTCAGATAATCGGGGAATAAGGGCCGTCTTACGCATCCTTTTGCATTGTTTGCTCACTATGACTTACACTTGACCAAAAAATCTCAAACTTGTACAGGATTATATATAGGCACAATGTATCATCTCTACTGATTTTGAAAATTTTCCCGCCAAAACTGTTCGAATTATGAATTGTTACCATACGGTTACATTGTACAATATACTTGTATTCATAGGTGTAACCATATGGCAACATTGGTCAATATGGTGTGCTTGTTATGTAAAAACCACTCCTACTAGCAGTACGATAGTAAATTGAAATAAGAGGCCAGTTGCAAAATACTGAATATATTTTAAACCGTGTTCAATTACAAACAATACTTTTGTGTTACAGCTCCTAAATAGTTATGTTATCAAATATCTGGGGCATATAATTACAACTTACAGCCACTTGTCAAGAAAAGATGGTGACTTTTTTGCGTTCAAGTTAGTATAAAAATGACAGTGTATTTATTTGGATTAAATAAATTTCAAATAATGGTTATGGCATTAGATGTTTGCTCGCACTGTAATGTAGTGCTTATGGACATATTTCTTTTTTTACTATATAATAAAATCTTCAGAGCAGTATAGTGAGTTTCTACGAATGGAATACCAGAAACCAGGTTTTGGTTTGGTTTCAGTAAAAGACAACCTTGCATCACATTTCATGTACATAATTCGACTAGTACCATATTTCTAAACCGGCACCTTCCTTTAGACGTATAGATAGGCCAGTGGGCTATATTATCTGTTGTAGTATCACCACCCAGGCGAACTTTTCAGTGGTCGACGTGTCTTTCCTTGCTGTTCCATTGCCGATTCTACAAAGGACCATCCTCTCTTTGGTTTCCCACACGTAGCAAGTGCGTAGGCAATATCAGAACGATATACCTTCAAACTGTATATGTAATTCTTTAACCATTTTACGGTCTCTCCTGCATATCAACCAGCTGTTTATTACAGCCAAGTCTAGGATGTAGCCGAAGATTCTGAAGTATCAATGTTTAGCTTTCATTGTACGATAAATTTCAGTTAGAATATTTGATTTATCCACTGCCCCCATATGTTTGTTTGATCGTTTGATAATGGCTGGGCACTAAACATGCATTTTCTCTTTGAGACTTTGGAGTCAGCGTCAGAATCGGTTATGTCATCCGGTAGAGATGTAAGACCTTTTGGAAGGTTATTATTCTGAAAAAAGAAAGAAAGGTAAAATTATTCTAAATCAGATATTTTTCGATTGTCTTTTTATGAAGTAAAACCTTCAAACATGAAATAGATTTTGGTAAATATCTCGATTCAAAGAACGTGATTTAGAATTGTATTATGTTACCAGTGGTGCCCACCCCCCCTTATGTCTATGACGCACCCCCCCCCAATTGTCTATCCGTAGGTGTTCTCCCATGAAAAAATCTTCTTTTCGATTAATTTTACCCCCCTCATCAACCATATTTATATAGATTTTAACCCCCCCCAAATATTTCAATGACGCAGTTTGCGTCATAGCCCCCCCTTGTGGGCACCCCTGATGTTACATAGAATTTACTGAAAATACCAGTAGCAAGTTGAGATATTACACCAATGGACGAGAATAGTAAAAATGTAGGAAACAAAAAGGGAAGTTTTTTTTTATCTATTTTCTTTCTACTAGTAGTTTTGAAATGTATATTCAATATCAAGGATATAATATGCTAGAATTTAGCAGCAACACACAGGAAATTTGCAACTGCAGAATACTTCTACGAGATGCATAAACATATATAGGTGCCTAAATGATTCAACATACCTCACTGTCAGGTACATAATCTTGATCAGAATCACTGCAACTTAGGTCTTCATCGGATTCGAACGAATGAATGTCAGGCAACTGCGATGAATGACAGCTATTGCTCCTTAAGACTTTTTCGTAAAACATGTTGACCGAGATACCATCCCTATCCATTTTGAGCGACGAAAATGAACAAACTAAAAAATATCTTTCTCATAGATCAGCGTTCAGGATAGATCTTGGCAAAAAAGGTACATAAATTGTAATTAAAACACATTTACATTTAACGATATCCTATATAAAAGTATTATTAGAAATGGTATCATACCCACAAAACCTTTACTGACAACACCCCTGATCAGAGTTCAATGGATTTACGAAAGTCGAAAATGAAAATAGACAAGTCTTTATGAAACAAATTGATGAACCAAACTGTAATATGTAAAATTTCACAGAGTAGAGACACATAAAGCATTTCTTTCATGTATGAATATCAACAGTTCAGTAAATACCCTTGTACATAAAATCGCGAAGAATACAGCTCAATAAATCATATAATTTTATTTCCTCATTGAACAATGTAGCCATATGATTACGCGAGGTTTAACAACCCTAAACGTACTTATAAATTGATATAATTGATAAAATTAAATTTAAAATCTTTCAGTTATGCTTTATAAAGAACTAGAAGTCAACAAAACAAAATTACTGCTACTTACCTAACAACCAGAAATATTTCCTCTTCACTCTCTGTGAATTCTGGCTTCTACTAACAAACATAACACATCTTTCCCGCGTAAAGTTATCCGAACTCACTACAAGTTGTCAGTACGAGTTAGCGTACGAAGCGGAAAGGTGCAGCCATATGCTAACAATGACCAACAACCAGTGGCGTCGAAGTATTTTTTAGCTGGGGGGGCAAACTACTGTCTTGAAAATAGACACGGGAATGTAACATAGGTAAGACAATACGAATATATGTTTGTAATATAACAATAATTTGATTTGATTTTTAATAATAATAATAATAATAATAATAATAATAATAATAATAATAATAATAATAATAATAATAATAATAAATGATGCTGTAAACAGTTTCGTGAGAGTGAAATTTCCATCTATTAGAGGCATCTTAGTTTACATCTTTAGATTAATTAATCCCGTGTCAGTTTTGTGCTGGATTTTGGTCTGCTGCAGAAATTCTCAACCACTGAAATCAGAATTAAAAACATATAAAATTGTAAAATTTGTACTGCTCACAATGACTGTTTGTAAGTACAAATTTTACCATTTTAAAATATATACTGGTACATATTTTAAACTGTATTTTACCATTTTATATTTTGGTACATATTTTTAACTGTATGGTCACACGGACACTATTGAAGAGAGGAAATTAAAATTATGTTTTTAAAAATCCAGTGCTGGTGTTGCTGTACACTGTAATAATAGAACTTGCTATTTAGAAGTACAAACTTTGTAGCACTTTGTAGTAGAAAGTAACTTGTACATTACAAAACAGGCTACATAATTAAGGGAAAAATAAGAAAATATATTTTTTCTACCTACTTGACTTCGTACCAGAAATGGAAAAATGGAATTTTCCCTAAAGACTTCATAAAACTTATATAGAAAATTCAATTACACTAATTATCCAGAGTTATTTATATTTTTTACTACACTTACTTCAGTATATCCAGTTTATCACATTCACCTCTCTTTCTAATCACATTATATTCACTAATAAAGTGCGACACAATTAATAAGGAATAATTTAAGTTTATATTGAATTTTAAGTGCTATTTTGTTATTTAATTAATTGGTTATAATTCGCATAATATTTTCACTTACGTAATTCTACATTCATTTTTTTTTAAAATTGACCAATAGTATATTTTCTTTCGCTTGTCTTTGATATGAATTCTCTTGCAATGTTGTTTAAGTCTGGTCGCTACACATATGCAACAAGAGCAGATGAGCCAATCTTTCCTGCAAAATGGACGTCCTCAAATAAGTCTTTAGACGACGCAAATAGCTGAATGATCTTTCGCAAATGCTCAAGAAGCTGGCATAGTGAGAATGAAAGTCCCTAGACGAACAACTTGGTCGAGAAGGCTGCGAACAATTGAGGTTTCAGCACTAATAGTTTTTAATATTCTGATGGTCGTCAGCGACTCAGTCGTCATCAAGGTAGGATGAAGCAGCCTGAGCTGACCATATAATCTATCCAGGTTAAAATCCGAGTGAACTCCCAATTCCTGCTTCAAATATTCTCTCGAGAGAGGCCCATCAGCACATATAGCTCCTTCAGAAAGTATCTTCTATAGTTTTATGAGTTGTTTGAGGCCTGGCTGATTGAAACGACGCTGCACTTCATTCAACAAATAGTCAATGATTTCTAAGTACAATTTTGAAAGATCTGATACAAGTTCTAGGTTAGCTGTTATACAAGGATTATCAGTCTCCTCCAACCTAATTGGTGTTCTCTTTTGATCTTGATGAAGTGGGCAATTTTAAGTGTAGTCTGTCTGTATTTCCCTTTGCTTCCTTGTAGATGTTTTCAAGTGCACTGTTCGTTCGTAGGTTGCTCAGAGTGTCCTCTAGATAGAATCGCTGCTGCTCTTTTAGCTCCAGAAGCAAAAACTTCAGAATTTTGAAGCACTTTCGCCAGTTGTCCGCAAGGTACAATAGCACGTATACTGACTATCAGAAAAAATATCATTCCGAATTTGTTCATTCTTCTCAAATACCCTTTTAGAATTACTTTTTGAACATCATTTGGACCACTTGTATTACTGATGATTCTTTTCCAACGTGATTTGAATTCGTTTGTAGTAGATTGAAATCGCCTAACACAACAGCGAGTAGGACAAACAGGCAGCAAATATTTAGGATTACTTTCGTTGATAGTTTTACAGGGTTCAAGAACAATGTCGGCTGCATGATTATTGCAATGAATGCATACAGCTTTCGGTTGTTGAGTCGAAGTTATCTTCTGCACACCATTCACTCGTCCTGACATAATAGCAGCACCATCATGACACTGTTCGCTTATATTTTCTATATTCAGGTTAGGCTTCGTTAGAATATCTTTGATCGTGAATTCTGTTTCCGATTTTGTGTCATGTGGGGTGATCATTTCCATAAATATTTTGTTGGGTTTGATTAATCAGAGTCAATACAGCGCACACAGAGACAACTGTTCTTTTAAATATCGGCTATGATTGCATAAAATGGAGACTCTTTAACTTCTGCTACCAAGTTTCTTTACATTGTATGTCCCATAATCTTTAAAATTTCATTCTTTCAATCAGCACTAAGCCAGTTATCCTGTCGATTAATCCATTGGCTGAGAACAGGCACACCCATTTTTCTTTTATCCATGAGTGACATCAAATTACCCGTACTATGCAAATGTCCACTGATTGCTTGACCATTGCGAGCTAAATATCTAACACTACTAGTTATTATACGCAGTGACTGTCTTCCTTATTATTGTTTACAAACTTGGTCTGAAAGGAGAGCTGAAACAGGTGTTCTATTTCTGCACACATATCTTAATCCTTTCACTACCACTGGGACATTTGTGTCCCACGATACATTCTCAGAGGACCCCTGGTAATTTACCACATTTTATTGCTATAAATCAATGTTCCACTGGTAAAGAGAAGCCTGCTAATGGTTCACAGAATTCTTATTAACATTATCAAATAGACAGTAGTGGGAGTGAACGTAAACAATGAAAGTGATAATGGAACAGATGAAAGTGAGGAACAATGTGCTAGTGATAAAGCAGTGGTTGCATGTACTGTAATTTGAAAAAGGATGCCGAAATGTAAAATATTTGTAATCATAAATACGACCCAATTGTTTTTCTGAGAATATACGTTTCATAATTGAAAATACAAGATGATCATTCATGTCAATACCACTGGGACATATAGGTCCCACGTAAAAATATCAGAGGGATACATAATGTCCCACCCTTCCCACGTCGAAAAACGAAACGGTGGAAAATGTTTTTTTTTTTTTTTAAATATATATTTATACGTTTGAGAACAACTTAAAATAGCCATACATTAATGTTTCTCACTCCGAAAAAAAAAAAAAATGGTAGTGAAACGATTAAACGAACGGAACGACAATAGAGTTCGCATTTTTCATATGCTCTGAATTGTTAATCCTACCTTATACATTTTTCCTCCTCACTATAAAACTTACAGCACTCTGCATATTGTTTGTAAGAACATTAATTTAACTGTATGGGAAATGTATTTAGACCCTAAGTGTCCTGTTACTCATTTAAACTGTTATATTTTTCTATCTGTTTAAAACCTCTCTCGACGACTCGTTTCATATTGCAGACTTACGATTACTTAAACAACAATTTTCAAAGAATTTACAGTGTTTTGAGAATGTACACCAATGGAAATAAAGAGAATTTTCAATTATTTTTCCTAATTCTTTCTGTCTAACATGGGGGCAGAAAAAGCGCCCGGTCCCTTGTTTCAAGGAGAAAGATGAATCTGGAAAACATAATTTTTTTCACATTACTATAAAAGGCAAAATTTAGTTCATATAATGAGTGTTGTGTGATGTTTTTACAGTTTGAAAGTGAGGGGGCAAAACGAGTATCTTGCCCCCTTTGAAAATTTCAGGAGGGGCAACTGCCCCCCTTGCCCCCCCCCGGTTCCGGCGCCCCTGCCAACAACGAAATATTGAATTAGCGTTCACGCTAGATAAGTTCGATTATTTTGTAACCATATGGTAACGAAAAACAGTAAAGGGTTAATAAATGGCCAAACATGTCTTGAGGATGTGAACTGTGGCACCTTTTACGTACTGCGATCAGTGGTGGTCTTAGCAGGTAGGCTGGGTAGGCACGAGCCTACCCAAAAAATTTGAGAAATATATATATACTAAAAGTTACAATAAAGAGAAAATATATTTTCCACTTTTTGATAAATACGGTAATTATTTAATAAACACCATCAACCACTACTATAAATGTAATTTCCTATTGTCATTAATCAATCAAATGTGTCCGTGGTGTTTCAAAACAACACCGACAACGTTTGGGAGGTGATTCCTGACACCAAGATAAGGCAAAAGGTATAGACCATCCTGGGGGCACAAATGCTTCCTTTTGGAGGTCTAGGCTCCAGAAAGTATGGAAAAATGAACTTTAAAGGTCTATAGCTCCAAAAGTATTTGACGTACCTTGGACGGGTCAAGACTTCACTTAGGAACTAATATGTGCGCTATCCAAAAATACGTGTTTCAGAATCCTAAAGTACTCACGAGACATTTTTTATAGAGGGAGTTTGGTTACGGGCATATAATTTGAAGTACTCTCCAACTACCTCTATAAAAATTGTTGCGAAAATACCACAGGATTGTGAAACTTGGATATTTGGATAGGACACGCACTAGTTCCTCAGTGAAGTCTTGATCCGTCTACGGTAGATCCCATAGTTTTGGAGATATGGAACTGTATACTTCAGTCTTTCATGTTTTCGGTAGCCTATAACTCCGAAAGGAATAATTTGTGCACCCAGGATGGTCTATGTTTTTTGTCTTATCTTGGTGTCAGGAATCACCTCTCACACGTTGTCGGTGTTGTTTTGAAACACCATGTATATGTATCCATACGCGAGGGAGCTGGCCTACCCAAAATTAAAATCCTAAAGCAGGCCCTGACTGCAAGCCTTAGGATGTTGGAGGTGAACTACTGGAAAACTGAATAAAATTTTGTTGTGAAATGACTTGATACTAGACCGAATTAAGTTTATCTTCGTTTCAGCTACAATGTCAAACGGCTTTCATGCAACTGAGTCAATCAATTTTCCATTTCTGTGCAGGTGGCTTTCTTTTTTAATCACATTCATTTTTTACTGAAATCGATATGAATAACACTGTTCATAATAGAACTGTATCTAGTCATTTTTCCAAGAAGAACAAGTAGAATAACATCTAAAATTTATGATAAAACTTAAAGAAATATTTTTTCTTCTTACAGAATCTGGTACTTACTAAAGAAAAAATCTCTTGAAGAATTCATCGTCTCGAAAGATTAGGTAGAACGAGAATTACCGTTCTGCCTAAAGATAAGATCATTTAAAATATTTTCTACAGTGCTGGAGGGCCTTTAGGCAGAGCGGCAAGACACTATTAAAAATCTTGCTATTTTGGTTTTTAAAAGATTTTGAATTCTTGTTTTTAAATGCCAATAGAATAAAACAACTTACTTTCGACAAGATAAATTTTCATGCAAAGCACGCAACGCAAGAATGAATGAAATTCAGCCTTTACATGACTGCGATCGTCACAACAACGATTTCATCTCGACGTCACACCAAGCATGAGAAAGTTGACGCTAAGGCGCGCTATACATTACGAGATCAATCCTAGGAAATATCTTAGGATTTATCTTCGGAAAAATGTTATGACATATCTTGTAGGAAATCTTACCCTTGTGTGCCATACACGTGAAGATTTTTCCTGTCTGACCGAATGACGTATATCAACATTGTGAAATAGTTCTATTTAATAAAAGTATAAAGTTGAAGAATTACTATGCTAACCACTGCACATCCCACTGATATTAATATCAGGCGCTATATTGTTAAATTGGATACCTCTAAAAAAAAAAAAAATGAGTCAGAAGGGTGCTGGTATACTTTTGGCGCACCACATTTTAGAAGATTTACAAGTAAAATTTAATACTTTGCATGAAAAGACATATTTATAAGGAACAAATTTTTTGGAAGCAACATAATTAAATACAAAGTAATACACCTGTATTTTATGTTTACAACTGTAGGGTTACTAGTGTAAAATCATTATAAATGTTTTAACGACGGTTAAAATAGGTGAGACAATGTTTAGCAGAAAGGGTCCAGCTATTTTTTCTAAGAAATGCTACAATTTCGGTAGTTTATATTCACATTAGTTTAGTTTAGGTTGGTTCAGGTTAGTTACGGTTATGTTACGTTATATTATATTAGTACATGGGTCCAACACAATTTTCAAAAAGTGATAGAATTTCGCTTACTTCTATTAATGTTAGGTTAGTTTAAGCTAGTTAACTTCATTAGGTTAGATTTAGTTAGGTTGTGTTAGGTCTAAGTACTTGCATCTTCCATTTCTCCTGTAAATTTTGTATGTTCTGCTTACTTCTGGACCCCTTCTGCGAAACTTTTACGTAAGTGAGTGCATATGAAAGTTGTCCGGTGTTACTATTTTCCACCACCGGTGTATTTCTGCATAGTTTACAGAAGCTATAATTTATGTTTACGAGTGGAGCGCTACTACCACGATGCCATGACAAGTGCTATTCAAACTCGTATCATTGCCAAAACGCACTCGAATTCACTACATCAACTGACGCGCCTGCTTCCTTCGCTCGCACCCCCTCACTAACGCTCGGGACTCCGCTTAGCCCTGCTCTGACTCGGTTAAATAGCATTCGTACTTTCTAGAAACAACCTAGCACAACTTGGTTTGCGTTTTTTGCACTATAGTTTTTATACTATATATATATCTTGACCCCATATTTGTACGCAAATCGTAAAAGAATTGTAGTTTATCAACAATTGCTTTTGTTGGTCTCCTTCAGGGATTTTATCTATGCTATGTAAGATATTTTCATGTCGGTCAACGCAAATCATTTAGGAAATAGTGACAAATTATAATTTTTCAACAATTATTTCGAGTGATACATCTAAAGTAAACCTGCACGATCAGAAGATACCTCATCATTTGTGTTTTCATTTGTTTTGTTTTCACTTTCTCTCACCTGATGTCGCTTAAATCGAAATCTTACGAATTTTCTTTCCGAAATAGAGCGTGCTCTAAACAAGAGAAATCTCATAGGATCGTTCAGAACACAGGAAATGACATGGGATCTGTTGCCATACACGTTCAGATTTTGACTCTAGGATAAATCGTAAGAGATTTCCTAGGATCTATCTTATAGTATATAGTCGGCCTAACTAGCTTAAACTAACCTAACATTAATAGAAGTAAGCGAAATTCTATCACTTTTTGAAAATTGTGTTGGACCCATGTACTAATATAATATAACGTAACATAACCGTAACTAACCTGAACCAACCTAAACTAAACTAATGTGAATATAAACTACCGAAATTGTAGCATTTCTTAGAAAAAATAGCTGGACCCTTTCTGCTAAACATTGTCTCACCTATTTTAACCGTCGTTAAAACATTTATAATGATTTTACACTAGTAACCCTACAGTTGTAAACATAAAATACAGGTGTATTACTTTGTATTTAATTATGTTGCTTCCAAAAAATTTGTTCCTTATAAATATGTCTTTTCATGCAAAGTATTAAATTTTACTTGTAAATCTTCTAAAATGTGGTGCGCCAAAAGTATACCAGCACCCTTCTGACTCATTTTTTTTTTTTAGAGGTATCCAATTTAACAATATAGCGCCTGATATTAATATCAGTGGGATGTGCAGTGGTTAGCATAGTAATTCTTCAACTTTATACTTTTATTAAATAGAACTATTTCACAATGTTGATATACGTCATTCGGTCAGACAGGAAAAATCTTCACGTGTATGGCACACAAGGGTAAGATTTCCTACAAGATATGTCATAACATTTTTCCGAAGATAAATCCTAAGATATTTCCTAGGATTGATCTCGTAATGTATAGCGCGCCTTAACTTCATTAGGTTAGATTTAGTTAGGTTGTGTTAGGTCTAAGTACTTGCATCTTCCATTTCTCCTGTAAATTTTGTATGTTCTGCTTACTTCTGGACCCCTTCTGCGAAACTTTTACGTAAGTGAGTGCATATGAAAGTTGTCCGGTGTTACTATTTTCCACCACCGGTGTATTTCTGCATAGTTTACAGAAGCTATAATTTATGTTTACGAGTGGAGCGCTACTACCACGATGCCATGACAAGTGCTATTCAAACTCGTATCATTGCCAAAACGCACTCGAATTCACTACATCAACTGACGCGCCTGCTTCCTTCGCTCGCACCCCCTCACTAACGCTCGGGACTCCGCTTAGCCCTGCTCTGACTCGGTTAAATAGCATTCGTACTTTCTAGAAACAACCTAGCACAACTTGGTTTGCGTTTTTTGCACTATAGTTTTTATACTATATATATATCTTGACCCCATATTTGTACGCAAATCGTAAAAGAATTGTAGTTTATCAACAATTGCTTTTGTTGGTCTCCTTCAGGGATTTTATCTATGCTATGTAAGATATTTTCATGTCGGTCAACGCAAATCATTTAGGAAATAGTGACAAATTATAATTTTTCAACAATTATTTCGAGTGATACATCTAAAGTAAACCTGCACGATCAGAAGATACCTCATCATTTGTGTTTTCATTTGTTTTGTTTTCACTTTCTCTCACCTGATGTCGCTTAAATCGAAATCTTACGAATTTTCTTTCCGAAATAGAGCGTGCTCTAAACAAGAGAAATCTCATAGGATCGTTCAGAACACAGGAAATGACATGGGATCTGTTGCCATACACGTTCAGATTTTGACTCTAGGATAAATCGTAAGAGATTTCCTAGGATCTATCTTATAGTGTATAGTCGGCCTTAGGCGGGCCTAATTAGCTCTGGCTGAGGAACGAAATCCAATGCAATCGGTCGTTCCATCAACGAATTTTAAAGTCTGTAAGAAAAAAACTAATTAAAAAACGATAATAATATACGACCTTAATGCAAGATTGCATCCCCCAGATTTTTTGAACACCTCCCTAAGTTCAAAATTCCTGATAAATCACTGACTGGAGGATAGTGCGGTCAGGGATTAGGAAATGGTAAGTTGGATGTAAGCGCAATATCATAATAAAAAATGTTAAAAAATTAAATGTTTTTCAAAAAACATGTCTTAGCCTAGTATATTTTCCTGTTCCTCTTTTATCTTTTTTCGTTTTTGGTGGGAGGATGGGCAAAGGAAACTACAGGTGAGGGAGATAAGGCAGGGTGGGAATTAATGTCAGTGTGAACCTGGAGTTAAAGGTTTTCAAGTTTGGTAGCCAAACCTTTTAATAGTTCTTCATTAGGGGAAGGTTATACTGTACAGGATGGTGTAATTGGGGAGGACGCTAGAGGAGGCGAAAGTTGGACGAGGCATTTCTTTGCCAGATGTCAGTGCGTTCCCGCAGCGTAGCGACCTTAACAAGTGCAGAAAAATCTATAGTGGTTTGCTGTGAAAATTCAATTATGAATGGAAGCAGCATGCCTGTTATAGTGTCTGCGAGGAAATCGGTAAAGGGCTGATTCGGTATAGCTTTATCAGCCAGTTACTTCTTTTCATAAATGTAGTGAGTTAAAGGTTCTTCGGGTTGTTGAAATCGCGAGCGGTAAACTTCAATAGCTGAAAGAGGGACTCTCTGAGATCCGAATTGTTGAAGAAATTGTTTTTTGAAGTCCGCAGACCATGACAAAGAAGAGAGAGAGAAAATGAGTTTGTTTCGTATCAGTACAGTGAGGGGCCTGCTGAACAGAGAATAAGGATAGATGCTTGCTTCTGGTCAGACCAATTATTAATGGCAGCAAAGCGTTCAAAATTAGTTGAGAAGAGGGGGCTGCAGAAAAAATTTCAAGTGGAACGAATCGCATCATGAAAGAATTTGGTTTTTGAGGTGTGACGTTTGATGAGTATGTGGAGGAAGTAATGGGAGTGGGGACTGAGGTTGGTGGTGAGGGTTGAGTAGATCCAACATGTGGTGTAAGAGTAGGATTTAAACGGTTGGTTAAATTTGAACGGCGATGGTTAGGAATAGTAAAATGTAAAAAGAAACATGAAAACAAAGTAGGGTGTTAAAAATATATATAGAAAAATTATGATATTGCTATGGTGAGCTTGACCTGTGAATTAGAGTCTAGTTTCAGGGAGCTATGTTTCGAACTTTAAAAACTGATTGATTTCTTTCTCAAAAACAATTTCTGAGATACAACTTATCTGTGAAATTTGAATATTGAATGATAAATTCAATTTTAAGAAAATATAATTTATTAATTGTTGCTTTCGTTCTTTTTACAAAATTAACCAATATTATACTGGTAACAAATAGGGTAAAGTAAGGTATATTCGTGATAAATCACTATAAAGTCGATATTTCTAATAAAAGTTAAAATCTAAGCAAAAAGTAAGGCTGCATATAGATAGTGCGTACATTGCTTTATACTGTTCCGCTGTATTGTTTATTCTCCACACAATCTGTAGTGTGTATCAAGTTAGTTTATAAAAGGAATACATGCATAGGTAATTTCGTGAGAGGTAAGGAAAGTTCGTGATAGTGGGTAGGTATATTCGTGATAACACTGTAATTAGTACAATATAATAATGCTGATTGAACATAGGAATGAAATATCAGGAAGAAAGAAGCGCCTTCCAGTTATAAAGCGTTTTATATACAAAATACGCTAACTCTAATCGACAGGACTACCTAGGGCCTATCCACTATGATGTGGGTATGTAAATACGCCTCATCAATTCTTAATAGCAAAATCACACATAGAAACAAGCACACAGATTAGATCCATTACAAACAAAAAACGAAGTTCGTGTAACAGTCAGTCCTCATCAGAACTTGAAGGAGTTGTGGCGCTAGAATCACACATAAACACATGAACACACCCGACCTGTCGTCCTGCTTTTGACAACGCACATGGTATGGCACTAAACAGAAAGAACATTGGATCTACTTATCCCCTGTCTAATCATGCGCATTATCTTCATGGCTTTCACTATACACATCACATTCCCAATCATCATCACGAATTGCCTGTTTCTAACGGATAGGACTAGCTTTATTGTTATAGGAAGATCGTGAACTCTAAGGTTGATCAACAGAGTTAATATTTTGCACTTTAGTAGGGTAAGAGACCGAGAGCTTTCTCAGTTGACCAACTTGCTTTCTGTCAGTAGTAGTAGGACTAAGTTCGTTCAGATATTTTGCCTATGAATCTCTCTACTTTCGTCTTTTGAACGGAACTCTCAGATTTAGTCCGTATCTTTTCTTGAACTCACCCCACCACCATTTATTTGCACATTCACTTTCAATGTTAGTGAAAATTTTTTTCTTCCTGCTGATTTAGCAATCTTGTATGCGAGACTCCTGATTTACTTTACCGTAGGGCTATAGCCGTATCCGAGCTTTAGGAAAATATTTATCGTTGATGGAATTTTCAATTACGTGCACAGTTAATTTAATATGTAAATACTGTGGACGAGGTATTTTTATTGTCATGAAGAACAGGTAATTTCGTTACAGTAAGGTCATTTCGTGATAGCCTCTACACAAGAATCAGACTGATAATTACACGTGATATTTATTAGACTACTATCCTGTATCACTATAACTACGAAACTTTGACCTTCTTAGCAGAAATGAAGCCCTGATTTCAAACTACTTTCTGACTTCATTAAGAATTTTACATATGTTCTTAAGAGTCTAAAGTGTTTAAAAAGCGACACATAGACACACTACTACCGCAGAAAATTAAATTAATATATCAGTTATGAAACCAAACACCAATATTTACGTGCCTCGTTTTTCTTTCGTTGTTATCTCATGAAAATAACACACGTGACACAATCTTCCGCACAATGTAAACAATACTCCTTCCTCTGTCTTGTTTCTTTCCCTTCAAACCTATTTGTGCACATGGCCCAGCGGCGCCGGCCTACACATGAAACTGGATCCATGCTCGATCTTGTGGCAAGAAATGGAAATCTTACTGGGATAAGTTTCTTTGGTACAGTTGCTTAAAAAACTATCACGAAATTACTTATACCACGAATATACCTTACTTTACCCTACAGTATCCTCTCACGGGATACCAATTTTCACTACCCTATCCACAGTTCAAAAATAGGCCAGAAAGGGAAAAAGACACACACAACAACCTCCAGTCCCATTCTTTAGAAATTATGCGACCTGTAAGCTAGTATGCTCGACTGTCGTAAGTTGAAGTGATGATCCCCGCTGCTTCCACCCACCTTCTTTATTTCAGTTTATCTTGTCGTTTAGTTTTTATCTAGTAGTTAAAAGTCATTTAATAGTTATTTATCTAAAGGTTGGATGTTAGCATGCGGGATCAGGTTAAATTCAGTTCCATTCTGGTTTTCGTTTAGTACCAGTTTATCGACGTTTATTGCCATGTTTTTTTTTTTTTTTTTTTTTTTTTTTTTGTAAATATAGTATTTAGTCATCAACTATAAATGTAGTATTTAGTCATCAACTATCTTTAAAAATGTTTTTAAAATGTTAATGACATTTTTGTTCATCCTTCCTGGCGGGTATGTGACATTAGGCCGCAAGAGATATGACAAGAGAGCGGTCATGGCATGATGCCATCTTATCAGTTCGAATTTTATGCATATAACTGCAAAAATAACATACAACTTTGGGAGGAGAAGCAAAATCGTTGTCTTTATACAATAAGTTGTGCACTTGAGTCTTCTATGCAGTTGGCAAATTGGGATTTATGTCAAAAATATTGATATCAAAAGATTGAACGGTTTGTATTAGTCTTTCTTCAATTTCCTGTTTAGTTCTGTGTTGAAATTGTTAGCTGTTGGTTTCTTTTATTTTCCCTTCATCACTTCGAACTCCTCGACATTTGTATGGTGAACGCTACTGAAGTATCTTTGTCTATTGGATGGTTTTGATATTAAAACATAAGATTGTCAATAGGAATTTTCATCGTAAGTACTTCTAAGGTAAAACGGTCTTGCAACGTTTTCAAAGGCGTTACAAAAAATATGCTGTATCTTGTTTTTCTTCTGTATGTGAACAGGAAGAAAAAAATGAGAATGTGCTGGCGTTGTAATTGGTGAAGATCGACTACCAAAAGCAGCAACAAGTAACCACCAATATACATTTAAATGCGAGCAGCAGTAGACCTGGCAATGGCAATAGCGGAATCAATAACAACATAAAACGGTACTGTTCTCTCAACGAAAATTCTTTAATATAATTTTACTCTTGATCCATATTGTAAGATTTTCACCTTTGCCTCCACAAGTTTTGAGTGAGGTTATCAGTAGGTATGTACTTTCAGTGGCTTCAATAACCTCTACAAACCTAAATATTGGTGCCATTGGCATGAGCGTCGGAACCAAGGGGGCAGCTGCCACCCCCCGAAATTTTCATGGAGGGCAAGATACTCGTTTTGCCCCTCCACTTACGGATGGTAAAAACATGACACAAGAGTGATTATATGAACTTTTTTTTTTTGATAATGTGAAAAAATTCTTTATTCCAGATTAATCTTTCTCCTTGAGGCATAAGATCGGGTGCTTTTTCTGATCCTAAGCTAGACAGAAAGATTCAGGAAAAAGAATTGAAAATTTACTTCATTTCAGTTGGTGTACATTCCCAAAACACTGTAAATTCTTTAAGAATTGTTGGTTAAGTAATCGTAGGTCTGCAGTATGAAACGAGTCGTCGAGCGAGATTTTAAACTTTTTTAAAAAGAAGATAATAGTTTAAATGCGTAACAGGATATTTAAATATATTTTCTATAAATTTAAATTACTCTTACAAACAATATACAGAGTGCAGTAAGTTTTATGGGGAGGAGGAAATATGCATCCCTTGTGAGCACTAACGAATGACAGTATTTAGGACGTTCTTCTGGAAGAGGGGACAGGGCGGGGCCACCTTCACAAACGTCAGCAAGGACACTTCCAACAGGGATGTATGCGGAGGAGGGGGTTCGGATCTCCCCCGAAATCCCGATTGTTCTGTATTTTTAATTAATATAATCTATCCTCGTGTTGGATTTTGACCCTCGAAAAGATTTGGACCCCTTCCGAAATAAATTGGTGTGTAGGTGCCTAACTTCCGAAGAGAATTTACAGCGAAAAAGCTTGATCTCGTGAAAGGGGTCGGGCGGGGTTTCGCGTGTTCCAAGTCCCGTTCTTCTGTGAAAACATTTACCATCAACATTATGTCAACATCATAATATTGGCAATGTTGTTTCCTGAATAATTATTAAACATTTTTATATTAAAAGTACAAGTATGACGTGAAACTTATTCCTATGATAAATGACTTTTGGACAAAGAAAGAGTAAAATAAAAATACAGAACTGAATGTAATTATTTTCAGAAAAATGAGTAAACTATATTCATTCTTATTACAGTATAGTAACAGTCTATTGTATAGTTTGTTCAAAGGACTATATTTAAGCAGTAATTGTCATCTCTGTGACCTAATTATCTACGAGTACTGTGTAAAAATATCAGAATCAATGTTTTCCATTCTCATTGGGTAACGCTAATGGAATAATTACAATAATCATACCACAGTTCGAAAGTACTATTTTTTTTTTAAAGTAAAACTCTATAGCATTCTTAAACAAAAAGAAACAAGAGGGTGGGAATCAGACATTGACATTATGTAAATATATACAGTACAGATGTTTTTAAAAGACTATCGTAATATTTAGAAATTATATAGTATACTTGTTCGTAGTTTAGTTAGTGACCTAACCGCGTTGGTATAATAATACTGTTTGTTTTGGAGGTCCTCTTTTATGAATTTTGTTTTCCTCGTGTTTGTGTGCCTTTTTTATGCAAATACGGTATAATGTTTTGAGGCACAGTGTCCTATATCTAACAATCAATTTATTTTCTTCATATTACCCAACATAAACTAAATGAAATCATTTTTTTAACAGATGCGACAGCTCTTCTAAATTTGGAGCGTTACGGCTCCGCATTTGGGAGATCCGGGGTTCGATCTCCGAGGCCGGCCATCGTGACAGGATATTTCACTGTTTTCCTCAGGCAAATACTGGGATGGTACGTTCTTTAGGGGCGTGACTTCATCTTCTAAGTAGACCTACTTCTTCCTTTCCTTCCTCTGTTCCTTTCGGTCGGTCGGTATATATATATATATATATATATATATATAAAATATTTTTTATCAACAATGGTGGATGGAGTCGGTTCACGAATATAACAATCCAGAATTGTGTTTGCGCAGCGTAGCGGCTGACCAGCAGAGGCTTGATCAAAGTTATGATGACGTAAATAATCTAATCTCCAATGATTGCTGCCAGGAGAGTCACAATATAGAGGAAGTTTCTGACATTGGAAGCAGGGTTGATATGTTTAAACCAAATGTTTGAAACAAGTGTTTAAAACATGTTTAAAACGAGGGCTGTTGTTTTATTCGGTTTGTTTTAAACGTTTTAAACAAATTGTATTAAACGTTTTTTTTTCGATGGTGGTTGAACATGTTTAAAACAACTAAAATATCAGTTGAATAAGTTAATTTAATTTTCTAACAAACAAACCATCCTTCGCAGGATTCGTGCATGGAGTAAATTACAAGCAGAGTTATATTATTATAACAGCAATTACTGAACGAAATTCTGCACATCAATGTGCGTATAACTAAATCAACAGAAATTCAAGTGAAGTATTTGAACATTTCTTAATTTCCAAGAATAACGGAGGTTAAACACACTATACACTATTCTAAGATCCAAATTCAGAAATTCAAAACTTGGGTATTTTTTGATCACTATCATTTCCATAATAATGACAGTTCTCACGTCATAAGGTAGAAGAAATACTCTGACAAATACAATACAACTCATAGAAAAGAGCAGTGACTAGCCTACAAGGAGCAAATGACATTTTAACGAAACAGTTTTCAAGATACATCTCTATCTGCAACATGGGTAGCTAATAATGATTAGTGTCTACGGCATAACAACACAATTAACTCTAGACACCCGCCAGGGATTTTACCAAAATAGTAGACTCTCACGTTCGGGGCTCTGATGACCCCCCCTAATTATCACAGAGTCATGAGCTATACACCATTGGAAAGCTTATAGACCACAAATTCTAATGAGTTAACATTCGTGAAATTTCCACCGTATTCGTAGAAAAAGAACAGACATAAAAATCATTAAAAATATGAAAATATTGACTTTGCAGGGCCCTGGCAACCCTTGCAGTCACCCTACGCTGACAAAATGATGAATATGTAGGCCACATACTTGTGACAATAATATAAGAAATGGTAGCCATTGATGCCATTGCGTAATGAATTCGTTTTATGTAGGAAATATTTTCAAAAAAATTATGCGCAAAAAACATTCATTGCATTAGATATTCTCTCCCCTCTTCCACTATAGTACCACGTCCAAATGCAAATCATTTTTGCTGCACACATCATGTATGATCTGTCAGGAAAGTAAATGTACACCTATTTTTCGAGTCTGGCATTCCTGCGCTCCATCCGTGGAGAGTATGAGAATTAAATCAATCAAATGTTTACTGAGGGGCAAAAAGAAAAGCTTAATCTGAATAAGACATTGCAGAGGGGCACAAGCTGTGAATACGAATAGTGCATTGTGTAAATAAAGGACGACACCGAAAGAGAAAGCCAGAAACAGCTGTTAAACTTACAAAAAAAGAGTACAAATTGTCGAAGTGGGAACATAAAACACAAATACAACAAATACGCCGACAACTAAACGGTCACCATGCCATGATCTTGGTGTAGTGGTTAAGGTGCTGGCTTACAAATGCAAAGGACGCAAGTTCGAATCTTAAGCGAGGACATTTAAAAAATTTTTGTTAATAATACATACAACTCATGAGAGATGGTAAAAGAGGTCGTATTTAGTTTTTCGTAGCAATTATTATTGGTAATGTTTAGTACTGATAATACTTTTTGTCTTTGCGTATTGCTTTTGTTCTTGTCTTCATTTCGAAAGAGAAGAATATCCGAACAAATGCCACCAAAATTCCTCATATTTTGAATGTAAACGCCATTTGCAATTAGTAAAGAATAAAAATTGAACGTTCCGAAGTAGCTGCAAAAAGTAAAAGGAAAAACATGGAAGTCGACCATACTCATGGTTACTAAAAATACAATTTCTACATGCCTTACACCTCCCGACCACGTTTCTACGTTAGCAAGTAAGAGGCTTGTGTTTAGGTTAGGCTCGTCAATACATTTTGCAAAGGGGCCCGGTTTAGCTCTGACGCACCACAGGTGCGAGAAGGGAGAAAAACACTTTTTCTCTCCCCTCTGTGTGTCTATTTATCTATCTATTTGTATATATCGGGTGTTGCAAAATAAGTGTTACAACTCTTGGGAGGTGACTCCTGCCATTGCGACAAGAAAAAAAAGTTCTCTTGAACTTTCGGCTATCAGGCATAGTTTCAGATCTACAAGGTGCCGAAAGCGTGGGAAAATGACTTTCGGACGCCAATAGCTCGGGAACTATCCAACGTAAAGAGGGCGGGTAAAAAAATCACTGAAGAAGTCATACCTGCTGTATTGAATTTTGCATGTTTCACAATCCTACTATGCACGCGCAAGGTATTCCCCAAAGAAACGTAGGGAGTACCGGATAATCTGCCAAATGAAAATTGGTCTAAATGGATATGAATTGATAGTTTCTACCAGGTAACAATAATTCGTTTTTATTAAGTCGATATCTGGAACAAATACAAAATGGCGGACACCTTCATGCCCGTTGTGTGTGGTTGCATAATCACCAGGTACGGATGCTAGCCAACAGTGACGTTCTGAGTATTAAGTGTAGCGAATTTGTACTCAAATGCTCTAGAGAGACATCTGGAGTGTCGGTAGACCACAACAGACGAAGCAGGGTGATTGACATGTGTGGAAACACTTAACGAAAAATGCCCAGAAATGCACTCGTACTCAGTAAACAGGAGTTCAAAGCGTCGGAAATGTAAGGATTAGCGTCAAGAACATGAAAGCCATTGCCAATTCCCCAATAATATTCCCTCAAAAAGATTCAATATGATATGCACTGTTGCATACCAATAAGGATGCAACAACTGAGGCCAAGTTGAAATTGTGCAAGGTGACTCACTAAGAAACTACGTAAACTAAATGAATATCACTAGTGGGATCGCATGATCGATATTGAAATGCGGCCAATGTGTGTGTTGATATCGACATACCTAATGGACAAATGCCAACATATCCCAACACTGCTGGGACACCGTCCCACGTGCGCAAAATAGGAAAATAACTACTCGGATCTTGAATCTGAGGCCGTGGGCTCCCAGTAGAATTGGAAACAGCGACCACGCGAGCGAAAGCGAGCGCTCTAGCCCTGAGGCTCGAGGGAGCCTCACTTTCTCTGTATTCATTTCTTTGAGGAGTACCCACTTTGGCAAGCGCTCTTGTACAGCCTCCCGATATGCTTGTGTGTTTCATTTTGTTACTCCTACTACACAGTTGTAAACAATCAGAGCTTTAAGACGTTTCTTCCTATTTCTCATGTCATTTTATTTTCCATATGTATGGTGTTCCAGCTGTAGTGTTACATGTGCCAATGCGAAATTGGTTCATTTTCGTCTTTGTCTTGGCATGTGAACTGTGTTTAAGATACTAATTTCTGGATTATTTTCCTATATTTCGAGTACATCATATGTCCCAGAAGACGTGGAACATGATACAAGTTTGTTATTTTCACGCTCTATCAGAATTTGAACCATGGATTAAGAGATTTCTTTTCATATGTGTCGACTGTGGGACAACGTCCCAAACAAAGAAGGCCATTGATACAATCATGTTCTAGTTACGTTATACCAAAAAATGCACCAGATATAATAGCAGAATGTACAACGTTATTTTCCTATTTTGCGCACGTGGGATGTTGTCCCAGTAGTGTTGGGACATGTTGGCATTTGTCCATTAGGTATGTCGATATCAACACACACATTGGCCGCATTTCAATATCGATCATGCGATCCCACTAGTGATATTCATTTAGTTTACGTAGTTTCTTAGTGAGTCACCTTGCACAATTTCAACTTGGCCTCAGTTGTTGCATCCTTATTGGTATGCAACAGTGCATATCATATTGAATCTTTTTGAGGGAATATTATTGGGGAATTGGCAATGGCTTTCATGTTCTTGACGCTAATCCTTACATTTCCGACGCTTTGAACTCCTGTTTACTGAGTACGAGTGCATTTCTGGACATTTTTCGTTAAGTGTTTCCACACATGTCAATCACCCTGCTTCGTCTGTTGTGGTCTACCGACACTCCAGATGTCTCTCTAGAGCATTTGAGTACAAATTCGCTACACTTAATACTCAGAACGTCACTGTTGGCTAGCATCCGTACCTGGTGATTATGCAACCACACACAACGGGCATGAAGGTGTCCGCCATTTTGTATTTGTTCCAGATATCGACTTAATACAAACGAATTATTGTTACCTGGTAGAAACTATCAATTCATATCCATTTAGACCAATTTTCATTTGGCAGATTATCCGGTACTCCCTACGTTTCTTTGGGGAATACCTTGCGCGTGCATAGTAGGATTGTGAAACATGCAAAATTCAATACAGCAGGTATGACTTCTTCAGTGATTTTTTTACCCGCCCTCTTTACGTTGGATAGTTCCCGAGCTATTGGCGTCCGAAAGTCATTTTCCCACGCTTTCGGCACCTTGTAGATCTGAAACTATGCCCGATAGCCGAAAGTTCAAGAGAACTTTTTTTCTTGTCTCAATGGCAGGAGTCACCTCCCAAGAGTTGTAACACTTATTTTGCAACACCCGATATATAACGCTATTTGTGAATGCCATAACCACCCTAATTTTCAGCGGATTGAGACGAATCTTGGCACAAACATTAATTGTTGAAATATCTTGATGAGTTCGTTAACCAGAATAATCAGATGAAAATGTTCAAATTGGTGGCCCTTCAAACTCTTAAAAAGTTCCAAGGGAACCAAATTTCGCCCATAAATAGGTATTCAGAAAGTTTGAATAAATTTTCCTCTTTTACTGAAATATTTGTGTGCAGAAACTTATTGAAATATTGGACCCGATTAATGGCCTAAAGAAGGTTCACGCCCTTTCGCTACGGTCAGTTTTTTTTTTTTTTTTAGGAGGGGGTTATCTTCCTATTGGAACAAGATGATTGTTACTGATGATATGAAATTACACATTGAAAGTGAAGTAACTTGTGTAACGTGTTATTTGAAAGAATAATATAATAAATGTGCATTCCTCTAACACAGAGAACTCATGTATTTCGAGTTCGGGAGCCTGAATGGCGAGGAGTGTTATTTGATTTGCTTTTTAGTAACACATTGCATTGCAAATAAAGGTAGGCAACATTAGTGGTAAGTAAAACAATAATAATAATAATAATAATAATAATAATAATAATAATAATAATAATAATAATAATAATAATAATAATAATAATAATAATAATAATAAAAATAATAATAATAATAATAGGTGTTGTTTGTGGCAAGGTAATATCTTCCTCAGTTCTCCTTCAAACGTAATGATTGTAACGCCATATCTCCCTTACAAACAAAATATTAGCAATTTATATCGAGAGAACGGGAAACTGTAGAGCGATGGGACCAACGTTGGACAGTATGCACTCATAGTACTCAGAAAAGTAAGCGATTTCAATGCAAAATGAACGAAGAGTCATTGTCATGGGTACTCATGGGGCCACGGCAGAGCCCTCTTTAGGCAAAATGTCGATAGCTTATATCGAGAAAACAGGAGGTGATACTGGGATGGGACCAACGTTGGACACCATGGACCCATAAGGCGCATCGAAAAAATTAGGGAGGTGGGCGCCAGCCAGCCTTACTTATTTCCACATAATAATAGAAAATTATATTGTCGAAATACACACACGAGTTAGCTACTAATATTTCATATTATTATTATTATTATTATTATTATTATTATTATTATTATTATTATTATTATTATTATTATTATTATTATTGTTGTTGTTATTATTATTATCTACAGCGTCTTTTCATTACGTGAGCATGTTTGACATGAAACCTAAGAAACATCCTGTAGCGAAAAGAAACAATACTTTCTCTCAAATGGATAAAATATCAAGCGAGATTGATTCGAACTCGCATGGACGGCGCGAAAAGCCAGTGCTTTGTCCACTATTTTCTTAACTGACTCACCGAACGCGTTTCAGTAACTTACTTATTGCTAATTTTACTTGCTTCACTCGTTTAACTTGCTTTTTCTAATAACTTATAACGACAGGGACACGAACACAGAAACATCGAGAACAGTTAAAAATGATAGATGCTCTCCCGCCGAGAATCGAACCCGAGACTCCATACACCCAAGGCTCACGTGCTAGTCTCTAGACTAGCGGCGATGGCAACGCTCACTTCCTGTGTCGTTAGGGATTACGACCACTGTATTGCCAGCTATCACTTCTGTGGGTTGTATACTATGATCACATGTTTCTTCTTTGCTGGAAGAGTAAAACCTACATTATATGTAATACATGAGGTATTTAGACCTACATGCTCTTCATATAATGTAATAAAAGGGTCATGGTGTCGGATTTTAATACATGACGTATTGCAGTATACAACATGCTTTGCATTACTTGTTTGTTTGTAGACAGCTACTAGCTTAGTGTTCTGAAAGGTTGTGTATAAACTAGGGATAGCCCGTTCCGGAATTATTAGTTTTCGGACTCCCGAAAGTAAAGCCGGACACATTCCGGAATTCGGAAAATTCCAATTTTGTAATAATTTCGGAATTCGGAAAAATCCGGAATTTAGAAATTTCTGATTTCGTTAACATTCCGGAATTCGGAAAATCCGGATTTTCTCGAAAGTCGGAGTTTTTCTCAATTCCGGAATTTTCTAAATTCCGGATTCTTTCCGAGTTCCGAAATTCTTCTGAATTCCGGAGTATAACTGAATTCCATAATTTTGCGAAATCCGGAAAGTGAAAGTTCCGCTTCCGAAAAATGAATTTATTTTGGTTAATATGAATCGTGGCGGAAATAAGTCTTTGACCAGGTAATGGCGACTGCTTTGAAAGAAATGGGGAGTATGAGAATTCAATCTGTCATATTTGTAGTTTCGTGTGGAGAAAGAACGAACTTGTGTACCAGTGGTTTAAGAAAAACTCAAGTTATTAATATAAACTTTGCCGACTTCATAAAAGAAATACGAAAGACATTTTGAATCGAAAAATATAACATACAAGTTTGCAAGTGGAGACAAAGAAACCTAACGCAACCAGACTAAAGACGGATCGTTTACCGCGTAGCGATCGCGGTTCAGTGGTCAAGGTGCTTCTGCGAATGCACGTTGCAATTTTTTTTTCTTACTTTAGAATTTTTGATGGCGATTGATCAGCGATAACATACGTTTTATTATATTCAGATATTTGAATACTCGGATGTTTCAATACTTGAACTATCAAATCTTCAGGAATAATAATAGTAATAATAATAATTATTATTATCTCGTAGAAGATTAAAAGCTAGAAGCTAAATTATCGCTCAGGTCATACCATTACAAGGAGAAACGTGACATTTGGAAAGAATATTTCGGTTTGGTTTAATGTTGCTCACGAGAAGAGGAGTTTCTCATCTCCTTTCTAAAACAAATAAAATAACATGAGAATTAACATTTTACATTCGAGACGGGTCAGGGCTAAATCAAAATTTTCGTCTCTCTTTGGAGATGAGAATCGAGACGAGACGAAAAGTATCGTAAACATTTCCCGTCTTGTCTCGATTCTCGAAATAGTGTATGTCCATTCTTTAAGTAACAATTGCTCTGTAGACTGAATCTCATAGGCTATTTCGTTACATTGTATTTCAGAGCTCATTGAATTATGCTCTGTGTAGGTATTTTTGTAGCAAAGCTTTTATATTTACCTCTGCATATTCTAAAAATTAGTTTATTATATGCCTTACTGTCGCGTGATATTCAGTTATATTTATTACAGTTATTTTCCTCAAAACATACTTTCTACATGAAACTTCAATAAAAGGTTCTAGTTTAAAATGTTGGTAGTTGCAGAGGTGTGTCTTGAAGGTACGGAACCCTTTCCTTGAAATCTCTACTTTTAAGTAAGTTTTACCAAATTTCAGGGCAAGTTTAAAACTATTATTATTATTATTATTATTATTATTATTATTATTATTATTATTATTATTATTATTATTATTATTATTATTATTATTATTATTATTATTATTATATCAACTCCATGTATAATCTTTAAAAGATATACGGTTTGTATCTGAATAGTAAAAGCTAATTGACTGTCGATCTCAGTCGTCTGAAAGTCTTCAGGAGGCAAGGACATCGGTCACGTTCTGGGTTTGAGTTCCGAAGGGGCAAGTATTCGGGCTCGAGCAAAAAATTGTTAAAAGTTATAGGCTTCATCCAAACATATTCAAAACAGCTGGGAGCGGGTTTGGGCTTTTCAACGGCTCGAGCGGCTCGGCTTACAGCTCATTCAATATCGAACCGAATCGAGAAGTGAGCCAAGCCAACAGCTCACCACACCGAGCCGATTTGAGCCATCGGCTTAGTTGAGCTGAGTCGAAACGTGATGATGAACTAGTTTCAACTTAGCTGGCTCGAACCGGTTCACATGAGCCGAGTAGGTGACCCATCCCAACCGAGAAAGCTCGAGCCATCGGCTAATTGAGCTGAGTCGATGGCTTGTTCCAACTAAGCCGGCTCGGGTCATCGGCTCATCCCAACCGAGCCGACTCGAGCTGTTCGCTCAGTTGATACGAGCCGAGCCGGTTGGTATCACTACCCGAGTTGGTCTTCTGCTTGGGCTCAAGAATTCGACCGTGCAGATCTCAGCCTTGATTTTAAGAACTACAGTATATACTTATATTGGTGATTACGACATTTGAGGCTGTCTCGGAATAATAATAATAATAATAATAATAAACTCTTGTCTTCTCGTTATCTAGACGAGACGAGATACACTAAAATTGCCCCATGAGATGCACTAAAATTACGAGATGAGACGCACCTCTGTCGTGAGCAACACTAAAAGTATTCCACATTACTGCTTACATTTCTCATGGCTTTTGCTTTCCAGTCTGATCAGGCCAATATTTCAAAACGAGTTAAAACGAGCTGAACGAGCGAGAGAGCCATTATCAAACTCAACTCAACTCGAAACTAGACCTCGTGAAACAGCGACTTGGCTCGGAACTCAATTCAAGAAAATTACCTTTGACTCGACTCAAATTGTACTCGAGTTGAATTGAATTTTGGCTCGACTTGTGCTCATCCCTATTCGTGTTTGTATTTTATGTTTCCACTTCAACAATGTCTACTCTTTTTTCTCCTTTTACCTGCTGTTTCTGGATTTCTCTTTCGGTGTCGTCCTTTATTTACACCGTGCACTATTCTTATTCCCAGCTTGTGACCCGCTTCAATGTCTTATTCAGTTTAGGCTTTTTTTCTTACATTGACTTCACATGTGATTGATTTAATTCTCACTTTCCTCGCACGACCGATGAAAATGTTTTATTATTATTATTATTATTATTATTATTATTATTATTATTATTATTATTATTATTATTATTATTATTATTATACTATTGAACTTGCACGGCGAAATTACTGTATAATACGATATCATTTCAGTAATTTTACTCCATTGTATGTTATTTAGTTTATTAATGGGCACTAAATTGTCTCAAGATCAACGAATAAATTAACTACGGCATGCACTTTGGTGGAAATATCATTGCAATAAGATTATTGGTTCGTTCCAAACATGTTCATGTAATGATATTTCCACCAAAGTGCATGCCGTAGTTAATTTATTCGTTGATCTGGAGACAATTTAGTGCCCATTAATAAATTAAATAACATACAATGGAATAAAATTACTGAAATGATATCGTATTATACAGTAATTTCGCCGTGCAAGTTCAATAGTATAATAATAATAATAATAATAATAATAATAATAATAATAATAATAATAATAAAACATTTTCATCGGTCGTGCGAGGAAAGTGAGAATTAAATCAATCACATGTCAAGTCAATGTAAGGAGAAAAGCCTAAACTGAATAAGACATTGAAGCGGGTCACAAGCTGGGAATAAGAATAGTGCATGGTGTTAATAAAGGACGACACCGACAGAGAAATCCAGAAACAATAGGTAAACGAAGAAAAAAAAGAGTAGAAATTGTTGAAGTGGAAACAAAATACAAATACGAATAGGGATGAGCAGGAGTCGAGCCAAAATTCGACTCGACTCGAGTTCAATCCGAGTCGAGTCAAAGGTATTTTTCTTGTAGTACTTAAAATTATACTGTAGTTCTTAAAATTAAGGCTGAGACCTGCACGGTCGAATTCTTGAGCCCAAGCAGAAGACCAACTCGGGTAGTGATATCAACCGGCTCGGCTCGTATCAACTGAGCGAAGTTGTTGTATTACTATACATCTGCTTCCGCCCCTGTCAAATCTGGTCGATCTCGTTGACGCGACATATTTGCTTTTTTATACCCCTTTCTTCGTTTACTGAACAAAACAGTAACTATTCTGAAATATACTACTGTGCATGCCTCGTAGATAAATATTTCTGATGCCAATAGTTTCCGTTTTGTCCAAGGAATGTTCTTTTTCTTATTCCCAGCATGACCCTTTTATTACATTATATGAAGAGCATGTAGGTCTAAATACCTCATGTATTACATATAATGTAGGTTTTACTCTTGCAGCAGAGAAGAAACATGTGATCATAGTATACAACCCACAGAAGTGATAGCTGGCAAGACAGTGATCGTAATACCTAACGACAGAGGAAGAGAGTGGTGCCCTTCCCGCTAGTCTAGTCGCTAGCACGTGCGCCTTTGGAGTATGGAGTTCCGGGTTCGATTCCCGGCGGGAGAGCATCTATGATTTTTAACTGTTCTCGATGTTTCGGTGTTCGTGTCTCTGTCGTTATAAGTTATTAGAAAAAGCAAGTTAAACGAGTGAAGGAAGTAAAATTAGCAATAAGTAAGATACTGAAACACGTTCAGTAAGTCAGTTAAAAAAAAGTGGACAAAGCACTGGCTTTTCGCGCCGTCCATGCGAGTTCGAATTAATCTCGGCTTGATTTTTTATCCATTTGAGAGAAAATATTGCTTCTTTACGCTACAGGTAGTCCACTCTTTTCGTATTTTTCGCTGTCGTTCACAGTTAAAGTAACTGACTATTATTCTTTCTACGAATGATGGATCTTCTCTTTGGTTTCATGTCAAACACGCACACGTAATGAAAAGACGCTGTCGATAATAATAATAATAATAATATGAAATATTAGTAGCTAACTCGTGTGTGTATTTCGACAACATAATTTTATATTATTATATGGAAATAAGTAAGGCTGGCTGGCGCCCCCCCCCTATTTTTTTCGATGCGCTTTATGGGTCCACGGTGTCCAAAGTTGGTCCCATCCCAGTATCACCTCTCGATATAAGTTATTGACACTTTGCCTAAAGATGGCTCTCCCGTGGCCCCATGAGTACCCATGACAATGACTCTTCGTTCATTTTGCATTGAAATCGCTTACTTTTCTGAGTACTATGAGTGCATACTGTCCAACGTTGCTCTCATCGCTCTACAGTTTCTCGTTCTCTCGATATAAATTGCTAATATTTTGTTTGTAAGGGAGATATGGCGTTACAATCATTACGTTTGAAGAAGAATTGATTAAGATATTACCTTGCCACAAACAACACCTATTATTATTATTATTATTATTATTATTATTATTATTATTATTATTATTATTATTATTATTATTATTATTATTATTATTATTATTATTATTATTATTTTTACTTACCACTAATGGTGCCTACCTTTATTTGCAATGCAATGTGTTACTAAAAAGCAAATTAAATAACACTCCTCGCCATTCAGGCTCCCGAACTCGAAATACATGAGTTCTCTGTGTTAGAGGAATGCACATTTATTATATTATTCTTTCAAATAACACGTTACACAAGTTACTTCACTTTCAATGTGTAATTTCATATCATCACTAACAATCATCTTGTTCCGATAGGAAAATAACCCCCTCCTGCAAAAAAAAAAAAAAAAAAAAAAAAACTGACCGTAGCGAAAGGGCGTGAACCTTCTTTAGGCCATTAATCGGGTCCAATATTTCAATAAGTTTCTGCACACAAATATTTCAGTAAAAGAGGAAAATTTATTCAAACTTTCTGAATACCTATTTATGGGCGAAATTTGGTTCCCTTGGAACTTTTTAAGAGTTTGAAGGGCCACCAATTTGAACATTTTCATCTGATTATTCTGGTTAACGAACTCATCAAGATATTTCAACAATTAATGTTTGTGCCAAGTTTCGTCTCAATCCGCTGAAAATTAGGGTGGTTATGGCATTCACACATAGCGTTATATATATACAAATAGATAGATAAATAGACACACAGAGGGGAGAGAAAAAGTGTTTTTCTCCCTTCTCGCACCTGTGGTGCGTCAGAGCTAAACCGGGTCCCTTTGCAAAACGTATTCACCAACCTAACCTAAACACAAACCTCTTACTTGCTAACGTAGAAACGTGGTCGGGAGGTGTAAGGCATGTAGAAATTGTATTTTTAATAACCATGAGTATGGTCCACTTCCATGTTTTTCTTTTTACTTTTTGCAGCTACATCGGAACGTTCAATTTTTATTCTTCACTAATTGCAAATGGCGTTTACATTCAAAATATGAGGAATTTTGGTGGCATTTGTTCGGATATTCTTCTCTTTGGAAATGAAGAAAAGAATAAAAGCAATACGCAAAGACAAAAAGTATTATCAGTACTAAACATTACCAATAATAATTGCTACGAAAAACTAAATACGACCTCTTTTACCATCTCTCATGAGTTGTATGTATTATTAACAAAAATTTTTAAAATGTCCTCGCTTAAGATTCGAACTTGCGTCCTTTGCATTTGTAAGCCAGCACCTTAACCACTACACCAAGATCATGGCATGGTGATCATTTAGTTGTCAGTGTATTTGTTGTATTTGTGTTTTATGTTCCCACTTCGACAATTTGTACTCTTTTTTTGTAAGTTTAACAGCTGTTTCTGGCTTTCTCTTTCGGTGTCGTCCTTTATTTACACAATGCACTATTCGTATTCACAGCTTGTGCCCCTCTGTAATGTCTTATTCAGATTAAGCTTTTCTTTTTGTCCCTCAGTAAACATTTGATTGATTTAATTCTCATACTCTCCACGGATGGAGCGCAGGAATGCCAGACTCGAAAAATAGGTGTACATTTACTTTCCTGACAGATCATACACGAACGAGAATTATGCTTCTAGACCACTTCAGTGAAATATATCTTGTGTTATATGGGACCGTTCCGAAAATAAATGTAAATTAACCAAATTTGACCCCCTCTTCCTCTATAAACAACAAGTACACATACAGGTTACTATCATGTAGGGGACTACCTCATTGCTTCACATACCAATTTTTATGGATGTACCACAAAGGGGGGAGGAATACCCGCCAAAAACTGATAAAAAAATCGATGAAAAATAAAAAAACGAACTTCAACCTCCCTTTCTCGGCCGTACATACGTACCCATACTTAAAATGTAACTGACGGAAAGCTTCATCCCTCAAAAATACTTTGGTACCAAATCATCTTTCTAGCTTAATTAGAGGCTGACCTATTGATGTTTGTTGTAAAAATAAATGTAATTTAAGTCAAAAAATTTAAACTCCAAAAATTGGCTAACTTTACCCCCCTCCCTGCTACCCCATATAAGAAGAAGTACAAATACACGATATTACCATGTAGTGGCCTACTTTATTCCTTCATGTAACAATTTTTATGAATCTATCCCCCAAGAGGGGGAATGCCCCCCCCAAAAAATTGTTAAAAACACGATATTTACCCTCCTTTCATATACATAAAATGCACACCAACAAAGCTGCATCTTTCAGGAATAAATTGGTACCAAAACAATCTTCCAGCCTTAATTTGAGGTTTAAGACTGAGCCATTGAGGTTTAAAGCCCTGACACAGCAGCTGCCAATGGGCGTTTAAAGATTAAGAATGCAGACGACCAGTAGAACGTAAGATAAAGAAACTAAGCTACATATTCCGTGAACGGAGATTGGGAAAATCCCGATCTCTTTCTCCGGAATTGAACATTTGGGCGGACCGAGATTAGGGAAGTTCCCGAAATTTGATCTAGCGGTTGAATATAGATGGCAAGCAATACCTAAGGCCCGTTACACAGTCCGCGCTCCGTCTTCCGCCCTCCGCACTACGCGTGTGTGCTTACACAGTCATCCGTACCTACGCAGTAGTACTTGCGACACCCTGCCTAACTTTGGACTTTGACCCCGACCTTTATGACGTCATAGGTCAAAGGTCAATGACCTTGGCCCGGGGTCAATGACCTAGGGGTACTTAGGACCACCCCCTCTAAATTTTGGCAGGGGTACCTTGGCCCACCTCCTAAATTTTGGCGGGGGTACATAGGACCACCCCCTTAAATTTTGAAAATTGCCAAATCTAAAAATTTGGTATGGTAGCCTAGGACCATAGTATGTACCTCTATCAGTATTGGGTGTCTATGTCGTTCCCTTTCATGGGTAAAAAATTGCCAAGAATTCAAATTTCGGGGGTTTTTGACCTTATTTATCCCCTTTGATGATGTATTATTACCCTATATAGTTATATGGGCGTATACAGGGGTCCATTACCTTTCATAAGACATGGGTATATTAATGCACCTCTTGAAAATTTTGGAAGGGGTACCTTGGCCCACCCCTTAAATTTTGGAAATTGACCAATTTAAACATTGGGTATTATAGTACAGGACCCTAATATGTATTATGATAAATTTGGGTGGTCCACCTCATTCCCTTCTAGGGGTACAAAATTGCCAAAAATATAAACGTAAGCAATACGTTATACCACGTGTTTGGTCTTCGGCCTAATTTATCTGCTTGGATGAGGTCCTATTACCTTATATAGTTATATGGTCATGTATAGGGGTCTATTACCTATCATAAGACATAGGTACATTTCTGCACCTCTTTAAATTTTCGGGAGGGGTACCTTGGCCCACCCCTTTAATTTTGGAAATTGCCCAATTTAAACATTTGGTATTATAGTATAGGCCCCTAATATAGATCACTATAAATTTGGGTGGTTCACCTTGTTCCCTTTTAGGGGTACAAAATTGCCAAATTTTAGTACAACCACGTGTTTGGTTTTTTGGTCCAATTTATCGCCCTTTGATAAGGTTCTATTACCTTATATGGTTATATGGTCATGTATAGGTGTCCATTCCCTTTCGTAAGACATGGGCATATTGATGCACCCCCGGGAAGGGCACCTTGGCCCACCCCTTAAATTGTAGAAATTGCCAAATTTAAACATTTGGTATCATAGTATTGGACCCTAATATATATCACTATAAATTTGGGTGGACCATCTCGTTCCCTTTTAGGGGTACAAATTTGCCAAAATATAAACGTAAGAAATATGTTGTACCACGTGTTTGGTTTTTGGTCCATTTTATCCCCTTTGATGAGATTGTATTATCTTATATGATTACAGGGGTCCATTTCCTATCATAAGACATGGGTATATTGTTGCACCCTTCTTAAATTTTGGCAATGGGGGTCCACTGAAATTGTCCAATTTAAGCATAGTACAGGACCTCAATATGTTTCGGTGGTCCTATTGTCAAATTTTTAAGTACAACCACGTGTTCGGTTACTGACTCAATTTATCCTATTTGATAAGGTATGGACGGGTATCCCCTTTCAATTTGGTAGGACCCTTCGGTTGTAGTACAGTCACGTGATCAATGATTTTGGTTTTGATGCGCGACGAGGTCCCTGGTCAATGTTCTCTAGGAATTAGGTGGAAACTTTGAAAGGAAAGATTCATGGCATTTAACTTTGTTTCAACTTTCAAACTAAAAAAAAAATCAAACCAAAGTTTTCAAAACAAAAATTGAAACGAAAACTTTTAAACGAAAATCTTGAAACTAAAAGATTTTCAAAGAAGAAAATTTAAACCAAAAATTTTCAAACAAAAAATTTGAAACGAAAAATTTTCAAACAAAAATTTTGAAACGAAAATAATTTTTTTTTCAAACTAAAGAATTTCGAAAACAAAAAAAAGTTTGAAGCAATATTTTTTGAAACGAAAAAATTTTTCAAACTAAAAATTTGAAACAAAAATTTTCAAACAAAATTTTTGAAACAAAAATTTCAAAAATTTCAAACGAAAAATTTTCAAATAGAATTTAAATCAAACATTGATCAGCTCTCACGGTTAACCGTTAAACTTTATCCGGTTTTTAACTATTCGATTAACAAATAAACGGTTTTCAACTATTCGATTAACAAATAAACGGTTTTTCAGCTATTCGATAAACAGATGAACGGTTTTTCCTTTTCACACCAGTAAGTGCAAAAATTTACAAACTAAAACAACAAAATTTTGTACTCGCTTTAAATACGCATCATTTTTGAAACAAGGTGTTAGTGTTCATCATGGATACACAGTGGAAACATCCATTTACCTGTATTCTCGCAGAACCTAGTGGGTGTGGAAAAACGTATTTTGTGAAGCGATTACTGTCACATCTCCCAACCATGATCAATGCAAAATTTCGTAAGATATACTGGTATTATGCAGAATGGCAAGACGTGTATGCAACAATGCCGGTTCCAGTAGAATTTCACGAAGGACTTCCACGAATGAAAGATTTTCAGCCTCAAGATGGACCACATTTGATTCTTATTGATGACCATATGCGAGAAGTGAATAGTGATATTGTTGATATGTTCACGAAAGGATCACATTATCGAAATATTAGTGTGATTTTTATAACACAAAATGTATTTCATCAAAGTAAAGCAAATAGAAATATGAGTTTAAATTGTTCGTATTTGGTGTTGTTTAAAAATCCACGTGACAAGTCACAAATCAAGCATATGAGTTATCAAATCATACCTGAACATCCACTGTTTCTACAAGAAAGTTATGCAGACGCAACAAGAAATCCACATGGCTATTTACTGATGGATCTTAAACAAGATACACCTGATGAAATGCGATTTCGTACAAATATTTTTCCTGACGATCTACATCATTATGTTTACGTACCAACAAAACATGTTTAAATTATTGTGCATGTGAAAAGAATGACTTAGTCTGTCACGATGTCTCCTACAGTGAAACACGCTGATCTGCTACGTGCTCTGCACAAAGCTAAACCAAGATTGCGTAAAGCTATTATTGCTAATGCAGACGCTTCATTAATTCATAGTATTTGTGAATGTTGTTATAATGTCTTAAAAGGCAATGTTCCACTGACAAGTGCGCAGAAGTCAAGATTAAAGCGTTACAAGAACACGCTCCGCTATCTCGTAGACAATACAAAATCATTGGATAAAAAGAAGAAACATTTAGCCGTACAACAAGGAGGATTCTTACCTGCATTACTTGCACCTATTGTAGGAAGTGTGTTATCCAGTATTTTGTTTAAACAATAAACATCATGGAACATAGCAAGAAGATGGTTTTAGTGCCACCAGAAATGCTTCAACGAATGCATGCATCATCATCCCGTGTGAGTGAAAATCGAGAATCTAATCTCGATCGTGAAATGCAATCTATATTGAATACATCGTATCCAAGTGATGAAGAAAAATGGAATCAGTACAATAGAATATTACAGAAATATCTTTATGTGATACGTAAACAAGAAGAACCAATACCACTTACAATTACATCAATGAAACCTGATGGTGACGTTCCGAATGTTGACGATAGCACGAAACAAGAAATTTTAGCCGCAATACCACAAATGTATCGTAAGAAAGCCGAACTACTATTCCGTCGTTTAAAACAAGATGACGCAATTACGTGGGATCATAAAGGAACAGTGTACATGAACGACAATAAACTACATGGATCCAATATTGTAGATTTAATGTGTGATGTGACTCGACCGAGGAAACATTCTAATCCTCAAGGCTGGGAATTGTTTTGCAACTACCTTGCATCGTCAAACACACCTCAAGAATTGATTGGTAATCCACGAAGATTAAACTCTATTGTCAAGCATAATAGTACAACAGCATCTGAAGGATCTGCACCACCAAAACCGGCACCTGAATTATTTTCTTCCGGAGAAGAAGAATATGATGATGATGATGTTTTAGAAGTCCGACCAAAAAGAAAACGTATCATTCCACAATGGTCAACGTACAAACCATGAACAAAAAGTTGAAATCCATTTATTACAATCCAGCACACCCTGCATCATTTTCTACTGCAAAGAAATTATGGCAAGCCACAGGAAAATCTATACCTCTAGCCAAAATAAAACTTTGGTTAAACAAACAACCTACCTACACGTTACATCGTCCTGTACGTCGTCGTTTCCGTAGAGATTTTTATCTTGTCAACAATATTGATGATCAATGGGAATGTGATTTAAATGATTTACAATCCCTTCAAAACTATAATGACAATTACCGCTATATTCTTACAGTGATTGATGTGTTTAGTCGGTACGGGTGGGCTGTACCACTAAAATCAAAAAGTGCCGAGGATACAGTGAATGCATTTGAAATGATTTTCCAGGAGAGGAAACCAATTGTGCTACGTAGTGATCAAGGAACTGAATTTACCAACAAGACAGTACAAAAGTTTCTCAGGAAACAGGATCCAGATATTAAAGCCAGCATCGCAGAAAGATTTAATCAGACATTGAAACATCGTATGTGGAAATACTTTACCAAATATCAAACATACAATTACATCAAAGTATTGCCTTTACTTGTATCATTCCACATACAATGAAAGTCGGCATTCCAGTATTAAAATGGCACCTGCAAACGTTTCTCAGGACAATTTACTGGAGGTGTGGCATAACTTATACGACAAAAACCTACAACGTTCAAAACAAGATACGGATTTATCTGTTGGTGATACTGTTCGTATAAGTAAAACAAAACGTATCTTTGACAAGGGTTACCTCGAGAACTGGACTTGGGAAATATTCAGAGTAAAAGCCATTGTACCAAGAAACCCACCAATGTATCGACTAGAGGATTTAAATCATCAACTCATCGATGGTGTTTTCTACAGAGAAGAATTACAACCAGTACCGCTCCCTTCGACGTTCCTCATCGATACAATATTACGTACAAGAACAAAAGGTCGCAGAAAGGAGTATCTCGTCCAGTGGAAAGGATATCCTTCCTCATTCAATTCGTGGATCCCTGCAACTTCATTGAAGAAGAAGAAGAATGGAACTTGATCAAGATTTTTACGTTACACTTCCCAGTAATAGTTCCATGGATTATTTTCCAGAAAATACATTGACTTCATATATTACGAAATTACAACGACGTGTAGAGTTTCGCCAGAAATGGGATGTGGCAATTGTAGAGATTCATTATCCACAGTCTTTGCTGAACATTAACAGTAAAAACAATAAAATATATTACAAATCATCAAGTAGTAATGATCAAGAACCGTGGAAGGTTGTAACGATCCCTGTACGCTATTATAACAATATACGGGATCTTATTCATGCAATTAATATACATCATAAAGAAACCAATTTATTTATATCTCATGACGCAACTAATAATATATGCCTCATAAGACATCCCAAAAAGGAAATCCATACTTCTGTACAATTCTCACCAAGTGTTAGTTTAATGCTTGGATTTGAACCGAAAAGTGATTTAAAAGATATGGAAAAGGGACAATATACACCGGATGTAGATTAGGCTTACCATCACAAATGTACGTCTATTGTGACATTATTGAATCGGTCATTGTTGGAGATACAATGATACCCTTGCTTCGAATTGTCAACATGGATCCTGTGAATCATACTTTTGGAAGTCATGCAGTATAAATCTTTAATCCTGCACATTATGTTCCGGTGGAAAAAAATGAATTTTGAGCAAATACAAATCGATATAAGGGATAGCACAGGTCATCGTATGCCATTCACCTTTGGAACGGTGTGTACAAAACTACATTTCCGTCGTCGTCGTCATGACTGATCCGTATTTGCAATACTACCAAAAACAAGCGTTATCCGGTATCGGCAACGTCTATGTGGGAAGTCCCTATCAAGCAGGACATGGCATTGGAAGTTTCCTTGGTGGCTTATTTCGTTCAGTGTTACCACTTGTGAAGCAAGGAGCTAAAACTGTGGGAAAAGAATTATTAAAATCAGGTGCCAATATGATTAATGATGTTGTGATCTCGAATCAACCGCTGGAAGAATCGTTTCATCAACGGATGCAAGAAGCAAAAACAAATTTACAAGAAAAAGCTAAAAATAAGTTGAAAACTATGCTGGGAAGTGGATATCATAAACGAAAATGGGATGACTGCTCTCAGTTTGAGGTTGACCTTCCAACGATCAACAACACCATCAATTCTACGAAGAGACGTAAATTATCACATAAAAAGAAGAAGAGATCATTGGCATCGTCACCAGATATTTTTGATTAATTCAACGATGGCTTTCTTACATCATCAATCCTGTGAATGTGTAAAAAGTGAATTGGACATTTTTTCAACGTTACCCACGCAAACCAGTGTTGTGGACAATCGTATTATTGGCTACAAACCAATTAGTTCAATAGCTGAAAATTCACCAATAGAATTTGTAGTGAGTGGTAGCAGTGATGAATATATTGATTTGCCACAAACCTTATTATACATCCAAGCACAAATTGTGAAACCAGATGGTTCCTCCTTCACCGAAACGGATAAAGCAATTGCACCTGTCAATGATTTTCTAAATGCTATGTTTAGTGAAGTACAAATCTACTTGAACAATAAACTGATTTCATTTCCGTCACATAATCATCCATATCGTTCGTACCTGGCAAAATTGCTCAATTATAGTGATGGAGCTAAAAATACACATTTACAAACAGCAATTTGGTTTCAAGATACGGCTGGTCATATGAACGCAACCACAAGTGAGAACAAAGGATTTCAACAACGCTATGAACTGACAAAACAAAGTATGAAATTCGATATGATTGGACATCTTCATTGTGACATTTTTAATCAAGATAAATTTTTAATTCATGGAGTGGAATTACGTGTGAAACTTATTCCTGCAAAACCAAACTTTTGTCTCATGGCCGGTGAAAGTGGTGTCAATGCAAAAATGAATATTCTAGATGCATCGTTGCAGGTGAAAAAAGTCAGCATCAGCCCTAGTGTCAAATTGGCACACAATAAAATTTTACAATCTACACCGGCAAAGTATCCTCTGACAAGGGTTCAAATGAAATCATTTACCATCCCGAAGGATATACAATCCAAAACTATTGATAACCTGTTTATGGGAACATTGCCAAATCGTATTATTGTAGGATTTACATCGAATGAAGCATCCAGTGGAACTATTACCACCAATCCATTTGAATTTCAACATCTAAACATTAATTTCTTTACATTGTACGTGGATGGAAAAGCTGTACCTTCAAAACCATTGCAACCCAACTTTGAAGAAAATCTCTACATTTCATCGTACCACACATTGTTCTCAGGCTCTGGCATACATTTTACCAATACTGGAAATACAATTTCAAGAGCCGACTACAAGAATGGATATACACTGTTTGTATTTGACCTAACTCCCGATTCTTCTGCTGGAGATTGTCACTATTGGAATTTACAACGACATGGAGCCATCCGATTGGAAGTTCATTTCCAAGAGAAATTAGCAGCACCTGCAAACTGTATTGTGTATGGGGAGTTTTCCTCACTCCTAGAGATCGACCACCAGCGCAACATTATCCTGGACTTTTAAATTACAAGGTACGTATACGCTATGTATCATTTCCATTCACGATGTTGAATACATTACAATTAGCTAGTGCTTTAAACGGTAGTCCATTAGTCAGAAATCATTTTGCCGGGGTATTTGCAAGCGATGAGTTGCCCTCACGGATTTCTCTACCTCTGGCAATTTGTAAATACAGATCCATCCACAAAATTAGGAAGTCATTGGATTGCAATTTATATTGATAATCGCGGTGTTGGAGAATATTTTGACAGCTATGGCCTTCCTCCTTATGTACCACAACATGTTGCATTCTTAAAACTCCATTGTATGTACTATAAATATAATAATAGCCAAATGCAAAGTCTTGGTTCATCTGTATGTGGCTTTTATGCTTATTTTTATTTGTGCTGTAAAGCCCAAGGAAAATCTCTGCGTGAAATTCAATATTTGTTCACAACAGTACCCACGGTTAATGATCGTAGACTGCTGCAATATACCTTCCAGGTAATTTTATCATATTTATCATTGCAAGTGTATTTGTTTAATCATCATCTATTGCTATACTAATCATGTTTTTCCTCGTTCTTTTTACAGAATTCACAATACGAAGCTTTGCAAACGGGTGCTATGCTGCAAAAAAGGAAACAAATAATCACAATCAAGAAGAGGAGGCGGTCTAATGAAGAAACCCAGCTCAATATACAAACATTGTCAATAAGAAAGAAAAAGAAGAAACCAGAAAAATGAATAAAATACAATTTATGCTTATTTATGTGTTTTATTGTCCATTCCACATACAACATTATCAGATTCTCCTAAAGAACTTTGCGATATAAGACGAGAACCCTGGGCAAAGTTTCCACCTAATTCCTAGAGAACATTGACCAGGGACCTCGTCGCGCATCAAAACCAAAATCATTGATCACGTGACTGTACTACAACCGAAGGGTCCTACCAAATTGAAAGGGGATACCCGTCCATACCTTATCAAATAGGATAAATTGAGTCAGTAACCGAACACGTGGTTGTACTTAAAAATTTGACAATAGGACCACCGAAACATATTGAGGTCCTGTACTATGCTTAAATTGGACAATTTCAGTGGACCCCCATTGCCAAAATTTAAGAAGGGTGCAACAATATACCCATGTCTTATGATAGGAAATGGACCCCTGTAATCATATAAGGTAATACAATCTCATCAAAGGGGATAAAATGGACCAAAAACCAAACACGTGGTACAACATATTTCTTACGTTTATATTTTGGCAATTTTGTACCCCTAAAAGGGAACGAGATGGTCCACCCAAATTTATAGTGATATATATTAGGGTCCAATACTATGATACCAAATGTTTAAATTTGGCAATTTCTACAATTTAAGGGGTGGGCCAAGGTGCCCTTCCCGGGGGTGCATCAATATACCCATGTCTTACGAAAGGGAATGGACACCTATACATGACCATATAACCATATAAGGTAATAAAACCTTATCAAAGGGCGATAAATTGGACCAAAAAACCAAACACGTGGTTGTACTAAAATTTGGCAATTTTGTACCCCTAAAAGGGAACAAGGTGAACCACCCAAATTTATAGTGATCTATATTAAGGGTCTATACTATAATACCAAATGTTTAAATTGGGCAATTTCCAAAATTAAAGGGGTGGGCCAAGGTACCCCTCCCAAAAATTTAAAGAGGTGCAGAAATGTACCTATGTCTTATGATAGGTAATAGACCCCTATACATGACCATATAACTATATAAGGTAATAGGACCTCATCCAAGCAGATAAATTAGGCCGAAGACCAAACACGTGGTATAACGTATTGCTTACGTTTATATTTTTGGCAATTTTGTACCCCTAGGAGGGAATGAGGTGGACCACCCAAATTTATCATAATACATATTAGGGTCCTGTACTATAATACCCAATGTTTAAATTGGTCAATTTCCAAAATTTAAGGGGTGGGCCAAGGTACCCCTTCCAAAATTTTCAAGAGGTGCATTAATATACCCATGTCTTATGAAAGGTAATGGACCCCTGTATACGCCCATATAACTATATAGGGTAATAATACATCATCAAAGGGGATAAATAAGGTCAAAACCCCCCGAAATTTGAATTTTTGGCAATTTTTTACCCATGAAAGGGAACGACATAGACACCCAATACTGATAGAGGTACATACTATGGTCCTAGGCTACCATACCAAATTTTTAGATTTGGCAATTTTCAAAATTTAAGGGGGGTGGTCCTATGTACCCCCGCCAAAATTTAGGAGGTGGGCCAAAGTACCCCTGCCAAAATTTAGAGGGGGTGGTCCTAAGTACCCCTAGGTCATTGACCCCGGGCCAAGGTCATTGACCTTTGACCTATGACGTCATAAAGGTCGGGGTCAAAGTCCAAAGTTAGGCAGGGTGTCGCAAGTACTACTTACGCGCTACGCGTCACGTGATTATATACAGGATTGTCCTCAGTCAGTGTTGCGAGTCAACATGAAAAAGTTCGAAACGACAATAGTGGCATCTTAATATTTCCGTAAGAAGAAAAAACGAAGAACACAGAAAAATAAATATCTCAAGATTCATCCCTTAGTTTCTCAAAGAAGTCTGAAGGGAGCTTTATGTTTGTGTATATAGATTTGCAAGAAGACGAGAAGGAGTATTTTAATAATTTCCGTACGTCAATTCGTCGTTCGATGACTTAATTGAAAACATTCCATCGAAATTATAAAATTGAAGTTTAAATAGAATCCATATGTACGCTCTTAAAATACAGTACTTTTCTTTAAAGAAAAGAAACTATTTTTCAAAAAAACAATGTTAAAAACTTAACAGATACTGTTTTTTTTTTAACAAATGAAAATTACGAATGTTTGTACATTTGGTTACAACTTAACATCTAATCACTTTTCATCCAATCAACTATTTAATAATAGAGATAAATTATTTGCCTCAATTTATCTTTTTTCATTGTCCATACCTTCATTTTTACAAAAAAAAAAAAAAAAAACTTTTACATATCTCGTTCCATGCCTGTTCACGAATGGCACGCTTTTTGTCTTCCTCACAAGAGGAATCCCATTAAAATGGTGTTAATTTAACCTCCGTGATAATTGAAACTAAAACTGAAATTTGAAATTTGTTGAAAGCAACTCGAAAAATTACAATAGTCACGTACTGTTAACAGTGGTACATTAGAGGCACCACATGTACAGTTTCAATTAAGCAAAGACATTAATTGGAAGTTCCAATTAAACGAAGACATTATAGCTAAATTAAAAATAACACTAAAAATATGAAAATAGTATTATAGAACAGTATAAAATATTATTTATCAACTCACTATCAAAAATAAGAAAAGAAATCTGGATCAATTTTCATTTTGATTTTGCTATCATGCACGTTTCTTTTTAGATTTTAAAGAGAAGTGGCTGCTCCGCGCGCGGAGTTCCGCTTGACTATGCAAACATCCATTTGCTCAATGGCCCTATCCGCCTCGCGGAACGCGGAGGGCGGATAGGGCCACGCGGAGGCCTCCGCGTGACTATTTATGCACCCATAAGAAACAATAGAACAATCTTGCCACGCGGGACTCCGCGCGCGGAACTCCGCGTGACTGTGTAACGGACCTAAGAGTGTAAAAATGTAATATATATGCCTATTTAGGTTCTTGTTTCAAACAAAATAAACCTTTTAAACATGTTTTTTTGTTCAGAACAAAGTACTTTGTTTTAAACGTGTAAAACGTTTTAAACAAAAAAACATGTTTTAAACATAAAAAACGTTCTTTTTTTTAAAAAAAACACGTTTTTTCAACCCTGATTGGAAGCATGTCAGTTACAAACAACGATGAATTAGATAATTTTTAATACGATGAAAAATATGTATCCTGCCCTCATTGTGAAAAGCATCTGGCCAATAAAAGAGGACTTGCTATCCTCATTAGCAAAAGTCACCAAACTCTCCGTAAAAAAAAGCCTTACATATCAAAATGGAAGTCATCTCTAAATTATAATCCTTCTTCATCAAATGGAATTGAATGCGATAATAACAACAAAAAACATCTGATCTCCGACTTTGCAATCTAATAGCCGAACTAAAATCCTCAGTTCCTTTACTAAAAAGAATCCCAAGAGGTGCTCGTTCATCTGTAGCTATCTCTCTCTATGATGTCATCCGTCGTATTGTAAACAGAAAGGACCTAGACGCATGGATGGATCTGTTATTATTCCCGTATGCAGTACTCAATATTCCGTCACAATCAGATCAAGTTAAAAACTTAACGACTTGGGTCAAGCAACGAGTTTGCGAATGGGATGATTCTCACCTATGTGCGTTACTCCATGATTATTCAAAAAAAAAAAAAATACAAACGCAAATCTCAACATTCTTCTGACTCAACATTCTTGTAACGTGCCTCTAATGGTAAATCATCACACGTAACATCCTTTAACACCAAAAGAGTCGAAAACAAACTCAACGATGCAGATATAAGAGGCGCAGTCAGATTACTAACTTCTGAAGATATCATCGCCACACCTAATGCATCTGTTTTAGAAGCACTTAAGGAGAAGCACCCTTTACATTCAGACGCATTTTCATTACCAGATCCTCCTGAAAATCACCCTAATATACCAAGAGTTTTAGTTTCTGAATTATGATACGCTGTAAAATCCTTCCCATCTGGATCAGCTGGAGGTATTGATGGTCTCCGTCCCTCGATTCTTAAGGATCTACTTTTACATCATGAGTCAGATTCAAAAGAAAGACTAACTAGATGATTCTAGAATTACTTTATTTAATCCTTTCAGGTAATATACCTCAGGAAATAAGACCAATCTTTTTTGGAGCATCACTTATTGCGCTTAATAAGAAGAGCGGTGGAATTCGACCAATTGCAGTGGGGAACATTTGGAGAAGAATATCAGCTAAAGTTTTATGTTCCAGAATTAAAGAATCCGTCTTAAGTTTCCTTTCCCCAAACCAATTTGGAATATGCGTTCCCAATGGAGCCGAAGCCGCAGCAAATGTAGCTCGCATTTACTTTTCTACTCTCCATTCACAACAAAGGCTTTTCTGAAATTAGACTTTCGTAACGCTTTTCATGAACTGAACCGAGACGCTATGCTACTCACAATTAAAACTAATTTTCCATCGATTTATCACTATGTCTATTAATGCTATGCGCAACCAAGTAACCTATTTCTAAGGAATAAGATTATACTGTCGCAACATGGAGTACAACAAGGCGATCCTCTAGGTCCCGCTTTGTTCGCCATGACAATTCTGTTCATAGTGTCTAGGATTAACACTGAATTAAATATCTGGTACTTAGATGATGGCACTGTAGCAGGAGATCCTGGCACAGTTATAAGTGAACTACACAATATTCGAACTATGGCAGCAGACATCGGACTACACTTAAATTTTATGAAGTGTGAAGTAGGATTTTTAGGAATTTCGCAAGATCAAATGGAAGTGTTATATTCACAATTTAAAAATTCAGCACCGGGAATACAACTTACCACAACCTCGTCAGCTTTTCTACTTGGTGCAACCCTTTCACCTGAGGCAACACGTAATTTGTTAGTCGAGAAGTTAATTTTTTCTTGTCACGTCTGGCCCTAGTCTCCGCACATTCAGCTTTTTATCTCCTTCGTGCGTCGTTCTCCATACCAAGAATGTTTTTTTACCCTGTTCTACTTCTTGGCGTGAAGTCGATTTACTAGAGAAATTTGACACCGTTCTGAAATGTGGACTGGAATCGTTACTTAACTGTAACCTAAATAGCAACGAATGGATACAGGCCTCCCTTCCAGTTGATTCTGGAGGTCTTGGTATTCGTCGGGTTGTCGATTTGGCGTATCCTTCATTTTTAGCGTCGTTCTATGGCTCCCGGCATACAATTGAGATACTCCTCAATCAACTGAATGAGCCTCATATAGAATCCGATATCCAAGACTGCATATCTGACTGGTCTAACCTAGTTGGTTTAAGCCCTCCTGAAATAACGGGCAGAAGTTTGCAATCAATGGGACAAGCCAATCATCAAAGTATATCAATCAGTGTTATTACAAGAAGCAGACAGTCAACAGGATAAGGCTAGTCTTCTCGCCTCCTCATCACCAATTTCAGGTGCATGGCTACAGGCATTACCTTCACACACCCTAGGACTGCACCTTCCAAACGAAAGCTTTCGTATTGCAGTTGCACTTCGCCTAAGAGCAGACATCTGTGAATTACAACTGCTCTAAATGTGGTGCATCAGTCAAGCAGAATGGTCTACACGGTCTGTCTTGTATAAGTAGCTCCGGAAAACATGTGAGGCATTCGAACTTGAATGACATTATCTGGAGAGCACTCACATCGGCGGAAGTTTCATCTGTTCGTGAACCTGTGGGGTGTAACAGATCTGATGACAAAAGACCAGATGGCATGACGCTGGTACCATGGAAGAGGGGAAGAATTCTTCTCTGGGATCTCACCTGCTCTGACACTTTCGCGTCATCTAATCTCACTCTTTCTTCATCTCGGGAAGGAGCTATTGCAGCCCGCAGAGAATGCGAGAAAAGAAGAAAATATAAAGATCTGCTCGATATATACATGTTCGTGCCCGTAGCCATTGAATCGAGCGGCATTTGGGGCCTCGAAGGGCTCAATTTCATCCAAGAAGTAGGCCAACGTATTGCACACCTTACTGGTGACAAGCGGGCTACTACTTTTCTGATACAACGTATCAGCATAGCAGTTCAGCGAGGGGAAAATTATTAGAAGTTTTCCTTTTATAACTTACTGTTCAGAATTTACTGTTTATCTTTCTGTAAAAAAAGTCAAATATAAAAAAATATGAAAATAAAAAATATACATAATTACATATATTTTATTGCGCTTATATATCTTTTTTCGATTCGAAAACATTCATTTGTTGAAAATATGGTTTTATAATATTTATATATAAGTTCTATTCCAAACAATGATTCAACAATCTATAATGGAATCTCAACAATGTTCTCGATTGCCGGCATTTGCAGAAGTAATAGAATGTATTAATTAAAAATTTAAGGATTAAATCAAACACAACATATGTTGACTTGAAGAACAACAATCCTAATTTTCCAATTCTCATCAGGGAGTGCAGCGGAATCCAAGCAAAGATGTTAGCCAGATCTGAGCGAGACGAAGAGGACAGCGTAGTTTTGAAAAATTTGTAACCTGAAGACAACCTGAAGAAAGTAGAATCTGTAGCAACCGTCTAAAGCAAACCGATGATATTAGTTTACTCATGTAATTTTGGTTCATGTATTTGATAGAATATTTCAATGAATATTTGATTATGTACAAAACCTTAAGAAAGAATAAATATTTATATATATGAAAAAACATATTATTGTAAAATCATTAACATTAGAAATTTGACAAAAAGGATATTATAAAACCATTGTTTCAACAAATGAATGTTTTCGAATCGAATATATATATATATATATATATATATATATATATATATATATATATATATATATATATATAAACGCAAGCGTATTAACTTAGATATTTAAAAGTTTGTGCATATTATTGGAAAATATAGTAGACCCCTATTAATCTTCGCAAACTGAGTTTGAAAATTAAAATAAATATATCAGATAAAATACATATAGTAGATAATTATAAATTTTCATTAAGAAGGAAGGAATTACTATCATGAAGTGCTAAAATTTAGAATATTCGGGAGAGATTCTTCTCACTCCCCTGTCATCATTTACCACCATGTCATCTTTCGAATTACCTATTCTGAGATATAAAGTATAACAAAAGTTAAGTCCAAATTTAATGTGTACCAATTAAAATTCTCAAATTACTTGATATGCTATCTTAAAAGTTCTGTAATAAATTATGTAATGTTATTTATTTGCTGGCATATGACTGTGTATTAAGCATGAATAAACGGAATTGTGACGTTGTAGAAACAATGATGACTACAATTTACGAATCAATTTACTCAGAGCAGATAACGTTTGCTTAAAGTGGTAGAAGAAGAAGCTTCATAGGATATGTCAGTATATTTTATCTTAAAACAATAATTTATAATTTGGTGTTTTATTATTGTATATACAAAGGAACTAAAGAAATACATATATAATGATTACGAATTGCAACTTTGCAGTTAATTAGTGTTACTCGCTGCTTCCATTCAGTGATGCCAACCTGGAACCTTATAAAATATCATGTCAAAAGAATAAAATAAACTTAAGAAAAAGTTATTTTGTTGATTCGTTTGTTGTTGTTTCCAAATTTCGATTTTTGTTTTACGGACCCTCTGAGCTCTGCGACCCTAAAGCATTAATGCCAATTGCTAGAGAACGAAAACACTCAAAAAGTAATTATAATTTATATATCAATCATCCTAAACGGAAGTGCAAAATTTGCATTGTATTTCCGCAAACCATTTAATCAGGGGCGGATCCAGGACGGACTTCTGGGGGGGGCGGTGGGTTGTAATACTGCTACTTACAGCTACTTTTAAGAGCTCCAAACTCTGGAATGGGTTTATATTTATATATATAAAATAAGAAAGTTTCCCCTTCTGTTTCGCCCCGATCGCCCCCCTGGATCCACCCCTGCATTTAATGAGGTTCATGCTATTTATTTATACATACGATCTGTTAGTTTAATATTTTTTTTGCTCATTAGGTTTCTGTCAGTTGGAACATATGTGATGATAGAATGAAGAGAAAGAAGAAGAAGAAAAAGCATTTAACTCAAATATAAAATGTGTATTTTGACCATGTGATTTGTTTATGTTATATGTTGTCAGTTTTTGTTCTTTCCCTGTAATTTATGTATGAGTGCAAATTTCATAATTTCAAAATATGTAGATTATTGAACTTAAGATAGTAAGATGCTTAAAATTGATGTAAATAATATTTAAGCACAGATAAGTGAAACTGGCGTATATTATATTTTCTAGTACTGTGCTTCTCCAAAGTACCACAAGTATCTCTGATTGTTTTTATCTGCTACGTAGTATACTCCAAAACAAGAATCGCAAGTGAAGTGTCGACATGGCTGAGAAAAGTTCATGTGCATGTAGTGAATATATAAGACAACTGCAAAGACAGTTAGTGATTGCTAGAAGTGAAGTAAATAACTTGAGGTAAAGTATTCTTTACAGGGAGAAGAAGAGCGTAGTTCCGATTTTTAAAACCTAATTTGTATGTTTGGTAGATGTTACAGAATTAGAATTTATCTCAAGGCTTGGAAAATTTTCACATAAAGTAAATTGCTCCATAAAGATTGCTGAAAACGTATACATGAAACATGTTTATGCCGGAAGCGTAACGGTACCTCTAATCGAAATTTCGGGTTATGTTTAGCAGAAAGTAGAAATAATATATTTAGTACAACTGTATAGTGAAAGAAGCACAATAGGCTTGTGTATAGCCCGCTCCCCCCAGTTCTTTGTCATCGGAACTGGAAGAGTCACTACTACTACTTATATTCAGAACAGAACCCAACCAACCCCTGCGGGGCTTCTAACCCGTTCCTACTACTACTACTACGGCATATATTCCGAAGTTGGGCGTCCGCTTTCGTCAAGTTTTTTCACTGTTATCTCGTTTCCACACTTTCTGCAATTTGTTATTAGGTTCATTAATCCGTGCTCTTCACAAACTTTTACTCGTTATCAATGTATTCCTTCACAAATGTTAAAACTGCTAGTTCATTGCCCTTGTACATTCGCCATGTTGGTAACATAAATGCTCGTTTCTTTCCCACAATGCAACTGTTCGGTTACCTTGCGCCAAGTAGTTCCCTCCGCTCGCCATATAGTCCCATGTTTATAACCGCTTATATATAACAAATAAACAAATTTTTCGAGAGACTTATATATTATCAAGCACACAAACGATCAAATTATCCATATATTTCCTGTAAATTTTAAAAATTTCGCTGGAAACGGACGCCCAACTTTGGAATTTAACCCACTACTACTACTATTGCTACTAACTACCACTACTACTACTACTACTACCGCTACTACTACTACTACTACTACTTATACTAAAACTTACTTACCACAGAATTTACATCTTAAATCTTTATAACATGCGGTTCCGATTCATTATGAACTAGTATGAATCGTTAGAATCATTATGATTCGTTAAAAATCACTGGGGGGAGCGGGCTATACTCAATCCGCACAATATTCGATTAATTCCCTAGTTTAGGAGCGTGATAAAAAAAAATAAAAAAAAAGTAGGTCCAGAGTATTGTATTGCAGAGTAGGTCCAGTATTTTCAGCTTAAAAACATTAAAATTTTGACATTAAGAAATTTATTGTCACTACCTTAGAAAAGTGTTTCTCAAGAGGGGTTAAGTTTCAAAGTTGGTCGTCCGTTTCTAGCAAAATTTTGAAAGGATATAGTATACTTGAAGCTGCATCAGTTCCCGAAGGAGCAGGACGCTCATACTTTTAGGGATTATTCACTGAGTATGTACGAACTTACAAAGGGGGTAACAAAGCGACTTTCATTTACTCATCGACTGATACGAAAATAAAAAAGAACGTACCTTTACTTTATATCTGCATGTTTAATGCCCTTGTACTTTATCTATGACTATGTGTGTATGGGGGGGGGGGGATTTAACGCATATCGCATGTCTTGTGCACATGGATACTTCTTACTATTGCACTACGTAGAAAATTTATGGTATTTCATGTAGAAGTGGTAATAGATCACAGAAGAAACTCAGATCATGGGGTTCTCATGTATACTATTACCTTTTGAAAATTTACCAGGAAGAAATGGACAGTTTGCTTGTTTGTATGCTTATTCCTACGTTCTTAACTGACTTTAGGGTTCCTTTCGTTACATCATGAGGTAGGGGAGAGCAAGGTCCGTCGACCCTACTGTTCCTTTCCTCTCTTAAGGTCGCGTCATAACTACCCTTCTTTGAAAACCGAAGATGCAGTAAAATTGTGACGTCACGGCGGGAGCAGAAACAGCTTTCGCCCAAGATCCTTGTCATTCACCCTTGCTTGTTTCTTGGAAAGTGAGTGATTCTTGCTTTCCTGTATTAAGAAAACATTAATTACTGTAGTGCTCGTGTTAGCCTATAAGCATGTCGAATTCTACACTAAGTACTTGTCGCAATTATGGTAGAAATAATACGGGTTCCAAAGTTATTTATCATGTATTTCCCTCGGATTTTTTGCGGAAAGTTTGGCAAAAGAAATGCTGTCGGAAAGACATCTTTAAAGTTGAAAACGCCAGCGTCTATTCCGATCATTTTATTCCCGAAGCTTATGGACATAATTTAAAATGTGAGCTTCGAAATATTCTACCAAAGAAAAAAGTTTAAACATGATGTGCCTTCACTAAACTTACCATTACCATACGGAACCGTGTTGATGTAAATAATAAAAGAATTAAATGTACGGAAGTTAAGTGTTTAAAGAAAAAAACAAATCAGATATTGGGGTGCAGCCAGATGAAATAACTATTGTGACTGAAACAAAAAATAACTCTTTGTTTATGTTATTTTCCGTTTGTTCTGTGGAGAGTGAGGGGCATAATCCAAAAGAAGAGCTCTCCTTTTTGCGTAAAGAGAACGAAAAACTGAAGAACAGTATGTACAGCGGGGGACACTTCTAAATGGTACACCTTAGCCGTAAATCTCCATATGGCTGTACCATTTAGAAGTGTCTCCCGCTGTACAAAGCCAAAACAATATGTTTACAAACGAAGTTAAAAGAATTGGAAAGCAAATATAATAAAGAATTAATTTCAAAGGCCAGTTCTAAAATATAATATTGTGATCGTTTCACTAAAGTGGTTAATAACCGGGTGATGATATATTACGAAAAAGTTTTACACTAGGCCAAGTAAATATGCTAATAAATGGCAAGAAAAAACAAAGATGAATTGATTAAGATATCATTCGTGCATTAACACAATGCGCCTCATTGATAAATTATACAATCATCTGCGGTTACAAGTTCGAATCCCCGTACTCAATGTGTCAACATTTCGACGTTGTATGCAAAAATTACCGTTTTTTTCTGGTATTCTTACCCCAGTTTTGAAAATTTTGACTTAGCAAGGGCGCTGCTTAAAGAGTGTGGAAAAATTTTCAGTGCTTATATTTGATGAATTGAATGTTAATAGGCGCATATTCTACAGGGTGTCCGAGAAGTCCTTCCCTGATTACAGAAATTGATAACTCAGGCTAGAAATATGAAACTGGTGTTGAATTGTTTACAAACTAGAAAAGTTTTGGTCACATCAGTACACTTCCACATGAGCACCCTTGGTAGCACGTAACACATCTAGGCGATATTCAATTTCCATCCACACATTAGCCAACATCACTGGAGGGATCGATGCAACGACTGTGGTTATTCGTTGCTGCAGGGTTTCAAGATCTGGTACACGTGTTCGGTAGACCTCATCCTTGACTTAACCCCATAAAAAGAAGTCTAATGGGGTTATGTCAGGAGAGCGTGGAGGCCAAGCTGTTGGTCCATCACGACCAATCCATCGCCCAGGAAATGTCCTATCGAGATAGGCACGGACGTCCAAACCCCAATAAGGTGATGCACCGTCTTGCTGAAAAACGACATCGGGGCGATACTGAAGCAGCTGAGGAACAGCATACAGCTGCAACATATCCAGGTACACTGCAGATATGATGGTATCCTCAGCGAAGAAGAATGGCCCGATAATTCGATCGTGCAATAACGCGCACCAAACATTCACCTTTGGACTGCCTCTGGTGAACTCCCTGACCTCCCTGGGGGGTTCTGAACCCCAAATGCGTACATTATGGCGATTCACTACTCCACTGACAAAGAATGTCGCTTCGTCGGAAAAGGCAATTCGTCTGAGATAACCATTATCGTCCTCAATACGTGATAGCATTTCGACCGCAAAGTCATATCGACGTGTACCGTCGTCGGGCAACAAGGCCTGAACGAGTTGCACTTTGTAAGCACGAAACAATAAACGTTTGTGTAAAATGTCATGGATAGAGCTTTTTGGCATCTGTAATTCACGTGAAGCCCTGCGCACCGATTTCTTAGGACTTCTTAGAAAAGACTGCCGCACAGCCTCCACCGTGTTTGCTGAGGTTCTTGGTCGACCAGACCTCGGAAGGTCAGCAACCGACCCTGTGTTCTTGAACTTCTCATACCAGGCTTTAATGCTCTTGACATCAGGTGGAGTCCTCCCAAATGTTGTCTGGAACTGTCTCTGCACCGTGGTTGGTGATCGTGTCTCATGGTATCACAGGACACACTGTGCCTTCTCCTGGTTGGTTGGCATGGCTTCTTGGGCTTCTTACTTACGTACTACAAACCTAAAAAAAAAAAAAAAAAAAAAAAAAAAAAAAAAAAAAAAAATGAGACTTGGTAAAACAGAACAAACCTAACACAGACAAAAACTTTTATAGTTTGTAAACACCAGTTTCATATTTCTATCGTATTTCTAGCCTGAGTTATCAATTTCTGTAATCAGGGAAGGACTTCTCGGACACCCTGTATGACCAAGAGGTTTATTTATTTTTAGGACCACACAGAAATTTATCAGGTGGCAATGATTCGAGGCTTAATAGATGTGTGGAAACAACCAGTGTATTATGATTTCGATAAGACTATGAAAAGTAAAAAATTACTCTTCGAAATCATATCGAAAGTTGAAGTCTCAGGATTCAAGATAGTTGCGATTCTTTCGAAGTTCAATGGTGGCAACATGAGGCTACGTGGTGGTCTCGTTTCACCTTCTTCCAAGTGGATGGAAGCAATAAAATAGTATGAAGTTGTATTTCGAACATTTCACAAAAAACTGTGAATCGAAGAAAAAAAAGAATGTGATTGGCTGACCGTTTTATGTCCTAAGGAAGACAATTCGATCTTGAAACTATTCGACACGGCTAAGACATACTTCAGAATTCGGTTTTTGAATAGAAAAACAGAGGAACTCCGCAGGAGGAATGTTCTTTAAGATAGTGGATGCAAAGCTATTCTTCAATGTTATAGTGAGTACATATTGTATCTGTATGTAGTCTTTATTTTTATTGCATTTAAAAATCTGTTTTCCTTTGCAAATCGCTACGGCGGAACATAGGCTTAGCACACGATATTTGTCCCTGCTTCACCGCGGTGACGTCACACTACAGCTGGAGAAAGTGGCTACGCAGAAACAGGGAGTTATGAAGGGACCCGTAAAAGCGCGGAACAGTAGGGTCGACGGACCTTGGGGGAGAGGTTAGGTTTGGTTTGCATATACAACAGAGGTGCCCTTGGACGTCCGAACAAAGTAATTCACACAGTACTACCAAGCGAGCGGCACCGAGTAAAGGCGGGTTAGAGACCCGCAGGGCACATTGTTTTCAGTCTTCATTAAACTATATTAAAAAAAAAAAAAAAAAAAAAAAGAACTGCTTCGGTTGGTGCTGAAAACAATAACTTTCCCCACGTTTCTTCGCTGTCACCTCCTTTTAACACACTCCCACAATTTGATCTTAGGTTCATTAATTCATGCTCTTTACATGGTGTTAGATTTTGCTCGTTATGAACGTATTGCATCACGAAATTTAACACAGTCAGTTCACATCCTGTGCATCGTTTCGGTATATTTGCCGCCATGTTGATAATATAAATGCTCGTTAGTTCCCCACAATGCAACTATTCTGTTATCTTGCGCCAAGTACAGCTCACAGATGACGAGAAGAGCCCTAAAACAGGAGTAGCCGGGAAAGGTCAACGACACGGTCAAGTCCATTTTCGGTTTTTGAGGTGTGGTCTATACTTAGATGTCGTCTGCCACTCCAGGTAAAGTTATATGTGTGCTATTCCGTAGTATCACATGAAACCCTCGTGCGAAAAGTGAAAGCCGAGCGAAAACCCTCGTGAAAGCCCATACCTATGTCACACTACTTCTGCTAGGGTTCTTCTCGTCATCTGTGAGCTGTAGATCCCTCAGCTCGCTGAATAGTCCCATGTTTGTAACCGTTTATATATAACAAATAAAGATATTTTTCGAGATCCTTATATTACATATAACAAATAAAGATATTTTTTGAGATCCTTATATATTATCTAGCACACAAACGATCAAATTATCCATATCTTTCCTGTAAATTTTAAAAATTTTGCTGGAAACGGACGCCCAACTTTGGAACTTACCCCAAAACTACACTAGAACCCTTCTCATCCACTCTCGACTGGTCCGCCACTCCAGATGATCCGACCTTGCTCAAACCGAAATTTTCCGTCTCGTAAGTCCCATTGTCGTTTACTGGCGTCGCGGCATTCTTGTTTACTTGCTGTTACCGCTGTCCGCTTAAATGCTCCGTCATCTTTGGTATCGTTTCTGATAATCTGACTTTTCTTTGCGTTTTAACTGTACTTTGCTCAAAAAGTTCAAAAACTCAGGTGGGTTTTTTCAGGTACTGTATTATACTACGGCCGCTGTATCTCTGGCTCTGACAGCTATGCGAAAAAGAAAACGAGGGTTGATACTATATTGACACCCCCCCCATAAGGACCAATGAGTGACCGAGCTGTCACCGCTCTGACATGGAAACAAGTCGTTGTTGCCGCTTCGTGTTCTCCCTTTTGTTTGTGCATAGTTGAGTGAAAAGTGCTTTGAGATTGTGTTTGGTTATTGCGACTTTGTGTTTTTCTTTTCTTTTTGTGTGTTTGGGTGTGTTGTTAAGAATATTGTAATTACATAGTGACAATGGCTAGTTCTTCAGAACCGAAGGCAAAAAAAATAGGTGTGTATAAAGGACAAAGCCGAGAATTGATATACAGACTTCGTGAATATTTCGAGAAAGAGCGCGATAATGGTGGCCCTCTTCTCCCTGTCACGAGGGTGGTGGACAGAGTGGCTGACGCCCTTTGTGTGGGAAAGTCTACTGTTAAGAACATAACAAAAGAAAAATGTCCCGAAGAACTGAATTCTCCCTCGGCAGTTTTGGTTACTCCAGGCAAAAAAAGAAATCGGCCCAATGTTAAAACGTCTCTAGATCGTTTCCAGAATGACGCAATAAGGCAACACATTTATCAATATTATATAAGAAAAGAATTCCCGACTCGCGGTAAGCTTCTGAAGTCCTTGAAAGAAGCAGGGCTTTTCGAGGGAGGGAAAACAAGCTTGAGTGTTGTGTTAAGGCAAATTGGTTTTAGGTGGAAGAAATTCTCTGGAAGAAAAGTTCTTATGGAAAGAAGCGATATTGTTGCGGCTCGATGCAAATTTCTGAGAGTGATGATGAAAATGAACCCGGAAACCTTAGTGTGGTTGGACGAAACATGGGTGAACGCAGGACACACGAGAAGCAGTGCGTGGACAGACGACACATCCGAAGGGACAATGAAGACGCCTATTGGGAAGGGAAGTCGACTTATTTTGCTTCATGCCGGGACTGTGCGCGGATTTGTACCTGAGGCAATGTTGCTTTTTAAATCAAAGAGCACTCGTGATTATCACGAGGAAATGAATTCCACAACTTTCAAAGACTGGTTTGTTAATAGTCTACTTCCAAATATTAACGAGAATTCTGTAATCGTGCTTGATAACGCGGCCTATCATTCCGTTCAAACGAATAAACCTCCAAATACGAACAGCAAAAAGGAGGACATGATAAGGTGGCTTGAAAAAAATAATGTTCCTGGAGTATCACCAGATATGAAAAAAGCCGAATTAATAGCATTATTAAAAATCTATAAGCCAAGACAGCCATCATATGAAATCGATGGAATTGCTGAGGCTCACGGGCATACAGTTATTCGACTTCCACCATATCATTGCCATTTTAACCCAATCGAGTTAATTTGGGCTCAAGTTAAAGGTTATGTGGCTCAACATAATAAAACATTTCGTGTAAATGACGTGAAAAATTTAGTAATAGAGGCGATCGAGAAAGTGTCCCCGAATAATTGGAAAAACGCCGTTGAACATACGTGGAAAATTATGCAGCAAGCTTGGGAAGCTGAAGGTGTCTTCGAACAAACTGTAGAAGATTTAATCATAAAATTGGGTGATGGTGACGATAGCAGCGACGACAGTGACGATGAAGAAGATATTTCGGCAGTTAACTCTGACGAATTATTTCAAGATTGTGGAGTTCAACCTATCGATAGTGACGAATACATGTAGGCAGTGAAGGTATGTCAGTTTTCTCGATTACTTTATGTTTAATTCTGGCTATTTTTAGTTTGTTTCCTTGCACGAAAGGTTTTAAAAATCCATGAAAATTCAGCATTTATTAAGCAATTCATTTCGGTTGTATTTGTTTGCTTTTTCTGTTTATTCTTAGCGTGTGCGGTTAAACCCACGACAAATTGGCAACATTGTTTTGTCCACGTGCAGAAGTGTCAGAGCCAGAGACATAGCGGCCATAGTATAATGTACTTTGCTTAAAAAGTTCAAAAACCCAGGTGGGTTTTAAAGTGTTTTTTTTTTCAGGTGGGTCCAACCCGAAAAAATCCGGGCGGGTTTTTTCGGGCTGGGCCCACTTGGGCAAACCCTAACTGGCTTACATATCAAACACTCGTATTTTGTGACATTTTTAGTATACATGACGTATCTTCGTATTTAGTACGTGACGATAACCGTGTATATTTTGAAGATTGTATCGTCCCACTGAGTATTTGGCACATCCTTGTAGAATGTCCAGAATAATCAAACCCCAGAAAATGCTTAGAACTAACTTAGACTTATTTTAATTGTTATATATATTTTATATTATGTTATTTATTCTTTTTAGCGTTTTCACTTCCCTCAATTGAATTTTTGGTTTTTATTCTTTTATTGGCACAAATTTTTACCTAAACTTGGATTTTTTTTTTTCCTTTGAGAAGTTTTGTTGCGAGTTTTTTTAATGTAGAAAATGTCACCGAGTAATTGACAGCGACAAATACTCTCGTTGCTGACGTCGCTATTAAATTCCCAGGTATCAATCACTCAATCAACGAGTCGTTGGTAGGATCGAAGAACATATTTTCTCAGCCAATTGTAAAAAGAGGTTTCCAAACTTTGTCAGTGGCATTAATAACTTAACATGTAATATTCAAAAACAGATGTAAGTGAGAAAGTTCGAGGACCTACAAGTGATGTTTACAAACTTAACAGGTTTCCGGATGATCCAGTGTTCGTCAAATCTTTCAGGTAAATTCTTTTCGATATCTAAGGAAAGAAGAGTGACTAGAGCTAACGTTACGTAGCTATATAAAGAAGAATTTAATTTTTGGATGTATGGTGAGTATCTGTTATTTAACAGATACACATCCTGTAGCGTCTATTAGCAAATATTGATTAGCCAAAGTGAAAGGCTATACTTATCAAAACTAGTTACACGTAACATGGCTGAGAAATCTAGACAGATCGTAAAAACAATGATTCTTCGTGAAGTATCTAGTAAAAGAAAAACTCTGCGTACAGCGTTGCATCATTCTTCGCTGCATTCCTAGTACACCAAAAGAAAACTTGGTGCTACATAAGTGACATGACTTACGAATCTCTCTCATTATCCATCCTATGAACTGCATGATATGTAGAGCTCCTTCCTGGCTAGAGATGGGCGAGGGGAAAAGCCCAATGGGGGGGAAAATAAATTTTTTGTTTAAACCCGGTTTTTTCCCAAATTTTCCCACCCAAAAAGTGGGTTTTTATTAACTTTTTAAAATTATATCGTATATTTTTATACGGTATTGTAGTATCTTCATTCTTCGATTAAAAAGGTTCTAATAAAGCTTCTTTCTTCGTTTTTGTTTTGTTTTTTCAAGCCTGGAGAGATTGTAGAACCCTTTGCGTATGCTTTCACGCATTCCTGCATCCTACGTCGAGACATAGGGTGTGATGACGTCATAACTTGGATAAGAAAGGAATGTTCTGTTAGGCTAATTTTTATCATTTTTGGTGATCACCCCGAAGATTGCACCACCAATTTGCATCACTTAGAAATTGATATTTTGCACACGCATTCAGTGCCCCCAGTAGTATTTTTCAGATTTGTTTCCGATCTCTTCCTTAACACAGGGGGGTCCAGAGGGGCAAAAAGAAAAAAAAAAAGAATATTTTTAACAAAAAATCCCTTTTTGACGATTTTCCGGCCTCAGACACGTGATGGAAACATGTGAAAGGTACCGTTTGAAAGGATGTTCTATTCTGAAGACAATGAGGTACGAACCATGATCCTAGGGTAAATAGGGTTGTCTTAGGAAATTTTTACCTGAGATTCTGTTTTATACGGGAATCTTGCGTATTGTGGAGATATCCTTTGCACATTGATAAATATTTCTTACTTTACTTTTCAAGATAGATGCCTGAAATTTTGTACACACATTCAGTATACCCCTTAGTATTTTCCAGTTGATTTTGAGATCTGTGCGTTAACACAGGGGGATTCAGAGGGGCCCAAACTTCCCCAAAATAATTTCACCAAAAATCCATATTTCCCTCAAACTTCCTTGGGGACATAATAGGCTCATATGAGTGGTATCGTTTGAAAGGCTGTTTTATTCTGAAGAGAACGGTACAAAACATGAGCTTGTGATAAATAGTGGTGTCTCAGGAAATTTTTATATTACATCCGGTTCGTTTGGGGTTATCTGGGGCATTGTGGGCATGTTCTTAGCTCATTGCTAAATATTTTCCCCACCCTTACTATTCAAGATAGAAGCTTGACAGTTTTTACACACATTTAGAAAACCCCTTAGTACTTTGCAGTTGACTTCGAGATCTGTGCGTTAACACAGGAGGGTCCAGAGGGGCTCAAAATTTGAAAAAATCAGAAAAAAATTCCGATTTCTGTCAAAATTTTCCACCCCAAGACATGATAGAGAAATGTGAATGATACCGTTTTAAAGGCTGTTCTATTCGGAAGGGAATGAGGTACGAACCATGTGCTGTAGCTGCTTGACTGAAAGTTTGTAATTTACCTTTATAAAAGCCATTCTTAAAAGGGATTAATAAAGCAAAAATACGTTATTTTTAGTTGACGTTATTGATTTTAATTTTCAGAATCTTTACCAGTGTAACCTACGTCAATTTTATTCACTGAACTTATTTGAATCTGGTGACACTGGAAACGTTACTCACTTACGAAAGAGGTGAAAGTTCAGCTGTGTAGTCAGTGTTATTTCCATTTCTGATATTTGATAAACACTTAGCTTGAAGAATGGGACGGTGTAGAGGCGAAGTAAATCTCTGGAAAGTAAAGATATCTGGAAAGTAAATCGATGGAATGTAAATTCTGCCCCCTCCCTTAAAAAAAAAAAAAAAAAAAAAAACCCTACAGAGTTTCAAATGTGGAGAAAATGTCGGCCCACAAATTATAGTGCTACACGTGTCCACAAGATGTAAAAAAAAAAGTGTTATTATCTTTGTTTCGTGTGTTGTATTTATGATTAGTTTCAGAAGCATCGTAAGGGTAAGTCCTGAGAAATATTTCTTAATTTTCATAAAGAGTAGAATTTATGGAAACTGTGTTATTATATTGCGAAAGAACATGCAATTTTTCCCATGTCAAAGGAGATACACATATAAATAGAAATAAATGTAGATGAAAAATATCATATATTTTTTCTTGTCGTTACATGAAAAAACCCTCATATTTTACCGGTATTTTGCACATCACTATTCGTGGCTAAGCGGTTAGCGTACGCAGCTGTGGCGTGCGAGACCCGGGTTCGATTCCGGGCGGGGGCTCATGTTCGAATTCCACGTTAATCAGTAGGTCCACATCTTATATAGCCTGACTGCTGAACAGGACCTTAAACTCAAAATCAACTCAATGGATGAGATGTAATAAACTTAGAAAGTGTTTGCAAATTTTTCTTGTCTTCCGAGTATCAGAATGCTGTTGATACGTACATTTTCTTGTAGGGGTTCAAAAATAACAGACACACTATTAATGTTCTTAAACTGTGATATAACGTACTATGTATTTCTGAACCCATTACGATCTATGTTTTTAATAATAGTTACAAATAATAATAATAAATCTTTAGCACATACTGGGTCTTTCAGAACAGTATAAAATAAATCAGATACAGATCTCCCTTAATCTTTCTCACTGAAAGGGTCCACTGAATCTGCGAACATTAAAGGCTAGAGCGGTAGGTGAGAGAGAGAGTAATGTTAGAGCTTAGGGAAAGCTTGTGATTCTATTATTATTATTATTATTATTATTATTATTATTATTATTATTATTATTATTATTAAAAAAAAAAAACTTCACATCAAATGTCGCGGAAGCAGAACGACCCTATATTTTTGGGCATGAAATTTTGGTGAAAATCCTTTTGGATTTAGAAATATGGTATATATTAAACACTGTTAATCTTAAAGGTATACGTAACACTTGTATGAGAAGAATTTGTAAAATGAAATTGTAAACAACTTTAACTGTTCTGTAGAATTTAACACATTCTTAATATCTTTTCCAGTACAGAAACATTTGCAATTATTATTATTATTATTATTATTTAAAGGCAATTAGTGGATTTTAATTTACTTATTAGAGATAACTTTGCTGTAGTTCAGGGGCCATACAGAACGTGTTAACGTTAAGTGTCAAAGAACTTGAGTTTTAGTATATTATAATAGTTACATACTCAGCAATTTCTTATATGACTAATTACAATTTAATTTTTACACAGAAGCTTAAGGCTAAGTGTATAAGTCAAATGAAGCAACGTCCAAGAAAAATTCTCACATTGTTACTGTATACAGAAGGGAATCGTTAAGTCTCAAGTTCGCTCGAAATAAAATCGCCATAAAAATTATAATAAACAACCACTTTATCTAGTTTCTTTCAGTTTTAGAACTCTTGCACCAGTAGTGCAAAATGTTTTTATAATATTCATACTACTGACTTAACTGGTGAACAAGGCCACAGAATAAGTGGTCTGAATCCTACAGAAAACTCTTTACTGAGACAATCAACGTATTTCATTACCGTAGTAATTAAATGATTTTTCAATGATCATAGCTGTTTTTTCATTTATTCTTCTCTTTGCCTTCAAAAATCCCGTCTCTTAGGACAGATATTTAGGAATAATCATCTGCAATATTTCAAAGACTAATCGGTCTTTTTCCGGTAGTAACAGATCGCGAATTTTACATATTTCTTCACAAATATATGTTCTCAGGGAACATGGAGGAACCTTCTACAGGTACTTCAAATAATGGATATGTAAGTTGAGTTCTTCTTCTTCTTCTTTTTTATTGAATGTGCATTCTATTATAAGCAGTGGTCGAAGTGAGACGGAATGCGGTGGTATGCCATACCGCTTCTTGTTTTTCAGTGATGAAGACATACTGTCTCTGGTTTTCCAATGATTAAAACATACCGTCACTGGAAATTAGATGCTAAATACCTTTAATAAATCATTTTTGTACACAGTAATTGGCAAATAGCTTTGCAAGTAAAAAGATTTTATTTCTTATATAGAAATAATTTCTAAGTTGACAGCACCGACATTTTCCCTACCTTTTGTTTTTAAAATGAGGTGTCTTCAAAGAAGTTCATCTGTTTTATATTTTGATGTGCCATATTGAATTGTTCTTCTGTTATGTATGTATGTGTGTCTTCTTGCCTTATGCATATAAATGCTGTGTTTTGAGCATGGGCGGATTTAGGGATTGTGTGCTGATGAGGCTGACTTTCCGGGGGTTTGGAATAGCCCACAATCGAGTGGGGGGACCAGGAATTTTACCGCAGAAAATTATTAAAATCCTCATTCAGATTTGGAGCATTTTCGTGTATAATTCTCTATATAAAACATGAGAGGATATTTTTTCAGAAAGTTGTTGGCGGGGGATCAAAGTCTTTCCACATTCCCCCGTTACTACAGAGAAGCTCTCCAATGGTTTTCAGTCATTATGTAAATAGAAATGCAATTTTTTAAGGCACCATACCGTCACTGCATTTCAACATTTAGATAGCCGGTATGCCGAGTCAAAATCGTAATAGAATATGTTCTGTTCTGCTTTTCCGTCTCTGCTTTTTTTCCACTACGAACACTGCTTATAACACTTAGAGAACTTGATTGGTACAGTGCACACAGTTTAGCGCAACTGTGTGAAAATTGTCTTTTAGGTTTCATTGCCACCATCAGCATGTTTTCGTTTACCTTTGTTTGGCGAACACACTGAACATATGACGTGTTTTATTTTGCTGCGACAAGCTCTAGGCTAAGGCAAAATAAAAGTCATTTAATATTCAGCTAATTGATTTCATGTAAGTGGTGACACATATCATCATTATTTTCCTCTGTTATATCGTTTCTTTTTCCGTTTGTATTATTTGTATATATATTTTTCTGATGATCAGTCGTTTAAAAAAAAAAAAAAATATTTAGCTGCTGTACATGTTACTCTTTTTGTTTCAGACAACAGGTGAGATCCCTGATGCACGTGTATCAGAAGGATGTGGAAGCTATTCGATCAGTACTGAATTCCTGGCAGTGTTCCAAGTGTAAATCTGAGAGTGCCTCTGTACCAAACCGTGAAGACTTGAAGAAACAATCGTCAGAAGAAGATCCGATTTCGTTGCAACCGATAGGTTTAGTTTCCTCGTGGTTTCCAGAGAAAAGAGCAACTCCACGACAGCCGTCAGTTTGTAAAGAAAGCCTTGGAAAATTAACATTGTTTAATTCAGTTTTCACTAATCCCGAGCATTCTTTAGAAGGGTTGGAATGTTTTTCGCATATGTGGTAAGTTAGAAGTTAAAAGATATGTATTTTTATAACGATATATATATAATATTAGAATCTTAATACAGGTTTGTTCCTGGATCTTTGAAACAGATTTTAAATAAAATGTGTTATAGGTAATAAGTGAATAGAATTTATTGCTTCTGGTATCATTTGCATTAGCGCTATGATATTGATCGCCATCACGGCTGTCTGTTTCACTATAGTTAGTCACCTTACATCAGTTTGTAATTATTTTGACATTGTGACCCCTGCTCCCCCCCCCCCTCCAAAAAAAAAGTGAGAACACAGTGTTTTCACAGTGTTTGAAGACAACAGAAAGCGTAACACGTTTCTAACAATCTTCACAACTTAAAAGAACATAGTAATCATTTTGTAATAGGTCCGCACATTAAATTCTTCGTCTTTTGATTTGAACTAGTAGAAATTTTCCTTTATAACGAGTGAAAAACTACTGTGTTTACATAGCGTTTGAAACGCCTGAACTGATACGTAGATCTGGAATAAAACAATATAGAAGACATTATTTAAAAGTGAAAAATTAAAAAGAAGCATATTGTACACTCATGTCCAAAATTATTGTCGCATGTCTGTAAATATGTTGTTGGAATATAATTTGATAACGAATTCGCCCAGTGTTTTTTTTACAATGTTAGTATGTGTATAATCGGCAAATATATGTATGTGGCAAATTTCATGTCAAAAGAGCAGTAAATAAGAACAATAAAACGAAAATAAAACTTCCTTGTCTATTTAGCAACATTTTGTTTTACTCACTCTAATTTTCGTATTTATAATTCTTTTCCTATAAAATTTACCACAAGTATACATTTCGCGATTATACACATAGTATCAGTATTAAAAGTACCCTGCAAAATCATTATCAAATTATATTCTTACAGAAAGACAGTCACAGATATGCGACAATCATTTTGGATATGAGTGTACGTTACTTATATGTAATTAATATCATTTCAAACGTTGCGTAAACACAAGAGTTTTTCACTTGTTATAAAAGGAAGATTTCTGGTGAAATGCTGTTAATTACTTCAAATCAAGTACGAACGTGTAATGTATGAAAAGTACCCGCAGGAAATAAGCCAAAATCATAAGATAAAACGTAATTTCCAGTACGTAAGTTTAGGGGGAAAAACTACAGAGGAAAGTAAAATCCTTCCATTCTTTGTAAGCCTAACATTAAAAATAGTTTTGAATTGACTCTTGTACGTGTCATGTCAGAAGGGCCCTACAACAAAGCGGCCCGGGTCATAATGGCCTCGCCGCACGGGCGAAGGTTCCAGATAAAAGAGATCCCCACGTCAAAAAGGCCTGGGATAAAAGTATAAAAATGCTTATTAGATGAAAAATACTCTGGTAGAGAGTATCTGATTTATTTGTGTATATTAATTTGTATACAGGTTAGTCAAAAGTATTGTGACAGTTCAGTAATAACGATACGCGTAGACGGAGGAAAAGCAAATGTTGCAAAGTGGTATTGATGCGAAAACTAATTGAATGACGATTGGATTTCATGGCAGATACTTTGGATTCTGCCATATTTATATATATATATATATATATATATATATATATATATATATATATATATATATATATATATATATAATGGAAAGGAGTATGTGTGACACGTCAATTTAGACTAGAATCTTTACACAAACCAGAATGTGAATTTTTTTTTTTTTTTAATCTATCGTCACTCATTTGCGAAAATGGGTGAACTACGTTTGACATCTGTATCTGGTAAAAATGTATTGTATTTGTACACGCCATTAATAACGAGTCACATGGAGGAGGAAAAGAAAAGGTTACAAGAGTGTACTGGTGCGAAAACTGCATTGAATGAGAGTGTGGACATTATGGCAACCACCTTTGGCACATAGAACGGTCTGCAGTCGGCGGGGAATGAAGAAATACAAGTCATGTATGGTTGTCAAGAGATGTACCGTTCTTCCGTCAAAGCAGCTGCAAGTTGTAAAAATGACGGTGGTGAGTAGCAAACTCGTACCTTGGTTTCCAAAACTGACCACAAAGGCTCGATGATATTGAGATCTGGCGATTGTGGAGGCCATGGTAGATGTGACACTTCTTCTTCGTGATCATCAAAGTAGTCCTGGACGATGTGAGCTTTATGAACAGGGGCTCTGTTATCTTGAAACACGGCATTACCATCTGGGAACAAAGTTTGCACCATGGGATTACTCAAAATGGTTGCGTAGCCCTTGGCAATGACATGTCCATGCAGAGTGATGGGTCAGGAAAAATACCAGGATAGGGCTGCCCAAATCGTCACTGAACGACCTTCATGCTTCAGTTTTGGTAACAGACAATCTGTATCGTACACTTATGCGGAGGTTTTCCATATGTAAACTCGGCCAGCAGTTGGAAACAATGTAAAGGAAGACTCGTCCTACTAGATAACAGTGTTCCACTGCTCCATTGTCCAGTTTTTATGAACGTTGCACCACTGTCTCCATATAGCAGCATGGTCAACAGTCACTAGTAGTTTGGGAGTTTGCAAATCTGCCATAAATGCCCTGCATGTAGAGTTCTCTTCTAACTGTTTTGACACTAGCAGGGTTTGCAAGCATTGTATTCAGCTCAGCTGTGATTTTTTGCACCGTATTGATCTGCTTGGTCACAATCCTACCCAATGTGCGTCTGTCTCTGTCACGCAACACATACTTGCGTCCACTCTGGTGCTTTGCTGATGCAGTTTTTCCGGAACAGTCGTTGGCAGTTATGATCTTCGCGACTGTGCCTCTTGATACACCAAACATTTCCGCAACTTTCGTCACGGAAGCTCTCACCATACGCGTACCCATAATTTGCCCTTTTTGAAACTGTCAGCACAGACATGATTCACGAGAACCTCCACGGACCGATCTCTGAACTGTAACTGGTAAAGTGGGTGAAAATGAGTGTAGCAATTTTCAAAAATAAGCTGACTCCTCCAGCCAGACAACAGCTTCCAACGTTTTAGTCTAATCCTCTAACCAGATGAAGAGATCCGCATCTAAGAGAAATATCTCTGTAACTCACAGCTCTACTAGCCTCCCAGTGAAGAGTGAAAAAGACAACATTTCGGCAAGTTTCAATACGATAGACCAAACTATCAGAATTGTAAAAAGCGTATTTAAGTACGGAGATATTTCAATGAGAGCTCAGTGGGGTGCAATTCCAGGCATAAGATTGAACATAGTTCCAACAGCTTGATTTTGCTTAGAGACTAATCCGATAAAGTTGTCGTTTTCGAACCAATCTGAATAGTTCTTCATTGCTTTAGTTTTAGCCTGCAGCAAGAGGGAGTTGTTGTTACAGTTTTTTTTTTTTTTTTTTTTTTTTTTTTTTTTTTTTAGGCAGAAATAAGAAGCCTCGGATTGTATATACATTCATAACAGGTTATTTAATTATCTAAGTGTAAGAGTTGAAGGCAAACAAATGTAGCTCAAAGCTCTACCATGTACTTACATTGCATCAGATTTTTTTTTTTTTTTTCAATTTCATAATATGCAGTAGTTTAGTGTAATTTCTTTCAACTGTGGCAAAAGTAAGCTTTTTAATGTGATAAATGCTGTCTGTTAGTGCAAAAGTAAAAAAAAAGTAATAAATAAAATTGACATTGGTAATAATAGGTTGAAATAATAATAATAATAATAAGCTAAAATAAAAGTCCGAACTATTTTATTTTATGTACTCAGAGTTACTTGACAGCAATTTTTATTTTATTTCCTGTATCATGTATATTCCATAACTTTGTATTTAATTAAAGCATTACGTGACAGTATGAGAGTCTTGAAAACCTCAGTGATAATTTTTCATAAATTGTGATTTCCAAATCATGTGTTAAATCTTCATGCTCTACTATTTATTTTTTACATGAAACTGTATTTGTATTTTGCAGGATTTTGTTTTTCTTTCACAAGAACAATACAACACATATTCGTGCGAAGGTAGCTCCACCTCGACTAAATGGAAGTAGAGTTGGAGTGTTCGGCACCCGCAGTCCACATCGCCCTGCTCCAATTGGGTTATCTTTGGTAAAAATTGAAAAAGTGGAAGGTAGAGTATGTTTTTTAAATTCGAGATTAGTGGTAATGAACATTTAGGCGCCACAGTACATAATTTTATGTAAGCTCGAAATATCGATATCAAGTGCTGTTCAGCCTTCCAATCAAGCAGTTTTCTTAAAGGCGAGGACAGACCTCAGACTTCGTTGAAATTTGAAATATGAGGAACACCTAATTCATACTTTTTCTTCCTCTTCTGTTTCAGCAGTTTTAGTTATTCGTAATTATTTTCGAGGCATTTCGCTATAAAGTACATTTAGTAAATATTAGCAGTTCCCACCTCACTAGCTAGCGCGCGCACACGTTTGATGCATGTGATTTCGAGTTCGATTCCCAATAGGAGAGCCTTGAAAAATTTGTACATATTACGATGTTTCGAGTTACACCTTAAATTGTAAGTCCACGTCCCATATAGACTTGGTGCTGAAAAGGACGCTAAACTAACCAACCAACCAATAAATAAATAAATACTGGCAGTGACTCTTCGTGGTCAAGGCGTTAATCCACGTGCATTCTCTGTATATAAATTCATGAATATGTGCCTGTTAAAAACTCGGATCCCATATGTGCGGATCCGAACTCCTCGGATCCCCTCCGATCACGCATTGAAATTAATGAAAAGTGTCGAAATCTGTACTCCATTAAGTTGAGACACCAATATTTTGAACAACAAAATTAGATAAGTACCGTTGCCAAATGGAATAGACAGGAAGCAATTCAAAAATTTTGAAGTCTAATTGAGTAGTGTAATGTGTCTTGTATCATTTAGAAAATTGTATCCAAACTAATTACTTTAGTGCAGCTACATAATTGCGTAGTACTTATCCAAAATGGCACCCTTTTCAGTTCCGTATTATTTCCCTCTCATACATCTTTTGCGCTCACAATTAGATCCTGTCGTGTGGCAAACCTATCCAGTTAATGTTATCATTCCACCTTTTGGTCTAGCCAAAAGTCATCTCATAAATTCTCTGCATTGGAAAGGGACGTTAAACAAGTCAATTAATCTATTCTGAGATTTCCTAATTAGTAGACCTGCGTGAATGAGCGAAATTGTTCCGTTCATTTTAATATCTCAGTGCTACAATTCCTATGTATCCAATTTCTGCACTATGTAACTGTCTCAAACCACCAAACTTAGGCTCTTTCTGCTCCAAACATTCTCAGAACTTCGTTCTCGAAGAAAGAAGAAGAAGAAGGAAATCAGCTTTTGTTCCTGTAGGCGGCGAGTTAGCGTCCAACAGCATGATCTAGTTAGCCAGTTCTAGTCACTGTTGCGAGAGATAACTTGGCTCAAAAGTTTCTTAACGCAGCAAGGCAGTCATTTAGTGGGAGATGTATGGTATTTACTGTTGTTTCTTTCCTTTGCCGACAAGCATTAAGACCTTTTTTTGGGGGAGATTCCATTTGTCTCGCAAGAAAGCATAATACGTTGCAGTCGTCCGGCGTGTTCTGGTTTCTGGAAAGATGTTAAAAGAGGTTCGAAAAGAACATCATCATGCTTTTCGTGGCTAGGAGGTGCTTTTGAATTTCTTCTGTACCGATAATGAAGGCATTGGCTACTCTTCGGCTTTTCTCCGTTCTGCTTGTAATTGTATTGTTACCTGTAATAATTCATTCCAAAATAATGGAAACTTTGTTATGAATATTGAAATCTTCGTTATAGCGTTCCAAGAAAATGGTCAAAGCAACACACATTTGTGATTATGCTCCTTGGTAAGATATTTGGGATTATGATTACAGCACTAAAAGTTCGGTTCCCAAAATCATCGTGTTGGTTCAGATCCATACTTGAGTACCTCTTTGGTACTCATTTGTCACAACTTTATTTGTCTTGTTCGAGGTATTAACGCTATTTATGAGACTAATGCTCGATGTTGATGAAGACAAAATAGATTTTCCTCCTGCTGAAATCGTTCTGTCCACGCATACACCTATTGTTGATTCATAGTACTTGCCCTTCATTCCTTCACGTGGTCATGAATTCTCATAGGTTTCATGCCTTCTCCGCTAAGAAAACGCGTTACAGCTGGTGAATCCACGATATGGCAATCTCAGGATGCAGCGTTTTTAACTTCCGGTCAGAAACGAAAAATTAACACTATTTAAGAGATTATCTCAGATGTAGATAACATAGTACTTACTATTTTGAGTAAATCAGTTTTTCTCAACGTAGAAGAGATAAACTAATTGTATCCTATGCACAAAACTAAACAATGCACAAAAGAAATTTGAAACAAAATTGTATACAATCCGATGGTGAACCAAAAATTGGTTTGTATGATTTTAAAATGTTGATTGCTTATCGATTTGTAGTTTGATGGATTCATTTGTATTTACGGCCTTTGTCAACAGCGAGTCTATATATAGAACTAGATCTGTAGTTTAAAGTTGTGTCTGAACTAGTGGGGTAATAAGTGTTGTTCTTACTATTAAAGTGAGGATGAATAATATTTGTTCGGCAGTTTTTAGCGCGTTGGACACTTTTTTCAGCCGGGAATGGAACTTAAGACCTCGTATGCCAAAGGCACACGCGCCAGACCACTAGACAAGCGGTGAACGAATGTTGGAATTTGAAAATGCCACAATTTGATAGGACATAAGTGATTTAGTTGTGGAAATATTCTCCGTTTTTGATAAAATTCACTTCTTTTTATATAGAGTGTATGGCTAGGCGGTCTCATATACCCTGTGTTTGGTATAGTGAATCAATAACCAAAAATACGGTTTAAAAAATAATCACACAGAGAAAAAAGTGGATGTGTGTTGCACTAATTCAGCATTCATTTGCAAATTAAATCTTTAAAAAATGGAAATAATATTTGGAGGTTCTGGAATTTTACCATTGAGAAAGCTAAGGAACCGTGATTTTAGCATTATTTCGATATGGTATTATTTATGTGTTAGTTTCTTGGACACTCTGTAAATGTATTTTTCTCATATATCTGCTGGTTTTGGCTTCCTTATGATTGCAATATATACTCAGGCCGTATTTAACTTTTTTGTCGCCCCGGAGCATTAAAATGCCGCCCCATCAATATGAATAAATACTACTGCAGAAAATTTAATAGAGTAAAGTGAATAATCTGGTTGGAAGTGGGAGTAGAAGAAATAAAATATATAAGTTATACTCACAGTTAATAAAATAAAATAATGACTTATTTGATTTCTCATCAATATTGAGGTTACTGCTGTAGACGTTCCTTTCGCACTTGTGTAAAGATGTCGTCATATCATCATGACCTAGTTTTTCAAAATATTATTTTCGATACAAAGAAAAGCTCTGTCAACGTTCCTAAGATAGAAAAGAACAAAGTTGTTATTGATTTATTGTAATGATGATAATGGATGCTCTTGCAAATTCAAAAATTTCGTGTCATATCCATATGTGCATGCATAATAAATTTCTGAAATTTTCAGAGCTGGAGTTAAAAAAAAAAGGTACAGAATTTGCCGCATCCAAACTTGGCGCCCAGGCCATGGTAGCCTATGCGTAAATATGGCCTTAAATATACTGACAAAAGATGTATAGAACGGTGGTGGAAAATAGAGTGGTGCTAGAATAATGATTACGTTATTCATTCAGTTTCACTTCCTCATGCTGATTTTAAATATAAATAAACAAAATGTATTTATCAATTTTTATTTTCGTTCCAGGAGCTTCGGTATATTTCTCAGGAGTTGATATAGTAGATGGTACTCCCGTTTTTGATATAAAACCATATATTCCTCAATATGATGCTCCACAATGTGGAATTGAAGTAGGAATGGGTAATGTATGGGAAAGTGAACATCTGAAGACCAATGAAGAATCCTGTGCTGGAGATAGTAAAAGTATGGACAAATGTTTAACAGGCGTGGCATCACTAAATTTAGATGGAAATTTAGGGCCTGCAGCGAAAGTATGTCCTCCAATAACGTGCTTATCACCAGAGCGAAGAATGGGTGAAAGAGAAGCTCCCGACGGCGAAGAAGGCATCACATCCGCGTTGACATCTAATACCTCATTATTACTTCCCTCTTCGTCAAAACGAACAACAGATCAAGGGAGTAATGTAAAAGTACCTGTATGGATTGCTGATCCACCTACCGGAAGACTGGAAGTGAAATTTAATGATCAAGCATTACAACAGATTCAAGATATTACAAAAATGTCTCCCGGAAGCAGAGATTCATCTTCAGCTAATGCAGAAGTAGATGCTGTGAGTGCAATTAGAAGCGTTCTTCAGGAAGATCCACGTTCAGTTTATTTAAGGCAGAGATGGCGTAGTCAGTCGTACACTTTTCTTATTAACAGTATGCATGTTACATGCAAGTTCGATGATAATTCTCATTCTGTCTCAGTGTTGCAGGTAGAACCAGCTGAGAAAATGTGTTCTTGTGGTGAACTAGAATGGAAATGTACCCAACATACTGAAAATGGATAAAGATTAATGTTCAGGTGGTTTTAAGAATCAGGAAAGCTCATTTTCTATACACATATTTGGTGTGCTGCATGTAGTGCAGTGCATTATTATATGCTTTCTATCCTATGCAGGTATAATGATGAGTGTAAGATTACAAATGTACAAGAAATATTCAGTGGTAGATATGACATGGTACTGTTGATCGTCACCTTGAGGTAATGTGGTAAGGTAAATGGGATGCTTATGTTAGCATTTTTTTTCCTCTCCAATATTTGAATGTATATCAGGAGCTTACGTGTACAGTATTGTATATACATATGAATCAGTGCAGCGAACGTGGTTATAACCAGCACATTATTATTATTTGCTGTCATTGTGCTTTCGGAATATTGTAAATCCAATTAACTTTTCTGTAAAGAAAACAAATTTCAATTCTTTTTGAGTGTTGCAGTTCTGATTTACTTTCAAGCGCCAGTTGTATTATTATTACAAGCTCGTAAAATGTGTAAAACATATAAGTAACGTTTTTTTTTCCTAAGCTTTTAACATTAGTTTGTGTTAAATAATTTTCGTACTCAATATTTGAATATAAAGACGCCATTAATATAAATAGTAGCGGTGATGGCGGTGTTACGTACGCTCGGAGAGAAGAGTTTAATGCTAATAAATTAATTTTCCTTCTATTTTTAAAAAATAATGAATTTATTTATAGGGACCCGTGTAATATCCGGACATTAAAGTACAGCTACTAGTGTAATAATACTTTGTGTTAAAAATTAGTCAGTTATTTTCGATGTTTCATAAATAAACGTTATCCAATATGACAACTTGACGTGATGTGTATCTTTCGCAGTAGTAATTGATAAACTGGACGCTATGTGGCTTTGTTCCATTTATTAATATTCTTTTCCTCGATCTGTTTCTTTTTCTCAAAAGGAGGACTATAATGTGTCGAAAGTTAAGCTCGTGTTTTTAGTGCTTTCAGTATGTTATTTCTCTAGATGATGATCAAAACTGAAGTACTTCATGTTTTTCCTACGCGAAGAGTACAGACACAGAAAATCATATCGAAAAAAAATTTCGATCCTTAATAGACGTTTCTTACATCATTCATACACACACCCTAAAGGAAGAACGGCAGAAGTGGTATAGAATGTCGAACTAAGAATATTTAAGGTTGTAATTTTGGATGACGTAATGAAAGATAAAGTTCACCACGATGAAAACCAAGCAAACATAAGGACACGGTTAAAATGGTTTCTGATTGATAAACTTTCAGCGCCTAAGTAAAAGAGAAGTTTGCTCTAATATGATTTTCAACATTGAAAGTTAAAACGGCTGATCATTTAACTATTTGAAGATTTCCAATTAAATTGCAATATCGTCATTCATTGTGAGGACCACGTATTAAGTAAAGATTGATTTGAATATGTATTTAAATAACAGATCGTAAATCAAATGTTTTGTTTTAGTTGCTATGATGTTCTGTAAATTTTATGATGTAATTTACGTAAAAGGTATGGGGACGGAGCAAGATATGTATCTACTTGATCTACCGATGTTGCATGCACTTGCACAATTGATATTTCTGACACATACATTTAGAGATATTTTAAAATTTGATTATAAAGGGAAAAAAAGTGCTGCATATATCCTTATCCATATCAACCCTATAAATATCTTCAGTTTATCAGACACACATGCCTATTTCAAATATTGAAATTTTGTATTGTTACTTTCTAATCTTTAGAGTACTCTATTAAGCAGAACTAGTGTATCCTTACATAATTATATTCATTGCTATGTTGTCAGTTATGATTACATTTAGTTAGCTACACCAGTGTATAGGAAAAAGCAGTGACTCAAAATAGTAGCCATTTAATTCATAACCTCATACGTTACTAGAAAGTTGCATTTAGTACTTGTGAGAAGCAGTACTTAAAAGACTGTTGCAAATGGGTAAAGCTGAGAAGGCAGTATTATCAATACAATCGCGTGCTATGGTTTATCTCCATGAAATTGTTTATACTACTGAATTGAAGTGTGTAAGACATTTAATTTTTAATAGAATATGTCATTACATTTACTGATTATAATTAACACTTTTAAACAATCTGAATGTTATATATATTGTAGAATAAGTAATTATCTATGTTGTCATTAATATTCAATCTAACAGCTGTATTGGAATTATTTAATTATGTGAACAACTAATTTATTAAACCTGTATTTAATCTGTATAAAGCACATTTGATAAATATTAAGCTGACATTTGTAAGAGACATTTTATTATGGACAAACAAAATGTCCCTTATGCATTACCCGTCATTACCCAATTTTATATTATTTCAATACACGTAGGTAAACATGAAACAGTTTTTACTAAGCAATTAAGTAATTAGAGGAATCTTCAGATTCAACCAATAATAATCTTAGGTTTATTATTATTATTATTATTATTATTATTATTATTATTATTATTATTAGAAGGGGAAAAACACATGTCACATTTATAATTCCTCCTTGGAAGGTCTAGTTTTCGTATTTCTTACGATTGATCTTAACAAAACAAGGCCGGAGTGGAATGAACCGTATGAATATAACATTAGCGTTTGCTTATTAAGACACACAAAAAGGAAGAATGGTGATAGAACAGAACTTGAAAGGTTATATCTAGAACCCAGAATTTATGACAAAATAAAATGCCCAAAATGGCTGACAAAATTGCGAAATAAAAGTGCTCGATAAAATGGCAAAATAAAACAAACATTGGGCTTTGGAAAAAATAGGTATTTAAATATTTAAAAATATGTGGCCTATAATTGGTTTGCTAATCAAATAAAAAATATGGATCCTAAAAAATAAAATGTTTTATTTTGTTGTTAGTAGTTTCAATTTAAAATTTCTGAAAACCTGCAAATTGCACAGTTGTAAGGGGTGGCATTTAACGATCCATTATTCATTCTTCAGTAGTAATAATGAAACATAATGATAAACTCAAAAGTACTTACCACACTGTATTCACACGCTGTTCCGTTAGCAGTTAAAACCTTCAAAGCACAAGAGATATTAAAACAAAGTTGTTTTACACAACACTAGCAGTTTATTGTCACTCACGGGCGTCTCTGGCCGGGGGACAGGGGGGACGTGTCTCCCCCAAATATTTTTGAGTACGAGATAAATGGATCGATATTGAAAGTGTTTAGATCTATATGGAGGAAGTAAACATAGCCAGAACAAATAAAAGTTACGTTTGTTGTTAAACATTAGGTTGACGTGATTAAAGTGTCTGCCTGACATGTGCCACTTTCAGGGATTTTTTTTAAAGTTAGGTTTCTTGGTTAGTCAAAGTAGTCTTGACTGTAGGCACTTTTTTCATTGCTTAACGAGCAACAATTGAATTCCATGACGAAGAAAAACTGGGAAAGGGAAAGGAAGGATGTATAGAAAGTTGATCTGCGAATTAAGAAGGAAAATCTATAAAGACAGAGAAATACACAATAGAAACGAAGGTGACAAGAAGAATTAAAAAAGGATAAAATTTTAATAGTGTATATGAAGGTAAATTTCATTTAAATGGAAGGGAGCAAGGGAGAATATAGAAAATACAAATGGAAATTAGCGTAAATGAGCGAATTACAACTTGAGGAAGGTGGAAAAAGTACACTGAGGAGCGGGATGATAGCAAGAATAAGCTGTATACTTTACATATTAAAACGGGAAATGAAGTAAACTAGGATGGTTCGTTTGACAAGTTCAAAAACATACAGCGAAATGAAAAAGGTAGATAATATACCTTTTAAGTTTATTAAGAATATAGAAAAATAAGGAAAATAAAAAAATTCGAAACTCGCAATCAAATCAAAGACTTCTTTCGGAAAGTTAAGATTTTGTTAGCTAAAAAATCGAAATACAGTGAAACCTCTCTAAAGCGGACAGCTGTGGGGAATCAAAAATTGTCCGCTATAGAGAGGTGTCAATATTTCCTTACGTAAATTAGTAAAGAATGTAATATCCAATTAGAAAAAAAAATTGCATGAATCATGTATTTATGAATATTACCAAAATGATACTGAACCTGTATTATCCTCTGCATTCAATACTCTATGTTCTTGACACAACATGGAAATAAGATGTTATATTTTCCTGCACTTCACACTTATCACTACTTACTACGTTTACAGTATGTTCCTTTAGTTTGTGGGTTAATTGGAGTCCAGTAGTGTCTTTTTGAGACAATATGCGTACCCGAGGGCAAAAGATCCTAAATTTCTCTTCTGCTTGGTTAGAGATTCCAGAGGGACAGTAGAATAACGTGTCATCTCAAAGGGCAGGCAACTGTTAATTACTTTTGTGTCTAAAACAGGTTGGGTGGGAGTGAAATGTAAGCAAAGGATATGAAGGTGTTGTTAAACAGATCATGCTTCGTCTGGATTGCTGAGTAGACAGGTGAGGAGGTAAAATGTCACAATGCTTCTTTGGTGACACATGTATGAATTACTAAAAATATATTTTTAGTGTATTTTTCAACTTCGTTTCTGGAGAAAGTGCCCGTAATACAGAGGTAAATAATACCTATAAAAGACAGAAAATACTGTCCGTGTCCGTACTAGAGAGTGTCCGTTTTAGAGAAGTTTGCCAATATGTTTTTTCCTATTACAGTGTTTGGGGATTACAAAATATGTCCGTTACGGGAGGTGTCCGTTAGTAGAGGTTTCACCGCCCCCCCCCCAAAGGTCTGGATTTTACTTCCAGCATTTATCGTTGAAAAATACAAATATGGTCTTTTCCCGACCGATTCAATCTGTGTGACAAGCCTAGCAAAATAATCAAAATGTGTGGTACTTAGTAGTACTTAATACAGACAAATTTGAAGTGTGAATACTTATGTCCCTAGTTCCTTGAGGCGGTCACTATAAGCCCCAAAGGAATGAGAATATGATTCATTCGTTGGACCTGCAGCTGTAGGAAGGAGAGTAAGACGCCTCACTCTTTGAACTAAAAAGATATATTTTAAAATTGTGTCCTAGAAAAAGGATATGGAAATGGAATTCGTATCCCGAAACTTCAGAATCTTACCTAAAAGCACTCTGAATCCGAGACTTTTCGGTTGGTTGATTGGTTGATATGTATTTACTTCGTTTGTTAAAAGCGATGCTTTACAGAACGAGAACTAGAGTTTAAAGTTGGATCTGAACCACCATAGTGCGTTCTATGCTCATTCATCGAGAATCAAATCACAGAACCTCATGCATCAAAGATACGTTCGCTAGCTACTAGATCAACGAAGAGAGCCGTGACTTTTGGGGTTCAAACACGGAAACATTAGGAAGGGACCAGGGATTTATTGTGACTTTTAATGGCATTTCATCTCTTCTTGGGAAATAACACAAGCTGTAATATAAAAGAAGTCCTGAGTGAGGAACTGATCGCACAGGCCAAACTGCTCAAGCTAGAAACTTGGAATTCGGACTGTAGATAAGATTTCTGGCGTAGGGTATCACTAAGAAAGGATTTCTTGGAAATTCGAAGGGAAGGGGTGGCCATGGATTTCTCATTTTAAATAATTTGACACGCGTTTCAACGTTTTTTGATACTTTAGTAAAATGTGGAAAAAAGGGAGGGGAAGAAAAGGGGGCGTGGTTTGCAATTATAAAAATTAGATATCAATATCTAAGAATCTTCGGAGGTTAGAAACATGAAATTTGGTGTATGGACTTCTCATTCAAAATAATACAATATGTATTTCAGCGTTTTTGATATTTTACCTAGAAGGAAAGAAAAGGGACGGTTATTATTATTATTATTAATATTATTATAATTGATATTATTATTATTATTATTATTATTATTATTATTATTATTATTATTATTATTATTATTATTATAGGATGCTCATATCTCGGGATCCTTTACGGTTAGAGGCATGAAAGTTGGTAGTTTAATTTTTCATTTAAAATAATTAAACATATTTGAGCGTTTTTTGCCACTTAACGTAGAAGAGAAGGAAAAGAGGTGGGGGTGGTTCACTAAAATGCCTTACGAGGTGTTTGAATTTCGAGACAGAGATTTAGCTTAATGCAATGCTATATGAAAGAGATACGTAGAAGGAAGAACGCGAAAATTGTGCCACGGTAAAACGTAGGAGCATTTACTATACTGTGTGAGGCCGTGTGCAGAGCAAATTGGGAGTCTGGGGGCGAAGCCCTACCTAGGTGAAGGCTAGTATAATATAATTTTATTGTTGTAAGCATAGCTATAATTATATTATGTTTCTAACAACTGCATTTAAGAAATTACCTAATAGAGCCAATTTCCAACCCCGTATTCCTAGTCTGGTATAATGCTTTTCTTTCTTTACATATTTAATTATATCGCTGCAAAAGATGGGGTGTATTCGTACAAAATACCCTATACAAAACATCAACCGAAAGAACATTTCAACACTAAAGAGGTTGAAGACATGGCTACGGTTCTGGATGGGTGCAGATCGACTTAGCGACCTGGCAATACTATATACGCACCAAGACAAACGTAGATTACGCTCGTGTCATCGGCAGATTTGCCAGGAACAAGATAGGGCGTAGATTTGAGTTTGTGCTGTAACTTTCCCAGAGGTGGACTGCAAGGTGACTAAGGCTGTTGTTTGGTTTTCGCCCGTCGTGGTGTTTGGTCGTAATTATTTTCAACTCGTGGGTACTACACAAAAATCATGAGCCTGAGTATAAGTTGAACTCCTTGGATGTATCTGAATCGCAAACGAACTCGAAAAATTTTCTGAAATTGCTTTGTTAAAATCTTTAACTGAAACAAAAGGGCACAACCACAATCGTAAAAGATGTGTACCGGTATATAGGCTATATTATATCTATATATATAAAAGAGAACGTACAAAATCCTTTGTCCGCTCATCACGCTAATACGGCTGAACCAATTTCTTTCATTTTTGGGGGGTTATTAGGATTTGGACCCTAGATGGTTTTTATCATATCACTTTAATTTTTAATTACCAGTGTCGTGAGATAATTGACCATTCAAGTGTCCATAACGTACAAATCCTTTGTTATTAGTTCATCATAGGTAAAAATAAACGTATTTATATGCAACCCGCATGACCGTGTCACTCGGCGGGTTAACATAAATGACAGGCGATATACAGCGGAAAATAGCTTGAATCTTCTGTTTAAAATTTTTAAATTGATTTGCTTATTTTTACAGACACTTTTACAATATGCCAGCACCGGGATGACCGCAGCGAAGCGGGGCGGGTTAACATAAATGACAGGCGATATAATGTTAAGATTTACTGCAATCTTCTATGGTTTTTATCATATCACTTGAAAGCGAAAAAGTAAAAATTATCTAAGTAACAAAGTTTATTGCGTTCCGGGGTGACCGCAGCGAAGCGGGGTGAACGCTGCTAGTTTTTAATAAACAGTTATATATTATACATATGATACTTGTTTGTGTAACATCCCACGTGTGTGCCAGAACGGCTAAAGGAAACGTGGACCTACTGATTATAGTGGAATCCGAACCACTTTTTCGTTCAACTGTATCCCCACCGGGAATCGAATCCGGGATCACGCGCACAAAAGGCAAGCGTGTTAGCCTTTAGACCAAACAGGGTCCATATTATATCCGAGATGAAAGAACAACAAGTTATACGTACATTATTCTCTATTGGTAATTTCGTTTAAAGGTGATATTTTTTTTCAAAATTAAATTTTAATTTGCATTTTAAAAAAATATGTGATATTGTGAAATAATATCGCCAGTCGGTATGTTTTAGGAAATATAGTGTGTGCTGTAATGAACGGAAACATCACTTTGGTTTTACATTTCTGATCTTCTTTCGTTCATTTTGTTGTAGACTTTGCTAATCTTTCAGGGTACTTTTTTACTAGTTATGCATTATAATAGCTTATATTGTAATTCTATATAATTTTAATTCGTGTAAAATTTATACACATTTCGTGCTAGATCCGACAAAATTTCTGTTGAGTTCGTGTAAGAGAAAGTTTAGTATTGATATTTTGTTGTTACATTATTTGCAATATTTTATTGAATAAATTGTGCATTTGCCTTCGTAGTGATTTATATGGTTAAGGAGTACTGCAATATATTATATTTATATAGGATTTATCTTCACAATTCATTTCTTTGTATGTTAATGCTGTAGGTTAACTTCAAATCGTCGCTCTGGATTCCTGTTAGTAGTACAGTACAATGCTTAAATGCAGCTATGATTACTATTATGTATTAGAAAGTGTATCCATTTCATTCTCCTGTACTTGATCTGTGCCCTTGAAAGCGCAGGCCATAGTTCTATTAAGGCAAAAACCATAACATCATTATTTCAGGGGAAAGCCACGAAATTCAAGTTCGGACGATCACTAGATACTACGAGGAATAATCACGGAGCCACTAAACATCCTTGGAGTTCAGTTTGAATATTATATTTCTTCTTTTTCAATTTTCGATTTGCTGAATTATATCTGATATAAACAGAAATGAAAGAAATATGTAAAGATTGCTCCCCTATATTTTGGCCCATTTGAACACTGTGTACCATATACTATTAAACATTAATTATTAATTATAAACTTTAATGTATTTTTAAGCTACCAAGAAACGTATACAGAAATATCATAATGCATTTTGTTATTTGTTGACATTTTGTATTATTCTTTATGCATGTATACATTTGATATTGATTTTTGCGTACACCGAATCTGTCGTTTTTTTTTTTTTTTTCAACTGCTGTTCCGCAATTGTTATTCAAAATATAAACAATTAGAGCAAATTGTACATTTTTCCGCTCAAATGAATGCCATAGTCAATACAGTATTTTCTTTTGTGCAAGTATTGTGCAAGACAGCGCATCTGATATATTGCGTTGACTAGTAAATCATGACGCCGCCATGTCTCCGAAATGAAAGTGCGTATTTAATTTAAATCTTCAGAATACTTTCATTAAAAAAAAAAAAAAAACTTACAAATTCGGGTCTCAAAATGGAATCAGGGAATCAGATTTAGCTAAATCAGGTTTAGATACCCTCCCCCTCAAGTCCCGCATTCATATGCGTCCGATTTTTTCAAAGTAAAATTCTGGTCACCTTGAGGCTACGCTCATCTTCCAGGGAGCGAACCGCCCCCCCAAACGATCCTTCTGGATCCGCTAGTGCTGTATATCAAGATTATAAAACTAGACTGCCCCAAATGCGTTTAAGAACACTGAGTAGGAATTCACCGATAGGAATGTCAAGACGAAGAAATTATCTAAGAACCATATGTATAAACTAAATTTTTCATTTTTTTTGGGGGGGGGGGGAGCAGATAGCCTATCAGTGATGGAAGAAAATTATGATGAATTGTGCTGGCAAAGGTAGAAACAAGAGATTCGGATAGTAAAGTAGATTCCAGTTTTCACAATTTTGACGTAACTTTAGTGTTCTAGTCCCCCCCATTTTAACATGCCAGGGACGCCCATATTGTCACTTCAGAAAGTTATTTCATATCTTTTCTCAATGAAATTATCAACAACTTCGTAAGATTTCAAAACGGAAGACTTCGTCTCGTGTCAGAAAGAATTCGCGTTAGGTGTGAAAATGATCACATTACAGATGTCACTGGAGCATACTGGAAACAAGTAATTTGGGAAGGATTCATGTCATTATGAACAGTTACATTAGCATCACCTTCCATAACTGCAACGTTCTTCAGTTTTTCCAAATCTAGGAAAGCACTTACAACTTGATCACACTTTTGCCAAATATGCGCACCCTTGTCACTAGATACAACACTTGGATCATTGACAGCATCATTGAAGGTTTTCAGATAACTAGATAACGTTTCTTTTGTGAAGTTTGGCAATAGCGTCTGGCAATTTTGCAAAATGCGTCGTAGTAAAAGCTAGGTCCTTTTTCAGGAAATCCTTCTTAACTAAACTTTGAGCAATCATAATCGAAGACGCGTCATCATCAACAAAAGTACAAATGATAAAGAGGGACTATGTTGAATTATCACAGGCGATTTATTCCTTTTATGGTCAACCTTCTTATACCCTCCCTATACTTATTAGTGAATCAAAATAAACCGAGTATTGCTATCTCCTCTTTACCTATGCATGGACAACAAGCGAACCGTGCCGGCTATAATAATCTCCAAATTGACAAAATCCCCAAAACTTACAAATTATCAACACACAGTTTACACTAATTATGTCTTCCGTATCTCATTTAGTGAAACATCAACCTGCTCCTCAGCAAACTCAATCGTCACAATCCCATACCAACACTAGTAAATTCAGGGCGAATAATTCAAGTGATATCAGCAAGATTATTAATCAAATAGTAGAGCTATCTTTACTTTCACCTAGAATGCCAAGAGGGTGTCTCAATTTAGAAGGAATGGTGATGGCCGAAATTATGGTCAACAAAGAAATGGGAATAGAGGATATATATATATATATAAAAGATCAAGCAATGGTAATAATAGCCTAATACTTCCAACAGAAATAACAATATATATATATATATATATATATATATATATATATATATATATATATATATATATATATATATATATATATATATATATATATATAAAAGGTGAAACGCTATCAGTAAGTGCCATGTGTTATAAAAAGGACACGGAGCCAGCCAGTGTTATCAAAATAATAGATCGGGAAACGAGTAACCAGGCCGCAGAACAACCATTTGTGGGGCCACTAAACAGGAAGCAAAACAACAATTTAATGACTGATACCGCAAATTATCAGGCGAACAACCAACCAACCAATACAATGTCATCAAAGGAATGCTCCCGATTTCGTAATTTATTCACTAGCGACATCGTATCAAATACTGACGGGAAGTACTGAAAACACTAAAGAAAATAAATTATTTAGTGTCAGAGTGAATACAGACATCTTGCCAGTGATATTAGATACCGGATATTAATTCGTCTTTTGGCAAGAGAGACTTGCCTTCAAATTCTAAACTTATACCATGCTCAACTAACATTAGAAAGGTTTCAAATACGGTCGGTAAGATATATATATATAATACTAATTCAAGATTAGAAACACTACTTTTTCCCATTATTTTAGAATTTTGGAATATGGGATTTCGTTCCTTCATTCGGACAGGATATGTTGAAACATCTTCAGGCTAAGATTGATCTGTAAAGAAACACACTGTATACAAGAAAACATGGAAACCAGTTTTTCCAATAGAAGACACGAGAGCGGAAGAATTACCAGAGGTTATTAATTCCATAAGTCAGCACGTTTTTTCAGACGTATAGATCGGAAGTTCGTGCTTCCTGCTATTATCAAGAAGAAAGTTAATGATAACGCATTCTTTATTATTTCACAATTACAAACAATATTGAATAGATACGGATTAGAAGAAATGATTTGAAAATTTTAAAGAGGTATCTTACTTTATTAGTTTCCAATCCATCATTTTGTCCCATAACTTTAGCGAAATACATTCCAATATCTTATGAAGAGGAAAACATGGAAGAAATTAATCTTCAACCTAATGAGGAACAAACGACGGATGACAAGATTCAACAAATCCATTTAGAACAGAACAGAAAATAAAATATTGAAACAGCTAGCATCTTCAAGATTGAACTCTGATGTTAATCCAAGCCCCTACCAGTGCATCAAAAAATCTCTGTATATAACTTATATAGAGATGTTTTTTCCTTCTCATCGAAGGGCATTGGATATTTTTAGAGGCTACACCCATAAAAGACGCATTCACAAGGCAGCTACTTTCCACTAAAGATCTTTACCACTCGCTATCAGCTCACAGATAAACAGATTCAACAACTTTTCGATAGGAATATCACTCAGGAGATAAGTGATAGTTCTTTTCTCCTCTATTGGCAGCTAAGAAACCAAATACATCAGAATTTCGAGTGGTTTTAAATCTGCAAGCATGCGATTCATTGACGAAATATCTTAGCATCTCTTTTCAGTCCACTGTAGATTTTCTAAACATGTTTAAAAGTTTTTTTTTTTCATCTATCGACATTAAGGAATCCTTTCTCCAGACTTTGCTTCATCCTAAAAGTTCCAGATATATGATCTTTGAAGTGAACCACTCAAGAAGATCGTATCGATTTCTATGCTGTCATGGATCACGAGACGTAAGCACAAGCTCTCTTTCACCGCAACCCGGATACTTTAAAACTGCCAGAACGTATAACATCATTTGCAGACGATCTAGTAATGGCAGAAGAAACTAGAAAGAACATTTTTAGGATTTAGAATTATTTCAGAAACTTAGGAAACATGACTTTAGAACGAGCTCTCGAAAAACGAATTCATTGTACAACTAATTGGATGCACTTGGACTTCGGGTATCTGGGGAATACGTTAAAATTTCACGAAAATAGCTAACAATATTAGAACAATCACGAAAATAACTATAAAACATACCTTTAAAAGCTTCCATGATCTGTGCTCATATTTACGTGATCACATTAAGAAATTCTCAAAAAAAATTGAACCATTTCAACTACTTGTCAAGAATGCTAAATTTAAATGCTCTTCAAATCACATCGTAATTCGAGAAACTAAAACAGGACATCCTCAACGCACTACCACTGTACCATTTTCACAATACTTTAGAAATTACAACTTTCAGTGTCGCTTCCAGTGTTCAAATCGGATGTATTTTGGGTTGTTATAAATATAGCCCGAATTTATATACAAAATGCATGTTTATAATAACATGCCGAAGCGTATGGAAAGTGTGTTTTCTTTCCGACGGACTTGTAAGCATTTGAAACGCATATGATAGCGAATATAAGTGCATATTTTGAGTGAATTTTACGTACATGCATATTTCGTAAACTGCAGGATATTGCATATTTCCGAATTTTACAGCTGCATACTGAGCATATTTCATAGTATATCACAAAAAAGTAAAATATATTTAAAGTGAACTGAATCACTGTATACGCAGGTAAAGATTTTTTTTTTTAATCGTTGAGTTTCCTTCTCACAATCCAAGGTAAATTGACTTTCGATTTCTGGCATGGAAAAATCCCGTTTTTGTCAACTGCTTGGGAGGGTTTGTCCCGTGCGATTTTATATATACGTAGATCATTAACTGTTTTTTGTGTGTGCGTGTGTGTTCTGTTAAATATGCCACCTCAAAAAGTAAGTAAGGCAGCCATGTTGCGCAAATACGTACAGTACAAGAATTTGGAAGTAGTGTCTTCACAGAAGATGGTTCAGTTTTATTTTGTGTGGTGTGCCGAAGAAGTGTTTCGGCAGAGAAGAAATTTAGTCACTCAACATGTCAAAACAACACGACACCACAAAGGCCCTTTTGAAAAGATCCACACTAAGGAACAATTACCGCTTCCACTAGTTCGCCAGCTGAATCCGCAGCAAGTGATGCATTCTATGTATATCTGTGTTTTGCATTTTTGAGTACCAGAATTCCTTTGTTGAAACTAAGAAATAGTAATCTACAAGGTTTCCTTCAAATACATGGGTAAAAAAGTGCCTGATGAATGACCCTACGCAGGCTGGTAGCCAGCCCAAAAATTGGGGGGGGGAGATCCAACCATACTGTAGTTCACCATATTATAGTTCATTTGCAAACCTACCATGAAAATTTTAAGTGGGGCCGGTAAAAATTTAGAGGGGCCAGGCCCCTTAGACCCCCTTAGATACGGGCCTGACCCTACGTAAAAATTATGTGTCTGTGTATTTTAAGAAAGTCATGGGGAAAATTCGGGCAGTATTGAAACACGAAAAAATATGGGTGTCTATCGATTAGACAACTGACGCGGCAGGACATTGTGTTTACAATGCTGTTGTTGATGCAAGGAAAGCGAGTAGTAAACCTTATTTGCTGAATATCGCGGTTTTATGGAAAGTGAATTATCCGTGAATTGCCAAAATCTTGAATGATTCGTTAACTTTATTGTGGCCAAGTGGAATCCAGTAAGACAATGTGTTACTGTTTGTTACTGATTGTCAAAGCAGCATCTAGTTTGAATATTGTATGCTAAATAAGACCACCTGACGTACCTTGCACACGGTCTTCATCGCGTAGCAAAACAATCATACACCAATATCCGGAAGTAGACGCGCTTGCATCAAATCTAAAGAAAGTATTTGTGAAACCTCCACCTTGTATCTTTCGCGAAGTTGCGAAAAATATTTCGTTACCAGTTTTAACCCGATTGGGGTCATAGCTAGAAGCAGATAAATTAAATCAAGTGAAGACAGTTGTAGACTCACTGAATTCCGATGATCTAGCCGCTATTTATGTCACGAAAACATTTCTGTACTAGTAGAATGAGAATAAAATTAAGTACATACACAACTTCTTGAGAATACCTGAAATTATCAGACAGTTGGAATCCCTTAACAATACAACATTCACTCTCCTGGTTGGCCGAATAACCGCAGACTTTGTCCAGTGAAACTTACGGTGTTACGAAAATAGCATCAGATAAAGTTTCCCAAGTATTATGCTAAAATCCCGGACACAAAACAATCGGTGACATTATACATGTATTAATGGTGAAAACATGGAATAGGATGAGTACCTAACACAAGAAAACATTTGGTGCTTTTTACATGCACCAGTGACTTCTATTGATGTGGAAAGGAACTTTTCGATCTACAAAACGTTTCTCACTTGTAAACGCAGACGGTCCACAAAAGAAACAAACCCTAAGGAAGACGTTGACAGTTTGTTGCAAAAGAGGTCATTAAGGTAAGATATATTTGTAAGAAACTGAAATGTTATTTTCTTAGTGTATATTTCAGTGTGTGTGTTAAAATTTTTAATGCATATTTTTGATATCTTTCATGCATATTTGCATGCACATCTAGGGGCTTGGTTTGTACATGGGAAATCCGAGCTCTAGTTATAATCCTCAAACGAAACAAAAGATCGTTTCATATTATAGGCTTAAATTAACTAATTCAGAGAGAATTTTGATATTTCTAGTAAACAGAACTTAAATTATTCATCGACGTAAAATGCCTCACATCTTAAATAATTAACCCAATAGAGTAGGAAAATTCACATGTTATGATAGATTTTTAACAGATTTGCACTTTGATATCTATCACAAAAAGTCAAAAGCAACCGGTAGACCTTTTCAGTCACCTTGAACAGAAAGATACTAAAACAAAATAAAATAAATTGACAATTTTCACGATGCAAAAGACAAAAGGTGCCTTCCATGTCAATTCAGGCAGAGCATGTACCATCACCATCTCAGATATTGATGACACTTTTTTTATAGCAACGAGACATGTTTTTAAGAGACCCTTATTTTTTTGTTTTGTCGAAAAAAAAATTTTCCGCCAAGTAATGGACCATCAAAGACGGGGAGTACAATTTATGAATTGTAGAAGACATGGAAAATGGTCAAATTCGGTGCCTCACCATTCGGCTATAAAGACAGGTAGAGTTATAATTATTGTTGTGGTATGTACATAGGGATATAAATAAACTATATTTTATTATTGTTTGTTTTGCGCATGCGTATCTTTCTGTACATAAATTAACAAATGAACGTCAATTTATCTGAAAAGTCGAAGTTTGCGAATTTTTTTCAAGCACTTCCGGTTCGAATTTTAAAATTCTGTTTTCACGGTTTGTAAGACCTGGTTACCCGCTTTCCGAAACAAAATTGTATCGCTTCTGTGTGCAACTGTTTTGTCGCAAATAATTCGAGAAATTGTAAAATTTTCAAAAATCGCAATTTTGGGCGCCATTTTCTCGAAACCACCATCTTTTAAAATTTTGTCAGATGGTTCAACTTTACATGAATAATAAACACACCAAATACCATTCTCGACCAATGCTTCATGAATTAACTGCAGCCTTTTAAAGTTAGCGAAGTTTCGTTAACTTTGATGTCACAGTTAGCAACACTGGGAAAAATAAAAGTGCAATGATTTGATGATGTTTGTGGTTCACATTCATTAAATGAAGAATAAAAGGTTTTCTTGACTGTTTTTTTTTTTTATTATTTTGATCAAGAAGGCTCTCTGAAATAGTAAAATGAGCCTCCCCCTACTCCTCCGTTTTCTTAAACCGAAATAATGTGAGGTGGAAATTACGGTTACGAAACACACAAATTTTAAATTTACTTGAAATGGCTATCCAATAAATTCTGATGATCTACAAAAAGCCTGAACTATTACCTCAGTGATGATTTAGAATGTTCCAGACAGAGTCTCAATTAAGTGCGATGTCATTACAGTGATCGAGAAAGGACAAAAAGTTAAAAGAAATCGAAACGTTTTCTTACGCGTTCCAAAGAAATTTACTAACTTTTCAAACAGAACAATCCCAACATAAGAATGGGTCACTCTGAATTTCACAGTATTCGACTAAAGTGGGTCAGTCCGCAACCTGCGAGGGAAGTGTGAATGTGTGTGTGTGTATTGTGCAAATTTTAAGTTAGCTGCTACTGCGTTGCTACAAATCAAAGGTGCAGCCTGTATTGAAGCTGTCATAAGTGACCTATTTCCTTTAGTAGTATGATCCGTAGAAAATGACAACTATCTTCTTCAAGAATGTGGTGAATGTCCTGGAGTGGAAGGAATAAGTGTGGAGTCTTTAATTATTGTTCCTGATGAAAATGAAAGTGTTACGTATGCCATATGGGAAAACAATAATCTCGCTAAAAAAAACTGTACCACTTTGTTTTCGTATCGTACATTGCTGGTTTAACTGTAAGAATTGTAATTCATGACTACATCAAGAAAATCCAAAGAGAATTAATTGCTACCGAAAAGCACCATATAAAATTTCAAGATACAAATTCTATTTTACTTCATGTGGACTTCGCTGAAAACTGAACTGTTATTCTGCAAAGTGAAATTCAGAGTTATCACCGGAATATGAAACAACTGACAGTTTTGTTGTAATAAACGACGATAAAACACACGACTCGACTCATGTACTCATAGCCATAGACAAGATTCTAAAAATACTCGAAGAAAAGCGAAAATATATTTTATAGAAAAAGGATTGAATACGTGAAAATAAGTATCTACAACTTCCCAAACCGTGTCAGTGATTTCTGATGGTGCTGCATCCCACTTTAAAAATCGCTTTCAGATGTTCGAGATGCAGACAGGTCCGATAAAGCAGTGGTTTTGCAGTGAAACCGGCCATGCAAGGGTCTGTGCGACGGTATTGAGGGGGGAGGTGTAAAGAATGTGGCAACGCGGCATAACCTTAAGCAAAAACATACACAATATTAAAACCGCAGAAGAAAAAAATGAAATTTTTAAGTTTTACGTCCCACGCTTATGCCGGTTAGGCTAAAGAAGACGGTGATTATGAGAAATGAATGAAATGGTGGAATGCAGCAACTGGAAGGAAACGGTATAACTCCGAGAAAACCCACGAGCACAGTGTTTGTCCACCACAAATCCCACACGGTGCGAGCTGGGATCGAACTAGGGACCCCAAACACCGGAGGTGAACGCTCTACCATTGAGCCACCGCGCCCCCCCAAAAACCGTAGAAGAATTCGTGAGTATAGTGCAAGTACAAACTCCAGGTATTACTCTCGTTTTGTTGCTTGGAACTGAATTCCACGACTTCCAGAATAAAAAAGGGAAAGTATGCGACCGGTAACTGGTATTCAACGAAGTCATCTTTGGCTTTCGGAAAATGGTGAAGTTTTTATGGCAGTAACGGGTCACCATGAACTAACTTTATGCTTCCCCCAAAATCGAACTTCTGCAATTCAAAGTGAAGATTTAAGAAATCTGAAAAAAGGAAGTTTTGTTACATGCATATATGTATGATAACCAGTGGTGCGTAGCAGAAATATTATGAATAAATCATGAATTACGTGAAGTTGAAGTGCTGTTTATGATTCTACTTGGACCTTCAGCATTTGTGACTATCGACAATGTGCTACGCAGGGGCGGATCCAGGACGGACTTCTGGAAGGGAGGGGGGGTAATACTGATACTTAGAGGTACTTTTAAGAGCTCCAAACTTTGAGATCGGTTTTATTTATATATAAAATAAAAAAGTTTCTTCCCCGTGGATCCACTCCTGGACGAGTTGTGAGTGAGCCAACACCTATTGGAGCACCTGCACGGTTACATGCTATTAGCGAAGAAGACACCAAGCAAGCAAATGATTGGTCCATGTAAAATAATAATAATAATAATAATAATAATAATAATAATAATAATAATAATAATAATAATAATAATAATAATAATAATAATAATAATAATAATCAGTGAAATTTTGTTTCCGAAGACCATTTTAAGTAAGTGAACTTGAAATTTTTGCGTTTCGGAATCGTAATTTCCACCTCAGATTATTTCGGTTTAAGAAAACGGAGGAGTAGGGGGAGGCTCATTTTACTATTTCAGAGAGCCTTCTTGATCAAAATAATAAAAAACAGTCAAGAAAACCTTTTATTCTTCATTTAATGAATGTGAATCACAAACATCATCAAATCATTGCATTTTTATTGTTCCCAGTGTTGCTAACTGTGACATCAAAGTTAACGAAACTTCGCTAACTTTAAAAGGCTGCAGTTAATTCATGAAGCATTGGTCGAGAATGGTATTTGGTGTGTTTATTATTCATGTAAAGTTGAACCATCTGACAAAATTTTAAAAGATGGTGGTTTCGAGAAAATGGCGCCTAAAATTGCGATTTTTGAAAATTTTACAATTTCTCGAATTATTTGCGACAAAACGGTTGCACACTGAAGCGATACATTTTTTTTCGGAAAGCGGGTAACCAGGTCTTACAAACCGTGAAAACAGAATTTTAAAATTCGAACCGGAAGTGCTTGAAAAAATTCGCAAACTTCGACTTTTCAGATAAATTGACGTTCATTTGTTAATTTATGTACAAAAAGATACGCATGCGCAAAACAAACTATAATAAAATATAGTTTATTTATATCCCTATGTACATACCACAACAATAATTATAACTCTACCTGTCTCCATAGCCGAATGGTGAGGCTCCGAAGTTGACCATTTTCCATGTCTTCTACAATTCATAAATTGTACTCCCCGTCTTTGATGGTCCATTACTTGGCGGGAATTTTTTTTCGACAAAACAAAAAATATGGGTCTATTAAAAACATATCTAGTTGCTATTAAAAAATTTCAAAAATATCTAAGATGGTGATGGTACAATTTTATATTTTTAGCCTAAGTTGAAATGGAAGGCACCAAAAGTATTTCGCTCAATCGCCTTACAAGATATTGCCCTTCAGGTAGACCACTGTACACCATTAAGGAACTTGGCGCAAAAACCAAGAAAAGATTAATCCTTTTCGGACATCATTTTCGTATTGAAAGGTAGGGACTCTATGAAGACATCAACACTACGCTCAGCGAATTATTTTTGCTTTAAAAACAACACTGTATTGGTGTGCACGATATCGAGAATTAGGACTAATATACCTCTTCCGCATTCTGAAGTCACTGACAAATCAATGGTTCGAGTCAATACATAAACATCTGATAGCTACACATTTCGTATTTACAGACATCAATCGGTTCTAGAAAAATATTGCTATCTAAACGTGAAATCTTATATGACTCACAAAATTAAGATCTTCACTCATTGCCAGCAAATGAAGAAGCTACCAAAAAAGGCATGTGGAAAGGAATTACGATGTTGAATCTATCGCAGAATTGGCAGTTTGACTCTTTAGGGCGTTTTCTAACAGAGGACGGCAATACAAAACAAGTAGTTTATTTGTAAGGTAAATTATGTCGGAATTTCGTAAAATGATTTTAGTTCCTGAAAATGCAATGCAACAAATGCATGCAAATATGAAATCTTTAAATACACATTAATCACGTTTAGTTGAAGAAATGAATAATATCTCAAAACGTACTGATGTTAGTACTGAAGAAAAATGGAAATTGTATCAGGAAGCATTACATCAACATTTAAACTGTACTTCGGCAGTTTCACAAAATTCGATTACATAACCGATTATTGAAAAAGAAGTTCAAGAAATAGTATCTGAAAAAGATAAAAATAATTCTATTTTACCCTTTGTATCGGACATTTTACAATCAGTACCAAAAACACATCGAAGGAAAACAGATCTATTATTAAACCAATTGACAATTTCAAAAAAAATCATTGGGATCAATCGGTAATTGTACGTATTCAAGGAAAAACAATACCAGGTTCTAATATTATAGATTTAATAAATGATGCACGTACACGGTATTCATGAGTTTAAAAGTTTATTAGATGAACTTAATGTGCGCGTAAATTTATTTGTACACATATAGTAAAATTACATAGTAAAGTTAAAAAATCAACAAGTCCTTCAATAGTGGCAAATATATTTGAAGAATATAAAATGTAAAAATGATTAAAAATTGTCAAAATATTTTATGATTATATGAATCCTGCTTTTTTTATCAAGTATTAAAGGATTACAACAGAAAACAAAATGATCACAAAAGAAAATTAAAGATTGGTTAGCATCTCAAGATGCTTATACATTACATGCACCAGCGCGTAAAGTGTTTGAACGTAAACAATATTACGTTAGTGCACTGAAACATTACAAATGGATTTTGCAGATATGCAAAATATTGCAAAGTATAACAAATATTAAAAATATATTTTATTTTGTATAGATATTTTTTCACGGTATGCGTATTGTGTCCCTTAAAAATAGGTCCTGAAATGGTTAAAGCAATCACATTTTAAAAAAAAAATTAAACTGCTCGTGTTTAATGCACAAACTGATTTCGTTACAGAATTTTATAATGGACATATAATACGGTTATTTAAAAAATATGAAATTAATCAATACAATGTACACTCAGAAATTAAATGTGCGTTAGCTGGACGATTTATAAGAACATTAAAAGAACAATTTTATCGTTACTTTACTGCTAAAAATACATATTTTTATATTGATGTTTTAGATCAAGTTGTAGAAAATTATAATCATACTCATCATAGTAATATTAAAATGGCACCTGCGGATGTAAATCATTCTAATACTGATCAAGTTTGGAATACGTTGTACGTTGATAAATAAAAAGTAACATGCAAATTTTATCCGGGTGAATATGTACGTGTAGGTAAATATAAACACAAGTGAGAGAAAGGATATTTACCAAAATGGCCACAAGAAATTTTTATTATTGATAAATATATTCCATCTAACCCAGTTACTTATAAATTAAAAGTTTGGAATGGGGATGAAATTAAAGGAATATTTTATACAGAAGAATTACAAAAAGTAAATCCTGATTCGTAAAACATTTTAATTGAAAAAGTATTAATAGGTAATAAAGGTATGATGTATGTAAAACGGTTAGGTCATGCGTGAAGTATGAATTCGTGGATTAAATCAAATTTTGTTCAGTCTTCAAAATGAGTTCAACGATGAAACATGATTTCATATATAACTACATTCAAATGCCAGTAGTGAAAATTGTAATAATAATACAACTTCTTCATTTATAGTAAAACTTGCACAACCTATTCACTTAAGTGATGCAGAATGGTATGTCGCATTAACACAAATTAATATACCATTTAGTTTTTATAATATTTTTGAAAACGAAAAAATGTAATTCAATCTATTTTTAATGATGAACTTGAAGTTATTGATATTGGTATCACACAACGATATTATTTTTCGTTCATTCTATTTTAGAAATGATTCCTGAACATTCACGCCTGTTAAAATATTATAAAAATAAAAATCAAATTCCTATTAAATATTCTTTTAAATTAAAAGATCAACGTATCATTGGAATGACAAATGGATTACATGTACTTGGTTTTATAAATGAAAATACAAGTGATGTACAAGGAACTATTGTAGTAAAACCTCATCAAGAAGATCCTGTTATAACACGTACTAAAGTTTCGTGGAATTTAGAATATACCAAATATTATTAATGTTTGTGTGGATATTGTAAAATAATACGAAAATATTGTACCGATAGTTCGTAAAATTAGTGCATATAATATTCAACATGAAATTGTAAAATGTTTTCTATTTCACACACCACATTATGTTAAAGTTGAAAAGACATATTTTAACACAATCGAAGTAAACTTAAAAGATGAACATGGTTTAAAATTGCCATTTGAATTTGGAACTTCAAACTTAACACTACACTTTAAACGAAAATGATTTCTGTAAGTATAGATGATAGTTTTTACATCACATTATTTTCGAATGCTAGTAATGATGTATATCCTAAAATAATCCATCGCATTTTATAAATCAATTAAAATAATATTCAATTATCAGAAACCGATTGGTATGTAGGAATAAGTGAATTACATGTTCCTTTAACATGTTATAATGTTACCGATGTTGAAAATGCTTTTTGGTATAAACTAAAAAAATGATGAACTGCAAAAAGTAAAATTGTAAGTGAATATTATCCATCCGTACATTTTATCATTGAAGAATTAAATAAAATTTCAAAAGATATGAAATTTTCTGTATTAAATATTGTACAAGTAGAATGTAGTGAACGCGTTGAGTCGATTACCACCTACATTAACATTACAATTAGGATTTCCTGAAAATAAACATTTTGTACTTCATTTTCGCGGATTTAAACAACCGTATATTGATATTGGTTATCCACATCAAATTTTTATTTATACTGATACCATACAATACAATATCAGTTTTTAGGTGATACAAAAGCACCATTATTATGTATTGCAAAAGTATCAAATAATAAATATGGTAAACTACGAACAATATTATTTCAAGATATACAGAGGTTGTTCAGCCTACGTTTGACCGATAGTGTTACTTCCCCCTCCCGGGCATAATGGACTCACCCGACCTGACCCGCGGCGCCCTGCGATCTTGTGCAGTGGGTTCCTGGGAATGTTTTTTTTTCGCGCGAACAATAACGCACAAAACACGACCATTGTTTTGTGTTGTGTTAAATTTGTTTCCAAGTATGTGGGTTTCCGCTCTGTGACCAAAATGCCGCCCAAACTAAGCCGGTTTTGGGAAAATTATGTTGAGGCTCTTTATGAGCCCACTTTAGCGTTTCTGTCATTAGAAAACAATACAAGAAGAATGGTTGCAACATCAGTTTAAGTGGAATGAAATGTTATTAAAAAGTACAAGGACAACCAAGCTCCACCATTTGGATCACCAGCGAAGTTGCCTAGGAAGCAAGAATGCACCAAGACCACCTCAACCATGCAGAGGAAACTTCGCAAAATGGCAATGTAAGAAAATTCACCAAGACAAAGGTGTATGGCTAATGGTCTTGACGTGTCTTTGGGGACTGTGAGCCTTACGTTACATCAACTCAAGCTGGAAAGTCATGAAAGCTCGCGGCCATCTTCTCACGGATGCCCACCAAAAGGAACGAAAGAGTAACGCCCGGAAGCTATACGAACGGCATCTGGCAAAACAAAGGTGGATGTACGTCGTAACGCTCGATGAAGCATGGTTTTACCTTTCCGACTGCGGCAAACCGAGGGCCATCATGTATATAGAGAAAGGCGCCAATAACTTCAGAAGGTGGGTCCGTGTCTGTAAAGAATCCTTCCCAAAAGGGTTCATGGTCGTTAGTAGCTACTGTTATCGAGTTAAACTGAAGAATCGTAGGGTGGCGAAGAACTGCAAAATACATTCGCAGTATTTTCAGGAGCAGATCATGCGGCCGATCATGAGATTCCAACAATGTACGGAAATGACTCCAATTTGGTGCGCATTCACATGGTTATGGCCTCATCACATACCTTACGATCGTCCCTGGAATTTTACAGGGAGATGGAGAATGTAAGTGGTATAAAGGTGATATCTTTTGATCAGGTATCTGTTATATCTCCAGATGCAAGTCCTATGGACTATTGTGGATTGGGATTGCTGAAGTGGGCTTTGGGAAAACGGAGTGTGACAGCTGTGGAAGGACTTTGGAAAGCTGTGCAAAGGGAATGGGACAAGACTTCCCTCCCAGTTCTTCAGGGAAGCCAATTACAGTGGAAATTACTCTGTCGGGCTATTGTTAGAAACCCATGGAAACACACCAAGCACTTACGGACCTGGCACCATGGATTCTTCTAAATTTTTAGGTAAGTCGAAATTGACCAAATTTAGACTGAACAACCTCTGTACATTATTTTCGTCTTGCAAAATTTTCCTTTAACACTGTTGAAATACTAGCAAAAGACCATACATGGCGAAATTTGCAATTTCGTTCTGGGACACTGAGTGTAAGACTTCATTTTAAGCGTTCTTCTAATAAAAATAATTCATTCATTCATTAACTTTATTCCAACAATGAAATTTAGACGTCATACGGTCATGGTATTCCACACTTTTCAGAACCTGTATATCAACGGAGACATGATATAGGTAGTTTCTTTCAAGAATTATTTCGTTTTGCATTATCATTTCTTAAACAAGGTGCAAAAACAAGGTCGTGAAGCATTACAAACAGGTATACAAGTAGCGGGTGATTCATTAGAAGACAAAGCATTTAAAGAATCTGTTCGTGTACGCGTAAAATAAACTGGTGAAACATTAAAGACAAAAGCTGTTAACAAAGTTGTTCAGTTGCTGACTGGTAGTGGTAAGAGGCGGGCACGCGAACGTAAAGCTCCGGAGAATGTTCGATTTGGACCTTCTACAAAACGTAAGTGGAACGAAAATTACGAAAATAGTAAAAAAAAAAATAAGTCGTGTTAGAAATATATTTTTATAATGGAATTACTGAATTCAAACAGTATAGAATGTTGCACTAATGATTTTGATTTATTTAGTACTCCAATGAAAAACTGATATTGAATCTTCAAATACTGTTGAATATCGATCAATTTCAACATTAATTTCTGATAGTCCTATTGAATTTTTTATTCCCGGTGAAACTGTAGAATTTATTCATACTGCATATCTTTATCTTCATGTACATTGTGAAATTACAAAAGATGATGATACATCTTCAGGTGAAAATGATGCAGTAGCACCAGCAAATAATTTCTTGCTTTCATTATTTAGTCAAATTTCCATTTCATTAAATGATAAATTAATTACTTCCTTATCAGGATTTTATCCTTATCGTGCATACCTTTAAACATTATTAAATTATTCACATGATGCTAGTGATATATTTAAAATTGGGAATGTGTTACAAAGATAACGCTAAAGATTTTGATACATTAGTTGCTGATAACGCAGGTTTTCAACAACATTCTATTTATGTTAAAAATAGTAAAGTTTTGGAATGTATAGTCGTCTGTATACAGACATTGCTGGTTTACCTCGTGCAATTTTAAATAAAGTATGTCTTCGTATAGAATTACATGGTAGTAAAGATACATTTTGTTTATTGTCTCCTGAAAATACTTCTTATAAAGTAAAACTTGAAGATGTTACTTTACATATACGGCGTATAGATGTTGCACCCCATTTAGCTATGGAAATTAATACTAATATGCTTCATGAAACAACAAAATACCCTCTTAAAAGAGTTCAAACAAGATCTTATACTATTCCTGTAAATGTTAATTCATACAATCTTGATATTTTCTAGGGTAATGTACTTAAAGGTATTGTCATCGAGTTTGTTTCTAATTCGGCATTTAATGGAAAATCTGAACTAAATCCATTTCATTTTCAATAGTTTTACGTTATTAAACTGCAGTTACAGGTCGGATCAAAATAGTTTCCTCCGAGAGAAAGTTTTGAATCATGTTTAAATTTATTCAATAAAAATAATCTTAAACAGAATGATAAAATTGTATTTAACCATGTATGCAAAATATTAAAAGAAAAGTAGAATAGATTAATAATGTTTTTATTTACAATTTTAAATCTTGTTTTTATTTATAAGAACATACAAAATTAAAAAAGGACAATAACTTTGCAAATGTATTAATTAAATCTTGTTGATCTTTCATGCTTCCACAAGAAACATAATTGTTGTGCATTACGAAATGCACATCTTGATTTTTCAAATGATTATGATTATTATTACTTGTAACAGTATGAAACGAACACATGATTAAATACGTTCGCATGTAATGTGTTTAATGATGGACATTGTTTACTTTCCAAATCAATAACATTATGTAATGCAAGAATCTTTTAAATCCGAGATTTTTCTGCACCTTTACCAAAAAAAATTGCATCTTCTTTACATAGTTGATATATAAGGTTACGTATGTGTGATACAGTATATTAACACATGAATTTAATCTAATTAAATGATAGTAAGAAGAATTATTCCAACTTAGTCCATGTAAGTTTAATGTTAACCATTCACTTTGTTTTTGAAAACTTTACGGTAGTAAATTTTATTCTATTGGTTATTTTATTAAACATTGCAAATTTACTGTATCATCACACGCATATAAACCAAATTCACGAACGATAAATCTCCAAACATTGTATATCGATAATATATTGGTTTACACATGGTGAAATTTCATGTTTACGTTGCATGAAAACGGAATAATTTGTCCAACAAATTCAGTGTTCTTTAATAACACAAGTGTTTCGCGTATAAAGTTGAGATTTCACAGTTTTTTCAAACAATCATATAATTCAAGAAGAGTTTCTTCACTGGATAAATACTGGACTGGAAAAAGGCCAATGTTCTCAGAATTTACTAGTAATGGTTGAAAGTGTAAGTATACATTTATTGTTTTAGTACGCACGGTTCACTAATATGATTTTCATCACAGTTATATAATCAACACCATCACCAAGTTCACTAAAATGATCAACACCATCACCAAATTCACTAAAATAATGTTTTAAAACAGAAAAACTATTCACAGTTAAATTGCTTTTCACTTTTCACCATCTTCGTTTTCACTGCTATATGCCATTTGCATATCCTTCTCACGGAGAATTTGTCAGATTATTTACAAACTCGTTATTCTCGTGAAGCAAAACAAAAAATGTCAAAAATATTTCCTGGGTGTAGTTCCCAATTGTATGGGAAGATGAATATAAATAGAAGATTTCTTGAATTTCAGCTGCTGATAATGCCTTTACTGCTACTTGCTGAAGTTCCTCTTCTGACATGAAGAGACAGGCATGTCCCACTTCATTGTCAACTCTTTGACTATACCCGATGCATATTAATATCGATTGTTTTCCAATTAATTATGGCGTCGTTAATACATATAACATCTACATTGTGAATAGGATATGAGCACTTGGTATTATAAAATTTTGATGTTCTTGAAAGTAAAGATGGAGAAAATGTATACACTGCGTCACTAGTGGATTTTCTTTCTTCATCATCTCCCAATGATATTTTGTAAATTTCACCTTCACATGAAATACAAATTAATTCAATGAAATGTGAAGTACTGCAATTCGGATTGATTTCCCGAGATTCAAACTTTTGCTTTTTACGTGGAAGTGGCGGAGAAAGCTTTGTCGCTGTCAAAGACAAGTTTCCTGACTACGGACATCGCGAAATAGATAGAAAATACTCCTCAGACTGAGTATTTAAACTAATACAATACAGTAAGATGGCGTGCTAAGAATATCAGGTTTTATGCAAGTTTTTTAAACATTTAAGGTTAGAAGTTTTTAAGTACAATCAAACAAAAGAAAAAGAAAACATATCTATTGTTCTTTTGTCAGGTAAATTTCAAGGCATTCGCGTAAACGTACGCGCCCGTCTGCCGAAAGCCCGCACCTGGTCACGACAACTCCATAAACATTCACAAACACACCTGCACCCCGCAGGCCGTATTCAAATTAGTAAACAATACTTATATGAAATAATGCAATTATTTTCTCTAACATTTAATCTTTTGTACTAAATAATTTTATTAATATTATCTAAAAGATATTTTATTAAATTAGTTTCACTGCACCGCCTAACGGTTTTTGTCAAAGTTATGGTTGACTATAGCGCCACAAATGAGGTTGTGTCAGTCAATGAAATGATTCAATTTACAAGTTAATGTTTACGTGTTAACAGTGCAACATTAGTTCTTCCTGCCTCGTGATTTTTCTTGCTATCAGTACTATAATTTTAACTTTAGTCTTCCGTACAAGAGTTGCGAATTAAAACATTTTTTGTGCTTGCTAATAAACCTGAATACAAACATCTATGTTTTAAAATTACATACATATATACTGCAAGTAAGGTATGTATATAATATATTTTAGTATAATAGTACATTTTAATATGCATTTATTATTATTATTATTAACTCAAAATAATATTTTCATCTTGTTATCCACACTGTAATTGTGTAAAATGATAAAGTTTTTCAAAAAAAGATCGGTGTTATATTGGTTTTTCAATATCATGATATTTCTTATGCATTGTACGACGGTATAAGTTGTACCAAAGTATTGCTTGGTTCAATCGTAACACGAAAATGTCTCTCTTTACTCTCTATCTAAGTTTAGCGATCGCATTGAAATATATAGTATAGCGAATCTGTAAGAATATCAAGAGTACTAAATTTTCAAAATTAGCTACCAAACATTGCCGGTATGCAATAGTTTTACCATTGAAATTTAACCACAATACGTGCAATGTCCGTCAATCGTAACTTCTTTCTAATGCTACTTAATACCAGTAGCGGTTTCTCTTAACGTTTATATGTTTGTACAAACCTCCTTGCAATATTTTCAATTTTTATTTGTGCTAAATCACTTTTCGTTTTATTGTCATCATCATCTTTTCTTAAACAAGTGCGTTTGAAACGGGGCTGGCTAGTTGCTTTCTGCTTGAGAGTTTGCCAAACAAGCAGCTTAACAGCTTCTGGGCCTCTGCTGGGTTGCGCAGTAAGGGGGGGTTATCACACCGTGCACTACCTCATAAGGATCCATATGCTTGCAGATCTTGCAAACAAGTCTACCAAACAAAAACAGCATTTCGAGAACATAATGCTTTGGAACTGGAACTTCTCCACCGTCCCTCCCCCTGCAGTATTGGTTGACACGGTTCTCGCTCGGGGAATATTTTGTTCCTTTGTGACAATGTTACGTACCGTAACTAAGTCGCTACAGGAAAAAAAAACCTTGCGCCTTGCCTAGATGCGAGATTGCCAAGTGGTCATAACTGTTGGTTCTGTCAACCAAGTAAGGTCAAGGTAGCTATGGAGACAGTAAAGGCGACCCCGAGAAGAGTGAAGACAAACTGAGGGTGTCGATATTTAATACACTCGTATCTGAATGAGTAGAAATTTGGCAGCATAGATACAATGTTTTCCTTTTTATGTGTGTATGAGTGAATGAGAATGTTGGAGAGCAGTTTTTAGAAAAGAGCGTTAATTGGGGAAGGGGTGATATTTTAAAGCGGGTAGCGGACTTTGTAGTGTTGTATGTTTGTGTGCCGGTCTTCGTTGTTCATTGGAATATTGTTGCTGTAATTGCATAATTACGTGTCTGTTCCTGATACACGTGAACTAGCTATGCAGTAGCAATGAATTCTGTAACGTCTCTGTTGAATTAGCCGTTTTCGAAAAGAAATTCAGAAGCAAATCTACTTGTGAAGGTCATCGGAAGACCGATTCCGACTTTCAATATAACACAAGTAATTGGAAGTCAGAAACGAACATTTACAAGCAAATTTAATATCAACTTGTACGAACAGCATAAGTGGTTATGTGAATGTAAAATTAAAAATTCTTTGGTTCGTTTTCCGTGTTTATTGTTCGGGGCGGGGAAAGATGCATGGAGTAAAAAAAGGTGCGGATATCCAGCATCTGCACGACAAAATAAATAAATAAATAAATAACATGAAAATTCGTCAGTTCACATAAGACACGTTCTAATCTTACTGTATTGGGAAATGTGAATATTGCTGCTCAACTAGATGCTGGTTATAGGCGGTCCATTGTGAATCACAATAAAAAAGTGACGCAAAACAGGTTCGTGCTCAATATAATCATCAATTGTATTTGGTTTTGTGGCACCTTCGAGGACATGATGACAAACAGACTCTTCTTCAAATCGAGGAATATTTCGTAGATTAAGTAATTTCAGTGCAGAACTTGACAGCGCTCTCAAGAGTCATTTAGAAAGCGCAACCATTTTCAAGAGTACGCCAAAAATAATACAAAATAAGCTTCTCCATTGCATGCTTAAAGAATGCTATGAAGAAATCGTTATTATTATTATTATTATTATTATTATTATTATTATTATTATTAATAATAATAATAATAATAATAATAATAATAATAATAATAATAATAATAATAATAATAAAGGTCATCTATTGTGTACCACCTAAAATTCAAAGCACGAGCCGCCACTGCTTAATACCATAGTTTTTCACCAGCAACAATGTGTTCAAAATGTTCGCTAAAAAAGTGAGAACTGAACAATCTAAACAAAATTTGGAATTGATCATAACACTTGTGGTTTTCGAGATCTCATTCTCGAAAGGATTGTGAACAAACCTATCATTTGAAAATATATTTAAATGTTACTAGTTATATTCTATATGAAATACAACGAGAAATGTCCTAATGCAAGTGAAATTATCTTTATTTCCCACTATTTTCAAAAAAATACAAATACTCTATTCCCTGAATTTTGCTAGTCCTGTAATTTGTGAAAAAAAATCTACAAGAAATCCTCTAAATTCTGCACTAGCATTTTACTCTTGAAAAATGTTACCGCATACAAATCTGTGTACATTGCAGTCTAATATACTATAATACTATGCTCACTGTGAGATAATATTCTTTTACATTACCCATAGTTTTGCATTGCTTTGAAGAAAAGGAATTCAATTCCTATCTTTATTCGTTCAGTTCTGAAAAGAACTTCCTTCTTACTCTTACATCGTTCGATTCGTAATATGGTTAGAGTCGTTTTTTAAAAATCGTAATCGAATAAAAAAATCATTCAGAAGTTCTTGAGAACAAAATACTTGCCATCATGTAAGCAGTTCAAACTCTGAACATTTTAGTGCAAGCTATCAAATAGTTGTTGAGAAAGAGTAAAACAATTTAAAATTGTGAAGTATTTAAATATAGGATCATGTCTGCACAACCATCGGTGCAGAGGTACAATTATTCTGTTTTACCATTTTTTCTTTCTTTTTTAAATAAATTGTAATATTCCCTCACTTATAACAGTTGATAGGGAAGACAAGTTGCCCCTACGTCTGCGTTTCAAAGACTATACTGACCTCAGTACTGAATTCAGACTTTTTTGCGGGCTGTGGTAAAGTGTTCACCTCTGGTACATGGGTCTCTAGTTCGATCACAGCTGGCGCCAAGTGAACTTTGTGGTGGACAATACCGTGTGCGTGGGTTTTCCCGGGGCACTCCCGTTTCCTCCCATTTTTCATTCCACCACTTCTTTCATCATCATTCATTGCTTTAATCATTGTCTCCCTTAGCATAATTGTGGGACCTAAAACTCAAAGATTTCATTTCATTTCATTTTTAATTCAACAATATGTTGTACACACTGTCTCATAAAGGTTGGCCGCGCTCTTTATTGCCGTTATGAGGCAAAAATTTTCTAAGTTCAACTTTCGGGTATATTCGGAAAAAGTAAACCAGGTTTGAAACTCGAAGCCAACCTTTGTAATCGGGGAAAATTTTGCAGATGTGTTTTTCTTCTTTTAAATATAATAAGACTTGTTATCAAGTGTAGAAAAAGGCAACATTGATTGAAATACTTAATAATACAATATTTTGAAACCTTGTATTAATGTCAGCACATGCTTGTTTGTCATTTAGCTCTCCATACGTGAAAGAACTTTAGATAGGTAAAGGAATCTTTCCATATGTAAAAGAATGCTCAAAGTTAAGATATAGAACATACCATATTTATCCGTGTATGCCGCGCACCTTTTCTGCACAAAAACGAAGTCAAAAAACAGGGTGCGCGGCATACACGAGGAAATGTAGAATTGACTGAGCCAGCAAGCATTTAAAATCACGGGGAGTTTTATTAACCTAATACTGGAATATTGTGAGTAATTTTACAAGAGTAGAAAAGTTTTAATATAAAATGACAAGTTACAGTTCATCTTTCCTCTTTGCATCAACCGGCCTTTCAAGAACCACTTGCGCCGACTGTACACTGAATGGATGGCAACTGCAGTACACGAAACTACGTCAACTTGCCGAATTAAGAAACCTGCACTTCGCCTTTTGTGCGAATGGATTATTGAAGCATGGAATTCAATTCCAGAGGATCTTGTCATCCGCAGCTTTAAAAAATGCTGCATTTCCAATGCCAGCGATGGGAGCGAAGACTCTATTAGTCCGATGGTGATACGTGCTCCAGCTCCTCGGCAACGAAGAAAGCTAGGCACGGGAGTGATTTCTGTTAACCTTTTAATTACGGAGCCTTTTTAAAAAATAAAGCCTGGGATACGGCGCCAATTTCTGCAGTTGCCTAGTATGTCTCCTGAATAAAACACATGCAAGTGCATATATGTGATATCCAGAAAGTTAAAAAACAATTAGGTTTAGTGGGCAAACGGCAAGGTATCTATAAATAATTACTTCGTATCCCAAGCCTTATTTTTAGGTAACTAAATATAGTTACTTCGTGTCCTAAAGGTTAATAATCACAGTATTGTTGGATTGTCTCTGTGTATAACAATTTTAATGATTAAAAGTAGGATGAAAAATACATTGTACCGTTTTTTTTCTCAGAAAATTGATGTGCGCTGCTTACACGATTTTTTTTTAATTTTAACGTTCCAGAAATTGGGGGTGCGCGGCATACACGCGTAAATACGGTAATTCTCGCCTGGGTACTAAATTAAAAGTCAAAGTAGAACAAAAACAGCGTTTGAAGTGCATATGAATGTCATTATCTTGACAGCCCATTATACATCGCAAGAAGCATATTACGAAGTGTGCATGTGCCAGGGGCGGATCCAGGACGGAATTCTGGGGGGGCGGTGGGTTGCACTACTGCTACTTAGAGCTACCTTTAAGAGCTCCAAACTCTGGGATGGGTTTTTATCTATATATAAAATAAGAAAAAAAGCTCTTTTGGGGGGGGGCGATCGCCCCCTGGATCCTCCCCTGGCATGTGTTAGCTCAGTGGTAAGCCGCTCGATTTCAAATCGTAAGGTTGTGAGTTCGATTTCCATCTGGATCAATGTTTTTTTTAATGAAATTCTATTTTCCGCAATGCATGGAAAATTATATAAAATAATTAGATTAAAATACATCAGTTGTATATTTATAACATATAATTATTGCAGAACATAGTACTTGTTATGTTTAATAATATAAAATCTTATATAGGTGTTCACAGTACGTTGGTATTCTATATGTGGATGTTAAAAATACAAATTAAGAAAATAATATCAAAGCAATAAATAAGTTATATAGTGTATTTATTTGCAGTTAATTGTCATATAGAGGTTACTTCTTAACATTCTGATTACAGCATATCATTTATGTTCTTGAAATATTATTCGAGGCATCCAAAGTCGGACCGTGGTTCCAGACAAAGAACTCAAGAACACCAAAACGATGACAAACATTTCCTGAGCACCAAAGGTCACGTGAAGAGGCTGAACTTATTCTTAGAATGGAAAGCCTTACGGTTACAGTTTAATACTCTGATATACGTTTGTAACATGGAAGTCACATGTTTTATAACATGGCGATGCCTTGGTCGCTCTCTTTCTCGCTCTTATATATATGCGCTCTTATAGACCGCATTTAGTGTCAAACTCATAGTTTTCGCGGTCGCAGAGATCAATGGTGAAACATCGATCGCATTAACTTCCAAATTCACTTTTTCGACTGCGGGCCGGGGATCATCACGGGTGGGGGATAGCAAGACATGTAAAAATAATCCAAAATGACCGATATTAGTGTCAAATCCATAGTTTTCACGATCGCTAAGATCAATGGTGACACTTTCATTAGCGATGACTCAAATTCAACCACCATTGTATGCGGGCCGGGGCACCTGCGGAGGGTGTTACCGAGACATGTAAGATAATCCAAAATGACCGATATTAGTGTCAAATCCATAGTTTTTGCGGTCGCTGAGATCAATGGTGACACTTCCATTAGCGATAGCTTTCGAACTCTGCCATGATTGTATGCGGGCCGGATGTCAACTACTATTCTAGTGGGGGACAGGCCCGTAGCTAGCCCAAAAATGTAGAGGGGGCCCGGTAGAAGTTAGGGGGGCCGATCCAACCACATTATTGTTCATCAAATAGTAACATCAGCAATTCATCATATCTGCTCTTGAATGTTTAAGCATTTTGCTTCTACATAATTCTATTATCCCCCTCTACACACACGCATTAACATTCTGTAATCTACATGAACAAGACGTAACTTTTATTAAATAGGTATTATTAATTACACGAATTAGAATTAAAATATTAATAGTCCCACAATTAGAACTACACGAATTAGAATTTTAATAGTCCCACATGTAATACTAACATTAAGATCAATAACGAGAGACGATCTTGAAATAAGGAAATTAAACTTTACTTAGGCTCTTGTTTAGGGTTAACTTGCGAAGTTGGCCATCCGTTTCTATCAAAATTTTGAAAATTTACGTAGAAGAAATTGATAATTTGATTGCTTGTGTGCTTGATAACATGTAAGTAAAGCGTAATTTATGTGTAATATCTTTTGATAAGCGGTTATAAAGACGGGACTGATTCGCAAGTACAGGAAACTACTTGGCTCTAGGTTCAGGACGGTTGGATTGTGGATAATTTTGGAGTAAGCATGCCTGCAAGTGTACAGGGTCTTTGCTCTGGATGTGAATTGACAATACTAACATTTGTAAAACATGGTGTTGATAATGAGGTTAATCTTTTGAATATGTGTAAAATTCATGGGTTAATGAATGAAAGAACAAAGACCATCAACAATCGTTCACGATTTTCTGCTTGAGACAGGAGAGCTCTACAAACCTAAGTACTAAGGTAAGTGGGAAGTAGACATAACCTAACCAACCTAGTAGTGTGTCATCCCACCTTACTTTGGCTTCTCGCTTCGCTCGTTCTTCCTTCTCAACTCCGCATTCCCCATTACTATCCACAACCGTGCTCCGCGCGGCCCACCAGTCTGACCTTAGGTTAATAATGTATTTCCTTATGTACTTGTAGTTCCTCCCCTTATACTCCCACCCTTGAGCTAACGTAACAGAACATAAAAATGAGTAAAGTTTAATTAGAAATTGGTGATTGTAGATTTTATTATAGTTTTTGTTGAAAATTAGGTGGACGGATAACTTTGAAGTAATTCCCTTGCTTACAATTAGAGTTGTATTTATTTTAAATATTTATAGTAAGTTCTTGTTTAAAATCTTAAATTAAACTCGTTTTATATAAATGAACCACCTGCACACTATCCCATTTAGGATCTCGGGTTTTTGGGGTATTTTTTAGACTCAATCAAGCAGCTACTGCATCGTCGCTATTTATCCTAGGATCATGGTTCATACCTCATTCTCTTCAGAATGGAGCAGGTTTCACATGGTATCACTTATATGTCCATACCATATACCAGGACAGGGGAAACAGTGAGGTCAAAGGAAAAATTTCGGGGGAAAAACTTTTCACACTTTGGACCCCTCTGGAACGGCCCTGTGTGAACGTAGAGATCTCAAGAAAATCTTGCAAATACTACTCGGTAGACTGAATGTGTATGCCAAATTTCAAGTTTTTAACTTCAATAGTAAGGGCGGGAGAAATGTTATCATGAATCCCCACAATGCCCCTAATTACCGCAAAAGACCCTGATCTCAGGTAAAATATTTCCTGAGACATCTCTATTTACCCTAGGATTATAATCCGCCAATCATACTTTTCAGAATACAAATGCCTTTCAGGCGGTACCATTCACATGTCTCGATCATGTATCTAAGGCGGGAAAATCCCGAAGAAAGGGATATTTTTGGTAAAAATATCCCATTTTCAACTTTTTTCCCCTCTGTACCCTCCTGTATTAACGCAAAGATTTGAAAAAAAACTGTTAAATACTACTCGGTGACTGAATGTTTGTGCACAATTTCAATCTTCTAAGTGCAAAATTAAGCTCGCCAAAAAAATATACTCCATGTTCCCCTATACAGAAGGGTATTTTGATAAAAGTTCCATGATACATCCCTAATTAACCTAGGATCATGGTTCGCCCATCATTCTCTTCAGAATAGAACTGCCTTTCAGACGGTATGACTCACATGTCTCCATCATGTATCTGAGGCGGGAAAATCCCGAAAAAAGGGATGTTTTGGGTTAAAATATCCTTTTTTAATTTTTGCCCCTCTGGACCACCCTTGTTTTAACGCAGAGATCTGAAAAAAATCTGATACAGTGAAACCTGTCAACCTGGCCACCTCTCTAAGTTGGCCACCTGCTTATCTTGGCCTAGTTCGTTTTGAATCTGCATTTCCCCATAAGACATTCGTTACTTACTACTCTATAAGTTGGCCACCTGTCTATTTTGGAAGTTGGCCACCTGTCTATCTTGGAAGTTGGCCACACTGAAGTAATGTTTATCCTATGATGATAATGATAAATTTACCTGCGTATCTTGGCCAGGCAAAATACCGTTTTCTTGTTTTTCTTAACTCTTTCGAATTCCCATATGAGAGGCAATGTTCTGTATTTGTGACTGGAAAAAAGAAGCAAGGATTCCAGCGATTTGCTTTTGGAGGTCAATGGCTAGAAGACTACCCTGATAAAGGGGTGGTGAAGGAAGATATGAATAAGAAAAAGCACGTACAGGAATTCAGGAAATGGTTGTACGTATTTGTTTACCCTGTCTGTTTTGGTAAAACCATTAGCTATATCAGCTCCTCTCATCAGCTTAGTAATTCCGGAAAATTCTCAAGGTTAAAAACTAACCATCTCAATTGTCAACTATTGGAACCTATCGCCTTGTCAAAAGATAGCGGGGTTTTTGAGATATGAATTCCCTCAAGATTTTTTCAAAACATCTTTTGCTCCGAGGGAAACACTTCTAGCTCATTAGCAACAGGTAGTTAACTACAATATTAGAATGTGCATATCTGCCAAAAAGAATAAAACAAATACGTCTAAAATGAACCACCATTCAGTAACAACTGAAAAGAAGTCATATAAATTCCATTTGAATTTCTCAATTTATAACAGCTTTTCTTGTTTTCAATGTGAATAACTCAGTGTGCTATAATATCAATTTCAATAAACTGCGTACATACGCTTCTATTTCATGGTTGTTTGAGTTATTCTGTTTTCAATCCGAATAATCCAATGTACCAGATTAGTTTTCAAGAAGAGAAAGGTATACACATATATTAAACATACTATAGTAATATTTTCTAGTACTGTATATTTTTATGATTACTCTATATACATTATTTATAAGTAGCTGTCGTGCCACTGACTATTAAAATTTTACAATCAAGTAATACTAGAAATCTATTCTAAAAATACACTAATCACACTTATTTTCTGTAAGTTGGCCGCTTTTCGATGGAACCGATGGTGGCCAACATAGACATGTTTCACTGTAAATACTACTAGGTGGACTGAATGTTCATGCGCAATTTCAATTTTCTAGGTGCAAAAGTAAGCCCGCCAAAAGACAATATACCGACAATGTCCCATATTCCTGTATACAGAAGGATATTTTGTAAAAATTCTCTAAGACATCCCTAATTACCGTAGGATCATGGTTTGCACATCATTCTCTTCAGAATAGAACTGCCTTTCAGACGGTACCATTTACGTGACTGCATCATGTATCTGAGGCGTAAAAATAGTGAAAAAGAGATTTTTTGGTAAAAGATATCCTTTTTTTCCCTTTTGCCCCCCTGGACCCCATTCTGCTAATGCAGAAATCTGAAAAATCTGGTAAATACTACTCGGTGAACTGAATGTTTGTGCAAAATTTCAATCTTCTACGTGCAAAAATAAGCCCGTCAAAAAATAATGAACATAGGCTTAATAAAAGAAAACATATTGTTTAAAGTTATGACGTCATCACCTCCTATGTCTCGACGCAGGAAGGTGTGAAACCATACGTAACGTCTTCTACAATGCCTCTGGACTTGAAAAACAAACAAACAAACAAACAAACAAACAAAACGGACGAAAAAGCTCAAATAGTAGAGTTATAACGCAATATACCATGAAACACCCGTATGGTACAAATTGTACCATAAGATCCTTTAAGGGCTATACCAAGAAGACACATACCAAAACAGCTAAAAAAAAGTACTATAATGTTATTCAAAGCTACACTGAGAAAAATGTATCTGATGCGTAATATCGTATGTTACATTTGTAAATCCTGTAGTTTTTGGACTTAACGTACAGCAGACGTATTGTATAACGTATTGTATAACTGAAAACGCATGTTTTATAATACAAGTGTTCCATCCATCCATACTTTCCGAATGAAACAATATGGGCGGCCAGGATTTCACATACAAATGGACGTATATAACATATAGCTGACGAAGGTAACATACATATATGTATATAATATAAGGTAGACAGTTAGACATCAGACATCCTGCAACGGCATGATGTAACACCTAGGGGCAGTGCCTATATCGTATACGGATAACATATGCTTCTTTCTGATTTTTGTAGTAAGCAAGAGGATTCCGTATATTTGTACCATATACCACTGTCCGGAGAACGGATTTTTCTCAATGTAAGTAAAGCGCGACACCCATCTAGTATCGAGTAAAAGCATCACTGCTTCTTTCATGTTGAATTACAACATTATTACGCGTACGCGACTAAGAAATAGTTCCAATTTACATTTTATATGAAAACTAGCTACTTCCACGGGATCCCCCACCTCAGCAATTTTTTTCTAGCAATCTTTTATATGTATCACCCTTTTATTCACCATAGCAAATCCGACAGTACTCTTTTTCAGACTATAATAAATATAGTTAAAATTACTCTAGGCCAGTGGTTCTAAACCTAATTCCTATCACGATCCCCTTTTATCACATCCTCTCGCCAGCGACCCCGCTATAATTTTTTTTATAATAAGCTTGTGTGGGATTTTAAACATATCTATTTCTATAATAGTAGAATCCATGTCTTGTTTATAGTGAACAGTGCCGTGTCATGGAAAATCAGAGCCCGGGACGAGAGTATACGACGATGTCCCCGTACATATGAATGAGTTCGACAGACTAGCTGCGAAGCACCACCATGGATGGTGCGAAGTGCAATAAAATTTTCAAAAGTAAACCCTGCTTTTCCTTGATTTCGAGCACTTTTTATTAAGTTTTTTACTATTTTATACATGTGCACATGCATTTTCCTAACATGAGTAACACACTTCCTACGAATTTTGTACCTTTTTTCTTCAGCGCCAGGCGCTCCGCCCCCGCGACACGGCACTGATAGTGAATACAGTAACAGTAATATATTCCCTACGATGAAGCTGCTGGTTCAAGATAGATGTTAAATTCCTTCATTGAAGAGACCATTACGTAGCTGATCTAAGCACACAACTTCTTGACCAACTAATGGAATTATCGTGCGAGAAATCCATGCAACTGGTTTTCTGTAAGGAATATTGCTGCCTGATGAGGAGAGAAGAATATCGTGATCTGATATCTGCCATAGGTGTCCAAACTCGCGAGCCCAACACTCGGAACACGCGCTCAATTATTGAGCGCGAGCCCGAGCCCCAATGAAATAAGTGAGCGGAGCCCGAGCCCCAATGAAATAAGTGAGCGCGAACCCAATCGAGAGAAGTGAGTGCGAGTCTGAGTGAGCGCGAGCCCAGTTAACAGAAGTGATCGTGAGTCCGAGCCCAGTTAAGAGAAATGATCGCGAGTGCGAATGAGCGCGAGCCCAGTTGAGAGAAGTGATCGCGAGCCTAGTTGAGGGAAGTGAGCGTGAGCCCGAGGTAGTGCGTGCCCAGTTAAAAAAATGAGCGCGAGCCCGAGTGAGTGCGTGCCCAGTTGGAAAAATGAGTGCGAGCCCGAGTGAGCGCAAGTTCAGTTGAGAGAATTGAGCGTGAGCTCAATTGAGTGCGAGCCCGTGCTCACTTCGCACTCACGCGGACACATTTGGTTCAGAGACAAAAAGATAGGAAACGCATTTCATGTGCAGAATTGAAAAGGAAGATTGAAACAACTTTACAAAAAGAAAAGGCACATTCTTGAGGTCTGAGCTGTTGTTCTATTGTCCAAAGGACTTAAAACACCTTTCGATAGAAAACCGACTTTTTCTTGGCTATTGTGGGGATGGTATTTGTTTCAGACAGATATTTGTTTTTGTTGTTTTAGTAACAACTTCCATGACCCAAGCTTTTATTATTATTAGAGACCGGATGTTAGGCAAAATGCCTATTCTTTATTATTAAAGGTATGGCCAAAAATAACGTTTTAAAGTTTATATGGGGGTTTATACTTTCGATTTAAGCCAGTTTTATTTTGCCTATTTTGCCTATTTTGACCTTTAGTGCCTAATAATTGCTTTAGTGCCTAATATTGCCTATTCTATAGTAGTTATTGACGAACTTTTAAACCCGAAAGGAAGAAAGTTAACGGTACTTTACGTAATAATTAATTTAGAAAGTCATGTTCTCCTTTAATGGGATGTGTTGGCAGAGGGGGGCGTGTATGTCATTAGGGTTTGATGACATGGATTTGGAAAGTTCTTATATTTCTTTTTTTAGTTGTGCTGACATGTCTGTATTGTTGTAAAGGTCATGTGCTCTTTTTCGAGTGTGTATACGTGTGTACAGCTTCTATACTGGCTATTTTTAAAAATAATAATGGAAATTTGAATTGGTTCGATTTGAATTAAATCTGTTGATATGATTAAATTAATATTCCGTAGTAGTGATTAAATTAATAATCCGTAGTAGTGATTAAATTAATAATATTGAATGTATTGACATTGAGATGAAGACCCAGTTCGAATCTCATATTATACAAATGGATTTGACTAATAGAAACTTACATTGAGAAATATATAATTTGGAAAAATGAAATATTTGAGTCCCACCATTATGCCTGTTAGGCTAAAGGAGATGGTGATTATTTTATTTGTTAAAAATAAGATGTTCGAACAATATGTGAGAGAATAAAAAATATATTCTCCTAATAAATTAGTCGGAGTAAATAAGATGTTCGAACAATATGTGAGAGAATAAAAAAAAGATATTCTCCTAATATATATTTAACGGTTCGCTTCTTATTAATTTAACCTCTCGTAATAAATTACTCGGAGCAACTTATTTTATGGATCGATTTCTATGAAATCTCATAAAGTGGTAGGAAACCATTTTATTAGAAGCTGAGAACACTTATAATGTGTAAAAGTTTATGTGATACGTACTGGGATCGAACCCGGAACCCTTAACACCATTGGTGAACGCTGCATTGTACTGAGAATGAGCCTGGGACCCCATGCACCAGAGATAAACGCTGTATTGTACTGAAAATGAACCTGGTACCCTTAGCACCAGAGGTGAACGCTGCATTGTACTGGGATTGAACCCGGGACCCCCAAGCACCAGAGGTGAACACTGTATTGTAATGGAATCGAACCCGGGACCCTTAACACCATAGGTGAACGCTGTATTGTATTGAGAATGAGCCTGGGACCCCCAAGCACCAGAGGTGAACACTGTATTGTAATGGAATCGAACCCAGGACCCTTAACACCATAGGTGAACGCTGTATTGTATTGAGAATGAGCCTGGGACCCCCAAGCACCAGAGGTGAACACTGTATTGTAATGGGATCGAACCGGGACCCTTAACACCAGAGGTGAACACTGTATTGTATTGAGAATGAGCCTGGGACCCCAAGCACCAGAGGTGAATGCTGTATTGTACTGAGAATGAGCCTGGGACCCTTAGCACCAGAGGTGAACGCTGTATTGTACTGGGATTGAACCCGGGACCCCCCAAGCACCAGAGGTGAACGCTTTATTGTACTGAGAATTATTGCAATCCTCACATGTAAATTGGTGAGAAAAAAAACATGGGAAATACGAAGTGTGTGTGTGCGTATGATTTGAATGGTTTATTTATTTATTTTGTTAATATTCATCGTTTTATTGATTTGTTTATTCCTTATAGTTAACTCCGTGTTTACAGCCAAGTTTGAAATACGGAGTGACTGAATTGTTCTTCCGTCTCTGAGAGAAGGCGAGCTTAGAATGAACACAATTTTATTTTTGTAAATGCCATTACTTCCGGGTCACTGCATTATACGCGTTTTCCTTTTGCTTACGTTAGAACTATGACTTGTGACACACATATATAGAGTGTCAATGTACTTTTTAATTTTATTTCCGCTTTGCAATATATACTGAAATAACCTTAGACGCTTTCCCCCTTGACCGTAAGAAAACTGTTTGGCGACATACTGAAATATTTTTTCCATTAACTATGGTTGTCACAGCGATACTTATCGGCAGTGATGAAGAAGACAGATAGAAATTTTATGTTTCTTCCCTTTTACAAGATGTTTGGACAAACACGTAAATGTATTTTGTGGCAATATCTGATTTTGGCAGAATATCTAATATCTGATGAGTGTTACATGTAAGCATTTTCCTTAATTAGATGAGAACTGCACATTGCTACAGGGGACCCTGTCTGAATGAGGAAAAATGGTAGCTTTTCCTTGAAAGGTCATTTACAGCGGTTGATGAAGTTGTAAATAAGAAATTTTTAGATTTCTTGCTGTAGCACTGAATAAACGATGTTAGCGGACATGATGACTTTATTTATTTATAATTAATGAAATCGGGTTGAAAACCTGATGAAAACATGATGCTTGGGGGAGGGACATAATGAAATCCTTATATATATATATATATATATATATATATATATATATATATATATATATATATATATATACTATTGAAATAAAGTTTATTATTATTGTTTTTACACAGTTCCATAGTGTGTGTGTGTTGAAAAACTTTATTTGTGTGTTTATTGAACTTTTTTCGTTAGTGATTCTAACAGAACGAAGTCTGATTTTTAAGGTGAGAACTTTTTAAATGCTAAACTGACATGTATTATTCACTTAATTATAATGAAAGTTTTTTGAATAATTATTGGAAAACTACACGATTTGCTTTTGAGAAACATTGTTGGTAAATAAACCTACGACCATTTTGTAATCAAGCAAGAGGGACAAGATTTCAAGTGTTTGCAATCTATTACTAAAATTATTATTATTATTATTATTATTATTATTATTATTATTATTATTATTATTATTATTATTATTATTATTTCATCCTTTCGCTTCTTATTTTTATATTCTCCTTTCTTATGGAAAGTCGTAATAGCAGCTACGCTGCGAACAATTAAAATATTTTATTCGTTCGTGTTATTTTATTTTATTGGTTCATTTGCTTAGCAAATTCAACTTATTTATTGGATTGTATGCTAAAACATACTCCTAAGAACAGCTACCCTGTGAACCTACAAATAATTTCGAAAATACTAACTAAGCTCGTTTTTAAAATGAACATATTAAAAAAAATAAATATACGGTCCCTTAAGAACCGCGATGATGATTTACCAAAGGGCTAAAGACGGACCATTTACTTGTAGAGTTTTATTTGCTTAATTATAGTATACTTAATTACAATATGTTTGATTCATTTGTTACGATTTTTTAACTGTTATAACGATTGTGTACTGAAACATGATCACTTTAAAATCAGTTATACCTAATATATATATATGTACGTTGTACAGATGGGACTTGAACTGTTTAAGTAAGCTCATTTGCCAATAGATGGCATAAAAGTACGCTTTGGCAACACAGCTGATAATCTTTTAAGAACGCGAATGTTTGAACTAAAACTAGTATTTGCAGAAAGAAATGTTTTAGTCTTGGGGAGGAGAGGGAGCGCTTTTCCCCAACATTATCGTGTTTTGATAGTAAATATTACTGAATGTTAGTTATTGCGGGGTTTGGTATCCACATAACGCATACAATAGCTTTAATGTTAAGAAAGAAAATTTTACGGAACCCCTAAATACATTGGTTATTGAACACTGTCTTTTGATTTGAAAAAAAAACTTGTTGTGTATCCTCGAAGCAAAATGAAATGATGTCCCTCCAACTAACTGGCTTTTGCATGTCAGATAGATTGCCTAGATTTTACCAGTATTATAGCAAAAGAGAATTATGTATGCCTATTGTAGCACGTACCTATAACTGGCGGGCGGCCCCCTAGTTATGGACCAACATAGATTTTAACAGTATTGTATTACAAAGAAGCAAAAGGAAATTATGTGGGGCTATTCGTACTATATCCCTCCAACTAACTGGCTTTTGCATGTCAGATAGATTGCCTAGATTTTAACAGTATTATAGCAAAAGAGAATTACGTACGACTAATGTAGCACGTATCTATAACTGGCGGGGGCCCTTCCCCTCCTTAGTCACAGGCTTACTTAGATTTTAACAGTATTATATTATAGCAAAAAGAGAATTATGTATGCCTATTGTAGCACGTACCTATAACTGGCGGGGGCCCTTTCCCCTTAGTCACAGGATTACTTAGATTTTAACAGTATTATATTATAGCAAAAAGAGAATTATGTACGGCTATTTCTACCATGTTTTATCAACTGATACCGTGTCTCCCATTAGTTAGTTCCTACAATTGCGGGTTTTTCTGAATAGGTAATAACATGATGATGATTATGTTCAACTGAAGGGTCATATGTGTTGGTGGGTCCCCCTTAGGGATTTGTAATATAATGAACGTTTGGTGGTTTACTGATAGAAGAAGCAGCTATGTCCTCACAAACTATGTTTTATTAACAGAACACAACTGCGAGAAGGGTTCTTGGTACTTATTTAATGCTATTAGTAGTATTTTACGGATAAAAAAAGAAATATGTCATACTTTACCTTTAAAATATAAATATATATATTCAGGACTAATAATAAATACGTCAACACGACGCACGGAGGTAAACTAAACTAAAGTTAATTTAAAATTTCTCCGACAGATGTCAGTGTTAGTGGTGGGGGGAGAACACTTGATAGAACATGATATAACACGTATTTGATGTGTACGCTTATCATTTTTTCTTACGTCGGCGTGCGTTAAAGATCACAGAGAAAGCTTTCCTGATTATTAAACCTATTTTAATAGTATTAAATAAAGTATACAGGATTATCACTATATTTATTGAGGCCTGTTTATTACAGACATTGAAGCTGTGCTAAGCGTTGTGGTGCTAGCAATTATATTAAAAGTACCGACTATCCCAGTTGAGATTTCTTCTTCTTTTTTGTGGATTGTGAACGGAGAACTAAGCCTTGAAAGGTATGTATTTCTTATGGTTATTATGATTTTTTTTAAAAAAAAGAAAGAAATTATATAGTTTTTTAATTGTATTTGACTTGTATTTAACCAATATTAATGAACAAAGAGAGACTCTCTCTCTCTCTCTCTCTCTCTCTCTGTGTGTGTGTGTGTGTGTGTGTGTGTGTTGTGGATATTTTTAATAGAATAGTTTATAATTCAATATATTTACTGATTTTTCATAAAGTAACTTGATTGATTTCTATTTACATATCAATAATTAACTAAAGATGATTAATTTTTTCTTTTATATGATATCATGTGAGCGTTGCTTAAAAAGAAGTATTTATTGATCTTTTTTTATTAAAGTGGAGTTGATTACTCAAAATAGTTTTTCTTTGTTTTATTTTTTAGATGGATTTCTTCTGCCCGACTGAAGAAATAAACCTTATTGATGAAATCTACCTGCAAGAGGTTTTGCGCGGTCTCAACGAGTACCCTAGAGTTTTTAGCACGTGGAAAGCCATTATGGAATTAAGCAGACTTGGCCATAGGGGATCGGTGAGATGCGAAGCCATATTGCGGACCCTTCGTGTCTTTGAAGGTAATGATATACTACTTCTCTAGCACTGCGTAAGCAGTGCTGACGTACTGGATTTGTTTGTGTACGGTTTTTTCCGTAGTAAAGAATCGTATGAATTGGCTCTAGATAAAGTTATGTATTTATTAGCTTGTGGGGAAGGTCAGGTAGATAGGATAAAAGATACAGAGTTATCTGAGTTTTTTGATTTTGGCTCGCGATTTGTTTTGGAACCATGCTTAATCCCATCTGAAAATAATAATGCCATAGTCATGACCCCTCAAGAAACTCATAACTTGAGTCCTAATAATTTATATTTGTTATCAAATGAAGATTTAGCTTTCCTAAATGATAAAGCAGATGGGATTGGCAATTTAAATTCCGTTGAATTACCAATTGAAGAAGAAATGGGGAGATTGGTTGAAAATGCGGACAATGCTGTGGTTATACCCACGCAACAGGTCCAGGGAGAAAATCCTGTATACAACCCAGCTCAATATTGTGTACAGGATAATCATGACTATGGGAACCAATTGATTTTTTCTCCTCAGCCTGGACCGTCATCTGCTAGTGTCCCACCAATGGTTGGACATGGCAACATAAATAAGAATAGTGCAAGTAGTACTACTGGTAGTCATAATAGTGGTAGTACAAGTGGTAGTAGTAGTGATAATAATAATGGCGGGGATAATCAAAGAAATAGTAATTTCGAAGTTGTAAGACAAAGCAGACAAAGGTTTCGTAAGTTTCATCTTACGGGCCATGAAATTGTCGTCAGACCTGTGGGTGATGAAAGGAATATTAATAACCCAGAGGCCTATATCGAAAGTTTAATCGATTTTGCGTTGGAACATGTAATTTCCAATGCACGCCCCATGGACTACATTGGTTTATACGTTGAAAGTAATAATAGTACTAATAACAAACCAGTGTATGTGCCGTTTAGAAGAAAGGACAATTTCACTGCTAGAACAGTCCTCACATCAATCGAACGAGTACTAAATTCGAATGAAGTGTTCCTTTTAGGGGAAGAAGTATTGTTTCGATTCCATACAGCTGAGAATTTGCACGGACAAGGAAGACCTAATGCAATGAGTGCTGTCCAAAAATACTGCAAATACCAAGATTACTTGGAAAAGCGATTAATTCGCATTGAAAATAAGAATATGTACTGCCTCCGTACTGCCTCCCCATGGCCATAATATATGGAATAACAAAGCATACCGCAAGTGGTCAAGTTTTATATAATTTAAAAACAAGAGACTATGATAGTTGGATTCTTAAAGCAGAAGTTCTCTGCGAAATGGCAGGAGTTAACGTTCAAAGTAAGCAAGGTTGTGACATCTCTGATTTGGACCTCTTTCAAGCATATTTGTAAGGGGAATATCAAATCGTTGTTTATGAGGAGGTTGAAAAGAATAATCGGGAATATATAGTACGTTACCCGGGAGAACACGCAGAAAATAAGATTTTTATCCTATATCAAAGAGGTAACACTATTGGTCATTTTGAACTCATTCGTAATATTACAAGTTTTCTTAGCAAACGGAAGTATTGTTATTATTGTTTGGAAGGTTATGATGAAAGGTCACGTGCACACAAGTGTAAAACTCGTTGTACTTTTTGCGAACATACTCACGAACGGGACTATATTGCAAACAGAATTAAATTTAATGCATGCAATAGAGAGTTTGCTGAGGGTACATGTTTTGACAGCCATCTGACACGTAATAAAGCGGCTAAATCCGTATGTGATAATGTAAAGCTCTGCATCGATTGTGGTATCATCTTTGATAAGAGGGTGCGAAAATCTGAACACATGTGTGGTGAACATTTTTGTTCAACATGTCGTGCATATGTTGATACAAATCATACATGTTTTGTTCAGAAACAGCAACCTTTTCATACGAAAAGGTTTATGTACATCACCTATGATGTAGAGACGATGTTGAAGGCACCGAATGAGCGCGGTGAAAGGGAGCACGAAGTTGTACTGGTGTGTTGTCATCATGTATGTCACACCTGTATAAGGAAAGGTATCGATGAGCCTTGTAAAACGTGCGGTGACAATATTGGAAATCGTTCGTTTTCTTTTAAGACAATGACGGATTTTATTAACCACGTGTTAGTAGAACGTCCTGTCTTTCAGAAGATCCTGGTGATCGCTCATAATGCATCCAGATACGATGGTCTCTTCTGTCTTAGAACTCTAATAGAAGACCAGCATATTGTACCTAGTGTTCTTATTCAGGGTCAAAAGATTTTTAATATTAACATAGGTAACCGTATCTTTTTTCGCGACTTTTCCCTCTATATTGGTGCTAAATTATCAAAATTACCGAAAACGTTAGGCCTTAGTCAAAATTTAAAGAAGGGAGATTTCCCATATTTGTTTAATACTGAAGAGAATCAAAATTATGTCGGTCCCTACCCTCCGCTTAAGTACTATGACCCTGAGGGACGAAGCACAGAAGAAAGAAAACAATTGGAAGCCTGGCACCAAGAACGTGCGGAAAGTGGCGAGGAGTTTAATTTGCAGAAGGATATGCTGGTTTATTGTGAAAATGATGTTAGAATTCTAACAGAAGCGGTCATCAAGTTTAGCGATATTATTGAAGAGAAAACGAAGGGTTTGCAATGTTTCATAACATCATCAATCATTGCAAGTCTTGCAATGCGTACATATCGTACCTTGCACTTACCGGAAAATACTATTCCTATCATTCCCGCGTTGGGATTTCATCATAAGACCAAGTATAGTACAAAAGCTATGCAATGGCTTATGAATATGGAATACCAATTAGGGATAGAAATCCAGCATGCTAGGAGAGGTGGGGAAAAGTATATTGGTAGGTACGAGGTCGATGGATGGCACGAAGGACTCAACGCTGCCTTCGACTATTACGGATGTTATTTCCATGCCTGTCGCCTTTGTTTTCCCTTTAACCGTGACGCGGTTTTGCACGATGCACAAGACTCGTACAATACGATGGAGAAACGATATGAGCAAACCATGCGCCGCCGTAAGTACCTGAAAAATATAGGTGTAAACCTATATGAAATATGGGAATGTTCTTGGGATAATAAGGTAAAGACGGACAAGGAAGTGCAAAAGTTTGTTCAAGAACGTTGTACTAATCTGCCTGATTTTCTTATTCCTAAGAACTGTTACAACGGTGGTCGCACGGAGGTCTTTCGTTCTTACGTCAATTGTACGAGTGATGAGCGTATTTATTATGCCGATGTAACTAGCCTGTACCCATGGGTAATGGCGCGTAAACCTATGCCGGTTAAATCACCTAAGATTTACACGGGACCGGACTTTCCAGATGTGGAAAGTATTCACGGTGTAGTCAAATGCACAATCGTCCCTGCAAAGGACCTCTATTTTCCGATCTTACCATACGTTGCGGGAGGTCGATTACTTTTCGGCCTTTGCTGCACATGTATGGAAGAAGAAAACACTAATGAATGTACTCATAGTGATGCTGAGTGTGCTCTCACAGGAACATTTTGCACTCCAGAGTTACACCTTGCTCTTAAAAAAGGTTACAAAATAATCGATATACATGAGATATGGGAATTTGAACTCTTAGATCCTGAAGAGGGGAATTCAGATGGGCTGTTCGGGATCTATGTGAATTCCTTCCTTCAGATGAAGCAGGAAGCCTCTGGTTTTCCTGTTTACTGTACCACTGAAGAAGACAAACAAATATATCGAAGAATATTATGCCCATGAAGGCATACGATTAAATTATGATAATATTAGGACGAACTCTGGATTGAGGCAATGTGCGAAACTATACCTCAATTCATTGTATGGAAAGTGGGGGCAACGCACAGACATGTCACAGAGTATAATCGTTAGTGATGAAGTCACATTTCTTAGGTATTTAACTACGGCAAGGTATGAAATTCAAAGTGTGATACCAATTGATGAAGACCATCTCATTGTCACATACAGAGACATTGAAAACGAAAACGTTCTGTTAGCGTTTTCTAATGTGATACTAGCCGCATTTATTACTTCGTGGGCTAGACTTAAACTTTACGAACTACTGACGACTGTAGCACCTGACAGAGTAATCTACTGTGACACTGACAGTATTATGTACCTACAGAAAAAAGATGAGGAACCCTTGTTACCGCTTGGAAATTATTTGGGAGATCTTACAAATGAAATTCCTGAAGGTTGGGAGTTTACAACCTTTATTGGTCTTGGCTGTAAAAACTACGCCATGCGGCTAACAAATGCCCAAGGGGATGTTCGCGATATATTCAAAATTAGGGGGGTAACACTAAACGATAGAACCTTTCAAAAAATTAACTTTGAGAGTTTCTATAAATTAGTGTCTGGACAATTAGAGTCCACAGTAATAGAAAACCCAAATAGTATCGTTCGTAGACCGGGGTTCCGTATCTTTAGCTGTAGAGAGACAAAGACACACCGTGTTACGATCTGCTTTTGGTAAAAGCAAATCGTATCATTGAAATCAATCTTAAATATGCTTATTGTTAGGTATGAGTTTAAATATGCTTATTGTTAGTTATGAGTTCGTTTATCTTGGCGTGTTTAATTTTGACCTCCACTTAATGTTATTTATTTGGTGTGTGTATAATGTTGACCTGTGCTAACCAAAAAGATGTTTACTTGTGTGCCATTAATGTTGACCTGCGTCGCATGGATAATGTGTCGTACGTATGCATACATTATCCATAGATATCCGTTGCATTCTATAAAAAATACAGATATATATAAAGCTATTTTGTGTGGCCATAGAAAGTAAATTCTAAGTATAGTGCTAACATGTTTAAGCGAATGTACACAAATTTGATATACATTTTATAATGTAATTCGAGTAAATAGTCCATAGCTTCAACTGAATGAATTTATTTATACTCCATTTATACTCCATGAGATTTCGTATTACCATAATTATACTGTGTGTGACAATAGAAGAAGTGCAGTTATGAAGAATATAAATTAACGTACATAATTCGTCGTCTGGCCCAGAAAATCTAATTCTTTTTCCTCAAAAAGAATATATTTGGATTTGAACTCAACCTGATAAAAGTTAATTTCGATATTAACAGTGTTTTGGACATTTTAAAAAGGGTCAAGTGGATGATGAAGGTAATATAAATTTAGATTTGTCATAAGAAATGAAGATCGTCGTCTTTGGTAATGTTTCTGAAAGAACCTGTTTCTTATAAATTTTAATTTCATAAAAGTGAACTAGAAATTCTTCAATATTCTTCATTATATGTGTTCCTTTGCAAGTTTAAAGGAAGTATGTGGTGCTACTATGGCTAATTAAGCTACATTCGCGGTCGCACATATCTGATCAGACTATAAAGGGGGACATGTCTAAATTGCTGCTTCTTAATCGATAGGCCTAAATGTTCTATCACTGAATTATAAGAGGTCACGATATATATAATCTAGCAAGACCAAGTCAATATAATCATGCGGAGAAAGTAACTAGCATAGCACACAAGCTATTACATATCTAAATTATTTCAATAGAATAACGATATTTACCAAACCATTGTTAGGTCGAGTTAGTAAGTCGCATTTGCAGCTCGTTTCGTTGGAGTAGTTTTTTTTAACTCAAGTATTGATAATTTATTAATCAGTATGAAATTGAATTTTAACATTAAACTAAGAAAATATCACATTTTCTCATTTGACTGTTAATAATATGTATACGAGGATGATTCATAGGATCTATGCACTGGTTCTCCAACCTAGAATTAATTGTTAAGGGAGGATAAGATCTTAATAAGATAAATCGAATCGGGACTTCTTTTATCAAGGATAAATAGGTTAGGTTAGCTAGGTTAGGTATAGTATAGGTATAGCGTTTTAGACTAGGGAGGTTAGTTATTAATTGTGTTACTATTGTGTTAATCTTATATACTAAAAGGATGACGAGATTGAAAGCTCGTATTACTGAGATATGAATTGTGATAATAATATGGAAAATAGATAAAGTTGAGATAAATGTAATGATAATCAAAAGTGAATGTGCATATATTGTTCCTGTTGAGAATGTGCACATATTGTTATTCCTGTTGAAGTGAGTAAGTTATTCTTATAAAAAAAATCGACATTCCTGTGTTGCTGAGCTCTCATTATTGTAAAGCTTTATGATCTAAAAAGAGAGTAATATAAAAATGTATTTTGTGTTGTCGTCATAAATTGACAAGGAATGTTCCTGATTGTTCAGTCGTAAAAGAAATAATTAAACATGGAAAACTAGGCATAGATTCCAGCATATGATGTAGAGATATTTATAAATTGAATAAATAAACATGTATTGGAAACAGAAAGTATTTATTAGACAGATTAGCTACATAACTGAAAACTATTATAAATTGTTACTGTGATTCATCGTAAAGCTATGTAACAAAATTTTACTCATGGATATAAATTATCCATGGTTTTGTAAATTTGCTAATTAAGTTCGTTGTTATGAGCTGCATCATGCATCTGAAAATAATAAACGCCAAAAGTTGTAGATTTTCCGAGATATGATTTATTTCCATTTAAAAGAATAATAATATAGGCTAGATATAATATATATATATATACAAGCATTTTGTTCCCTTAATAGTATAGTATGTAAGATACGCTGAGGTTTCTTGTTCGGAGTGGCAATGCTGCAAGTTCCTGGAATACTTATATACAAATTTGGATAAATAACCGTTGCGCTTAAAACAATTTAGACTTTAAAATTGTAAATTGAAAGTTTTGAGTATATTTTAAAAATGGTGGCTAAAATAGCCAGAATTGTTTAGTTTAAATAAATGCGCCGAAGTGAATGCGTTTTAAAGCGTGAGGTCAACAAAAAACGAAAACGTATTGACGAACCTGACGTAACTGACGATGAACCAATACAAAAACGTGCAAGTGTACCTTACGGTTATAGACCCACGAATGAATGAATGTGAGTTGCATGAATGTCTTTTTTTTTAAACCGGCTCGTATACTCGTTCTTAAAATATTTATTTTTAATTTATTCCTAATTTATTTTAATTTATTCATAATTTATTTATTTATTTTTTCATTTCAAGCTTTAATTTTATATCCCAGTGATTTTTTTATTTATTTCGTTTGCTGTGCAAACAATATATAAACTAGTCATTTTAAGCTTTAATTTTATCTTTTATTTCCTCACATGTTCGAAAATATGTGAATGTATGAGTGTGAGTGTGTATATAAAGCAGAGTCTCTATTGTATGCATTCATTTGATTACAAGATGTTAAAGTTTCAACATCCCTCTACTATTTTAATTGCTGGTCCTTCAAGGGCTGGTAAAACTTGTTTTGTAAATCGTTTACTTAATGAATGTGATCAAACGTTTAGTATAAAATTTAATGATATTGTTTGGTGTTATGGTGCAGTAATACCAAAATTAGATGCAAATGCAAAAATACGTTTTGTAGAGTGAATACCTGTCATGAATAATTTTGAAATTAAAGAAAATTCATTATTAATACTTGATGATTTAATGTCGGAAACTAATGGCGATGTTGCTAATTTATTTACAAAGTATGCACATCATAAAAAGTTAACTGTAATATTTATTATTCAAAATTTATTTCCAAAAGGAAAACATGCACGTGATATTAGTTTAAATGCACATTATATTATAGTATTTAAAAATCCACGTGATAAATTACAAATACAATATTTAGCAAGGCAAATTATGCCTCGGTATAGTAAAGAAGTCGTGAGTGTGTTCGAAGAAGTAACACGGGAGCCTCACACTTATTTATTATTTGACTTTACACAAAAAACAAACGATGCATTGCGAATACGTACAAATATTTTTCCGAATGAAATCATGCATGTGTACGCTAACGTAAAAGACATGCATACAGAAATTTTTGTTTAGTCTGCATCAAGATGTTGAAGGTGAAACAACACTACAGCACGCTCCGTGCTCTGTGCAAATGCAAAAATGCAAAACGAAAACAAATTTTACAAAATGCTTCAGGGGATTTAATAAGAACAATATCTCAAGTAGCTGAAAACACAATAAAAGGAAACATTCCTTTAAATTCTCGTCAGAAGCAACGTTTACGTAGACATAAAAAGATCTTACGTGCTGTATCTCAGCAGCGTACTGCATTGAATAAAAAGAAGAAGTTGTTACTACAAAAAGGTGGTGCGCTTTTACCGTTAATCTTGGGACCACTTCTTGCAGCAGTAGGAAGTAGTATTTTCAGTCGTTAAATATGTCAGAATTACGTAAAATGATTTTAGTTCCTGAAAATGCTGTACATGAAATTCAATCAAATCTTAAATCCATAGATTCACATCAGTCACGTTTAGATGAAGAAATGAATAATATCTTAAAACGCCGTGATCTTAGTGTACAACAAAAGTGGAAATTATATCAACAAGCTTTGCATCGTTATTTACAGTATACATCTTCTTCTTCACATAAGCCTTTACTTTACCTATCATTCAAGAAGAAGAAGAAGAAAAAATATCAAGTTGCAAACAAGATAGCAATACTTCTATTTTACCATTTGTATCAGACATTTTACAATCAGTACCGAAAACACTTCGTAGGAAAACAGATCTATTATTAAAACAGTTGACAAGTTCTGATAAAATTCAGTGGGATAAGTCTGGCATTGTACGTATTCAAGGAAAAACAATACCAGGTTCAAATATTATAGATTTAGTAAATGATGTTCGTACAAGAAAATATTCAAGAAATCCTTTAGGTATTCATGAATTTAAAAATTTATTAGAAGATCTTAATGTTCCTAAAGAATTTATTGGTACACCTATTAGCACACCAGCATCAAAAGTGAATAGTAGTAGTAGTAGTAGACAACGTATTCGTAAAGTAAGAAAATCTACTAGTCCTGCAGTAGTTGCTAATTTATTTAAACAGTAAAAAGAATATAGTATGTAAAAATGACAAAATTATCAAAAATATATTATGATTATTCAAATCCTGATTCTTTATCAAGTATACAAACATTACAACGCAAAACAAAGTTATCTAAAAAGAAAATTAAAAATTGGTTAGCTTCTCAAGATGCTTATACATTACATGCACCAGCTCGTAAAGTTTTTGAACGTAAAAAGTATTATGTTAGTGCACCAAATGAAACATTACAAATGGATTTAGCAGATATGCAAAATATTGCAAAATATAATATAATTATAAATATATATTAAGTTGTATTGATATTTTTTCACGTTATGCATATTGTGTTCCGTTAAAAACAAAGAAAGGTCCTGAAATGGTAAAAGCAATAACAAAAATTTTTAAAAATATCAAGTTACCCGTGTTTAACGTACAAACAGATTTAGGCGGTGAATTTTATAATCGTCATGTAAAACAATTGTTTAAAGAATATGAAATTAATCATTATAGTGTTCATTCCGAAATTAAATGCGCATTAGCAGAACGTTTTATACGTACATTAAAAGAAAGATTGTATCGTTATTTTACTGCAAAGAATACTTATCGTTATATTAATGTATTAGATCAAATTGTAAAAAATTATAATCATTCATACCATTCAAGTATTAAAATGGCACCTGCACAAGTAAATGATTCCAATGTGAATCAAGTGTGGGAGACATTATACGGAAATAAAAATAATAAAAAGAATATAACATGTAAATTTAATCCGGGTGATTATGTACGTGTTAGTAAGTATAAACATGTATTAGAAAAAGGATATTTACCTAAATGGTCACCAGAAATATTTATTGTTGACAAATGTATTAAGTCAGATCCTGTCACAAATTAAAAGATTGGAACGGTGAAGAAATTAAAGGAATATTTTATGCACAAGAATTACAAAAAGTAATTATAAATTCAAAGAAAACATATCTCATTGAAAAAGTTATAAAACGCAAAAAAGGGCGGATGTATGTAAAATGGTTAGGATATCCATCAAGTATGAATTCGTGGATTAGATCAGATTCTATTCAGTCTGCAAAATGAATTCGAACTTTACACACGACTTTTACGTTACTCTTCCTTCAAATGCAAGTAGCAATCTTTTTGATAATAATACAACATCATCATTTCGAGTTAAATTGGCACAACCTATTGATTTAAGTGATGGGGAATGGGGTGTTGCATTAACACAAATTAATATTCCGTGGACTTTTTACAATGTTGGTGAAAATGAAGAAATTATAATTACTAGTGTTATCGATAATAAAGTTGAACGCTACCGTGTTCCAATAACACCTGGATATTATTCATCAATTGAATCGATTCTACAATTAATTCCTGAAAATGTTCGTATGTTACACTATTTACAAAATAAAAATCAAGTTGTTATTAAACATTCTTTAAAATTAGAAGATCAATGTATGATTGGTGTTACACCAGGTTTACAACAGATTTTTGGATTTATTAATGAAAATACGCTTGATGTTAAAAATGTTATATACACAAAAGTTAAAAATGTTGATTTAATATTAGCATCAAGCGTATTTTCATAAATTTCCATGTGATTTAGATTATAATATTCCCAATACAATTAATGTTTGCATTGATATTGTAAAACAACAACAAAATATAGGTCCATTAGTTCAAAAACTTAGTGTATATAATGTACAACACGGTCATGTAAAATCTTTTGTCTTTCACACACCACATTATGTTAAAGTTGAAAAGAAATATTTTGATACAATAGAAGTAAACTTAAAAGATGAACACGGGTTAAAATTACCATTTCGTTTTGGAACTTCAAACCTAACACTTCACTTTAAACGAAAATGATTTCTGAAAATATTGATGATAGTTTTTACATTACATTAGTTTCAAATGCTAGTGCTGATGTATACCCTACAAATAGTCCAACACATTTTATTAATCAATTAAAAAATAATATTCGTTTATCAGAATCCTATTGGTATGTAGGATTAAGTGAAGTACATATTCCATTAACATGTTATAATGTTACCGCGGGTGAAAACGTTATATGGTACAAATTTAAAAATGCAGAACCTATGAAAAGTAAAATTCTTGTTGGATATTATCCATCCATTCATCATTTACTAGAAGAATTAAACGCAATATCGAGTTTTATAAGATTTAGTTTTTCAAATGTTGTACATGTTGAATGTGATGAACATGTAGAATCAGTTACATTGTCGCCTACATTAGCTTTACAATTAGGTTTTTCTGAAAAATCAGATCTTGTAAAAGAATCTCACGAATTCAAACAACCATACATAGATATCTGATATCCACATCAAATTTTTATTTATACAGATATTATACAATATCAATTTTTAGGTGATACAAAAGCACCATTATTACGTGTAGCAACAATCTCTGATATTATATATGGAAAAGTTCAAACAATTACATTTGAAGATATTCATTATATGCCACTTGCAAAATTTTGTTTTAACACTATTGAAATACTATTAAAAGATCACGCAGGGCGAAATTTGCCATTTCGTTCTGGGACACTGACCGTAACACTACATTTTAAACGCTCTCCGGCATCTTCTAAATAATAATAATAATAATAATAATAAAAATGAGAGCAAGACGTGTTACTTATCATCGTGGGCGCGGAATACCATATTTTTCAGGACCTGTATATCAAAGGGGACATGGTATAGGTAGTTTCTTTAAAGGATTATTTCGTTTTGCTTTACCATTTCTTAAACAAGGTGCAAAAACTGTAGGACGTCAAGCATTACAAACCGGTATGCAAGTTGCGGGTGATGTATTAGAAAATCGACCATTTAAAGAATCGGTTCGTGCACGTGTAAAAGAAGCTGGTAATAGTTTAAAGACAAAATCAATTAATAAAGTTGGGCAGTTGCTAACTGGTAACGGCAAGAGACGGTCACGCAAGAGGAAAGCTCCTGCAATTGTAAAGTTTGGACCACCAACAAAACATAAACATATACAAGACATCTTTTCATAATGGCGTTCCTAAATTCAAATAGTTTCGAATGTTGTACCAATGAATTTGATTTCTTTTCTATACCAATGACACAAACAGCTATTGAAGCAACTACAAATGCTGAATATCGTCCTATTTCCACATTAACCTCAGAAGGACCTATTGAATTTGTTATTCCGGGAGAAACAGGTGAATTTATTCATCCTGCATATCTATATCTTTATGTACGTTGTAAAATTACTAAAGCTGATGGTACAACTTTAGCTAACGATGATGTCGCACTCGTAAATAATTTCTTACATTCTTTATTTAGTCAAACTGATATTTCGTTAAATGATAAATTAATTAGTTCTTCATCAGGATCTTATCCTTATCGTGCATACATGGAAACATTATTAAATTATTCTCATGATGCTTCTCAAACACATTTAGCATGTGCCATGTGGCATAAAGATACTGCAAAAAATTTTAGTAAATTAGATAATACAAATGCTGGTTTTCAAAAACGTGCTAATATGGTGAAAAATAGTAAATCTTTTGAAATGTATGGACGTCTTCATACTGATATTGTAAGTTTAGATCGTATGCTTCCTAACAAAGTAAGTTTGCGTGTAAAACTACATCGTAGTAAAGATAATTTTTGCTTAATGTCTGCTGAAAATACAAGTTATAAAGTTGCACTTGAGGAAATTATTCTTCATGTACGACTTATTGATGTAGCTGCAGATTTAGCTATGCAATTAAATACACGAATGGGTTCGGAAACAGCCAAGTTACCTCTGACGAGAGTGGAAACAAGATCTTATACTATACCTGCACAAGTAAAGTCTTACAGCCTTGATAATCTTTTCCTGGGTAATGTTCCTAAAAGCCTGATTATTGGTTTCATCTCCAACACAGCCTTCAATGGGAAATCACATATTAATCCCTTTGAATTTCGAAACTTTAACGTTAACAAACTGCAATTACAAGTCGGTTCAAAATCATTTCCTCCCAACCCCCTCACACCTGATTTTAATAATAATTTATACCTTCTAAGTTACTATACTTTGATTTTAGGTACTGGTATATATTATCAAAATTATTCACATACTGTTACTCTTGATGAGTATCCAAACGGATATGCTCTGTATGCATTTATTCTATCTCCAACAGGAACTTTAGATGATAACACGTGGGATGTAGTACGCGATTCCCCTGTGAATTTAAAAGTATCATTTTGAGAAACTTTAACTGAACCTGTTACATGCATTGTGTACGCACAATTCGATTCTTTAGCTCAAGTAGACAAAGACAGAAATATTTAGACTGATAACACCTTCTAATTTATTTAGTTGAGTACAATGCGGGTTGTTGTTCACTTCTCGGCGTATCATGATAACGAAGATGAGTTTATTATAAAAGAGCTAGCCATTGTAAATCCTGACGTTCCCTTTTTTCAAAATTGGGTTTTTAAGCCGCCATTTCCTTTAAATAAGTTATCTGAGCCAATCATAAGTACAAACAAATATCTAGGTGAGAATGTGTATGGCATTACCTGGCACGAAGGGGATGTAGAATATTCACATCTTAAGGAAATACTTCAAACATATTGTTCAAATACTACAACCATATACACATACGGAATAAATAGAAAGTGTTTTCTTCAAGAAATTCTTCAGAGAGAAGTTACAAATTTGGAAGAAATAAACTGTCCAAAGTATACTGCATTAAGTTTTCACGTTCATCGGTGTGCACATAATAAGCATCGTTTCGGACAATATAGATGTACTGTTCATGAAGCATTACTGTATAGTGAATATGTGAAAGTGTATGATTATGTGTTACATGTGAATAACAGTGATAATTACATACCTACTACAATTAAAAATAATAATAATAATCTTCATCATGTATAGTGATGAATTATTAAAAGTGTTACTAAGTGATAAAGTGACTGGTGCAAGTGTTACTGGAATTTACCCTATTGACAAACTTCCTGTAACGGTAAAACCTCCTGCAGCACTTGTAATTAATCTTGATACATCTGATTCTGCTGGTTCCCACTGGGTTGCAGTGTACATCAATAAGAAAAAACATGGGTACTACTTTGATAGTCTTGCTATGGACATTCCCAAGGAAATAAAAAACTTTTTGTCGAAAAATACTAGAATGTACTTTACAAATATTCAACAATATCAACATGATAATTCTGTGTTATGTGGTTATTTTGTCTTATATTTTCTGCATCATATTATTCGCACTCAATCATTTGAAAAGTGTTTAAAATTGTTTAACAAGAAAATTTTGAAAAAGAATGATGATATTGTTTATAAACATGTAAACAAATTTTTAAAAAGAAAACACAAATAATTTTTTTAATTTTTTATTTATTTTTTTAAATTTACCTTTTTTAATTTACAATAAATTTTTTTTAAAACTTACACCCATGCATTTTATTTACAATTCATCATTACAATCTTGATAATGCATTAGTTAATGCTGTTGATCTTTCATATTTCCACCAATAATTCAATTGTTGTGCATTACGATATGCACATCCTGATTTCTTTACAATACTTGTGTGAAAAGAACAATATTCATTAAATGTATTTCCACATAATTCATTTAATGAAGGACAATGTTTTGTTTCTAAATCAATGACATTATCTAATGCAAATATTCTTTTAATCCAAAGAGATTTCTCTAAACCTTTACAATAAAAGGTTGAATTCTTTGCGCATAATTGATATACAAGGTTTCGTATGCATGATACAGTATATCCAGTTTTGCTATTCCATTTCAATCCATGCAAATTTAATATTAACCAATCAATTTGTTTTTGACATCCTAGTGATAATAAATTATATTCTACTGGTGATTTTACCAAGCAATGGAAATTTACTGTATCATCGCATGCAGTTAAACAAAACTCACGAATAATAAATTCGTTATCAGACATTTTAAAACCTTGAATATCGATAATATACTGATTTACACATGGTGAAATTTCATTTGTATGAAAAATAAAAAACGGAATTATCTGTCCAACAAATTCTGTATTTTGTAAAAGATCACAAGTTTTATGCATAAAGCATAGAAATGAGATTTCACTATGTTCTTGTTCAAACACTTCAAAGAGTTCACTAAGAGTTTTGTCAAGAGATAAATACTTCACTGCAAATGATCCAGTATTATGAAAATGTCTACATTCATGAGGAAGATGTAACTTGCATTCCACGCATTCCATTTGATTATTATTGTGTAAGTATACTTTTATAGTTTTTAATACACAGTTCACATTAATGTTTTCACCATTACATAACACACATAAAACACTAGCACTATTCGAATACATGTTTTCAATCTGAAATATTCGCTTTCCGTTTGTCTTTTCTTATTAAGATCTCTAGTAATTCCGGTAAATAGTCTGTATCACTTAATAATTCCACATAGGCATCATAAAATTTTTCTCTTGTTAATAGTCCGATAATATGCGTGTTTGCGTACAAATAAAACACATCATCTTCAACACTAGGACTTGCTATAATACTCCAAGCGCGAATTTCCAATAATTCTGGACGCATAGTCATACAATCATGATCAAAATCATGATTAGATCCTGTTGTACATCCGTCACATATTATTGTTTCATTAAAATTCCATTTTTCAATAGCCTTCTTTATACATTCGCGATCCACTTTTTCACTATTACAACAACAATCTAAAGCCCAAAATCGTGATGTTCTTGATAATACAATTGGAGATGATGGCGGTGTTGGTGAAACTGCTAGCGCTGGTGAATCTATTGCATCAAAATCAAATTCTTCATCTGACGATGATTCGTATATTTCTGTTTCAGCATCAGATATTGCTTCAATATTGCTATTGCAAAGATCGTTCTTCTCATACGACTTCATGATGTATCTTTATATATATTTTGTCTCTTATAACCTGTATTTAAAGTATTTTCATAACCGCAAGGTAATCACGTGTTCGGCATTCCCAATATTAAAGTTATTTTTATTAGTTTGTCCCCAATTTGCAATGTTTATCTCCCACGTCCGCAATCTTTCTTTTGTTCACCTACCGCGGCGCCAAAGTTATTTCTATTAGTCTGGCGGTATTCTGTAATGTTTACCAAACGTGTCAACGGTCTTCCTTTGTATTTGAATTCAAGTTTTAGCAACGTCCTGCAAGCACACATCATCACTCTTACCCAACCGGTTTTCCAAAAGCGCGCGAAAAGTTCAGTTCATGTCTTAAGTTCACCAGCAAAAGACGTACGGAAACTATGCTCTGTATATGTACTATCATACTGTATCGTACCGTACACGTGATTTTACAACGTTCACCGAATATGCTCACACCGTGTTCGAGTAATAATTACGAAAAATAAAAATAATACGATCCAACAAATTAAAAAGTCCCGCATGAATAAATATTTCCCTCCCTTCATACAGTGTTCACCTATGGTGTCAAGGGTCCCGGGTTCGATCCCAGTACGTATCACATAAACTTTTACACATTATAAGTGTTCTCACCTTCTAATAAAATGGTTTCCTACCACATTATGAGATTTCATAGAAATCGATCCATAAAATAAGTTGCTCCGAGTAATTTATTACGAGAGGTTAAATTAATAAAAAGCGAACCGTTAAATATATATTAGGAGAGTATCTTTTTTATTCTCTCACATATTGTTCGAACATCTTATTTACTCCGACTAATTTATTAGGAGAATATCTTTTTATTCTCTCACATATTGTTCGAACATCTTATTTTTAACAAATTATATATTTCTCAATGTAAGTTTCTATTAGTCAAATCCATTTGTATAATATGAGATTCGAACTGAGCGACTAATTTATTATGAGAATATCTTTTATTCTCTCACATATTGCTCGTGTAATATATTCAATATTATTATTATTAATGTAATCACTACTACGGATTATTAATTTAATCACTCATACGGATTATTAATTTAATCACTACTACGGAATATTAATTTAATCATATCAACAGATTTAATTCAAATCGAACCAATTCAAATTTCCATTATTATTTTTAAAAATAGCCAGTATAGAAGCTGTACACACGTATACACACTCGAAAAAGAGCACATGACCTTTACAACAATACAGACATGTCAGCACAACTAAAAAAAGAAATATAAGAACTTTCCAAATCCATGTCATCAAACCCTAATGACATACACGCCCCCCTCTGCCAACACATCCCATTAAAGGAAAACATGACTTTCTAAATTAATTATTACGTAAAGTACCGTTAACATTCTTCCTTTCGGGTTTAAAAGTTCGTCAATAACTACTTTCTATGCATTTTCTTCAAAATAAGCCTTCATTGGGAAAATATATAATTTATAAAACATAAATAATACACACATATTAAGTGTCTGTAAACACAAGCACGTGGTACGTTATACATATATACATGGTGAACTTCAAAGATGTACACATACTTCGGGAGGTGATTAGTAATATCAAAAGAAGACAAAATGTTTTCTTGTATGTTGTCGAATTCCGTGTCTTGTACGACTGACAGAGTGCCAATTTGGTATTGGAAATTGAATCCTGACAATTGGAACGGAACCGAAAGATGTGCATATACTTTGAGAGGTGATTCGTGACATGAAAAGAAGACAAAAAGTCCTCTTGGAGGTCACGAATCACCTCCCGAAGTATGTGAACACTTCGAATGTCTCGTTCCAATTGTCAGGATTCGATTTTGGATTCCAAGTTGGCCCCCCTGTCACTCGTACACGACGCAGAAATCGACAACATGCAACAGAACTTTTTGTCTTTTTTTGATGTCATGAATCAGCTCCCAAAGTATGTGCACATCTTTCAGGTTCACCCAGTATGTATGAAATGCATAACAAGCTTCGTTTTTATATGTACAATAAAAGAAGATATTAACAAACAAGTATGTTTCTATATTCTTTGAACATTATCTATGACTTGAATCTATTTTTTAATGGTATTGAGTATTTATCTTCATTATTTCGAGTTACATTTTAGTGCCTATTTTACTGCCTATTTTTTAAATTTTTAGTGCCTAAACATCCGGTCTCTAATTATTATTATTATTATTATTATTATTATTATTATTATTATTATTATTAAGATCATAGAGTAAGCAAACTGCTTGACCTTGCAAAGTAGGAAATTTATATACTAGCAACTAATGAAGCTGTGCGTTCATAGAAAAGTCGAACGAAATACAGTATGTATTGTTTAATTGTAGCTTTTTTAAATCTCAATAAACAAGAGTAGCTCTTAAGAATGTTGAGTACCTGCACCATCATGGTTTTTTTTCAGTCCATTAATTTATGAGGAAATATTTTTTTATTTTTTTGAAATAAACAAGAATTTTAGTCAGTTAATTTTACTGACTTCTTCTTGAGATCTTTAAATGTATTCTATGCGATTTAACTACTGTATTATGTAATTTTAATATTTATAAATAAAAACTAAAATAATATTACAGTAATATATAAGAATATTTTTAAAGCAAGGAACACTTAAATAGGCCAGAAGGACAAATTGGTAAAATTGAACTATTAAAATCTCGTATATTTAAAAGAAAAACACTTCCTCAGATAAGTCAATGGGCTAGAACAAAAGAAGATAGCAATTCAATCCAAGAAAATAACACACACACACACACAAACAATTCAACATCCAAGAAAATAACACACACACACACAAGCACACCCCCTTTCATTAGTCTTTTTACGAAAGCTACCCTGAAACGAGGGCGTGTCGTTTGTTACAACCAGAGGTAAAAATGAGGGGAAACACGGGACACGTCGTCCCCCACTTCCAAAAGTATCTATGGCGTCCCTTCATACCATAAAAAATATAATAGGCAAATATAGGCACAGGGGACGGCGTGACGTCATGCGTCTCCCAACCTTTTCAGATCCATTTTTACCTCTGGTTAAAATTTTGGTGTTGTTTGACACAATCCTCATTATGCAGAGTCGTTTTGACGTATGATTAGCATCATACTAAAGGCCTGACTACTGCAGGAAACATGTTAGTCGACTTCTTTAATATGCCACTAATGACGCTTCAAAACGACTCTGCATAGGGCCCAATATTTTCATTGCAGATTTAACAAATGTTATTAGTGTGAAGATTAGCACGGGATGCAGACAAGGTTGGACGACGACAAGCCTGGACACTTAATTTTGGTCGCTCCCGACAAGGTTGGACAACGACAAGGTTGGACGACGACAAGTCTGGACAACGACAAGCTTGGACACTTCTCAATTTATCCTCTTGCGCCAGACACGAACGAATTCCTGAGGTGTCCAAGTTTGTCGTGGTCGATCCCAACAAGCCTGGAAACATCTCATTTTGGGTCGTTGACGACAAGGTTGGACGACGACAAGCCTGGACACATTCCTGGGGTGTCCAAGCTTGTCGTGGTCGATCCCAACTAGCCTGGACACATCTCATTTTGGGTCGTTGACGACAAGGTTGGACGACGACAAGCCTGGACACATTCCTGAGGTGTCCAGGCTTGTCGGGATCGATTTTGGATCGCTGACGACAAGGTTGACCAACGACAAGCCTGGACACATTCCAATGGGCCGATTTGGTGCATTCAAAGCACGTAGCAATAAGTTGTTTAGCGCTGAAAGAGCAGCATTGCGTGAATTTCCACCAGAAAAGTTTCGTTCCGTTTCCAGATTCGGGAGATGATAATACCCCGGAAAGTAGCACCGCATGCTCCATAAAGTTGCTGTGTTCTTTTTTACCAAAAATATTTCAATCCAAATTTAAATTTTGTGAAAATGAATATATTTATGGGTGTGTATGAAAAGGTACAAGTTCTCGAGTATTGAGCTATTGGTGTTTTCTTGATGTTTGTTAAAAGTAATAACCATATAAAATGCGGTTTGAATACAATTTCAGCATTAAAAATTACTTTCATAAAGTTAAAAAAGGTATACACTTTTTATATACAAGTGTTTTTATGTACATTTAATTTTAACAAATCAAAATATCTTTGGAACGAAGAACAATTTTCAAATTCGGTTTACGCAAGAAGATAGATAGTGTAGGGGGCACCGTGAGACGCTATAGAGTAGAATATGTGGATCTAGTCTTCTTCTTCTTCCCGAGTATTATCGATATGCAAAATACTGATTCCCCATTTCATCCTCGGTAGTTCGCAGTGGAACAACATAAACAGTCTCTTTAATGTATCCTACCCCACACAAAGTGAGAACAGGTGATAATCCACTGTTAGAGATCCTCATGCCAGAAATTCTGGAAAATTTATATGCTGATTTTTCGAATATCACTTCTGATACGAACATCACCCTTATTGGAAATTTTATACTGATATTTCCAATAAGTATATTATAATGTATACACGGTGAGGAAATGCAAAGATTTTGGGATATGATGGGAAGGGGGGATCGGGAGAGTCATGCTAAGCACAAATGCTTATGTAAACATAGGGTCTATTCCCCTTCGTTTCGGAGATAGGGGTGAGGGTAACGTTTTTCGTGGTGTACTTGCCAATTTTCGTTTGAAACATTATAGCCCACCCTGTAGTTGGTCTTACGTTACATGCAGCTTATCCCAGTATTTTCCTATTTTTTAAAGGTTAATAGCCTTAACGCCCGACTTCATACAGGGAGATCTAGTTTCTTAAAAATATATTGGAATACTATTACCTATTTCTACTACATTATACTACTACTACTACAACTACCTACTACTACCACCACTACCACTACTACTACCTACTGCACTACTACTACTGCTACCACTACTACCTACTACTACTAATACTAATACTACCACTACTACTACTGAAACTACCTATTGCTACTAACACTACAACTACCTAGTACTACTACAACTACCTACTACTATTACTACACCTACTATTACAACAACAACTACTACTATTACACCTACCTGCAACTACTACTACTACTACTACCTACTACTTACTACTCCAACAACAACAACAACAACAACAACAACAACAACAACAACAGCAGCAACTACTACTACCTGTTTGGAGTGTTAACATTGATCTAAGTGGCATCAAAATCTATATAAACGACACTAATATTGGTAATTTTCGACAAATTTTACATTTCAGTCCCTCCACCTCCGCCTTTGGACGCGCTAGGGGTGTTCCACTCCAACATTATAATCCGCCAGACTATAAGGTATATGTGTGCCAAGTTTCGTTCAAATCGGTTTAGTCGTTCTTAAGATATTTCATTAACAGCATTTATGCCATTATTTATATTTCAACCCCTCAACCTCCGCCCCTGGACGCGCGAGGGGTGTTCTACTCCAATATTATTATCTGTCAGGCTATAAGCTACGCGTGTACCAAGTTTCGTTCAAATCGGTGTAGTTGTTCTTAAGATATTTCATTAAAACCATTTATACCATTATTTATATTTCACTCCCTCCACCTCCGCCCCTGGACGCGCTAGATGTGTTCTACTCCAACATTATTATTCGCCAGACTATAAGCTGTATGTGGGCCAAGTTTCGTTTAAATCGGTAGAACCGTTCTTAAGATAATTCATTAAAACAATTTATGCCATTACATCGCCATTTAAAAAGCATTGGGTAGTGTTCCACCCCCTCCCCCTCTGCATCGGGGTGAGTATGGGGTGTTTAACCCCGACAGTGTTGGTTGTCTAGTAGCAAGAAATATTTGTGCCAAGTTTGGTCTAAATCGGTTCAACAGTCTAGGAGGAGATGTGGAACATACATACATGCAATCATTTTTATATATAAGGATAACCGATACTTGGTCAATAAACCGTTTTTCTACAAAACTGGAAATACAATACTATTCCCAAACATACGAAGGCTCTACATTTCCACGTAGGAACACAAATTACAATAAAAATTGTGACAATAATAACAGTAACAATTAAAATAAGAGAAGAAATTATAATAATAATTATTATTAAACAAGCAAAATTGTTTGTTTCCAGTGGAAGTCATTATTTCACAAATAAACCGAGTAGTAAGAAGTGTTTGTGGCGTCTAAAGAAGATAACAACTTGACACCTGTGTATAGTTTTCCCCAAATTAGAAACAGTTTCTCTACTAACAAAGTTTCTACTCAAGAACAGTGAAAAATTGAGTTACAAAAGAGAATTTTAAAACATCCCTCCGTTACTTCCCTATTGTATGCAGTATTGAGACAAATTGCAGACCTCCTAAAAGCCTCTTTCATTAGCTTTAAAACAAGCTATAATATGTAATGTAAGACCAACTACAGGGTGTGCTATAATGTTTGAAACAAGAATGGGCAAGTGCAAGATGCAAAAAGTTATCTCCACCTCTATCTCCGAAACACTATATGTTCACATAAACAATTTTGCTTAGAATGACCTACCCTATCACCTCCCAAAGTCTTGGATCCAATATGGCGGCCGAAAGCATTTGTCATAAAAATACAGAGCCTAGACGCTGAGGCTAGAGACACCAAATGTGGTATAAATAATTACCATCACGAGGAGGTTAGAAACAGAAAATAAATTTGGGAAAAGTCTCCATCCTGAATCCAATATGACTCCTAAAATATAAGCACAGTTTATGCACAGCCCGTACTACTGAACCTAAAAATACGAAATTTGGTATAAAACCCTTTCATCAAACGTGCATTAAAAGAATAATAAAAATGTTCAAGAAGTCCCCATCTTGAATCCAATATGGCGGACGAGAATATATTTCACAGTCGCTGGGGATAGAAACCAAATGTGATAAAAATATTGATTATCAATATGTGATCACGCAATGAAGTATGAAAAAATCGTCATCTTGAGTCCAATATGGCCTCCTAAAATAAAAATCAAAGCTATATGTACAGCAAAGTGCTGAAGTTATATGTACCAAATTTGGTAAAATATTTTTGAGAATGAGCAAGTCAAGGAAACAACGCCAAATTTTAAAAAAGGTGCCATTGTGGATCTTATTTGGCAGCCTAAATAAAATAAGGAGTGCATATGCACAAAGCAAATGGCTGAAGCTATACAAACACAGAGTTTGGTATAAATGTGCATTATGATAAACTGGTAAATCCATTAGGTAAATTGGATAATACCAAGAATGTAATGGAGGGAATACGAGGGTATTCGGCGTATACTCACCTTACCTGCCCATTCTCATGAACATTTCTACCAAATTTAGTACCTTCAATTTTTATTTTAGGAGGCCATGTTGGATTCAAGACAACGACTTTTTCACACTTTATTTATCATTTCGTGATCACATCTTGATAATCAATATGTGTATTTCATTTGGGATTTCTATCCCCAGCGATTGTGAAATACATTCTCATCCATCATATTGGATTCAAGATGGCGACTTCATGAACTTTTTAAAGAAGTTATTTTCGTAAAACACGTTTGGTGAAAGGTTTTTATATCATATTTCGTATTTCTAATTCTCATTCTCATTCCCATTCATCATAATCAACATTTGTCTTTGGTGTTTCTAGCTTTAGCCACTTCACCTAGAAATATAGATGAAGGTTCTGGGTCCAGGGACTTTACCGTCCTTTAAAAATAGGACAAATTGCAAGAAAAGGTATTTTTGCAGGAATATGGAAGATTCGGTGTAGGGAAGTTCGCTGCAGGCCCTGGACATAAGATGAACGCTTCCAGACCCTGGACCTGTTGTATCAGCAATCCATCATTCCTAGCAATTCTTGTGCAGTTTAGCACATTTTACAATGATATAATGCATTGAGGAAAAAGTTTTAAAATTAATATTTATATATATATATATATATATATATATATATATATATATATATATATATATATATATATTTGTGTGTGTGTGTGTGTATATATAATCATCATTTTCAACCGATGTCGATCCACTGCTGGATGAAGGTCTCTTCAACTCTTCTCCATAACCATCTATTTTCTGCTTTTCTTTTCCATGCTATTCCACAGTGCTTTTTTCATTTCGTCACTCGATCTTGTATTAGGACACTTTCTTGGGCGTTTCCTGTCTCTAGCTATCCAGTCGAGAACTGCCTTTGTCCATCTGTCATAATTTCTTCTTACGATATGTCCCACCCACTGCCACTTCAGTCCCTTTATTTTCGCAATAATATTCGTCACTCCTGTCATCTTCCTGATCCACATATTTCTTTTCCTATCTTTTCGGGTTATTCCGAGCATACATCTCTCCATGCTCCTTTGTGTACTCTGCAGACTGTGAATGTCTGATTTTGTTAGTGTCCATGTCATAGCTCCGTATGTCAAAACAGGAGGAATACATTCATTGAAAACTTTCCGTTTCAGACACATCGGCAGATCACTGGCGTGATAGACCTTGCGAGCCTGAGCCTCCCCCAATAGCATGTGCAATTATTCCTACCTGAGTGATGGCCGTGGGGTCAGCACTGCGCAAATTTGAACCAAATTATTTTAGAACTAGTTGGCCAATGAAAATAAAGTTTTGGTCTAAAATGACAGTCTTTATTGAGGCAATGAAACTGTTGCAAATATTAAATTAAAATACTCTTCCTTAGTTATATATTTTTATTTTTTTAAAATGTTTTTTTTTCTATTCAACTAACAGGTGGGGTGAATAGGAACAAGCATTAATTGTTTGTGTTACTTTCCTATTGCATTGCAACTGACAAGAATTATCATCATTCCCTTACAGTAAGGCTTTAGCTGCGAGAGTTTCCTTTTTACCTTCCCAAAATAGAAATCGAACACATCTGGAACGTCGGGATAGCCACACACGAAATCGATATCAGATTTTCCGGAATGACGAAGAAAACTTACGAGCAAATTATTTTTGAACTTTGGAAATGTTTTCCCTTATTTGTTAAAATATCTTTTGATCATCAGTGTTATGTCATACTCTTGTAGGGAATAACCCTACTCTGCACACTCCACAATTTTATCAATAATCATTTCTTCTGTATTTTTTTACAGTATTCGATCTTGAGACTTCATGTTATATTGGTTTACATGTCTCTGTAAAACTGTTGTGGGTATGTCATATTTTTTACTAACACATCTTTTACGTTAGTTTGTTAACGATAATGCCCTTTTAGCTTTTTCAGTTAAGTCATTTGGGTATTTGCGATATTTTTGGCACGTGGTTATGGTTTATAAACTCAAGACATTATGTACCTGTTCACCTACCACTCTCAAAAATGCTGTTGTTAATTTATAAAAATGTCTTAAAATCAAATTATGAAATTTCAAAACTACTTTTGCACATGAAACATCGAAGTGCAGTCAAAAACAAATGCTTTGAAGCCCCACACGTCAAATTGCTTGGAGCGCCACCTTTGGAGTGAATAAGTTAAACTAAGTTAATTAGTATTAAGATTCTTCGAACAGTAGACCTCGCGATAAATTTCTGAAAGTTTTACTTAGGTTCGTCAGTTCTCATTTTTGGATAATTCATTTTCATTTTCTGGCTCCATCCTTATCTGATTTCACCCACCCCCCTCCACCTTCCTCCGAAACAACAGTAATTCTCGAAATATATTTGTTCATTTCCTGTCAAGGTAACGTTTCGATTCATCAGTTTCCATTTTTGATCACCCCTGTTTCATTTTCTGGCTACACCCTTAGCTATTTTACCCCCACCCCTCCGAAAAAATATGCCGTAATCCGCGAAGTACGTTTGCTCGTTTTCTGTGAAACCCACACAGCACATAATGTATAATATACGTATATTAAACGTCTAATACACGTTAGAATGTTTATTATACGTTTAATATACGTATATTATACATTGTGTGTTGCGTGGAAAGTTTTGTTTCGATTCGTCAGTTTTCATTTTTTGATCACCCCCTTTTCATTTTCTGGCTACACCGTATCCGATTTCATGCATCTCCGGAAACAAAGGTCGTAATCCCCGATACATGTTTGTTCATTTGCTGTGACAGTTTCGTTTTGATTCGTCAGTTTTCAATTTTAGATCACCCCCGTTTTTGTATTCTTACGATTTTATTCCTTATCCGATTTTACCCCGCTCCCTCCGAAACAATAGGCCGTAATCCCCAAATATGTTTGCTCATTTCCTGTGAAAGGTTTGTTTTGATTCGTCAGTTTTAATTTTTTTAGACCCCCCCTTTTCCATTTTCTGGCTACACCCTTATCCGACCCCCCATATATACACACCTGCGAAGTAACAGATTGTAATGTCCGAAATATGTTTGGTCATTTCCTGTGGAAATTTCGTTTTGATTCGTCCGTTTTCATTTTTAAATAACCCTCTTTTCTACTTTCTGGCTACACCCTTATCCGATTTTACCCCCTCCCCTTCCTCCGAAACAATATCTCATAATTGCTTATTTATTAAGCTCTTGTAACAGAGAGGAGTTCATCAAATTCGTTTTTAATTGTGGTTTTCTTCGTTTTTCTATATTTTCGCACTATTAAGAGAGAATTTCACTCCCTTCCCCTGGTCCGATTTTGTTTCTCAACGAACTCGACCTGTCATTTGAACCAATAAACACTCTGTGAAATGAACAGTAGACCTCGTGAGAAACTTGCGAAAGTTTCATTCGTATTCGTTAATTTTCACTTTTAGATAACCCTCTTTTGTAATTTTCTAGCTACACCCTTGTCCGATTTACCCCCCAAGGCATGGGTGTGAAATAATAATAATAATAATAATAATAATAATAATAATAATAATAATAATAATAATAATAATAATAATAATAGTAATAAAAGTAGAAATTATTTTGAGGCTGTCCACTGTCTTTACATAGTGCACTTCACTAACTTTGCAATAGCTAAGTGTGGCTTCAATGTGGACCACAACGATTGAAGAGCACTGGCAGAACCCATACAATTATAAGATTATCAATGCTCTGAATTTAACTGCTAATTCTGTTGTAATCCAGACAACAGAGCACACGAAACTGCAAACTTTAAAGATTAATGACTAGGCTGCAACTATTCAACCTCTCTCAACACTGTTTGAATGAGTAAAAAAGACAGCGGTTGAAACTCAAGCATAAACCCTGAGCTTTAGCTCAGTAAAAATGTGTATTTTTCTCAGTGTATTCAAACTTCCACACTAGTAAACATTCCAAAGTGTATTTTGTTAGAAACGTCTACATAAGCAGTAGCGTAACTAAGATCGCATGGGCCCTCCCGCAACATTCGAAAATGGGCCCTTTCTTTAAATCTTTTGTTACTTTTGTGGGCCCTCCCGTACTGCGGGGTCTGTGTTTGTACACAACTGTACACAAGGCTACATTTCAGAGCGTTTGCTTCCAAACAAGTAATGTAAAAAAAAAATATATAATATTAAATTAATGTAATAATAAAAACAAGTAAAATTACGGAAACAAAACTTGCCAAAGGTAATATTCACTAAGGGCCGGTCCTACAATCGGCTGAAATCTCTGTGGTACCACTTTCCTCCGGATGTCTTCGTGATAAGTGTCCTACAATCCTTTGATAAATTGCAGGTAGCTGCTAAACCCTTGAAAACTTTACAGGTGGTTTTAGCAACTGATAAACGGTTAACGGCAGGTTGTTTGAAGCGTTGCAAGCATCGTAATTTTGTCGCTGAGTCTTGCGACTGCATTAGAGATTTTAGAAACAACATTTGTTTCGTTTATCATTATTAAAAAAGGGATTTAGTCATTTTTACATGTTACTCAGCGACTAAACTAGCAATATTTCTATTAATATTAATTCTTTTTAGCTACTCTTCGAAGTAGGTTTAGTGACATTATTATTGAAGTCGGTGGCAACATTAATTTTAGCAAACGGTAATCAAAGCAGATTAACTTCTTATTACAATATTTCACAACTAAATGCTATTTCTATTGTGCTCTTTAGGTAAGTACAAGTATGATAATTCCATTAAAAATAACTATTGAAAGATTTATTTGAATAAAATAGAAATATACGTACAGTGAAACCTCTCTAAAGCGGACAGCCGTGGGGAATCAAAAATTGTCCGCTATAGAGAGGTGTCCGTCTTAGAGAGGTTTCGATATTTTCTTACGTAAATTAGTAAATAAGGTGATATGTAATTACAAACTATTGAAGGTAATTTATCAAACCGTTCTATGACTGTGGGCATGTCGATATCTGCGGATTCTCCACAAATCGCTTTGAAAGAAATTTTGTGTAATCCGAAACTTCTCTAACCACTCGTTCGAGACCTTGAAATCTGAAACATTCATTTCTGTTGCTACCTCTAAATTCTTAGCTTTTAGCGTCGACTCTAACACAGGATTTTTTTTTCATTCCGCACTCTATAAAAACATTCACTTGCACACCAACTTTGTTCAAAGCAATGAGACACAATTTTCATTGTCATTTTCACACCACAACTTTATTAACTTGTCTAGGTTTTATATGATCTCAGGTGCTTGAGTTTTACCGATACAAAAATTTTCAGCTATCCTTCGCACAGCTCAGTATTCTTCGAAAATTCAATCAATTCGATTTTAACATTAGCGCTTCTCGTGGCATTTCGAAAGCTCACAACAACTTACACCTTATTGCTTCCGTCTACAAATAGAGGCACTAAGACAATATGCGAATACGTGAACAAAAATTACCAAACATGTCTTCTGCTTGATTCCAGCAAAACAGTAAAATGACGTGCCATCCCAAATGGCAGGCAACTGTCAATCACTTGATTTTAAAACAGGTTGGGTGGGAGTGGAATGCAAGCAAAGGATATGAAGGTGTTGTTAAACAAAGACGCTTCATCTGAGTTTCTGAACAGCCAGTTGACAAGGAAAAATGTTATTACAATGTTTCCTTGGTGATATATGTATGCATTTCTGAAAATGTATTTTTTTGTATTTTTCAACTTGTTTCTAGAGAAAGTGTCCGTAATATGGAGGTAAATAATACCTATAAGAGACAGAAAAGACTGTCCGTGTCCGTACTAGAGAGTGTCCGCTTTAGAGAGGTTTGTCAACATGGTTTTTCCTATTACAGTGTTTGGGGATTACAAAATATGTCCGTTATGAGAGGTGTCCGCTTTATAGAGGTGTCCGTTAGTAGAGGTTTCACTGTATTTAAAACCGGCAACCGAACGTCATCATAGCTTAACAGCATGCCAAAAGTACCAACATGTGTGTCGAATTGATCATTATGAAAACGAAGTAGTATAACTACGAATTAGATACCATAAATCAATAATGTAATTCTTTCTTCATATTACAATTCTACTACTCAATATATCAATACAAAATACATAATTAATGTTCCAGTCGTTATCAGTTGTTGCAGCTAGAGCATTTACCAGCCAATCAAATGATTCGTTACAATTTGCGTTCGAAATAACTATGTATGTATGAACTGGAAACGCCTTAACTGGTAGAGTTTGTTGGAACAGACATTTCAAATTGGGTCATGAACGACAAGCCTGGACACATTCCTCAAGTGTCCAGGTTTGTCGCGGTCGATCCCGACAAGCCTGGACACATCTCATTTTGGGTCGTTGACGACAAGGTTGGACGACGACAAGCCTGGACACATTCCTAGGGTGTCCAAGCTTGTCGTTGTCGATCCCGACAAGCCTGGACACATCTCATTTTGGGTCGTTGACGACAAGGTTGGACGACGACAAGCCTGGACACATTCCTGAAGGTGTCCAGGCTTGTCGGGATCGACCCCGAGATGCTTTGATATATCTCATTTTGGGTCTCTGACGACAAGGTTGGCCAACGACAAGCTTGGACACAAAAAGTGTCCAGACTTGTCGTCGTCCAACCTTGGCGCGGTCCCATTAGCACATACCTGAGGAAGTAGCTAAGGGTTGCCAGGTACTTATTCATATTGATTCACTCTGAAAAAGTGGTAAGTATTGGACGAAATATGCTTTGAACTAAACATTCCTGGACGAAATGTTTCTTGGACCAATTGTCTTTTGGACGAAATGTCCTTTCACGGGCGTCTATGGCGGGGAAGACGATGGGGACGCGTCCCCACAATATTTTGAAGTACGAAAATTCAATATTTTATTATAATTTATTTTTTAACGACAAAATAACATATAAATAATAATTATTATATTATTAGGAATATAAAATTCAGGCTGTGAAACGATTATAACAGTTTTTGATATGTCTCAGGGGGTCCGTGAAGATAAGATGAAAAGTAACAAATTGAATCGAAGATAATACACAGGTTGGGCTAAGTTACAGTGCTAGTTGAGTATTATTAGTATTAAATAGCAGTGTTGTAATTTATTATGTATGATACAATCAAGTTGCTGTAAAATAAAGTATACGAAAACTTACACTTAAGTCCATATTTCTTGGAAGAAGGTTCAAAGCTCCAATCATAGTCTCAAAGGGGTGTAATATGCCATTACAGTCTAATGAGATTATGTTTTTAATAGGAGGGTGCCCGAAATTTTTGCACCGACTGTACTTGACGTTCAACAAAAAATTTCTGGCTGTTCATATAATTCATAATATTGTTCGTTATTCTATTTCAAATTAACATGGAAAACTGTAAAAAATTCATTACGGATTATAGTTTTGGGAATCAATATCTTTATTTATATATTAAATTAGTTATAAGTCTTGCATATGGATATGTAAAAGGATTATTACAATTCTTACGGTGTCAGTGCTATCTGAAAATATAGATCCACTATTGGACGGAACTCTTCAGATTAAATAACCAATCTAAAATTCGACAGAATTTTCAGGACCACCCTTCACCTCTCTTTAGATACCTAGGTCCCTCTAAAAACTAGTTTAATCCAGATTTTACCAAATTTTATTTGTTTCAAAGCCCCACCGCCAAAAATGCTTTGTTTTGATTGGATGATAAACCCACGCTATGATATTAGGGCGCAATTATTTCCATTCCATGCCGGGAAGTGTTACTGAAGACACTAGATTCTGATCGTCTAGCTTAAAAAGTCGAAAAGGAGCTAGAAAAGCTGCAAACAAGGTAATATTTGGGATTTTATTAACATGTACAATCACTGGAAGTCTTGAGGAGCCATGAACTATTAAATTTCATAGTAAAACTGGACTAAAAAGCTGAAATAGTAAGTGCAATATAGTGACGCCATGATTGCATCCACCGATCGCTATGGACAGGATTCCGAAGTAGTGTGATTTCCGTTTTCCTTTTCCTAAAACCGGTTCTGAAGATCAGTGTTTTCCCCTGATATTTTACACCTTCCAATTTTCCTGCTAATTGAGGGTTACAAGACCTGTCCATTTATAGATTTGTTTATGTAGGTAGCGAGTGATTTTTTTAAACATACATGGCGGTATTTAATTTCGTTGTAGTTAGAATAGTAATCACAATGCACGTGTAAATTTACAGTAAGGGCTCCTATCTGACTCCCAAATTGGGAGTACGGCTTCCAGCAGGATGAGTTGAACATGTAGTTTGTTCCGGGTTCCTGCCCCTTCAGGGCAGGGGTCCTATTGTTAGTCAACACTTCGATACGTCCCCTCGGGGCATTGATTAAACAGGTTGATTTTAAGAATGTGATTCAGTGAATACAAGGGCCAATTGGCCTTGTTTCTTTCTTCCCCTTTCCTTTCGAGCCGATTTAAAATGGTAAAATATGAATGTTTTCTGTGTATATTTATTAGTATAACATGTATTAATGATAGTGACGATTGGTGTGTATTGGCATGATGTGTCTTGTAGTTTAAGTAGTATGTGTATATTTGTAATGTAGTATCAGTGGTAGTGGTAGTTAAGTGATGAAAGAGTGTGTGAGATAATTAAATATGGACAGTGTAGTATTTACTATGCGATAAATTTTTTATTATTCCGTCATTAAGTGAACTCATACACAATATTTAAAGGTGAACGTAATATAGTACAATAATTCCGTGTACAAGGTCACATTCAGTTGTTCAAGGGCTGATTATATCGTCGCTACCCCCTAGTGTCAAAAGTCAGTACTAACCGCCATTCGCATGTCGATATTCTTAGTGATTTAGTTTCCGTGAAATTGACCTTTCTTTTCGAAATAAAACCTAGAAGGTATAATTCACAGCCTATATGGATGTACAGTTAGGTCAAGTGACCCAAAATTAATATATCCTGAAAATTTCAACATTCTGCTTAGTCTAGAAATCGAAATATTTAAGTAAATAAACAATACGTAATTTTTTAACAGAAGTCGGGCGATATGATGCTAGTTCTTCGCTTTGAAATTATATTAAATGTTCATTTTTTCTTTGTGGCTGCAGAATAATTTCATTGTTGCTGCAGAATTTCATAAACATTAAATATTATCGCAGATAATTCTATTTTCAGTAAACATATGTAGGATTTTTTTTCCGTTCTTAATAAAGCTACCAGGTATTACATAGTATTGTGTGTGTGGTGAAAGAGTCTTGAGTTCGAGTGAGGTTGTCGTGCGGTGATCGGAATGGGAAATGTTTGTAGTGATTATAGATTTTAAAGTGCTATGATGAAATGTGTATATGAGCTGGGCGTAGATAGAGGAGACAGGGTGTTTGTAAAATATAGCGTCGTAGTGAATGAAAAGAATGATGATATGAATATAATATGAATATTAATACGAATATGAATATGAAAGTGTATGAATATTGTAGTAAATGAATATAGAAGATAGAACACCCATATAGTTAAATATATATAGTAGCCCAGTGAATACTTCGCCGCGTGCTGATATATAGATATTGAATAGATACGTGTAGCTACAAACATCTCGGGTTCTGACCCCTGCACCATAATATCACGCGGACCGGAGGGCGATATATAGTCGGACTATGGTAATGCTTTGTAGTTTAATGGGTTATAGTAATAATCAACCATAGTAATACCATCTGATAGAATGGGTAGCATCATATAATCGCTGATTATACATATTGAATAATAAATTACGAAAAGACAGTAGTAGTTATACAACAGGGCTGTAGTGAATTATATTTTCTGGTCGGTTTTAAAAATAGAATATCCTGCTCTGTGAGATTTTTTTTCTCTTCACATCACCTACTCGGGCTAGCTTATAATGTTCATGGAGGCGACAGCTCTGATAGGGTTACAGAATCAAAACAATTAATTATTGAAATTTATTATCCCGTACCCGGGCATCGACCTCTCCCCCCTTGAATATTTTCGTTTTCTTTTCTTAGTTTTCAAACTAGATAGTGACGGAAATTAATCGATGCCTCAGAATTTAGCGCATTCTGGGAAGGGGAGCTATCGGTGAAGTTTGGCAATAGAAATCACCGATCCAAAATTCAGTTTATTTAATTTTTTTTATTTTGGCAAATCATTAGTTAGGGATATCTTAGCTAATACTTTTACTCTAGTTTCATTACTGTCCTTGAACCTTCTTAGTTCTTCTAAGGGGTCGAATATTTTTTCTTACTTAGAGATTTCAAAATTGGGGACGCAGTTACCTGGTCCCTTCCCCCTCTCCTTTTATCCTGCTGGTCTGGGCCGGATACGGGGATCGGATTTCAATCTTACAAGCAAATTCTTGTGGGATTGGGATCTGATGGACACAGAACTTGCATCCTTGGCAGCAGGGCCTCCCTCCTAGTTTACGTATTTAAGTAAACCACCCTCTTTCGGCATATGTGAATATTTTGGCTATGAGTTGTTATATATTTAAATTCGATCACTCTTCTGTGTAGTGGGTAGTGCTTTAATCTTTCTCCTTTCGTTGGCGCCGCTTTCTCTCTCTTGTCTCTTTCTTCCTTCTTACTTCGAGATTTTTTTTTATTATTTTCAACCTTCCCCCCCGATTTTGAACTTGTTGCTTACGATTTATTTAACGTACAACTCTGATCTGAAATTACCAGCTGAGACGTTGCAAGACACGATTCATGGATAAAGTAGATAGTGATTGGGTCCTCCATCACATTTTGACCTATCGCCGAAATGAACAAAGACTCCATATTTGACGACACTTCAATTACGTTTTCTCACCGTCGTCCTCTTAAGTTATTTTTTTTAATCCGTTGGTCACTTTCCTTTCTGTTTTGGTTTTCGATTACCTTGTAGTTAACCTGGGCCCAGAAATTGTATTTTGGTTTATCTAGTTATATCTTTAGGAATGCTCTGTGTTACGTGCCTGCCTCACAAGGTTTTTTTTCATTATTTAAGCACGAATTGATTATATAAAAGCTAAAATTTATAGACGTGCGGTATCAGATAAAAAATTCAATTCTTTTCAAATGTAATGTTGGAAGTCATTTGTTTTCTTGGACAATGTTGCAACCTTTTCAAAAAATTTATTGTTGGGGTGATTAATTTAAATGTGTGCGCATTTATTATAAATATATATATATATAGAGAGAGAGAAATGAATACGTCGAAATGTATATGTAATTAGTATGTGAATATGATTTTAAAGTAAAAGTATGATATTAAATGCATTATATGAATATATGTAAGAGCGCTCGTGTCTGTCCCCCTAAACGTGTATTGGTTGCTATAGTTTGCCAGTAAGTTTTCCGACGAATTTAAGAATGTCGATTTTGTCAAGAATACCGCCGTGCACTCAAGTAATTTTCCTTTTCTTCTGAATCGATGTAAATAATAACCTCTGTAATTATGTAATGGCATGTATTGAAAAGTAACGGCAGGTCTAAACGTAACCCACATCATAACGAATATTATCCCTGAACAACTAACCTAAAATCATTGTGGAAAGTGCACCTTGAATCCTTCTCACCTGCATATGTATCCTGTGACTTGACCAGTTTTTTTTTTCATCCTCAATTTGAACCATCATACTCCGTACACCTGTGGAAGATTGTTTTTCTTTTTTTTAAAATCCGAACCATGTATACAGATATATAAAAGTGATCTAAAGGAAAGGTCTCGTGACGTGTCCCAGTGTTGGATAAATAACTTGAAATTATTCAATTAATAAGTTTGGAAATAGACCGTCTAAGAGGAGAAACATCCTTTGGTGTAAGTGATTTTCTCGAAATCCCTAGATGGGTATAAACGTAGCAGTGTGCGATTGCAGATATAAACTGTTAAGAGTTACAAACCAAATATAGTCGATGAATGGTTTTTTGTAAACCGCTAGATATATATTTATTTTTTTTCTCTTTTCTTTCCTCTTTGTCCAATTTTTTTAAAAGTGAAATAAGTGTCTTTTGTGCGTATGTCGCAAATCATAATTTTGCTTTAGCATGCCTAAGATATGATACATGTAATTATATTTTTTTTTCCTTTCCATTTGTCAATATGATTGAATATACAAAAATTTACTAAAATATAACACTATGTACTCTATTAATATATAACCAAGAACTTGTGCTTTTAATATTTTCTTCATAATTACTTGTTTTGTCTTTTCTTTTCACTATGAATGTAATAAACTATTTGTACCCTTGTAGCTAGTTGATTTTCCTTTAAACATATATACACTGTCCTGAGTGAGTGAGCGTGTGAATGCATGATAGATTTAATTTAGGTAATTTCAGTGATATCCTTTGTCATATTAACATCTGTAATATATGTGACATGTTTTAATAGATGTGTTAAGGTAAATAACCTAGGTCATGAAGGACCGCTACTAATGGTTTAAATCGGCTCTAGGAGTGAAACAAAAATAGCAGGATGAGCCTAAATACGACATCTTTCTTCCAGGAAGTTGAGACTCTTATTGATACGATACATAAATTTATATTGAGTTTATAAGTTTGATTTTTTTTTCTTTCTTTCTTGGCTAATTCATATGTGTGGTCGATCCTAGAGAACAGAGTTCAGATGCTGGATGGTTATCAATCACCGGTTGGAATAACAGTACAAAGAATGATTTCACTTTTCTCGTTTCCTGGTCTAGATCTGGGCAACCCCACGAACGTAGTGTCTGGAGCTAGGTCTGGGTGGTATGAGGGAACATGTGTCTATTCCGAAGCATTCCAAAATTGATTAGTCGTTAATAACATTTAGAATGATTCATCTTTCAACGACTTTCCCGACCTTTTACTATATTTCCGGAATTATCCAGTAATCTGTTTCTTATTAAAATACCCTATTTCTTTTCTTTCTTCTTTTCCTACCTCCTTCTTTTACCCTTCTACTTTCTTCTCCTTCTTTTCTATTTCTAAATGAAAGAAAACGGAGTCATGACTGAGAGTAGTCGCTATTGGCACGGTCAATAAGTTGTTTCGATGAGTTTTCTTCGGGAGTCCGATATGGGATAATTAACAATGAGATGAGTATGTATTGAGGGACGAACAATAACAAGAAAGTTTATTGGAATTTACTTTATTGGAGAATAATCTGGATTTCAATTAGTAGGTGATGTTTCGTAATCGCCCTCGTTCAAAGAGTATTAATTTTAGCGACTCCTCTACATTGCTATTTTCTTCGTTTACTACATTTTTTTTTACGTTTTCTTTCAGGGGAAAGTGACTAAACGAAGGTTAAGTACCATTGGATTATAACACAATGTCAATGTAGGCCTAATAGTTTTATCCTCCTTCATTAGTCGAGTAATAGTCCTTCAGGGTAATATTTAGTAGCTCATGAATGCAATGCAATGAGCTCATGAATTAGGTGTCTTATTTTCTCAATGAGTTATAGCACGAGGAAATTTTGTTGCTGTACTTGAATCTAATCTGAAGGTCCAATAGGCAATGTCACTAGAATAAAACCACTTTGTCCTATAAGATGGTTATACAGAGGTGACCAGATTCGAGAAATTCTAGATAAGTATGATGTTATACTAGAAACTCTGCATGATATTTCTGAAACCGAAATAGAGCTTATAAGATCTCCAGGTCTTCTAACCTATTTCGAAACTGGCATAACGCTATTGGGTCTATTACTTAGACAGAAAATAATTTGCATCCTGGAACTTCTGAATAAGTCATTCCATAGTCGGAAACAAACCGTAACAGGCTTGATTAAAGGTGTTGAAATCGTGTCAGGAAATATTCAGAACCTACACAACGAAGAATGTTTTGACAAAATAATACAAGAAGCTAATCAAGAAAGTAGAAAAAAATAATTTGAGCCCCATTTCATTGATAAGAATGAAGAAAGTACCAAGGAAGTACACAGGGCCAGTAGAAGATTGGGTTCCTGAAGATGTCAATGCATCATTAGGAAAGAATATTATGCCATCATTGATGCAGCTGTGAAAGGCCTAGAATTAAGATTTACTCAGTCGGATTTCCTGCGCGTTTGGCAACTAGAAGATTCGCTGTTATCAGGTGTGGTCGAAAAAGTTGACATACTTGAAAATTATCCAGAAATAGATGTAGCGTCATTTTCTCTTGAGATGAAAATGTTTTTGCAGAAGACTGGTGTGTCTTGGGTCAGACATACCTGCAAAGTACAACGAGAAATGGAACCAAAAGTTCAAGCTATGTTTAAAAACGTTGAAAACTTATTGCGTCTTTTGATTGTGGTGCCAGTTTCTTCATGTGAAGCTGAATGGAGATTTAGCTCCATTCGAAGACTAGAAGCACAATGACACAAGAGAGATTGATTATGTTATCATCTGTTACATCGTGATATACTGACCTTCTCAGCCTAGACAAGTTAGCAGACATTTATTGCAAGCAGTGATCGTCGCACGACGATCTTTGATCCAATCACCATTAAAAAATAGGTAACTAAAGTACATTAAGATGATTTTATATTCCTTACGTCATTGTATGTGTGAATTTGCTTTTTTCGTGTTGAATTATTTTAAATTTTATTGTTCAATATATTATTGAATAACTGGGAGATAATTTAATTTTGTTCTGTGTATCATGGCCATCTGTTTACTAAATAAATAAAAAAAAATGACGAGTCACAATCTAAAATTCGGCTGAGGTACTAGCATTTAAATCACTTCATTTGATGTCCCCCCAAATTTTACGTGCCAGAGACGCCAGTGTGTTCTTTGCACCAAATGTCTTTTGGACGAAATGTCATTTGGACCAAATGTCTTTTGGACAAAACGTCATTTGGAGCAATTGTCTTTTGGACGAAATGTCCTTTGGACCAAATGTGTTTGGACTAAATGTTTCTGGACGAAACGACCCCCAACCGAAGTGAAACCTTATGTAAAGAAGTTCCTTGGTTTTTGCGACTCGTGAATTTATTACGTTACAGTTTGGGGCTAGCTAGTTTTTTTTTGCCTTGAACCACGATCCGATTTTGGATATGCTTTACGCAGTGGTCGAAGTGAGACGGTATGCGGTGGTATGCCATACCGCCTCTGGTTTTTCAGTAATGAGGGTTTTTCAGTGATCAAGACAATATTTAAATAGCCGGTATATTGAGACAAAATCATCATAACCGCCTGTGCTTTTTTCTCACTTCGAACACTGGCTCTACGTAAATCGCATGTTGTAATGCGGATATTGAGAAGTTACCTGCGTATGAAAATAGCTGCAAATAAATTCACTACATATCTTATTTATTGTTATTACACGATTTTCTTAATTTGTATTTAATATTCAAATATAACATACCGATGTTCTGCCAATACCTCAGATGTTATATTTTAAACATAATAATTACTTATGTTTTGAAATGATTATATATATACAATTGATGTATTTTAATGTAATTATTTTACATAATTTTCATGCATTGAGGAAAATAGAATATCATAAAAAATTGTCACTTGAACGGGTATCAAACTCATGATTTAAACGCTCGAGGGTTTACCACTGAGCTAATATGACCGCTCTTGGAAAGCTGCTTCTAATGAAATATAACTAAGCTCATAGGTAAATGTTCTTTTCCGCATGGAAATCACAATGATGAAACGAGAGTGTGAATACATAATTTTGAAATATTGTATCATTAAGTATTTCGATCAATGTTACTTTTTCTGCACTTAATACCATTTCAACATGTCTTAAACTTAAAAGAAGACAAAACATATATGTACAAGTTTTCCCGATTCCTAAGGTTGACTTGGAGGTTCGAACCAGCAGCTTTAGTTTAGTGTTTTCCGAAGATACCCGAAGTTGGACTTCGAAAGTGTTCGTCTCAAAACAGCCATCATTATATCGCTCAATGTGTTTGGAATATGGTATGAGTCTTTACACGTGTATAACAATTCATTCTTTAAACAGTTTTTCGTATGTTTTAACATTTATGAAAACTTTTTAATATTATTATTATATTTGCGCACCATTTTAAGATTTCTTTCGCCAGTCGTTGATCAAGTCGTTCCCCACAATAGGCGTGTCGCGCAAGTAAACAATCATGTTAGGTACTAGCTTTTACCTATTGCTTCCTGCTCACAGCTCAGAGCATTGGTAACTATGTATAGACGTACAGTAGTACTTACTTTGTGGGAGTTGGAAGCAGGGCCGTACTGCAACCCAGAGGCCCACCGGGAAGTTACTTTCTAGAGGGCCCACTCACATGTACGTACTGCTCCTCCTCCGACAATAGAGTCTGGGAGTGTCACTCCGATCAAGTGTGCTGAAAAGTCTTGAAATGCAAATTTAAATTTTTGGGGGGCAGTAATTTCTCCCCTGGTACTGACTGATCTGACGTAATGCCCAATTCCCTATTCTTACTTTCAACTGTAGGCCTATAATAGGGTAGAGCGAAAAAAATCAAATTTTCGAGTATCCAATTCCAATAGGGCTCAAAAGTTGCGTATTCGCGTACTAATCAATGGGAAAATAACGAAAAATATCACACTTTTGATCTTTAGATCGCGCAAACGGCCTAAAGTTTGAAAAAAAATGACAAAAAACACCAAAATTTACCTTTGCGCAAGAAATATACAGATTACTATTTTTTTTTTCTATAATGTCTAAGTACTTTATTTTAGCTGTGTGAGATCATGTTTGTTAATAGTTCGTTAATGTGAATGATTTTATACATTTTATTTTCATAATGATTTTGCAGCTCTTCGCCCATTTCTCAACGTTCTTTTTTCATGAAATGGCCCGGAACTCACCACGAAGAGGTGGTTACAATTCGAGATCCACCCACACCGTACCCAACCATCATACCAATTAGAGTGTGTTAAATTATGTTGATTTAATCAAGGACGTTGTCTTAAATTCAGATTTCTTTAAAATCAAATTTTGTCATTGAGAGTCTTGAAAACAAAGTTTCTCTAATGTAGCCATCTCTGTTTTCATGTCCGCATGCTTTTCCTGCAGACTCTGTGACAAGTTTGACACATCTTTCAACTTCCTGAGTATGGCATGGAAAATTTAAGAACTCAAACTCATGACCAGATTTATCATACATACGTTTCTGTTGTCAAATTTCGAGCACTGGAGGGGGAGACAGCTCACTGTAGTCCGTGACATCAAAATTTATTAAAGGTGCCATAAAAGGTGGATTTACTGTAAACGCAAACCTTGCAAGAGATACCTCCATTAAACTGCTGTCTACAGAATATCAAAATATTGAAATAACTCATTACCCAAAAATAAAATTCTGTATCATTCAAATGTATATTTTTCAGTTATTTTTGATTAATTCACTTTACAGCAGCTGTTCGTACACATCTATGATCTAATCCATTTTTTTAAAAATGTATTGTACTAATATTTGACTACATAATTCATTCACATATCATTAATGAAATAAATTAAACTACTTTTCAATCACTTTTAAAACTGTCAAAAGTCTTAATGTTACCATAATAAAGCATAATAAAATAGTGCAAATCTCTGTGTAATATACGTAATCAAATTCATATCTAGTCTCATTAATAATATATTAATATAGAGTTCTTTTGTGTTTACATGTTTTCCTGGTAACACTATTTGAGCCGTATGGCTATAAATCCACATTATAAATCATATTTTGCCTGGGGGGTAGAATCACATGTGAGGGATAAATAATAATCTATAAAATTCACTTATGGGTATAAAGATGTTATAAAAAATGACCCACAAAATTCTGATACTGAAAGTACACACAACTCAAAGCATGTATAGTATATTGTACTTATTTCGCACAAGCCAAGACTATGGCCCCACAAAGGACTTATTTCATACTGAACCACACAGTCTTTAGGAAAACCCATACGTAGGTAGTTAATTTTAAAGTAAGGTATGAATAAATGAATTAAATTTATTTCCTTTAAGGATTTTTGGCGGAACAGAAAGAAAACTGACTTAAATTTGCACCTGCATAAGGTCCCTTATGATGCCCTTAACACGCGTTTTACAATACATAGTTTAAAAAGCTATTTACCTGCAACATAGTGATTGCTCCTGTGATTTTCCTTTACATATATAAATATTTTCCTCTTTTTTTTAAAAAAAGAAAAATAGAGTTGAATTTTTGTTTCCTGCTCCAGAACTCCGTGACCAAGGGGGATCCCAAAAATTTTAAAAGTTACTGAAAACATTTTCACCACAATAGTTTAAAAAATATGATATGAGTCACTCCTATATAATTCATGGACCCCCTTGAGCATGTTGAGAGACGGCCCATCATAAAAGTTTTTGATGGAGCCCCCTTGTATTTTCCCTCTACAAGGCCTCCAATGGTCTTAATCTGGCCTGTATATTTTCTATACGGAAAACAACGGTACTGTAAAATGTAAATTATTATTTAGTTTCAAGTTATGGCAATATTTGAGATTTGAATTTAATTGAATTCTTCAATATTATACAACTATAAAGCAGAATGGGAAATCAGGAACCTTTCAAGGGTTGAATTACGCAAAATGTGAAAGTGTTTTCGCAATATCATGGGCAGACAACGCTGGTCTGGAATTAGCTGACTGTATTGTCGGTACTCGACGTGTTATCGTCCTCCGTTCCGTTACTCCTGTATAAGAGAAGTGCCTGACGTATGCCTTTTTGTATATATACGGCTATTTATGATACGATACGAGGCGGAGGTTCATTCAGATATTCACGCACTTGGCGACTCCAGTGAGGGGGTGCCCCGTCTTGTTGAAAAATGAAGTTGTCTTCGTGCAGCCTCGGAAACAACCAGTTTTGTAACATAGCGAGATACTGCTGACTGTTAACCGTGTTTCCATTAAAGAAGAATGAGCCGTAAACAGATGATCGGGATATTGCACAAAACACATTGACTTTGGGCGAATCTCGTACATGTTCAATGACTGCATGTGGGTTCTGTAGGCCTCAAATTCGAACATTTTGTTTGTTTATGTGATTACTAATACGGAGAGTCGCTTCATCACTGAACACGATGCGTTGTGCAAAAGTATTATCATTGTCAATAGCAACCAGAATCTCGTTACAAAATGCCACACGTTTGTGTTTGTCATCAGGATGCAGAGCTTGTAACAGCTGTAACTTGTACGGCTTCATAACCAATCGACGTCTCAAAACATGCCAAATTGTTGTTGTCTGCACTTGTAACTCCCAACTGACACGACGAGTTGATTTTGAAAGACTACGTTGAAAAGTAGTTTGAATCCGTGTAACATTTTCTTCAGAAACACGAGGGCAGCCAGGACTCTTTCCTTTACATACACATCCTGTATCTACAAACTGTCGATACCATTTGCGAATGTTCCACCCATTCGGAGGATAATTTGGTATCTCAACCTGAAACGTCTTTGCACTGTAATCACGGAAAAGCACTTCGCAAACTCGAGAACACAAAATGATTTCTGCTGCGGAGTAGCCATTTTGAACATATGACGGTTACCAAGCAAACTGACATCTAGCGGCTATTGATATAAACTAGACTATGTATTCGTTTCTCCAATAGCCGAGCCGAGGCGGGAACCGCGCCAAGGTTGGACGACGACAAGGTTGGACACTTTTTGTGTCCAGGCTTGTCGTCGTCCAACCTTGTCGTCAACGACCCAAAATGAGATGTGTCCAGGCTTGTCGAGATCGACCACGACAAGCTTGGATACCCTAGGAATGTGTCCAGGCTTGTCATCGTCCAACCTTGTCGTCAACGACCCAAAACGAGATGTGTCCAGGCTTGTCGGGATCGACCGCGACAAACCTGGACACTTGAGGAATGTGTCCAGGCTTGTCGTCCATGACCCAATTTGAAATGTCTGTTCCAACAAACTCTACCAGTTAAGGCGTTTCCAGTTCATACATACATGCCCTTCAATATAGAGTTGCATGGCTCGCATCTATATCGCTATTGGCTGATTCTCGCCAGTGAGCTACTGCCCTCTACTAGAGGATTTTCGAATTATTTTAAATTTATTTATCTTTTATTAAAAGAAATTATTATTTACAAAAGTTTAGTTTTACTTAAAAAAAATTACAAGCAGTATTTAGCAATCGTTGCAAAATGTCCGCCAAAAAATCATGGTAAGTACGGACTGTGCGACTCTGCCGTGAAAGTCACGTTTTCATGCACCGCTGACTCTAGGGGCGCGTTCTTAAACATCGATAAGGTTAAATGCTTTCTTTGATCAGGTTAAATGCCTAGTGTTATGAAATTCTTTTCGTGAAAACGCTTATTTCGTTACGGGAGGCGAGTCAAGTATTAGCGTGAGTAGGCCTACACTTAAAAAAAATGGACTTTTTTGATGAACAATTATGGAAGTGAGTTATTTGGGGAGATCATCTAGTGAGCAATCGTAAGCAAATTAAGTTAATCTGGTTTCTGGAAGACTATCTGATAGAACAAGGAATATCTAAAAAATCATGATCTATGACCATGTAGAGCATTTTTGTTTGCGTGCCTCTTAGTAGGATGTTCAAAAGCTGAGAATGGGGTTCGTCTTAAAGAGGGCCGTACCCAGGATTTGTTTGAGGAGGGTATAGGGCATATCTAGAATATTTTGAGGAGGGTATAGACCATATTTAGGATATTTTCATAGGTGCATCACTGTATTTTATTTAAACCAGTAACTACAATAAAGGAAACTAACGCATAGCAGCATTAGGCTGTGACAACAAGTATTTGTGCTAATCTTGATGTTCGGACTATGAGAACATGAGCAATTTTGAAATATAAACCAAGAATATTCCAATATCGCACGGTGTGTTTTTCTACGGACGCCATTTCGATGGAGAACAATGTTACAAGAAAGAGTGAGTTTCCAAACTGCAATGTTAGAATTGAATCAATCGTTTGAGCTATACAGATGTAGTCTTGAATGGTAGAGAAAATTATGTATGAAACTCTCTTGCTTGACATCAGTGTATGAAAGAGTGGATAGTTTTATGACTCTAATTCAAGGAAAATGAGACAGATGGGCAGCTAAATGCTGATACTTGCTTTTCGTACAAGTATTTGATCTGAAGAGTCTTCATTAATACTAAGCTTCTTTCTCGCTCCCCCTGGCCTATCGCATTCTTCAGTTAGTGCGTAGTCTCACCCATTCTACTTCTCTTTAATTCCATCTTTTTAATATTGCTGTTACAGCACTTAATTTCTTCTGCTCTCCTTCATTATATATTTTGTCTGATAATTTATCTTTCTCTCTATGCCCATATTTCGAAAGTTTCCAATTAGATTTCATTATCTGTCCCTGCAGGCCCAGATTTCCCAATAGGCCTACTAAGTCCGGGTCTAGGAACTAAACGTTCTGAGATGCGCACGGACAAAAATTGTATAAGAAACCGCCAGAGTGATCATAGTTTAGTTTTATATCCTTATTGTCGAAGGATAGGAGAATGTACTAACAACTTTTGATCAAGATATCTTGCAAATCAAATGCGTAACATTGCATTTTCTTAGGTGATCACGTGTGAAAGTGAACATGATTTAAAGCATAAATTGAAAGCATGTAGAAAACCGTCGCCATTCTACATTTCAGACGCGAAAAATCAATGAATACGTTAGTTGGAAATTGATTCTATTTTGATTGGAACTCCAAAAAGTTCACCACGTAATACAATCACAAACACTAGAGGTGAACACGTTTAAAGTTTCTGCGATTGCTTTTCACGGCGAATAGCCGCAGTCTTAGCGTTCTCTTTTGTATTAAATACATGTGTGGTTAATTGTGACTAGGTGCTGCGTTAAAGCCTGACGGACCCGCTCAGTTCGGCACCACCGTTTCAGCTCGGCGCTTATGTTAATCAAATGGGATGTGTGCCCTTCTACATAAAATTTTCGTCGAACTGAGCTGGTGCCGAAACGGTGTCGTCGAAACGTAGCGGGCCCAAATCCTGATGGCTTGAATATGTTTGAACCCTATGCATTTTTGGGTTTTAATCCTCGTTTTTTTTTTAATTTTAAACCGAGTTTTTATTTTTCAATATTGATATATGATATTGTAATTGAATAATCATGTCTGTGGTATTTCTTACGATTTTTATGAATATCACAGTGGTATAAAAATAACACTGCAGTATAATCAGAGAGAACAGTTGCCCTAGTACATTGATAACACTAACTGCCCTTGTACACCCGTACAAGTGAATAAATAGTTGTATTTGTCAGATCATTTAATTTAGAAAACGAACATCTGGTTGCTTAGTGGATTAATACCAAGGTTCTTCGAGACATTTCGTATTCACCCACCAAGTGACTACAAGTGATGGTTAGTTGTCCAATATTGAAGGATATGACGAACACAACTATATATCCATTTATTTATTTATTTAATTATTTGACGAGTGTACATTTAATAAAATCCCACGTTTGAGTTTAAACCCGGTTTAAAACTTTGGATTTGAAGCCAAAAAATTAAATGTTTTTTTTCCACCACTGGTTGTGACTAGTGATGGGGAAAAATTCGGGTTTTTACCTTTTGGGTTTTACCCGGGTTTAAACCCAGAGGTGGGTTTTTATCAAATGTACAAAGGGTAGGTGAAGTTACCAATGTACAAGGGCAACGCTACTCGTAATATATAGTGTAGTGTTAGTTTTATTTATACCACATTAATGTTTCATTATATCGTGTAAACTGTTGTAAGAACCAGCACAGACATTTACTATAAAATTATTGAAATACATGCAACATCTATACTGAAAAAGAAAAACCCGGGGTAAAACCCAAAAATGACGAGGGATAATGACGATTGGGTTTAAATCCAGTGCCCATCTCTAATTCTGACTAGCGCCTTTCTCCAATAACTTTTAACATGTATTATGGTAAAATAGTAATTATTATTATTATATTTAAAGAAAAAAAATTAAGTTAGTTCACTAATCACCGATCAAGATTTTGAGTTTGTAATCGATAAACGTGAACTGAGACTAATATTTTCACATTTTAAAAATAAAAATACATTTTTCGGGAGGGAAAATATGATTTAAAAAAAAAACGGGTTTAAAACCAAAAAATATTTTCCCTCCCGTCGGATTTTTTCCCTTCGCCCATAACTACCTATTATTACATATTTTAAAACTGCTTACAAAACAATCTCAAAGATTGGATTTGAGGGTATACTGCCATTTTATTTTTTATTTTTATTTATTATTTTTTTTATAGGCCTATGTTGAGTTGGCAATGCTGATTGGTAGATAGCACTCTACACACATTTCGATACTACCTTTTGGGGCCAGTCCTAATCATCTAATAAACTTACTGATTACTAACCGCCAGAAAAAGGTTTCGGGATGTTTTCAGCTACTTTTATCAGAAGGTCGTCTTACAATGCATTCTGATAGATAAGTGCTGTTACAGATAGTTAGAAGGCAAATTGTAACGAATCATTTGATTGGCTGGTAAATGCTCTAGCTGCAACAACTGATAACGACTGGAACATTAATTATATATTTTGTATTGATATAGTGAGTAGTAGGAAATGAAATGAAATCTTTGAGTTTTACGTCCCACGGTTATGCCGGTTAGGCTAAAGGAGACGGTGATTATGAGAAATGAATGAAATGGTGGAATGAAGAAAGTGGGAGGAAACGGGAGAACCCCGAGAAAACCCACGCACACGGTGTTTGTCCACCACAAAGTTCACTTGGCGGGGGCTGGGATCGAACCCGGGACCCCAAGCACCAGAGGTGAACCCTCTACCACTGAGCCACCGTGGCCCCAGTGAGTAGTAGGATTGTAATATGAAGAAAGAATTATTGATTTATGGTATCTAATTCGTAGTTGTACTACTTCGTTTTCATAATGATCAATTCGACACACATATTGGGGCCGCGGTGGCTCAGTGGTAGAGCGTTCACCTCTGGTGCTTGGGGTCCCGGGTTGGATCCCAGCCCCCGCCAAGTGAACTTTGTGGTGGACAAACACCGTGTGTGGGGGTTTTCTAGGGGTTCTCCCGTTTCCTACCACTTTCTTCATTCCACCATATCACTCATCATCACCGTCTCCTTTAGCCTAACTGGCATAACCGTGGGAAATAAAACTCAAAGATTTCATTTCATTTTTTCGACACACATGTTGGTACTTTTGGCATGCTGTTAAGCTATGATGACGTTCGGTTGCCGGTTTTAAATACATATATTTTTATTTTATTCAAATAAATCTTTCAATAGTTATTTTTAATGGAATTATTATACTTGTACTTACCTAAAGAGCACAGTAGAAATAGTAGTGTTTATTTGTGAAACATTGTAATAAGAAGTTAATCTGCTTTGTTTACCGTTCGCTAAAATTAATGTTGCCACCGACTTCAATAATAATGTCACTAAACCTACTTCGAAGAGTAGCTAAAGAGAATTAATATTAATAGAAATATTGCTAGTTTAGTCGCTGAGTAAAATGTAAAAATAACTAAATCCCTTTTTTAATAATGATAAACGAAACAAATGTTGTTTCTAAAATCTCTAATGCAGTCGCAAGACTCAGCGACAAAATTACGATGCTTGCAACGCTTCAAACAACCTGCTGTTAACCGTTTATCAGTTGCTAAAACCACCTGTAAAGTTACCAACCCCTTTTCAAGGGTTTAGCAGCTACCTGCAGATTATCAAAGGATTGTAGGACACTTAACACGAAGACATCCGGAGGAAAGTGGTACCACAGAGATTTCAGCTGATTGTAGGACCGACCCTTAGTGAATATTACCTTTGGCAAGTTTTGTTTCCGTAATTTTACTTGTTTTTATTATTACATTAATTTAATATGATATTTTTTTACATTACTTGTTTGGAAGCAAACGCTCTGAAATGTTGCCTTGTGTACAGTTGTGTACAGTCACAGACCCCGCAGTGCGGGAGGGCCCACAAAAGTAACAAAAGATTTAAAGAAAGGGCGCACTTTCGAATATTGCGGGAGGGCCCATGCAATCTTAGTTACGCCACTGCTTATGTAGACGTTTCTAACAAAATACACTTTGGAATGTTTACTAGTGTGGAAGTTTGAATATACTGGGAAAAATACACATTTTTACTGAGCTAAAGCTCAGGGTTTATGCTTGAGTTTCAATCGCTGTCTTTTTTGCTCATTCAAACAGTGTTGAGAGAGGTTGAATAGTTGCAGCCTAGTCATTAATCTTTAAAGTTTGCAGTTTCGTGTGCTCTGTTGTCTGGATTACAACAGAATTAGCAGTTAAATTCAGAGCATTGATAATCTTATAATTCTATGGGTTCTGCCAGTGCTCTTCAATCGTTGTGGCCCACATTGAAGCCACACTTAGCTATTGCAAAGAGTTAGTGATGTGCAATATGTAAAGACAGTGGACAGCCTCAAAATAATTTCTACTTTTATTATTATTATTATTATTATTATTATTATTATTATTATTATTATTATTATTATTATTATTATTATTATTATTATTATTTCACACCCATGCTTTGGGGGGTAAATCGGACAAGGATGTAGCTAGAAAATTACAAAAGGGGTTATCTAAAAGTGAAAATTGACGAATACGAATGAAACTTTACCACGAGATACTTTGTATCGGTTGATAATTACTTGTATCTTGGGCAGAAAGTGCTTTTACACAAGCACTATACCTGATATAATGTTACTTAAAAATAACAAAAGAAGAATGTTTTTAATATGTAAGAAATATACAATATTATTATATAGTTGGTTGCTATGTAGTTGTTTATAGATACTCAATGGACATGTTACGATTGCAAGTCAGTTTGTGTGAATATACGTTAAAAGAGTATCAACGAATAAATTATCTAATACTTATCATGGACTTGTAATTTCAGTATAAAAGGTGATAATACTAGTGAATATAATTACGGAAGATATTTTAAGGTGTAAACAATTATTGCCACTAAAGATTTACTTATATTATTAGCCGAACCAGGGTTGACGACTACCTTTGGTGAGTCGTTGTAACTTTTGCAGATTTATCACGAGGTCTACTGTTCGTTTCAGAGAGTGTTTATTGGTTCAAATGACAGGTCAAGTTCGTTGGGAAACAAAATCGGACCAGAGGTTGGGGTGAAATTCTCTCTTAATAGTGCGAAAATATAGAAAAACGAAGAAAACCACAATTAAAAACGAATTTGATGAACTCCTCTCTGTTACAAGAGCTTAATAAATAAGCAATTATGAGATATTACTGTAAGGGAATGATGATAATTCATGTCAGTTGCAATGCAATAGGAAAGTAACACAAACAATTAATGCTTGTTCCTATTCACCCCACCTGTTAGTTGAATAGAAAAAAAAAACATTTTAAAAAAATAAAAATATATAACTAAGGAAGAGTATTTTAATTTAATATTTGCAACAGTTTCATTGCCTCAATAAAGACTGTCATTTTAGACCAAAACTTTATTTTCATTGGCCAACTAATTCTAAAATAATTTGGTTCAAATTTGCGCAGTGCTGACCCCACGGCCATCACTCAGGTGGGACTAATTGCACATGCTATTGGGGGAGACTCAGGGCCGCAAGGTCTGTCACGCCAGTGATCTGCCGATGTGTCTGAAACGAAAAGATTTCAATGAATGTATTCTTCCTGTTTTGACATACGGAGCTATGACATGGACACTAACAAAATCAGACATGCACAGTCTGCAGAGCACACAAAGGAGCATGGAGAGATGTATGCTCGGAATAACCCGAAGAGATAGGAAAAGAAATATGTGGATCAGGAAGATGACAGGTTTGACGGATATTATTGCGAAAATAAAGGGACTGAAGTGGCAGTGGGCGGGACATAACGTAAGAAGAACTTATGACAGATGGACAAAGGCAGTTCTCGACTGGATACCTAGAGACAGGAAACGCCCAAGAAAGCGTCCTAATACAAGATCGAGTGACGAAATGAAAAAGCAATGTGGAATAGTATGGAAAAGAAAAGCAGAAGGTAGATGGTTATGGAGAAGAGTTGGAGAGACCTTCATCCAGCAGTGGATCGACATCGGTTGAAAATGATGATGATGAAATGATATATATATATATTTAAAAACTATTTTTCCTCAATGCATTATATCATTGTAAAATGTGCTAAACTGCACAAGAATTGCTAGGAATGATGGATTGCTGAAGCGTTCATCTTATGTCCAGGGCCTGCACCGAACTTCCCTACACCGAATCTTCCATATCCCCACAAAAATACCCTTTCTTGCAATTTGTCCTATTTTTAAAGGACGGTAAATTCCCTGGACCTCAGAACCTTCATCTATATTTCTAGATGAAGTGGCTAAAGCTAGAAACACCAAAGACAAATGTTGATTATGATGAATGGGAATGAGAATGAGAATTAGAAATACGAAATTTAATATAAAAACCTTTCACCAAACGTGTATTACGAAAATAATTTCTTTAAAAAGTTCATGAAGTCGCCATCTTGAATCCAATATGGTGGATGAGAATGTATTTCACAATCGCTGGGGATAGAAATACCAAATGAAATACACATATTGATTATCAAGATGTGATCACGGAATGATAAATAAAGTGTGAAAAAGTCGTTGTCTTGAATCCAAAATGGCCTCCTAAAATAAATATCGAAGGTACTAAATTTGGTAGAAATGTTCATGATTATGGGCAGGTAAGGTGAGTATACGCCGAATACCCTCGTATTCCCTCCATTACATTCTTGGTATTATCCAATTTACCTAATGGATTTACCAATTTATCATAATGCACATTTATACCAAACTCTGTGTTTGTATAGCTTCAGCCATTTGCTTTGTGCATATACACTCCTTATTTTATTTAGGCTGCCAAATAAGATACACAGTGGCAACTTTTTCAAAATGTGACGTTGTTTCCTTGACTTTCTCATTCTCAAAAATATTTCTACCAAATTTGGTACATATAACTTCAGCACTTTGACTGTACATATAGCTTTGATTTTTATTTTAGGAGGCCATATTGGACTCAAGATGACGATTTTTTTATACTTCATTGCGTGATCACATATTGATAATCAATATTTGTATCACATTTGGTGTTTCTATCCCCAGCGACTGTGAAATATATTCTCGTCCGCCGTATTGGATTCAAGATGGCGACTTCTTGAACATTTTTATTATTCTTTTAATGCACGTTTGATGAAAGGGTTTTATACCGAATTTCGTATTTTTAGGAGTCATATTGGATACAGGATGGAGACTTTCCCAAATTTATTTTCTGTTTCTAACCTCCTCTTGATGGTAATTATTTATACCACATTTGGTGTCTCTAGCCTCAGTGTCTAGGCTCTGTATTTTTATGACAAATGCTCTCGGCCGCCATATTGGATCCAAGACTTTGGGAGGTGATAGGGTAGGTCATTCTAAGCAAAATTGTTTATATGAACATATAGTGTTTCGGAGATAGAGGTGGAGATAACTTTTTGCATCTTGCACTTGCCCATTCTTGTTTCAAACATTATAGCACACCCTGTAGTTGGTCTTACATTACATATTATAGCTTGTTTTAAAGCTAATGAAAGAGGCTTTTAGGAGGTCTGCAATTTGTCTCAATACTGCATACAATAGGGAAGTAACGGAGGGATTTTTTAAAATTCTCTTTTGTAACACAATTTTTCACTGTTCTTGAGTAGAAACTCTGTCAGTAGAGAAACTGTTTCTGATTTGGGGAAAACTATACACAGGTGTCAAGTTGTTATCTTGTTTAGACGCCACAAACACTTCTTACTACTCGGTTTATTTGTGAAATAATGACTTCCACTGGAAACAAACAATTTTGCTTGTTTAATAATAATTATTATTATAATTTCTTCTCTTATTTTAATTGTTACTGTTATTATTGTCACAATTTTTATTGTAACTTGTGTTCCTACTTGGAAATGTAGAGCTTTCGTATGTTTGGGAATTAGTATTGTATTTCCAGTTTTGTAGAAAAACTGCTTATTAACCAAGTACCGGTTATCCTTATATATAAAAATGATTGTATGTATGTATGTAGTGGCGTATTTACGGGGGGCTTCCGGGTTTAAGACCCCCGAAATCTTACGTACTATAGTAAAGTATATGAAATATCTTACAGAATTTTCACATTTTCAGGCAAAGCCCTCCCCGAAACAAAATCGTAAATACGCCACTGTCTGTATGTATGTATGTATGTATGTTCCACATCTCCTCGTCAACGACCCAAAATGAGATGTGTCCAGGCTTGTCGGGATCGACCACGACAAGCTTGGACACCCCAGGAATGTCTCCAGGCTTGTTGTCATCCAACCTTGTCGTCAACGACCCAAAATGAGATGTTTCCAGGCTTGTCGGGATCGACCACGACAAGCTTGGACACCTCAGGAATTCGTTCGAGTCTGGCGCAAGAGGATAAATTGAGAAGTGTCCAAGCTTGTCGTTGTCCAGGCTTGTCGTCGTCCAACCTTGTCGGGAGCGACCAAAATTAAGTGCCCAGGCTTGTCGTCGTCCAACCTTGTCTGCGTCCCGCCGAGGCGCAGTGATCGATAGTTTGGATAAAATAATTCTTCGTAATACATATATTCTTTTTGAAACAGGGTGTATTATCTATCTATCAATCAATCAATCTATCTATCTATCTATCTATCTATCTATCTATCTATCTATTATATATACAATACCGGGTGCACCATTTATAATGTCCCACCTATATATCAGAGGAACTGAGAGAGAGAGAGAAGCAAAACTTTGCACAATGCAACTACAGGAAGGGGGACACCTATCCATGTATTGGGTAACATCACTAGGTGAACAGTGTTGCCAACACAATATAAAGTTATGGGTTTTTAAATGGAATGACCTAAATTTAATACCATAATTCGAATCAGCAATGAAAACAAAGACGAAAGACATGACACTCGCAGATCAGTGTTGCATACTTTTTGAGAAATATTGTAAAACATATGTCAAATTTAAACGCCTTTAACACACACAAGGAATGAAGTAGTAACTATTTGTGCACATTAAATGAAATACTGGGAAGAACTCTTTAAAATGACTTCAAGTTTAGAAGGATCAGTTAAACAGTGTTGCCACAAGAGAAGAGAGAAAAACTGAGTTTGGAAATAGTACAATAACTTGGAAAAGGTCCCTAGTACAGTATGGTTTTAAATGCATAGAGGAAATCAGTATATCATAAGGAGCATTGCCACGTTTATTTGAGATCGATAAGTCAAGTACTTACCAAGATATTCGGTACTCTGTAAAAGCTGAGAATTTTGTGCTGTACAAGATGGTAACGCTGTTTCAAAATTCCCTTTTTTCCCCTCAGCGTTGGAGAAATCGTGAAGAAATTATTAAAATGAAATAAAACATTAATCAATGGACATACAATGAAATGAAACCTATTTGAGTTCTTGAAGGGACTAATTAAACGTAATGTTGATACAAATTGCTCTTGAGTTAGTAATACCAATTCAAATTTTAACAAGATGGTAGAAATACGTTTACGAGAGCTAACTAGTAGCTGTTTCGTGCAGTGAATATATTTACTCTTGTGCAACTTTAGGGGAGTAATATCAAAACAATTTAATATTATCTGTAAATATTACCGACTTGTTAGGGGAGTATGGGGTATTGGCGGTCACTTAAGCGCAATTCGATATACTGGAGAATTGGAAGCAGTTATTCGAACTTTCTAAAATGGAATAATTAAGCTGAAATGTACTCTTTGCAAAACAACAACTCTGAATATTCTGTGAAGCATCATCTATCACATACACCCGAAAAAGTGAAAGAAGAGCTTTGACCGGGATTTCCCTCACATGCGGATAATGGCGGTCAGTTCTTACACAATACAATTTTCATATAAAAATAATTTATTTCATAATAATTATGCTACTTAGCTTATGTATAACTGTATGGAAATGAGAGAAAGAACTAATTATGTCCACTGGAACAATATTTATTTTTATACACTTTTCTTACATAGAATTCATAGAGTAGAAAATATTTATATGGTTAAATATTAATAATATCATACACGTTATAACGTAGTTTTCATAATGTAATTTCAAAGTTTAGGTAAAAATGAAAGTCATAAAAGGTCTTTACAATAAGAATCATGAAAACTTAGCTGCTTTTACAGAGGAGTTGCTTCAGTAGGCCTACTTTCAGCGTACTAAACAATTTTAATTATTTAAATGTCTGCCTATCTTTCTTGACCAATCGAATTATTTGTTATATTAGTAATAACAATAGGAACCTAACTATAGTATTTATAAACTGCATGGCGGTAGTAATATACAGCATATTAGTACTAATATAGCCTTATAAGGTTTTTCAAAACGAAAAGTACAATTTTAATGAGTTTGAAGTTTCAGATAAAATATAATAAGTCATTTAGATATGCACAAAAACATGAAGTTACTACCTTAAAACAGTTTTCTTTTATCAGACAACCTTTTAAATTGCATCTATCACAAGTATATCCTTCTGCAGTGTCCCAACCACTACACGCTTGATGTACCCACAATCCGCACCCTGTACAGCGAAACCACATCTCACCGTCTTTACCAAACTCTTCACAAATGAGGCAAAGATCTTTGCCTATGTTTGTTCACAGTCATCATCAGAATCATCGTCACAGATTTGGCTTTCATTAAGCGAACAGCTTTCTGAAGAGCTATCAAAATTCTTCTGTAGGCCTCTATTTAGTAATTTCTTCTGCTTACGTTCATTTTTCTTCTTGCTCTGTACTTCACAGTCTTTAATATTTCTTCTTCCTTTCTCTCCTTTATCTTACTAGAGCTCTTAAGGCCTTTCTGAAGTCTCTTTGCTTTCTTCTTTTTAAGTCGGTCTTTCATTGGTGTGGATGTTAATATTTCAGAATGCGTTCTTTCCCGCTCTTTTCCCCGATAGCCCGTGCTCGTCGATGGGAGATTATAGATGTTTTCTATTGGAACTAACATTTCAGGTTCTTTAGAAGATGTAGAACTAGGCTTACTTGGTGAACATCCTTGTTGCACTCGATCTTCAGGTTTGTTGTCTTCGTAGACGAGAAGATAACAGCGAACCTGGTTCTGAGTGATCGCCTGCTGGAGATGCATCATCAGTACAAACAGGTGTACTAGAAGAATTCTGTAGTATTGTTTCGCAAAGGAAATCTTCTTCGGTAATGATATTTGGATTAAGTGGTTTGACACCTGTGGCTTGAAACCCAGAAATTGCTTTAGCAATAGTCGTTACGACTGCATATGCCTTATGAAAAAGTTCAGCTACATCATAAGGGGTTATCTTCTGAAAATTCCTGCTTTTCATGAACAAATCACATTCTCTGCGATATGCAGCCTTTAAAGGAGAAAAAAAGTCACATTTAACGGCTGGAGACGATGGGAAGAGTGAGGTGGTAAGGAAACCATAACGATTCCACGATCTTTACAAAACTCATAAGCTTCTAATGTGCAGTGAGAAGTAGGGTTGTCAAGGACTAATAAGACAGGATTGTCTTTCGATACATTGGTGAAGTCCGCGAAATGCTTAAGTCACAACACGAATAGTTCTTCTGTTACCCATCCTGATTTACTGCAGTGATAAATAAAACCGGGTGGGCCGTTCTTTTCCAGCAATGGTGTCATGCGCTGTCGAGGAAATATGAACATTGGTGGCACGAACTGACCTCCGGAACTCATAGCGCAAACAACTGTTATAGTCTTTCCTCTCTCCCAGCTGGTGATTGAGCCAACACTTTTCTGTCCTTTTACTGCAATCACGACTCCTGGATCTTGGACTGTGGTTATGCCAGTCTCATCCATATTCCATATATTAGTATCTTTAAAATGGTACTTCTCCATTACTTCCTCCAAATTGGTGAAAAACCGGTTAACATCCATCTTATTAAGGCCCATAACTTTACCTACACTCACAGCTTCAGGTTTCCGGACGCTAATATCATGCCATTTAAGGAAACCGCTAAGCCAATCCTTTCCAGCCATCCTGTTTGCTTTATTAAAACGATTTTTTATGTTATTACGTTCGGCATATTCAAAAGCTATGCGTCTCAACTGAATAGGTGACAAACCGTGGAATATTTTGGACAGTAATTTGACGTGATTCGCAAGAGCATGTTCATAATTTGGAGGAAAATAAGTTTTTCTTCCAAACCTTGGAGAGCTAAAAACATCTTTCTTCACTCGCTCTTGTAAGGTACTAAAGGGAATTCCATGCATTTTGGCTGCCTTCCGAATCAATATCCCTCCTCTTATGGTAGCAATAGCATTTTCCAGCGACTGTGTTGACCATTTCCCATTGTCTGTTTTCCTTGTCCACTTAGAGGGCATCTGAAATGAGACATAAGAATACTATTCAAGACTCAAGAGGGTAATACCGGTCATAATTATCGAGTGACCGCCATTATCCGAAACGTACATTTATTATTCCCTTCAGTGTATAGCATACATATAGCTCAATTAAGAAAAAATGAATACGTACCTTTAAGAAGACTCTTCAAAGTATTTTATGTACAAGTTGCAGCACTATCGAACAACAACAAATGGTACAAGTCTGTAAATGTCAATTATTTTTAGATCAGAAAATGACAAAACACACTTTTCAGTACTGTACTCAAACAAAGACTGCGATCTGGGCGGGAATGCTTATCAAGCTTTATTGGGGACTCGGCAGACAGCAGCACCTGTCAAAATTTGTGACTCACCGTTATATAATGACATCACTGACCATCATTATCGCCTGACCGCTATTACCCTCTTCTCCCTATTTCTTTTTTAAACACGAATGAATGAAATAAGTAAGTGTTCCAATTGAAGCAATACAAAGGATGATTTGCGAGCACAATTTCTTTGGTTGTATTGTACCTGTTGGGTGGAGCCAAGTGATGTAACCAAGATAATTACTCACTTTCTTCGTTTGCACGTCTAAGGGGATTAATCGGAAGCAATGTTCAAGATTAGAAGCATTGTTCATACAAGAAATGCAAGAAGTCATTATAATTGCTATGCCGATGATCACTAACAAAATGTTAAATATTGCTTTGCGTTGACGTAATCCATATCGGAATAGTTCCCCAAGTCTTTGGCATTACCCATCAGGTCACGAAACAAATTTCTTTCTGTTGTATACTTTGTACAGATGAACTCTCACTTAGGAACTTGAAATTTTAAAGTCATTGACCCTAACTGAGAATTTTTTTTTATTTATTATTATTTTGCTACCATATTATAAATCTCTACAAAGGTTAGCTGTATGAGTTGTAGCCTATATGCACATATGAAATAGACATTTTTTTTCTGGAAATACCTTATTATATGTACCATAAAATTCGTGTATTTTTTTAAAAAAATTTCTACTTTGCCGCCAACTTTTCAAACTGCACGTTACATTTTGAATTTGTCAGCTCATTTATTAAATGTATAGTTACAAATTATCGAATAAGTTTGAAACGCGCTACTGCCTTTCATGTGAAGCTCGACAAAATGTTTTAAGTACATTTTTAGGAATATTTCTCATGCAGCTTTACTTTTGCCGCACAACTAGAAATAATTGTTCAAAAATTACAATTCTTTCACAAATTCCTTCTTATAGTTTACTAAATGATTTGCGCTGACCGACATGGAAACATGTCAAATGGAATAGTTAAATTTCAAGGGGACCATCATAATCAATTGTTGAAAAATTAAAATCATTCTAGGATTTGCGTGTAAATACGGCGTCTGGATGTATGCATAAAAACTGCAATGGAAAAAACAAGAAACAACCTGTGCTAGTAGGCCACTAAAAAGCACGAATGCTATCTAACAGAGTCACGGCAGGATGAAACTGAAGGGGACGATCTCTAGAGAGGGGGTGCGTCCGAAGGGAGCAGGTGTGTCAGAGAAGGTTGCTATATGCAAAAATAAGGATAGTTAAATGAGTGGATTTTGGTAATGATATGAGTTTCGATAATACTTGTCACGGTTTAATACTTGTAGCGTTCCACTTGTAAACATAAAATACAAATTCTGTACACTGTGCACAAATACAGCACCGGTGGAAAATAGTTTCTAATACAACCGTCATTTATATGGACTCACTTATTTTATCCGTAGTAAAGTACTCGTAAGAATTTTACACTATACTCCGCGCCACCCGAATTGGCGTGTAACATCAACCAATAAACTCACAGTGCACTGTTACTAAACCTTCAGGGAGGAATCAAATCATTCATAATTAATTTTGTTCGTATTTGTGGACAATTATGAATGAATAGGTTCCTCCCTGAAGATATAGTAACAGCGCACTGCGATCTTGTTGGCTTATGCCACACGCCAATTCGAGAGACGCGAACTATAGTAATCTACACTTGTAAACATAAAATACAGGTGTAGGCTATTACTTTGTATTTATCTCTATCGCTTGCAGAAAATTGTTCTTTATGTCTTTTCATGCAAAGTATGGAATTTTACCTGTAAATCTTTCAAAATTTGGTGCGCCAAAAGTAAAAAAGCACCATATTTACTATAAATTCAAAGGTAAATAAATTGACCAAAATGCAAGTACTAGCAAGTAGTAAGACTGACGTAATGTACTATACACTGGATCACGCACAACAATGCGTGATATGTTTGTAATATAGTGCTGATGGGGTTCACTCAAATTTAATTAAGTTGTTTTTTCTTTCTTTTTGTCCTTGAACATAAAATATGAGTTAGGATACGTAGATTGGCTTTGGTTATCTTAGTTTAGTATACATTTAGTAAACTCCATCTATGATACTGCAGCAAACGTAAAAATTTGTGAATTGTGCATTAATATCACAAAAATCATTGGTTCAAGTTTTCTCTTACATACACAATTGCTAGGTCGTAATTACTGAATGTCTTAAAATGTTTTATATGGCTTCATTCTGCAGTGGATTGAGTTAACGAAATGTAAAATATGGCTTTTTTCGATTATCAGTATGCAATTATAACAATTTATTGCATTGTTTCTGCGTTCGTTTGCGATTCGCAAATTTTGCGAACATTATTACGAAATTAGACTCATATACTGTTATTTAGCGTGACACATAGACTTATTTGTTATGGTACTAATAGCTTCTAATGTTTGCAATTAGTATTTGGATGTACCGCTACGTACAACATTATGTCCTAGCAACTATTCGGAAAATTTTTGGCAATATATTGTACGACAATCGTTTCGAAAGTTCTGTACACTGAAAGATGTTATGCAAGCTAATAATTTATTGTACAAAATACCTTTACAGGTGTTCAATACAATCTTCATACTTGTTTATGACAGCTTTCCAATATTTGGCAAATTCTGTATTCTGGATTGGGTACCTTCATTGTTGAGGTGTCTGATCACTCGGGTCACTTCACTGAGAGCTTCGTCAATCGAATAAAAACGTTTTCCACAGAGTGGTTCTTTTAATTTGGGAAACAATTCAAAGTCTGGAGGATTCAAATCAGGACTATATTGGGAAGGAAAGTATTTCCCATCCATACTTGTTAAGTGTCATCCTTAATTATAGAGCAGTATGCGGCCTTGCATTATCGTTTAGAATGAGGACACCAGCTGCAAGCATGTCGGGATTTCTTTAAATTATTTTCGGGCGCAAAACATTTTGCAGAAACAGCTTGTAATATACGCCTGGTATAGATGTCCTCTGTGTCATTCTATTGTAGCCATCCCTCCATTCGTATCATACGCGAAGATCATCGTGAGTTAAACGTTTGATTATTGCTAGCAGAATTTCTTCGGGCGTGAAGAGTCTGAACTGTTTTAATGTGACGACTGAAACTTCAGTTCTGGTTCAAACTCTCGTATCCAGGTTTCATCAATTGCAACAGTCGTTTGGAAAAACTGATTTCCTTCTGCTTGATAATGTTGAAGCAATTTTACTGCGATTCTTTTGCAACATGTTTTCTGCTCTTTACTAAGATAATGCGGAACTCATCTCGTCTTCATTTTCAGCTTTTCAGTAATAATTCTGTAAAGTGAGGTGAAAGATATTTTGTTCTCATATGCAATTTACTTACATGTTTTCGTCGACCCTCTCTCAAAATGTCATTCACAATAATCTCAGGAATGTAGTCTGTTGCAGTTGATGGTCTTTCACATATTGGGGTGTCCGCAATGATTACACGACCTTTACGGAAACGAGCTGCGCATCGAAATACATTGCTATGATCCACTACACTATTTCGACAAACCTCCCGCAAAACATTGTAAATTTAAGTTGGATTCTTTCGACATAGAGTTTCGATGTTGATATAGGAGCGCTTATCATCATGTGTAACCCAACCTCAGTCAGGTTCACCACTGAATTTCTCCTAACACAGCTAAGCAAACCAGAAAACACCGGAACAATCGTCAAGCCCAAACTCTGACCCACAACAAACCTAAAAGTGACTCAAACGGTCGTGAATAGGCTGTGTGCAAGACTTTTCAAATTGCCTTCGTACTTATACCTGGACCCTCTCATTTCGTAACGGTTTGCATCAACACAAAGCGAAAATAAGCATTTCGGTCTTACTTTCACGTGGTGACGTGGTTGTTTTCTACGGACAGTTTCACGTTTGCCTATCCTGAACTCCAAATTATGTTACACCATAATGACCACGTAGCACAGGATGGTGCTTGTCTCTCTCCCTTGTCTTCCTTTACGCGCATATACACTGTCGCTGAAATGCCTCCTCTATACGAACAAAAGCCCGTGTGAGTTTCCAACCACTTTCAGTTCAAATAGATAAAATGATAGTTTCTAGTGACCACCATGCAGAGGGTTGTACATATTTTTCCGAGAATAATCGCTTTTCAGACATTTTGCAGTATATCATAAATCTGTATTCAATTTTTGTGGACCATTGTACAAAAAACAGAAGATTTTGATTGAATTATAATAGGAAAATTCTTTGGTTAAGCCTTCTTAAAAGTTAAACTGCGAGGCCGGGTTGCTCAGTGCTAGAACACTTACCTCTGATGCGTGGCGTCCCTGATACGATTTCCGATCCAGTAAATTTGCGGTGGATAACATCGTGTCCATGGGGTTGTCGTGTACTCTCGCTTTCTCTCATCTCATTAATCCTTCTATCATCAGTCACTTGCCTTAATCATTGTCTCCCTTAGCCTAAATGGCATAAACGCGGGACGTTATACAGAAATTTACGCTGCGTTAAGGAATACGATGTCGCATATAATTTGCAGAAGAACTATGGAATATTCTTTACACAGTATGTTTACAAGGATACCCACCTTTGTTAACGCGCTTCGTCCCTATAGATACCTTGAGTTTCCACTACTTTGGCCCTGCCCTGACTTAGTTAAATACTTCCTTGTTTTTTTTTTTTTTTTTTTGGCCATCCAGCATATATTTGATTTTTTTTACACTCTACTCGTTTACTCATCAACTCACTACGGATCCAACCGTTCATGGACCCACCAGGTTCTCCGTTTCCGATCAGATACATTTCTTGTTTTTAATGGACATCTAACAGGGGTTGTTTAGTGTTTGTTCCACTATAGCTTTTATGGCATATTTCTACGTGCTGTAATTTTACTCATAACGTTTGGATCCTCATAAGGAAATCGGCACATATGAATCCATAAATGCAACTCACTTCTTAAAAAAAAAATTATACATTATTTGTAGTTAATTTCGTGGTGAATGAAATACAAAATAAGTTGTGTATGCCCCCTAAAATTGGTCAGTACGTATAAATATTGGATGATCTGAAAAATTTTCCTACCATTTAACAGAACTTAGCCTAGGAATTTTCAATTCAAATTTTACAACTAGTAATATCTACGTTTCATTTTCTTCTCCAACTTATATTCAGGAGAAAGAAATTAAATTAAAGAAATATATGTTTATGATGATCAAGAAACAATTATTTGTAACATACATTATAAAATTCATGAAACAGAAAAAATATTCTGTTTCTTTATCTTAAATAGTTTGCTTTAATTCAGCATGTCACAGAATATAACTTGTGCCACAGATTAGTACTTTAATATTTCTCCAACGCAGAGGGAAAAAAGGGAATTTTGAAACAGCGTTACCATCTTGTACAGCACAAAATTCTCAGCTTTTACAGAGTACCGAATATCTTGGTAAGTACTTGACTTATCGATCTCAAATAAACGTGACAATGCTCCTTATGACATACTGATTTCCTCTATGCATTTAAAACCATACTGTACTAAGGACCTTTTCCAAGTTATTGCACTATTTCCAAACCCAATTTTTCTCTCTTCTCTTGTGGCAACACTGTTTAACTGATCCTTCTAAACTTGAAGTCATTGTAGAGAGTTCTTCCCAGTATTTCATTTAATGTGCACAAATAGTTACTACTTCATTCCTTGTGTGTGTTAAAGGCGTTTAAATTTGACATATGTTTTACAATATTTCTCAAAAAGTATGCAACACTGATCTGCGAGTGTCATGTCTTTCGTCTTTGTTTTCATTGCTGATTCGAATTATGGTATTAAATTTAGGTTATTCCATTTAAAAAATCATAACTTTATACTGTGTTGGCAACACTGTTCACCTAGTGATGTTACCCAATACATGGATAGGTGTCCCCCTTCCTGTAGTTGCATTGTGCAAAGTTTTGCTTCTCTCTCTCTCTCAGTTCCTCTGTTATAAATGTGAGATATTATAAATGGTGCACCCGGTATATATATATACATACAGGGTGTTTCAAAAAGACACGGCAAAAATGCAGGGGCAGATTCCTTACGGGTAGACAAGTAAAAACGTTCATATGAACATATGTCCGGAAATGCATCGTTACAGAGCTATAGCCACTTACACCACCTGACGGTGTGAAATAGTCACCTTCTGTCCGGAACTGTTTCCCGACGTATTACCAGAGAGTCGTGTGTGAAAGAATATGCAACACAAGTTCGAACGAAACGTTAATTATGCCGATTGCGCGTTGCATGGTACAAGAATCAGAAAAAAACATTCGCAAATAATGCATAATAATTGGTACTTTTAATATCCATATTGGAAAGTGCAACACTAATACAAATGGCAGTGAGAAAAGCAAAACGACACAGGTATAGTCATAAAGTTCAAAGAACCATCATCAAACAAGAGTTACAACTTGTGTGCATTACCAGCGCCACAAAATCGATACTGTAGTACCTTACAGTAAGTGCTGAAAATGTCCTCCTTCTGCCCGAATGCAAGCTGCAGCCCGTCGCCGCATGGATGAACGAACGCGTGCCCAAGTACCAGGGGTGTTTCGTACTCGCTGACAAGCTGCTTCGATACGAATACGAAGCGTCTCCTCAGTATCCACAGCAGATGCGTAGACAAACGACTTTAAATGCCCCACAGGTAATAGCCCAATGGATTTAGATCTAGTGAGCGTGAAGGCCAAGCAACTGGTCCTCCACGCCCTATCCATCTGCCAGGGTATACGGCATTTAGATACTGCCGGGCTGTAACACTGAAATGCGCGGGAGCACCGTCATGCATAAAATGTAACATTGGACGCAGAGCCAGGGGCACAGTATCCAGTACATCTGGAATGTGGATTTCCAAGAAGTCTCGATAGTTGTTTCCGGTCAGTCTCGGTGGGAGTATGTATGGACCTAGGAAAGGGTCGCCGACAATACCACACCACACATTTAGAGCAAAGTGTTGTTGATGTCTTCTTTGACTGATCGCATGAGGATTATCTGGCGACCAGACATGTGCATTATGGAAATTGAAGATGCCGTCACGTGTGAACTACGCCTCATCTGTAAACACTATTGCAGATGCGAAGTTTGGATTGACGGCACACTGCTCGCGGTACCATTGGCAAAAGCGCACTCTCGGCTGATGATCGGCTGGCGACAAAGCCTGCACTCGCTGAAAGTGATACGGATACAGGTTCGCCCGCCGACAAACACGCCATATCTGTGCGTGATGAACATGCAGTTTCATACCTACTCCTCGTGTGCTGTCCTCCGGATTGTGTCGAAAAGCATCTACTATCTGCTCTTCTACCTCGGGGGTCATAGCTCTTGGTCTGTCACTGTTTCCAGCAGCATGGGGCGCAAAACTTCTATACTTACGCAGGCGGCGATTGAGGGATTCAAATGTTTTTGTCTGGAATGTGACGTCCGGGGTATCTCTCCTGGTACAGACGCCGTGCTTTTGGTGCATTTCCATCCGCCAATCCATATGTGAAATGCATATCTGCTAATTCTGCATTCGTGTACATGTTTCACTTCTGCCCTAAACACCACTGTCTATTGATACGTACATACACTTGCTCCACAAACACGTATTCCCGTCTTCCAAAGCACAAGTTGTAGTCACTTTTCCCGTTTCTGTTCCACACCACTAAGTGCAGTCAATTCTCACCACGTCGTCTGTTCCACAGCACAATTTGCTTACTTTAAATGTCACTTCTGTTTCACAGCACTACTGTCACTTCAGCTCACATTGTACCCAGCTCCAATTACAGTAACTTTTCTGTCTTAAATACCTTCGAGATGTTAATGTTGCAATGGCCTACTAGACCTGAGAGTGCGTCCAAAGCTTCATGCACCTTTCGGCAAATGCTATGTTTTAACTTGTAACTAATCTAATTAGAAATGCTGTCCATCAGCAATGATTCTTGTTGTCAGCAGGGGCGGATCCAGGACGGACTTCTGGGGGGGGCGGTCGGCGGTAATACTGCTACTTTTAAGAGCTCCAAACTTGTTATGGATGGGTTTATTTATATATAAAATAAGAAAGTTTCCTCTTGTGGGGGGGGGCGATCGCCCCCCTCTGGATCCGCCCCTGGTTGTCAGCCATGGTACTCCTCCACACCTACTCGCGAGACATCTTGCGTTCAACATTTCCCTCCATTCCTTGGGTTGTAGCTCCTGCACGATGCTTTCGTTATGGCATTTTCTTATGCATGATGAGCATGTGTAATTGCATTTTTGGGTGCGTGTTTCTCACTGCCATTTGTATTAGGGTTGCACTTTCCAATACGGACATTACAAGTACCAATTATTATGCATTATTTGCGCGTGCCTTTTCTGATTCTTGTACCATTCAACGCGCAATCGGCATAATTAATTTAGTTCGAACCTGTGTTGCATATTCTTTCACACACGACACTCTGGTAATACGTCGGGAAACAATTCCGGACAGAAGGTGACTATTTCACACCGTCAAGTGGTGTCAGTGGCTATAGCTCTGTAACGATGCATTTCCGGACATATGTTCATATGAACGTTTTTTGTCTACCCGTAAGGAATCTGCCCCTGCATTTTTGCCGTGTCTTTTTGAAACACCCTCTCTCTCTCTATATATATATATGCAGTACATATCTGTGTGTGATGGGTAAAGAAAGGACATTTAGGGTGCAGGCAGGGACCCTGCAGGTGTAGGCAGAGTCGGATTAAGAGAGGCTTAGGGGGGCTGTAGCCCCGGGCCTCCACTCTGTTCAAAATCTCAGCTGGCTGTCTAAAAAGAATCATACAAGATACAAACATCGTCATAAGATAAAATATACCAAAAATATGAAAGATAGTTCCTTAACGTTCCTACTGTACTTTCACAGAAATGTGTTAGGCGAAGTAAATAGAGGCCACGGTTAATCCGGCCCTGGATGCAGGATATATATATATATATATATATATATATATATATATATATATATATATATATATATATATATATATATATATATATATATAATTTCATTTATTTACCTGCTTCATTAGCTTACAAAACATGAGAAATTCTCATGTAAGCATTACAATTCAGAAAAAAAAAAACATACAATATTGTCAAGTACCAGAGGTATACATCATGCATCTTTCTAAAATACAGAACTACATAATAGGATATATTAAGTATAAAAACATGACAATTTACATCGTAATTAGGTAATTGTTTGTACCACACCAGGCATGTACTCACGAGTATCTGTTACCAACTCTTCACTTAATGAATCATTTAAATATTCTTTAATGGTGTAATATCAGTTTTCAGCGAGTAGATTATATAACGTCTTACCAAGAATGGAAACATTGGTCATATTTTTCAAGTACAGAGGAAGTTTATTATACAATCTGACACAATTCTTGTACACAGTTTTGCTTATATTAGCATATTTTTGATGCATTACAAATATGCCACCACCTTGCCTTGTATTATGACAATGAACATTTTTGTTAAAGATAAAAATATGTTTGTCTCTCACAGTAAAAAGAATAGATTTATAGATGTATAAGCTGGGGAGTGTCAAACTTTTTGCTTCTATGAAAACCTTTTTACATGTCGATTTTGTGGATAATCCAAAAATTATTCTAATCGTTTCTTTTGCAATCGGAAAGTGCTTAAACTATTTTCAGCAGATCCCCAGTGTATTATGCCGAAGTTAATTAATGAATTAAACTTGGCGTAGTAAAAGCTAAGAAGTGTTTCTCGCAACACAGTACTTTGAAGTTTGTATAAGGCAAAACACACGCTAATTAGTTTCTTGTCTTAAGTAGAGATATGAGCAGACCATGAAAGATCGTCACTTTTGATTACACCTAAAAGCTTTGTCATGCAAGAATATTGGAGTAAGTTGGAAGATATTTTTATTCTAGGTGATATACGCGGTTTTCCTGGAAAATGAAAATGTAAGAAAATCGATTTATCATGATTTATAATTAACCTATTCACTGTTAACCATTTTACTAATTTGTCCGTAAAAATGTCAGATTTCCTCTCAACTTCTATTGATTTTCCTGATATTATCATACTGATGTCATCAACATATAGAATACATTTTGCTGGATACTATATTCTAACAAGTCATTTATATATATCAGGAGGAGAATAGGACCCAAAATGGAACCTTGAAGAACACCTCGGAGTACAGTTGATAAAGACGAACAAGTTGTTTGAAACCCATCTGCAGCTAATTTAGATATTTGTGCCGTTTGTTGTCTACTGGATAAATAAGAGAGAAACCAGCTACTCCTCTAATACCATAAGCATACAACTTGCTTAAAAGCATCAATTGTATCAAAACCTTTGGATAAGTCGATGAATAGGCCAACAACATACTTACTGTTTTTTAATTCAAGCGCTACATTGGACATGTAATCAAACAAGGTTGTTTTAATACTTTTCTTATGTTGTGATGGTGATAGTAAGTTATATGACTTCAAAAAATTGCAGAGTCGTGACTTCATCACATATTCAAAAATTTTTGAAAACGGAAAGAATAGAGACTGGGCGATAGTTTCTTACATCATGCATACTGCCCTTTTTATGGAGTGGAATTACTTTTGCCACTTTTAACACTGATGGAAAATTTCCTTTCTCAAGAGATAGGTTTACTAAAGAACAGAGATGATTTACAATGAAAGGAAAACATAATTTAATAACAGTCACTGGAACTTCATCAAAACCTGAAGATTCCGAATTAGACATCCTACTCAATATTTTCCATAACTCCTCTACTGTCGCTGAAATTAAAAAGAAATTGGAATTTTCATCGAGTCATCATAACTCGCTTGTATGGAGTTAGGTAATGGTACACTATCTAGAAAATAATCATTGAAGACATCTGCAATCTGCTTAGGCTCTTTAATAATTTCGTCCCCAACTTTACTCAAAATCCCTCTTTTTGTTGTTTGTTCCACATTTTAAGATTTTCCACATAGTTTTAGCTTTATTAGTAGAATTACGTATAGTGGAGCTATTTGATAGTAATTTAGCTGTTTTAATTACTCTTCTGTATATTTTCCTGTACTTAAAAATATAATTTCGAAACCTGTGAGGAAGTGATGTATTTATTTTGAATAATTATTATATCGAAATAGGTTACTTTTAGAAATTTTAATACCTTTAGTTTACCACGATTTAGTGGACGACGTCCGGATTTTACGAATAACTTTTGGATAATGTTACTCGTAATACCATTAATATTAATTGAAAAATAAGTTAATAATACAATTGGAAGTTAAAGTTGAATTGTTAGTTTTTTGTTTAAATGGCGAGATTCGCGAATGTGATGTCTATTATTAATTTGTGATATTCAACAGCGCGTTTTGTGTCAAGAGAGAGAACTTAATCTGTTTTTAACTTAATTTCAAAGACTGGTTCTGAGTTTGTTAAGCCACCGTTTCGGTATGCACACATTCAGAATTACGTAAAGAAATTAGTAAAAACTAAAATATATAAATGAAAATTAATCAAACAATAAATAATATAATCGAAACTATAATAATAAATGTAAGATGGAAGTGGAAGTTGAATAATAAACACAGGCTTAGTTGCCGTTACGCGTTAATCTTTTAACTTAAGCAGTCGCAATGTTGTGTAGTGTCAGGAAGCAAAAGACAACAAGTAAGTATATACGTATATGCGTAAGCTATAGGGTGGCCGCAAAGTTTCGTTACCCCTGAAAATAAATAACATAAATCACTAAACGTACTTAAATAACTACACGGAAAGAACTGAATGACTTGAACAACAATGCTTTCGAGAAGTTTTATTGAAATAGGAAACATTAAGTGCCCAACGGATCAGTCAGTCGACAGGCATATTCATGACAAAGGATAATACGTCGCTAGGCTCTGTGCGATATTTTGCGGAGCATTGCAGGTGTACCTCGAGTGAAAGCTTGTTTCACAGCTTCTGTCAGTTCAGCAATGGTATCATAACAGTTTTGTGAACCCCCATAACGCATTATCACAGGTAGTGATGTCTGGGTTTCTTCTCTCATACACCCAACAACTTGCAATAACACGTTTTTCAATACTGTAACTGGAAGTATCAGCCATCGTTCACATAATCTGAAACAATGAAAAACCTTACATTAGCTCCTTACGTTGTGGTCAACCTGTATACCAATTCAAACATTAAAAGTAATTGTTCTGAATGGCAAAAGGAAATTAATTTTAAAACAATTGAGAGATAAAATGAGAATAAACGAAAAAGTTTATGAAATTAGTAAATTTCACGTCTTTTGCTAAAGTTATTACTATTGGCAAAAACAAATGACGAAACGTTTCACATTTATCGTGTTTGTTTGTCCATCTGTAAATCTATAGACTCAAGAACACTTAAAAATACACATTAAGACTTCACAATTAGCTAGCCAAGGTTCACAAGATGAAAAAGGAAATATTATAACATACCAAAAAACACTAGATGCACTTTCGCTAAGACTTCATCACATGAAAGTGCTTTTTCCCTCTCTTCTTTTTTTAAAATTGTGTATAAACTTTTTTGTGGTAAATAATTCATTTCCCACTCCTGTTTCAGGATTCCTTTCTAACTATTAATGTTAAAATGGAAGACTTCTTTGCTTTCCAAAGAAGATAAATTGCATTTCTTCGTCTAGTTGGAGCAAGTAAATTCAAGACTGACAATGTGTTAGTTCTTTATCGAGGTCAACAGAGTGATCAAGATAATGGTGGTATCCAGAACTCGGCGCAAAACATCATCAGACACAAGAAATGGTGGATGGAAACCAAGCATAGCCAGGGACCGCCGAACATAGAAGAGGACTGACTGTCATAAAGAAACGTATGGCGTATACAGCACAATTAATATAGAACTGAATCAGGATATGGAACAACCTCTTCCTACGATCACAGTCCAATGACAGCAGAATAACCTCATTCCCAATTTTGATACCTATGAGTGCAGCTGCTAATGCGGAATATCATGAACATTCAATGACTGGAAGAAAACAGTATGGTTTAAAGATTTCTTTCTTTCAGCGTTTACAACAATAGGATTTATGTGTGATAGTCGCTCAAAGAGGTATATGCTCTGGACCAGGAGCGTCATTTCAGATTTTTTTGGTGGGGGGGGGGGCATAACCCCTCGATATAAGTAAAATTTCGCGTTTTTCACTCATTTACTTTTTCTCTATTGATAAAATCTATATAAATCTCAAACTCAGGGGGGAAATGCCCCTCTCTGCCCCCCTAAATGACGCCCCTGCTCTAGACTGCTTTCAACATGGCGCTGGCTCTATGTTGATTAGAACAGTGGTATCATAGCATTCCGTTGTTCCTGTTATTACTCTAAGAAATAACAAAAAATGAATGACTGCCAATGATTATGTGGGCAATTTCGGTTACCAGGAGGATCCTATGGTACACATGTTGTTCCTTATCAGCGACGCAATCTTCCGGGATGACAATATGCCAGTACGCACAGCCTGCTTATGCATCAGCATGTTTCTTAGCTTCTGACTTGCATATTATTAAAAATCTAGAATCAGTTTTCGAGTAGCGAGATCGGTACAAGTTTCCTCCTGTATCGTTGAAAATGCACTTGAGCACTGAATTGCATGAAGAACCGCCAACTATCACTCTGGAAACGATTTACAAATTATTACCTCAATTCTGCGTCGAATAAAAGCTGTACTATGAATAAAGGCAGTCCGACGTCGCATGTAAATCAGAAACGTTGAATTTTGTTAAGGTGTTTGCAGTATTTTGATATAACAGTGTGTTTCAAAATTATTTTAACGATACGAAATCGTTCCATGAGCGTTAAAAACTATCGACGGTTGAAATTGAATTGAAATACTTTCGATTGCATCCTCGAGTTTTGTCTGGCACGGTCATAAGTAGTTCGAAATTCTTTCACCAGGTGGTAATGGCGCAGACAAAGCATTTTGTATCCTACAATTTCCCATTAGTCGGTTTGTTCTGAATGTTCAACGTGGGTTCATAAAATATTTCCTAAAGAATCATCATCAAACAATTCCATTCGCAAGTGGTGTCAGGAATTTAAAACTAACAGGGTGCATTTGAAAGGAAAAATAGTCTGATAGATCTTCCACCCCCCGTCTGAGCTAGATGTCTAGAGTCGAGCTTGTTTTCAAGGGGACTCATATTGAGGATTTATAAGTTATTTTATTACAATTTATATCACTAAAACTTGAACAGTTATAGTACTTATGTGTAAAACTTCAGTAATTTGTGCAACTAATAAAACATTATAAGGTGTCGAAATCGTTCAACTCATTTTGAAATACCCTATATACATTGGAGTGACACCACGGGGGCCACAAGTAATGCGAAATTGATCATGTCCACGAACCCACGGTAAGAGACTTCACACTCGTAGTGGCTTGAAATTTATGGCGACAAAGCCATCGGTCATGATTTAATTTTCTACTGTAATTTAGAGTCCTTTTGTGTCCGCTCAAACATTTTAAATATGACCTTCAATTTTATTTGCTTCGAACTTCAAATATAGATGAAATGAAAGGTTGTGAACTAGAGGCTTATCTAGCATCAAAATTAAAATGATACTGTCTTGTATTTTAGGACCTATGAAAGTTTCGACTCATGAGGAACATGGGTTTATTTAATACTATGACGCTTCTGTCTACAAGAGTACCGTCAAGCCAATTTTTGATATTATCATAACATCACTTCTCATTATCATTATTTTTGGCCTTCTAGTTTTAAATTTGTTATCTCTTAATTTAAGCAGTACTCCACATCCAGAATAGTGCTCGGTAGACATTGAAACCCTATCCATATCTTTATTTTTTGTTAAGTAATTGTCGAAAAATATAAATAGATAAGATTATTTTCTACTATTTAGCCTGTTTTATTATCGAGTTATTGAAAGGTGACTTCTGACAGATAGTTGCACATGTTGTAAACAAAACGAGAGGGCGGATTGTTCGCCAATCACAGTAGTATTCTATCATACTGTTGCTAGCAACGAAGATTATTGACCGCGCTGCTGCAGATCGTTGAGACGACTTGTTAAACATCGTAAGTTCGTCCCTAGAGCTGCTGTCTCTGTTGCGGAGCCTCTGGCAACAGCACCTCCAATACTCCCCGTGGTCTACCCAACTGTCAGAAGCCACCCTTCGTTGCGCACACAGTAGATGAAAAATAACTTATATACAGGGCAGTCCAAAAGTATGGAAACACCCAAATAAAATCCAAACCTTTCAGAATTGGGAAAAAAAGTGATGATAACAGACGAGGGGGAAATCTTTTTGAGACATATGGCACCATCGGCCGCCATCTTGAACTGGCGGGAAATTATTTTAAATGGGAACCCTATCGTGTGATACATCCAATAGGACTGTTTTTTTTTTATGAATCCAGTGGTGAAATGTTTTTGACTCTACGACCAACCGCTGCAAAGTTCTAAACGATTTTCTTTTGTTTCAGGTTGCGTAACACGAAATGGTACTAACAAGGGATGAGCGGATAGAGATCGTGTTGATCTCAGGAGAACACAGCAGCAGACAGATCGCAATCGATTTCAATGCTCGTCACTTAGAACGGAGCCTATTTCCTATGGTGCAGTGTGGAAAGTAATAGCGAAATTTAAGGGAACCGGGTCGGTGGAAAACAAACCAAAAGTAGGCAGGCCTCGCACACCAACGGAAGGAGAGACATCTCTCCTGTGTTGGCATCATTCGCGAAAAGTCACACCCGCAGTACCCGTCGCCTCCGTACGTCAATCCTGCGAATCGTATCTGCGCATAACTGGCACTCATACAAGATACAGCTATTTTAACACCTTACCGAGGATGATCCAGACCGTCGAATCGAATTCCTTGAGTGGGCCGCCGAATAAATGAGACAGAATCGCCAATTCGCATATGACGCTGTTTTCGGACGAGGCCATTTTTGTGTGTGTGTATCGGGCGAGGTGAACAAGCAAAATCACCGACATTGGTGTGACAATAATTCACACTGGTACGACGATTCTCGGGTCGTTGGCTCTGACAAAGTGATGTTGCAGTGCGGTGAGTGGGGTGCCCGTGTTGTGGACTCATTCTTCATCGAGGGCAATTACCTACTGTAACATGTCTGAGGAGGAGATCCTGCCGTCCAACGCATTGGAGGATGGCTCTTTCCCTTTGTTCTATCAACAAGACGGAACACCATCTCATTTCAGATTACGTGCTCGTGATTACCTCGAGATCTACTAGAGCGTTGTTAGCAATTTTAAAAAGAGGATGGTGCAAGCGAATTGGTGTCGACGTATGTTTTGCAGGGTCGAAGGGGTCCTTGGTATAGGGAGATAATTTTTACTATGCAGCAATTAATGTAATTAACAAGTACGTAGCTAATATAATAGTGTTTATTAAGACTGATGTTATGTAAAATTTTATACTGGGAATTTCTTGGTAATTAGTTGTGGGTAAGTGAGGATCGGGGATTTATTTGGCCACATATATAAAAATAAATAAAACTTAATAACTCTTGAACCACGCAACCGATCTCGATCAAATTTTCAATACACATGAGATTCGGGCCTGGGATGATTTTTTTTTTTTTTACTTTGACAGTGCAACGTAGGAGGAGGGGGAGATCTAATAATAATAATAATAATAATAATAATAATAATAATAATAATAATAATAAGCTCGGTAGTACAAATAACATTTTGGAATTACAGAAATCTGTAAGTAAAATGAAAATCTGTAAGATTGTCCAAAGTATAACCTGTTAATCAGAGATTCTTCCATAAGCTAGCCATTAACCACTGTATAGAAAGTGAAGTGAAGTATCTGAAGACAGTGTGCTAACTCACGAGGCGCAACGATAAAAGTGTCCGAGATTTAAAGCATCACATATATTTGTGGAATTTGTGTAAGTAATGTGCCATATTATTTCAGAATACTAATGTGTAAACAATTAAAGCATACCGGTATAGTACCTGTACAAGGATTGCTGGAATTTTCCCCAGCTCAAATATTCCGTTTTTTTTGGGGGGGGGACATATATATATATATATATATATATATATATATATATATATATATATATATAACACAAAACCCACCTCCAAAAATACTTCAAAACTTGGATTGAAATAATAACCTTAATGTGATTATAATTGCTTCCTTCAATCATGTTCCTTAGTGCACGCATCGTTTCAGAATTGATTTAAAATATATACTTATTAAAGAGATCATCACGAGGACAGAATAATTTGGTTTGCATTTGATAAACTTGTTCTAACAGTGTTCAACTATAATCTATTAGCCCTATATAAAAATGAAAAGAATCTTGTTTGTGATCGCATCAGGAGAAAATAGCTAAATCATTTGAAATGAACTTTTAAATGTAGCTATCACGTAGCTCAAACTGGGTTTTTGTTCTGTTACTTTGATTAAAATGCGTATTCTAAAGAGAGAGAGTTCGAAATCTATGCGAAAAATTGAGTACTCATGATCCTCTCAATTTACGATGAAGAAACTTGGTATATAAATTCCTCATTAAAAATAAATGAACCCGTGAACCTGCGTTTTTGAGTATTTCCGTTTTAAGGGCGAACGGGGACATTTTCTACTTTATTTTTAATACACTGAAGGTGATATTGCCCGTTGTTTGTGATCGCATCATGAGGAAACGGTTGAACAGTTTGAAATAAATGAATTTTTGAACATAGTACTGATCTTGAGCTGGGTTTTCTCATATTACTTTAATTTACGGGCGCGCCCTCTGGGGTGTGTTTGAGGGGGTTCAAAATTTATCATCAGCCCGCCAGGATATAAAGATCAAACTCGATATATAAACTTCTCATTAAAAATAAGTGGACACATACGTTTTTGGAAAATTTTCGTTTTAAGGGCAGGGGAATTTTCCACAATTCCTTCCTCCACATTGAAAGCAAAGTTGCCTATTGTTTGTGATTGCGTCACGGAGAAACGATTGAACAGTTTGAAATGAGTTTTGAAACATAGTTAGAACCTTCTTCAAGATGAGATTTTAACATGTAACTTTGTTTGGAGGGCGTATCCTACGCGAGAAGGGGGTCAAAATTTATGCCAAAACTGGAATATCTTATGGAGTTTATATTATTACAGTTTCATTAATATGCGTACCCTAGGGGGAAGAAAAGCTCAAATATCTCCCATGGGTCTAATTCTCCCCATGGAAAGAACGGGCATTTGAGCTAATATGAAAAAAAAAAAGCAATGTTACTACATTCCCTAATTTTTGTAGTACACACTCATGTATTAGTACAAACATGTAAAAATTTCTTCGAAAAAGCTTCACTTAACAAAGGAAATTACTGAAGATCTATCTCCATCTTCTCCACAATAACGGCAATCAGATTGTGAAACTCCTGAATTCTTTTTGCATATCTGGTGGAGGATGTGACGCATAGTATAATCGTTATGTTACAAAGGCTCTTTAATCGTAAAATTTATTGTAGGAAAGCAAATTGGCAACTGCAAATGAGAATTTAAAAAAAATCACCTCCATTCCAGATTTTCAAAAGAAAGAAAAAGAAAAAGCATTATCCTCACAGTATTTCAGGGTTCCTACTAATCTGGAGAAATCTATTTCCCTGACTTCTCCGGACCTTTGCCAGAAAATTCCCTGATTTTCATGACAGGTGTCGACTGACGTTGACATATAAATAAGGAGTAAATAATGGTGAATATTTATATATGAGAACATTTATTCCACGGAGACAAATAATAATCAACTGCTCATATATACATTCCACTTACCACCCATAAAAATCTGAGCACCGCTCCATACTGTGGTCATTAATGGTTGGCTAAGCTAAAATTGGTGTAAATTAATGTTAGAAAAAAAAATGTACAGGGTTCATTATGAAAATAATGAGCATTGCTTTAGAAAAACTGTTTTATTGTTCCGATTGTTACGAATCTTTAAAATTCCTCAAAATACGCTCCTTCTGCATTGATACACTTCTGGAGTCGTATTTTCCACGCCTAGAAAGCATCTTTAAAGTCATCGGCTGGAATGGCTTTTAAAAACATTGTAACATGGGCTTGAATGTTCTGCACGGAGTCCCAATGTTTTCCTTTGAGGTGTCTCTTCAAACGGGGAAACAAAAAAAGTCACTAGGAGCCAGGTCAGGACTATAGGGGGGTGGGGGATCACTCAGGTTCTGTTCCGGCCCAGGAAGTCGACGTTGGTGAAGATGCATTGTCGTGGTGGAGTTTCACTGAGTCTTTGATGTCACTTCAAACGCGGGCGACCCTGCGTTTCAGTCTCTTGAGATAAAATCCTGCATTTCTAGATAAAATCCTGCGTTGACAGGTTGTCCTGGTGGCACAAACTCGAAATGGATGATTCCTCGAACGTCGAAGAAGACAATGAGCATGGTTTTTATTCGGGATTTACTGATGCGCGCCTTTGTGGGGCGGGGGGAGGATGAGGTGTGCCACTCCGCACTCTGCCTTTTGGATTCTGGATCGTATTCGAACATCCAGGATTCGTCTCCAGTTACGACCGAGTCTAAAAAGTCCGGATCATTTTCACACAATGCCAACAACTCCTTGCAGCGCAGAACTCGAAGTTATTTTTGTTCGTTCGTCAACACCTTCGGCACAAGCTTCGCACAGACCTTTCGCATTTGCAGGTCCTCGGTCACTATCCCATGTACCGCAAATGTTGACATGTTTAGGGTGTCCGCGATTTGTTGAATGCTGACACGCCGGTCTGAGCGCAACACTTCACGCACACGGTTAACGTTGTCGTCGGTCCTGGCCGTTGTTTGGCGTCTAGAACGGGGCTCGTCTGCGACCTCCTCCCGACCCTCCTTGAACGACTTGTGCCAAATTCCGACCTAGGATCTTGACAAACACTCCTGCTTGTAGGCCTCTTTCAGCATCTGGTAAGTTTCCGTAGCAGTCTTACCCAACTTGACGCAAAATTTTATGGCGTAGCGTTGTTCGAGCGAACCCTCCATCGCGCTGTGTTACAACTTGTAAAAATGTGCTTCATGCGGATCGACATCCACACGCTGTCACTGCTCGCAGCAGACTGACTCCGGGCGCGTTTGGAAGGACATACCGCCCACTACTTTTTCCGCGCCGGCAGCGCGCGCTGCCGTGGATTGTTGAGTCAGGGTAGCATCATGCTCATTACTTTCATAATGAACCCTGTATTTTATAAAATTTCCCTGATTTCCAGTCTTTTCCCTGATTTGCACCATTTCCCCTGACTTTCTTGATTTGCCTGACCAGTAGAAACCCTGTATTTCGATCCTCTCTGGAATCATCCACAAGCACAGACGTGATGCTAGCCGGAATAGCTTTTTTTTTCTTTCTTTTTCATTACATTTATAACGACTCACCAAGGGTAGTCGTCAACCTGGTTCGATCGTTGATATATGAACCTCGAGTGATAGTAATAATTTGCATGTAAAAATATATTTAATAATTATACATATTATTATTCTCACCTTTTCTATCAAAATTATAAAGTCGATGAACGGTATCAAAGGGTTTATTAGTTGATACATTTTTATGTATTCTTATTCAAAACGTCATGCACACATACAAGATGATTAGGTATCCATAAACAACAACTACATAGCAACTCAAAACATAACACTATCCCATAATATATCTTTTTTACATATATTAAAAACATTCTTCTTTTGTTATTATTAAATTAACATTCTATTAAGTATATTGCTTATGTATGAGCACTTTCTGCCCAAGGTGCAGGTAATTATTAATCTATCCAAAGTATTTCGTTATATAAAATGTCGCCCGACAATTGGACTGAATATAAAAGTCATAAGCGAGCTTGGCTTTTATCTTCAAGAACCACTGGTCCGATTACAATAATGGTCTTACATTACATATGTTCATTACATTTTGATCGCCCCTCGTATGTATCTTCATTACATATCATAGATATAGATACATTTATAACAAATCTTTCATTTCATTAATACTTATTTTTTATTACATTAATTATATTTATTTCATTATCATTCATTACATTATTATTATATTTTATTATTAAAACGTCGTCGCCTATTTATTTAATCTTTGAAGGGTGCGAAGTCAAAATCGTAAGAAGCAATTACAGTTAAAACATGAGTTACCATTATCCAGGGCGCATTATATAATAATTATATTAGGTGATATTTTAAAATAAACATTGGATCAATAAGGCATCAAAATATAGAAGAATTTCATTCAAGATAGTCGTTGAATAATTAACTTAATAGAATAAATCTTATACTTAACATAATCTTTGGCATTTAAGTTTTCAACACAAGTCAATCTAATATAAATAATCTTTGCTTTTAATCAATTATGAATCGAATTATGATTCTTCACATTAACAAGAAAAAATAAAAATCGTTTGAAAATTAACTTTCCAGTCTATCTAAAACTATATTTAAGCACTTCAATTATTTATAAGAGTCGTTTTCGTTATCAACATTAACTCATAAAATTGAAAATAAAAGTTCACAAGAATCTATAACTGATATGGGTTTAACCTAATTTCATTAACGGTAATCAGCTTACATTCATACTTGCATATGATTCTAATAAAGTACATTGTACTGCACAATCATGATTAGGTTCAACAATATGTTGTACATGTATTTCATCGTGATTCTGATTTTGATACGAAGTGCCATCTCTTGACCTCCAATTATGTCTATCCATGTAGTTTGTTGTATTCCTGTAATTTCGCCCTATATTTCGATTGTTTTTATGTCTACTTCTGTTGGGTGATCTGGCATCAGGATTACCACTATTAATTAGGTTAGGCTGATTCCCTACGTAACTTTGCCTATTTTGCTCGTTTTGCTTGCTAGAATTTACTCGGCTTAGGTTGTGTTCCGTATCATTCACACTTCGGATATTTAGATTCCGAACAGGTACAAAATGATCTGAATTATTTTTACTTTTACCTACTCCTGCTTGTTGATTCATAGCATGGTATTGAGTTTCATAGCATTGGACAAGCATTAATAAATGGTTGAAACTCATACACTGTGTAGAAAACAAGATCTGTTGTAACTTAAATGGGAGCAAATTTCGAATCGATGCTATTATTCTAGATTCTGATTGTAATGGATTAACGACTTTTAATTCGTTGTATGTATTTACAACAAACTCAACAACAGATTTGTGCAAACGAGGATTGAAATGTTGATTTCTAATGGTGGCATCTCGATTTGCAAGCAAAAAGTCATTTTCATAATTCGCGATCAATGCCGCTTTGAATTCCTCATAAGTATTGATGTGATCACGTACGGCTTTAAACCATAAAGAACATGGTGGGAGTAGTACATGAGGGATTAATTTCATATATTGTGATCTATCTATACACATTATATTGCATTCGTCCTGAAATTTTTCCAGGAAAGAGGTAGCGTTCTCATTACATTTACCACTGAATTTACTCATAGCCCGTATTTCACTCATCTTAACACTTAACTTTACCTTCCTTTTATCATTCCGTGTACTTATTGGGTGACAATTCCTATCCATGACGTGATGTGTCGTTGCACCATCCCTTTTCCGCCCATCTGTCCTCTTCGGATGAATTTCTTCCAAAATAATATCCTCATCAGACACAGGTGAAGGCGAAGTCATCTCTGGTGAGTGGGGAAACTCCAAGCGATCACTACCCATATTATTGTGGTATGTGTTGTCCTTAACCTGTAGCGTTCTAATTTCTTCCTGTAGAGTAGCTATCATTTGCGTATTTGCACGTATGTTGTTAGAATTATTGATGACCTGAATCTTTTGCTGTTGAACAGAAGATTCTATTACTTCTAAATCCTTTTTTACACCACTGATTTCTTGGATTTGGTGGTTGTGCTTATCCTGACAATCCTCGGATATTCTTTTTAACTTTTCCTCGAACTGCGAGGTGATGTCATTCATCGCCTGGACAATCGACTGTTTCGTTTCATCTGACTTCTGTTCCATTCGTCTACTTAATTCCTCATATTGCTTGTTAGATTCTTCGGACTTCTGTTCTATCTTCTGTTCAATCGTCTGCTTCAACTCGGTAGACATCTGAATCAATTGTCGCTGTAAGGCTAGCAAGATTCGGTCTTCTGATGTCATTCCTGGTGCTACACTATGTTCACCGTCGTCACTATTATTGGATTCTTTCTCAATTGCCTCACCGTTCATTTTTCTTATAATTATTCTACCACTTCTTAGTCTGGTGAAATTTGTATTCATTAACTTTCTTACAAAAGTAAATTCACCCTTACTTTGCTTCGGGATATGAATTTACAGCAAATCCCGGGTGAGGTAAACCAAAATTTTTAGCTAATCCCGGTGTGAAGGCACCAAAATTTTTATAACGACTCACCAAGGGTAGTCGTCAACCTGGTTCGATCGTTGATATATGAAACTCGAGTGGTAGTAATAATTTGCATGTAAAAATATCTTTAATAATTATACATATTATTATTCTCACCTTTTCTATCAAAATTATAAAGTCGATGAACGGTATCAAAGGGTTTATTAGTTGATACACTTTTATGTATTCTTATTCAAAACGTCATGCACACATACAAGATGATTAGGTATCCATAAACAACAACTACATAGCAACTCAAAACATAACACTATCCCATAATATATCTTTTTTACATATATTAAAAACATTCTTCTTTTGTTATTATTAAATTAACATTCTATTAAGTATATTGCTTATGTATGAGCACTTTCTGCCCAAGGTGCAGGTAATTATTAATCTATCCAAAGTATTTCGTTATACATTATTATCTCTCTTTAGAACATGGAACCAGAAAAATCGGCACCAAGTGCACTGAGAAAGAGGTACAAAGGTAACATATTAAGATTTAAAATATATACGTACCGAACAGAACTGTTTAATTTTTATTTTATTTTTATAAACGACATTTATTTAGTGGAAACCGTTTACGATCTTTGGTTCCTGAACTTAAGATGCTATCCCAGTATCTGCATGGCATGTTGTGAGAGAAACTAAAGAAATCTTCAGTCAGGATGGCTGGCTCTTGAACTTGAATCCTCAGTGTAACAGAGGATTTTATTCATATTCTACATTATATAGAATTATCCACCTCTTTGTTACTGTAAACTTCTTTCTTTCTAGAAATCGAAATATACCAGAATGTCATTGGGGGTGAGGTGTGTCCCAATAAACACGAATGGGGCTTCACAGATTCCCTTGTAGGACACTTTTTTTTCTATTTTGTTATTTTTAACTTTAGTTCAATGGGTGATATCGATAAAACGGAGAAGTTGCTCATTACGCCCAGTAAAAGAACTGAGCACTACACGTCTCGGCTGACCTCGGAGAAGCCCCTGCCCTTTAGAGCAACTACACCTCTATTCCCGAGCTGAGTAACTACTTCGCGTTTGGTGTCAATAACATTCTGAGACTGCTCTGGTACGTGTAACTTCTGCAAATTTGTGGAACAAGCTCAGTAGGTGACTCCGTAAGAAACATGGCAAAGTACATAATTGTTCTGCAGCGTAGAAAAACTTATACACTGCGTAGAAATGTTGCAAATGGTGATTAAAATTTAAAAAAAGTACAAGACAAAAAATGTGGAGTGGTCAGCACAACATTTTTTAGGAGAATCAACCGAAACTTGAGATGGCGCACTAAGAAATGATGAAAAGATGCGGTTTGCGTTTTTTTTTTTTTATGTGAGTGATCCGGGATTCCCCGTCGGAGTGTCAGAAGATTCTGGTGTGGCTCAAAGTACTGTTGAATTGATTTTAACGTCCCTTTCAGCAGCGAGGCTATATGAGACGCGACCAACTGATGAACGTGAATTTTCGAACCACATGAACTTCCACAGTAAATCAAACATGGGTCTTTCACTCCAAAGGCGCGTACGTTAACTCAAAGTACTGTGTCTATGGCTATTACAAGTGTAATGGATGCTATTATTGCGAAATCTGAAAACTTGCCGGGAAGTGTGCGTAATATGCAAGCAGCAAAGGCAGAGTGGAAAAGAACAATATACATCTCCGGATGCTATTGGAGCACTTGATTGGACACACATGGCAACCTAGTATTTTTTGGAGACTTATACGTTAATAGGAAGGGGGTATATATGTGTATGTGGCTGGACTTTTATTCTTTTTTAAAAGAAACAAAGAGGCCAAGTGTCTGATTTCATTCTCACAGTCAAACAATCTACGAAGACCTTGGACAACACGTGATATGCGCTTGTCGTCTTAGTCTTGTTGGTGGATTCGAATCTGCATCCATCAGCTCCAATAGGTTCGTTACCATGGTTTCAGTATTATATTCTTGTTTCCAGCTTTTTTCAAATCATATATATATATATATATATATATATATATATATATATATATATATATATATATATATATAAATTCTCACTCGAATATTAAAGACTTTCTTTCGGATTTATGTTTCAATCATTGGTGTATTTGATATTTCGTTGCATTTCACTGTAATTGCTTTCGAAGTTTCGGCTTTCCTTCGTTTACTTTCTGGTGGATGTGACTTCGAAAGTACCATTGGAAACTCTTTTATAATATCCACAAATGCGCTTTAATTGAAACTGCCGTTGCTACTTGTCCCTTCCATGGCGTTTAGGATACTGCGCCATAGGTTAAGCACAAAGAAATGACCGCCAAAAGAAATGACGAGATGAGAGGAACGAGTAATCACTCTTTTTATTGATACGACTCACTGCTACGCGCAGAGTTAACACGAGTGAACGTTTATAAATCTGGAGCAGTCTTTACTTGACTAGTGGCTTGTTTTATTGATACGAAATTGAAGGAGGAGATTACTTCAGGTCTAGCAGGACTTCTCAGGGATAGTTTTTCATCTCATTTTTATTGGTATCACGCAATGTCTCATGATTATGCACCGAAGGAAAACAATGATGAGATGAATAATAATAGTCCTATGACAAAAGTGGGAGGAAACGAGAACCCTGAGGAAACCTGGCACACGGTGCTTGTTGACCACAAAACATTCGGCGGTAGCTGGGTTCGAAGCAGGAACCTGGGCCAGAGGTGAGCCACAGCGGTCCCACACAGGAATTCTATAGTTTTAGGTGTGAAAAGAACACCAATAAAGAAATGCTATATTAGATAGAAATATGGTTTTATATATAGGTTCAAAATTTAATAAAATCCGATTTTCCCCAATAAAACAACAACAATGGGTTGTTAAAAAAAATGGGTTTTTATCAACACTGACCTTGAACATACAAATACATAAGACCGAATCCATTTCAAACCGTCCAGGCAAACCACAATTGGTCCCCATCATAGTCTCAGATTTCATTTATTTTTTTATATTGGATCTACATGCAATGTCATTAAACCCATATTTTTTCTTTTTACTGAAAAAAAAATCCTTCGATATACAGCCCTCCAAAATGGCTGCCCTCCTCTCGGATTGCTCGAAACACTGAAAAACATGTCAAGTTAAAAATTTTATTGTAGAGAAACGAGTGTACTTAGTAACATAATCGAAATAGCAGGAAGAGTATAAAGTTGTATGTTTCGGTGGAGGGCCAAAATTCGTCTATTAGTTCAATAGGAATCGCGCAATTCACTCGCAATGTTGCCAACTTTGGTGAAATTTTTGCTAACTTCAAACATTTTTTCTGTCCTCACGAGCAATATCAACCATCTGCTTCTAGCATCGAAATCTACTCCATAAGGTCTCTTGAAAATGTAAATGACTTAGGTTTCTGATTATTACATCCCACGTTATAGCATGATGAAAAGCTGAAAAGCCATGTTTGGACGCCATTATCTCAAAAACCCAACCTTTTAAAAATCTGAATTTTTTACAACTATTGGAGAAGTACCTAAGTATTTAATATCCGTTGACCATTCATGCGGCTGCAGCCCCTAACATTCACAATTAATTATTGAAATTTCGATTTTTGTACTTGAAATATAAATATTTCCTATGGGCATTTAGGTCCTATACACAAGGCGATTTGGAAGGGAGTATGATAATTTTGAGAGATGAATCTTGACATCAAATCTAGTAGAAAAGTTCCTATAAACGAGTCGAATTCCGCTTCGTTTTCGAGTTACAGGGTTTCCAACTCGGGACCCAAAATCGGCTCACGACAATGAAAAATAAAATATAGATTTCGCGTTAAATCAGAAAATATATGTTAAAGTTATGATGAAGTTCAGAAAGTTGATTTGTATCAATATGATAATTTTTACGTGCGTTGCAATTCAGTTGGCAGTGTTGCCAACTTGGTAGAACTTTTATTTGTTTCCGAATGACATTACGTGTTTTTTATTTGATATTTGGTATTCATTAATAATTGTAAACATTACATGGAGCACAATTTTCCCCACATCACCCAGTTTTCGAAAACTTACATGTATTTCATTAAAAGTTTTTATCTCGTGCGTTATTGATAGTGTGCAACATTGAGGGTGAATTTCACTTGATGTCTGCCAACATTAGTAAAACCAAAATGTCGAATAAAAACTACGTCTGTGTAAGTTGTATTAATAATAATAATAATAATAATAATAATAATAATAATAATAATAATAAAACAAGAAGAAGAAAAATTTATTTTTTATTATTGCAACACCTCTCGTAACTCTACGCATCAAGTTCGAACTTGTTAAAGAAGTACTGCTGCAACATTAACTGATTCGGTGTCGTGAACATCGTCCTAGTGTTCTCTAGAACCGTGAAAATTGTTTTCACTGGTAACATGACATTGTAGTGCACAAGTAAGGACCGTATTAAATGCGTTAATTATTCCAAAAGGCATAAGAGGATTGTGTACAGAAAGAATTCTTGACAAAATTTTTATCTTGCGGTAAAATATATGGATTGCATACGGATCTGCCAAAACGTAGTATTAGGAGAGAATGATTATTTGTGTAAAGGGCAGGGTGGAAAAAAATCATGATTTTTTTAATAAAAATCATTTTTGTTGATTTTTTTGATTTAAATCGATTTTTTTGATTTAAATCAAATCTTTCTCCTCGTATAATACAAGTCGCGAACTGGAGAAAAACCATTAGGAATCAATATTAAATGACAATTATGCCATTTAAGTGAAAGTATTTTGGTTTAATTTCGAATTAATCCTCAATCGTTAACCTATTTCAATCCGAAACAATATTTCTTAAGCATTAAGGAAAAAACGTATAGCAACGTTTATCAACATGACACTTTTCTTTTCACGAAAGTTCCTGATATTTGGCAGGAGTATATTTTTAAAAAATCGAAACTAGCCAGCGGCACGAAATACATGTAAAGTACATAAATTTCGCCTAAAATTAACTAATTATCTCTATGGCCTATGAAACCCGGAGGTTCAATGCCGCGTTCACGGAAACTCTCCACTGACTTCTATCCTTAGCCAACTGGATCCAGTTTCTATTTTATATTCCTATTTCTGCGAGATTCATCTTAATATTGTCATCCCATCTGCGCCTAGATCTTCCTAATGATCGTTTTCCGATTGGTCTTCCAGTTAAGAACTTGAAAGTGTTCCTATTTTCTTCCATCCTGGCTACATGACCTGCTCACCTGAGTCTCCTAGACTTGATGACCCTAGCAATGTTTGGTAAACCGTATAAATTATGTAGTTCCTCGTTATGAAGTTTCCCCCATTCCCACTCCTCTTGGGTCTGAATATTCGTCTCAGGATCTTGTTCTCAAATACTTTCAGTCTACGTTCTTCCCTCATAGTAAGCGACCATTTTTCGCAACCATACAGAAGCAGGGTGTCTACCAGTCAGGGAAAGTCAGGGAATTTGCAGGGTCAGGGAATTTCATTGTGTGTCAGGGAAAAATCTTTCCCAGGCTGTGAGGGGTGAAGGAATGCCACTAAAATCGTCATAAATTACAGGTAAATGAATTGGTTCGTTTGTGCGTTTGTAGAATATTGTATAAGCATATAAACAATGGTGAAAACACAGTTCACTTTAAATATAAGTTGGGGGCGCGGTGGCTCACTGGTAGAGCGTTCACCTCCGGTGCATGGGTTCCCTGGTTCGATCTCAGCTCGCGCTGTGTGGACTTCGTGATGGACAAACACCGTGGTCGTTTTCTCGGGGTTCTCCCGTTTCCTCCCACTTTCTTCATTTCATTCATTACTCATCATCACCGTCTCCTTTAGCCTAACCGGCATAACCGTGGGACGTAAAACTGAAAGATTTCATTTTCATGATTTAAATATGTTACTTTTCAAGAGTTACTAAGAAAAAAAGAATGACAGAGTCAGGGAAAATTATAATTTTGTCGGGGAAAGTCAGAGAATTTGATTATGCTTGCTTGCTAGACACTCTGAGAACACCAGGCATATATATTTTAATCTTCAAATTCCTGGACAGAATTCGTAAAAATGAAATGAAATTTTTGAGTTTTACGTCCCACGGTTATGCCGATTAGGCTAAAGGAGACGGTGATGATGAGTAATGAATGAAATGGTAGAATGAAGAAAGTGAGAGGAAACGGGAGAACCCCGAGAAAACCCACGAACACGGTGTTTGTTCACCACAAAGTTCACTTGGCGGGGGCTAGGATCGAACCCGGGACCGCAAGCACCAGAGGTGAACGCTCTACCACTGAGCCACCGCGGCCCCTGGACAGAATTCGTGACAACAAGAGATTTTGAACTGAATAATAACACGAATTCCCTGCTTTTAGTCGACATTTAATTTCTTCCTAAATATTGTTTTCGTCTGTTAATTTTGATCCTAGATATTTGAAAGAATCCACTTTATCAAAAGTATTATTCGATATTTTAACGCATCCGAAATTTGCCGTATTACGATCCCGAGGAATTTCTATGTATTTAGTACATAAATTTCGCCTAAAGTTTTAACTTTTTTTTTTTTTCGGAAAGGGGATCTGGCCCCTCTAAATACGCTCCTATTATCTGGAAACAAACAAGTAGACGTGGACATAAAAGAATTTTTGTCTTAAATGTCGATGGTGATTTCTCCGTTGGAATAGTTAACGATTTAAAAACCCTATGTTACGAAGAGAAGAAAGCAGGATTCTCCCGTTACCCGTTCAAAACGGGATTTTCCCTAATCATCCTCTGCTACTACTGTGCTGTACATACATTTGAGTCTCATTGTATTATGATTATTATCTTCCATAATCGAAATAACAGAACAGAAACGGGATTTTACTTATTTTCACTTTAAATTAATTTATTTCAAAATTTGATTTAAATCAACGATTTTTATTTAAAAAATCAAGTGATTTAAATCTTGATTAAAATCGTGATTTAAATCAGACTGATTTAAATCAATCCACCCTGGTAAAGGGTGCTTTGAATATTTACCGTGAACAACGTGAATGTGTGTGAGATATTGGTGACCACGGAAGATGTAAATATGAAATTATGCACCAGCAAGATAAAAAATTTGTCCATCTGAATGTAGATTTGGAAACCATTAACCAGACAATTAACATACTAAACATGAATGTGTCGCCATTAAAACGGACGTTATCGATGACACCTAGATTACGGTGAAGGATTCACCTCTCACAATTTTTCATACTGCCTTTCGAATCGACTTGTGTACAGGACACAAATAATCATCCTCCCCTAATAGTACGTTTTGTCAGACACGCTGTACGCAATCCATATATTTTACCGCAAGATAAAATTTTTGCCGAGAATTCTCTCTGTGCAAAATCCTCTTATGGCTTTTAGCATAATCAACACATTTAATACGGTCCTTACTGTAATATGACTTCTCCACTGTTATTCACACAAACACTTAACTAGTGCACCACAATGTCATATTACCAGTGAAAACAATTTTCATAGTTCTAAGAACACTAGGACGATGTTCGCGACACCGAATCAGTTATGAACTGTTTCGTGACTGCAGCAGAACTTCTTTAACAAGTTCGACCTTGATGCGTGGAGTTACGAGAGGTGTTGCAATAATAAAAAACAATTTTTTCTTCTTTTTATTATTATTATTACTATTATTATTACAACTTACACAGACGTAGTTTTTATTCGACATTTTGTTTTTACTAATGATGGCAGACGTCAAGTGAAATTCACCCTCAATGTTGCACACTATCAATAACGCACGAGATAAAAACTTTTAATGAAATACATGTAAGTTTTCGAAAACTTGGTGATGTGGGGAAAATTCTGCTCCATGTGATGTTTACAATTATTAATGAATACCAAATATCAAATAAAAAACACGTAATGTCATTCGGAAACAAATAAAAGTTCTACCAAGTTGGCGACACTGCCAACTGAATTGCAACGCACGTAAAAATTATCATATTGATACAAATCAACTTTCTGAACTTCATCATAACTTTAACATATATTTTCTGATTTAACGCGAAATCTATATTTTATTTTCCATGGTCGCGAGCCGATTTTGGGTCCCGAGTTGGAAACCCTGTAACTCGAAAACGAAGCGGAATTCGACTCGTTTATAGGAACTTTTCTACTAGATTTGATGTCAGGATTCATCTCTCAAAATTATCATACTGCCTTTCAAATTGCCTTGTGTATAGGACCTAAATGCCCATAGGAAATATTTATATTTCAAGTACAAAAATCGAAATTTCAATAATTAATTGCGAATGTTAGGGGCTGCAGCCGCATGAATGGTCAACGGATATTAAATACTTAGGTACTTCTCCAATAGCTGTAAAAAAATTCAGACTTTTAAAAGGTTGGGTTTTTGAGATAATGGCGTCCAAACATGGCTTTTCAGCTTTTCATCATGCTATAACGTGGGATGTAATAATCAGAAACCTAAGTCATTTACATTTTCAAGAGACCTTATGGAGTAGATTTCGATGCTAGACGCAGATGGTTGATATTGCTCGTGAGGACAGAAAAAAATGTTTGAAGTTAGCAAAAATTTCACCAAAGTTGGCAACATTGCGAGTGAATTGCGCGATTCCTATTGAACTAATAGACGAATTTTGGCCCTCCACCGAAACATACAACTTTATACTCTTCCTGCTATTTCGATTATGTTACTAAGTACACTCGTTTCTCTACAATAAAATTTTTAACTTGACATGTTTTTCAGTTTTTCGAGCAATCCGAGAGGAGGGCAGCCATTTTGGAGGGCTGTATATCGAAGGAAATAGTTCTTTTTCAGCAAAAAGAAAAAAAATATGGGTCTAATAATTTTGTATGTAGTTTCTTATTTTAAAAAATAAACTAAATCTGAGACAGTCCTGTGGACCACCCTGGACGATTTGAAATGGGATCACTCAAAATCAAACACGTAACGTGTTTTTGTGCTATACAGAAGCGTTATGTGCTATCCTTGTTTGTGTATGGTGCCTTCCATTTCAATTCAGGCAGAGCATGTACCATTACCATCTCAGGTATTGTTGAAACTTTTTTATAGCAACTGGACATGTTTTTAATAAGAGATCCATATTTTTTGTTTTGTCGAAAAAAATTTTCCCGCCAAGTAATGGGCCATCAAAGACAGGGAGTACAATTTATGAATTGTAGAAGACATGGAAAATGGTCAACTTCGGAGCCTCACCATTCGGCTATGGAGACAGGTAGTTATAATTCTTGTTGTGGTATGTACAATCCGCGGCAAAAAAACCTGCAACATGAGGATGTAAATTTATTGTGAAACTACGCCTAACAGCACAGGGAATGAACATAACGTCTAAGTGGAACGAATCACGCCAGGATAAACCTCGGCCTCCTCCCGTGCACGCTTATGTTGGAGCAAAAGACTTCGTCATTTCACAATAAACTTATATGCTCATGCTGCAGGTTTGTTGCCGCGGATTGTACATAGGGATATAAATAAACTATATTTTATTATATTTTGGTTTGCGCATGCGTATCTGTTCGTACATTAATTAACAAATGAACGTCAATTTATCTGAAAAGTCGAAGTTTGCGAATTTTTTTTCGAGCACTTCCGGTTCGAATTTTAAAATTCTGTTTTCACGGTTGGTAAGACCTGGTTACCCACTTTCCGAAAGAAATTTTGTAACGCTTCTGTGTGCAACCGTTTTGTCGCAAAAAATTCGAGAAATTGTAAAATTTTCAAAAATCGCCATTTTTGGGCGCCATTTTCTCGAAAACACCATCTTTTAAAATACTGAAATTTTGTCATATGGTTCAACTTTACATGAATAATAAACACACCAAATACCATTCTCGACCAATGCTTCATGAATTAACTGCAGCCTTTTGAAGTTAGCGAAGTTTCGTCAACTTTGATATCACAGTTAGTAACACTGGGAACAATAAAAGTGCAATGATTTGATGATGTTTGTGGTTCACATTCATTAAATGAAGAACAAAAGGTTTTCTTGACTGTTTTTTTTATTATTATTATTTTGATCAAGAAGGCTCTCTGAAGTAGTAAAATGAGCATCCCCCTACTCCTCCGTTTTCTTAAACCGAAATAATCTGAGGTGGAAATTACGATTACGAAACACATATATTTTAAGTTTACTTGAAATGGCCATCCAATAAATTCTGATCATCTACAAAAAGCCTGAACTATTACCTCAGTGATGATTTGGAATGCTCCAGACAAAGTCTCAATTAAGTGCGATGTCATTACAGTGATCGAAAAAAAAAAAAAAATCGAAACTTTTTTTACGCGTTCCAAAGAAATTTATTGACTTTTTAAACAGAACAATCCCAACATAAGAATGGGTCACTCGGAATTTTACAGTATTCGACTGAAGTAGGTCAGTCCGCAATCTGCGAGGGAAATGTGTATGTGTGTGTGTGTATTGTGCAAATTTTAAGTTAGCTGCTACTGCGTTGCTACAAATCAAAGGTGCAACCTGTATTGAAGTTGTCATGAGTGAACTATTTCCTTTAGTAGTGTGATCTGTAGAAAATCACAACTGTCTTCTTCAAGAATGTGGTGAATGTCCTGGAGTGGAAGGAATAAGTGTGGAGTCTTTAATTATTGATCCTGATGAAAATGAAAGTGTTACGTATGCCATATGGGAAAACAATAATCTCGTTAAAAAACTGTGCCACTTTCTGTTTTCGTATCGTACATTGCTGATTTAACTGTAAGAATTGTAATTCATGACTACATCAAGAAAATCCAAAGAGAATTAATTGCTACCGAAAAGCACCATATAAAATTTCAAGATACAAATTCTATTTTACTTAATGTGGAATTCGCTGAAAATTGGACTGTTATTCTGCAAAGTGAAATTCAGAGTTATCACCGGAATATGAAACAACTGACAGTTTTGTTGTAAAAAACGACGATAAAACACACGATTCGGCTCATGTACTCATAGCCATAGATAAGATTCTAAAAATACTCGAAGAAAAGCGAAAATATATTTTATAGAAAAAGGTTTGAATACGAGAAAATACGTGTCTACAATTTCCCAAACCGTGTCAGTGATTTCTGATGGTGCTGCATCCCACTTTAAAAATCGCTTTCAGATGTTCGAGATGCAGACAGGTCCGATAAAGCAGTAGTTTTGCAGTGAAACCGGCCATGCAAGGGTCTCTGCGACGGTATTGGGGGGGGGGGGGAGGTGTAAAGAATATGGCAACGCGGGATAACCTTAGGCAAATACAGTATTAAGAAAAAAAATGAAATCTTTTTACGTCCCACGGTTATGCCGGTTAGGCTAAAGGAGACGATGATTATGAGAAATGAATGAAATGGTGGAATGAAGAATGTGGGAGGAAATGGGAGAACCCCGAGAAAACCCACTAGCACGGTGTTTGTCCACCACAAAGCCCACACGGCGCGATCTGGGATCGAACCAGAGACCCCAAGCACCAGATGTGAACGCTCTACCACTGAGCCCCCCCTAAAACCGCAGAATTCGTGAGTATAGTGCAAGTACAAACTCCGGGTATTACTCTCGTTTTGTTACCTGGAACTGAATTCGACGACTTCCGGAAGAAAAAAGGAAAAGTATGCGACCGGTAACTGGTATTCAACGAAGTTATCTTTGGCTTTCGGAAAATGGCGAAGTTTTTATGGCAGTAACGGGTCACCATGAACTAACTTCATGCTTCCCCCAAAATCGAACTTCTGCAATTCAAAGTATAGATTTAAGAAATCTGCAAAACGGAACTTTTATTACATACACATGTGTATGATAACCAGTGGTGCGTAGCAGAAATATTATGAATAAATCATGAATTACGTGAAGTTGAAGTGCTGTTTATGCTTCCACATGGACCTTCAGCATTTGTGACTATCGACAATGTGCTACGCAGGGGCGGATCCAGGACGGACTTCTGGAGGGGGGGGGGGGAAATACTGCTACTCAGAGCTACTTTTAAGAGCTCCAAACTCTGAGATCAGTTTTATTTATATATAAAATAAAAAAGTTTCTTCCCCTAGATCCACTCCTGGACAAGTTGTGGGTGAGTCAACACCTATTGGAGCACCTGCCCGGTTACATGCTATTAGCGAAGAAGACACCAACCAAGCAAATGATTGGTCAATGTAAAAAAAAAAAAAAAAAAAAAAATAATAATAATAATAATAATAATAATAATAATAAAAAAAATCAGTGAAACTTTGTTTCCGAAGACCATTTTAAGTAAGTGAACTTGAAATTTGTGCGTTTCGTAATCGTAATTTCCACCTCAGATTATCTCGGTTTAAGAAATCGGAGGAGTAGGGGGAGGCTCATTTTACTATTTCAGAGAGCCCTCTTGATCAAAATAATAATAATAATAATAAAAATAGTCAAGAAAACCTTCTATTCTTCATTTAATGAATGTTAACCACAAACATCATCAAATCATTGCACTTCTATTGTTCCCAGTGTTGCTAACTGTGACATCAAAGTTGACGAAACTTCGCTAACTTCAAAAGGCTGCAGTTAATTCATGAAGCATTGGTCGAGAATGGTATTTGGTGTGTTTATTATTCATGTAAAGTTCAACCATCTGACAAAATTTTAGAATTTTAAAAGATGGTGTTTTCGAGAAAATGGCGATTTTTGAAAATTTTTACAATTTCTCGAACTTTTTGCGACAAAACGCTTGCACACAGAAGCGATACAAAATTTTTTTCGGAAAGCGGGTAACCAGGTCTTACCAACCGTGAAAACAGAATTTTAAAACTCGAACCGGAAGTGCTCGAAAAAAATTCGCAAACTTCGACTTTTCAGATAAATTGACGTTCATTTGTTAATTAATGTACAAAAAGATACGCATGCGCAAACCAAACTATAATAAAATATAGTTTATTTATATCCCTATGTACATACCACAACAATAATTATAACTCTACCTGTCTCCATAGCCGAATGGTGAGGCTCTGAAGTTGACCATTTTCCATGTCTTCTACAATTCATAAATTGTACTCCCCGTCTTTGATGGCCCATTACTTGGCAAGAAATTTTTTTTCGACAAAACAAAAAAATATGGGTCTCTTAAAAACATGTGTAGTTGCTATAAAAAAAAGTTTCAACAATATCTGAGATGGTGATGGTACAATTTTATATTTTTTTTTTTTTGCCTGAGTTGAAATAGAAGGCACCGTATACCTAACGTCGCTCATGCGCTTCCTTCCTATGGATGCACTTCCACGCGGCCTTCCTGTTGCGCTCCTGCCCTGCCTCGGTTAGATACCATTCTCGCTCTTCAGTCGCAACCTAGCGTAAGTTGCTTTTTGTACAATAATTTTTACAGCTTGCATACACTTAAGCCCTTCTAAAGTGAATCTGCACCGACGAATGAAAAATCCAGCTCCCGAAAATGTTAAGGTACAAAGTCGATTTAATGAAAAAGTATATACGCAATGAATTTTATGTACGATCCGTACAATAAACGTTTACCGAAGAAAGCTCGGACCGGACGTATTACGTGCCTAGTAAGGAAACTGTCAACTTTGTGGCTAGCAATGAAGTTCAAGAGTTCGACCAGAGTGCATAATGCAGTCCCACCTCACCCCCTACCGAAAGCGTGATCACCTTTCTCATAAACTTAATAATGACATTTTATTACAGTAACTGGGGGATTTGGTTATGATAATGAAATAAAGGTGACCTCAACTTCGAAAACCTACCTAACTCCTAGTGGAAAATTCATTACGAATCAGCTGGTTAACCATTATATTATTTTAGAAGACATACTCCTTACAACGCCCTACTTGCACTATGTTAACGATACATACAGGATGAACATATACACGAGCGAGTCATTTTCTGAAATTCTTCTAGCAAAATATAAAAATTTCTACTGTTAATACAATAGAATAAACATGAACAATAATAATAATTGCATCGTTTTATGCATTGTAATTACTACTTTTGTTTTGTTACATAATCTACCGACACCCTGTGTTAACTCCACCTCTTCTTGAGTTTTCGGCTTGTGCTTTTTTGCCACTCTTTTCTTTTTGAATAAGTACAATTGAAAATACAAATTCACAAAACTCCATATAAACATTGATAATGAATACAATAAGTTTACTCCTGCAAGCAATATTAAGATCAGTCAACTCACAGACTATTTAAAACAGGAAGTTGTTCCATGTTCCTTGTTCAAGTTCGACTTCCGTAATTTCCACTGTTATGGCGTGTCGGATATGTATTTACTAATATAAAGTTCATAAATTCGTAAAAGTGTACATCATACACGTTAATCTCTGTACTATGAATTATTTATTGAAGACAGACATCACTAGCAAGATAGACTAGCTAAGGAAACTGTGTGGAAGTGTTCAAAAGTAAACAAATCACGAAATCTTTCTTAGTAGTGGACAATGGAATTGAAATGCAGTGATGATAAGTGGTAGGCAGTAAAGTGTTTTCCCTCGTTTTCATATTTTCGCCTTCTATTTTGAGTGTGAAAGTGGTTTGTGGATATTAGAACATTTACATAAATCTTTTTATTGCTTTCTTAGTTGTGAGTACGCGCACTGTTTTCTCAGTGTTTGATTAACTACAGAAATTCTATTTATTTATTAGTTAACGGCATTGTGTCGATATTTGATCGATTGTTAGCCTTGTACTTCAAAATGTTATACTTTATGGTACTTTCTTGCAGTGATTGAAGTGACTAAAGAAAACACGATTTCTGACTTGCGTAAAATTTCAATTGTTGTGAGATTATTATTTTTTATTACCTGAAAGTGTAATGCTATTCTGTTTCCAGTGCAAGTGAAAAATTGCAACGGCGTTCACTTTTCTTCGATCATCTGTTAGAAGCTAAAAACTAAGAGTATATGGTAAAAGAAATAATGAGGGTGTTTAGAAAGGTTAGAGTGTATGAAATACTAACTTTATACGAATTTTTGTAACATGACTTAAATAATCAGAGAGTAAATGTAGTGAAGCAAATATGACAGCATTTAATGAGCAGCAGTTTGAGAAGAAACTGCAGTTATTGAAAGATTCACAAGAGAGCATCCAAACACTGTCATCATGGTGTTTGCAGAATCGACAGTTTCATAAGAAGATCATAAGTTGCTGGCTGAAGACTTTGAAAAAAGGTAAGCTGTTTCTACTATACAAATCAGTTGACATTCTATAGCGTTAATTTGCTGAATTGTATTATAGTATGTACCAGGGTTGGCTGGTTTAATTTAGCTGTTTTTCTTTTAATGGTTTAAAAAATGTTCGTAAAAGTGTAAGTTTTTGTAAAATCTTGATGGACACATATTTGTGGGTTATCACGTTTCACTCCTGTATATTTTTCGTATTATATTCACACCTAAATTCTGTATTCATTACTCAGAGAGATTATACTACAAAAGCAACTTTTTTTAATATATGTTTTTCTTCTGTGTTCTATTACCACTTCTACATGAAATACCATAAATTTTCTACGTAGTGCAATAGTAAGAAGTATCCATGTGCACAAGACATGCGATATGCGATAAATTCCCTTCCCCCCCATACACACATAGTCATAGATAAAGTACAAGGGCACTACACATGCAGATATAAAGTACAGGTACGTTCTTTTTTATTTTCGTATCAGTCGATAAGTAAATAAAAGTCGCTTTGTTACCCCCTTTGTAAGTTCGTACATACTCAATGAATAATCCCTAAAAGTATGAGCGTCCTGCTCCTTCGGGAACTGATGCAGCTTCGTGTATACTATATCCTATATGTTTTCTTTTGTGACTTTTTTTTATAGTTATTATTGTTATGCAATTTCAATCAAAGAAATTCTAAATATTGTTTTGCTTTAATAATGTTTACTATTGATAAAATACATCAAAATGCCGTACTTTTTTTTTTTGGGGGGGGGGGAGGTCATACAAACCCCACGAGAGGTATTTATTGTAATCAGAAGTACCTTTGGTATCTATTTATGTATAAATGGGTCAGAGCCAAAGTGAACTCAAATAATTCGTACCGTATCTTTATTCACTTTTCTTACTGATATGCAAATTAAGTCTTCATATTTCTTTAACTTGGGCTAATAAAAGTCGTAGTCAACTAACTTGCACTAAGTTAATTCTTATGTACTCAGCAATATTTTGAAATTGTTCATAATGGTTTCACTTGTGCAATTATTTATCTGTTTGTTCTTCTGAAATGACTCTTGACAGTTATATTAACAAGTATGTAAAGATCAATACAACATACTTTTATCAGGAGTCATTTCTAAGTGAGTCGGCTGACGTATCGCGTTTGTGACCAATTAGTCCAATTTCGAGTTCAAATGGAGGACAATTTCTAACGGATGTAACCGAGAAGCAGTTTGGATTCCGCTTTAAGCTTATGTAACCCCTTCTAGCATAACTCGGTTGTTGCATTATAACACGAAGGAGAAACAAACTTATTTCTGTCCATATGTGATATAAATACATAGAGCAAATTATTTAAACAAACATAAAAAAGTTTAAACCCCCCAAGTTTTTTTTTTTTAATATATATATATATAAATAAAAACTATGGTTTTTGCCAACCCTGGTATGTAGTATGTTTGCAGAAAAGCTTAGCGATTGGCTTAGGTTCTGCAGGTGGGAGCAGAATAGCAGGTTAGAAATGTGTTAGGTTAGGTTAATTAAATACCTTTAATAAACTTCCATACTTTCGTTGCATTTATCCTGCTCCTAGCTGAGGAACTGAATCCTCGAAATATAATATTAGTAGTTTGTTTGGGGGCAAAGAGGAGTTTTTGTCTTTCACTTCTGTATGGAACACTGGACTTTCGAAGAACATAACCTACTACTAACGTGGGCTCTGAAGAAGGACGACCGAGGCTTGAATTTGATGCATTTGGTGGAGGCGCAGACCGTCTTATAAAATCTACTCTCACAGTGTAGGTTTCTCCCACTAGTATCTCTTCCAAGAAACCTGATTACAGGACCAGCCACCAATCCCGGCTCGGGATAAGTAGGAGTATGTTTCATCCCGTTAGGACAATTGACTTACTCGATAGCGTTTTTCTAGGTTTTCTAAGGGTCGTTCCTCATCAGCGAGACTAGAGGTCATAGCCTGACCATTCCGAAAGTTAATATTTATTGGGAAGGTTCTATTTTTTCTTCGGGGGGCGCGGTGGCTCAGTGGTAGAGCGTTCACCTCCGGTGCTTGGGGTCCCTGGTTCGATCCCAGCTCGCGCCGTGTGGACTTTGTGGTGGGCAAACACCGTGCTCGTGGGTTTTCTCGGGGTTCTCCCGTTTCCTCCCACTTTCTTCATTCCACCATTTCATTCATTTCTCATAATTACCGTCTCCTTTAGCCTAACCGGCATAACCGTGGGACGTAAAACTCAAATATTTCATTTCATTTTTTTTTTTTTCTATTTTTTCTTCGATGGTTAGGTACCAAATGTCAGGGAAATATCTCCGTTGGTTGCTTGTGTATTGCCTTTCAAAGAGAGACCACTCACCTCTTCTCCGCGTGCGAAAGTGCAAAGGTGCTAGGTTTGCCCAGCGTTTTTGGAAGTTGTAGTAGACATAAAGACCTAGCCTTGTACACACGTGGACAACTTTTGACGCTGATTTGGAATGTTACTAATTAGCCGTTTAAGCATACCTCAGTATAGATGCAAGTCTTGACAGTTGGCAAAAAAGTATTTGCACAATTCAGGGATCTCACATTGAACACACCATAACGTTGTGAATGCATCACTTCAATCACAACTTGGAGGGATGATTCCCACCTGTGATGCCGATATGTGGATTAAATTCAGTTGCTACTGCTCCACTAAATCCAAAGGTAAGCACCTGCAAAGTTGGCCAAAGTCTCGTAGATGCAAATTTTTGGCTATCTGGGGTACAATATCTGAAGTGTATATGCTGTGCATTATTATTTTTATTTTCACGGGTGGAAAGAGCGTGCTTCAAGCTTAAGAATCCTGTGTCTTAATGATTAATAGTTTCAAACTTGTGACCCTTGATGAAAGTTTGTATAAGTGAGGTTTATGTGTTCAGTGAGTACAGGGTGAGAAAAGATAATAGAAAATGATTGTATTGTACTGAACATACGTAACGACAAATATGCTTATCAATTTAAAGCATAAACATAACATTAATATGAGTAGAAACAAACATAGTAAATTTACGAAACGTGCGATATACTGAATAATCAGTTCAATTTTTGGCTACATAGGGATGCAATCTTGTCTTCTACACATTCTAAATAAGTGTAGTCCTTCTAATGATATTGTTGATTGTGCGTCTAACAGGGTTTGAAAAAACCCGGGTATTTTTGAAAAAGTCCAACCAACCTGGGCCCATGTGGGTTTTTTCGGGTTTAATTAGGTTTTTTCGAAATATTTCAATGTCTTTGGGGTAAAAATGTTAAAATATGATTTACATTTCAAGATTGTCATTGTCACAACTTGCAACATTTTTCTATTCTCTGCTGTTTTGAAAAAAATGGCCGCCATTTTGAATTTTTTTATTGGACAGCCGAAAAATCTATACAGCAAATTTAGAATGTCTCGTGCTTCTACCCTCAAAATTTGAACTTAAAAAGTCCGAAAATTGTACCCTGTAGCATGGATACACGCTATTTTGAATAATGGCCGCCATTTTGAAATTTTATGCCGCCAAAATATATACAGCTAATTTAGTCTCTCGTTCTTTTACTCTGAAAATTTCAACTTGAAAGACCGAAAACTGCCCTTTGTAGCGTGGATATCCGCTATATTTTTTTTAAAGAGCCATTTTGTAATTTTACGTTCGTATGCCGCCAAAATCTATGCAGAAAATTTAGAGTGTCTCCAGTTTGTATCCTGAAAATTTAAAAGACGGAAAGTTGAACACTGTGTAGTACAGGCAGACAAACGAACAAATGTAGATCATCCCATGAGCCTGAGTGACGTTCGGCAAATATGAATACCAAATAGCTATATTATTTTGAAACAAAGACATAATTTATCAAAATGTCTTATATGAAATAAATATTTTTCAACGTAAAATAAATGGTTTTATTGTTGAAGTTCACTTTCGATGCTTTGTGCGTTCAATTACGGGAATTTCCCGAGCACTTGTTGCAAGACGGTTCTTTTCTAGTTTTTGCTAACTATGGAAAGTAGAAAAACCGCACCCCCGCAAAATTCCCTATGATATAGGTCTAAGTGTAACGTACTTCTGTTCGGACCCCTTCCCCCATGGGAAGGAAAATACTATCGTGAACAAAAGTGCATTAGCACCTGTATTCTGCATATCCTTAGTACATTCAATAATAAGCTTAATGCTATAAATTAGGAATGGCCAAAATTTTCCGGATTCCTGAAATTTCACTTATTCAGAAATTTTTCCGAATTTCAGAATTGGCCATCCTTACTATAAATGAGAAACTGAAATCGGCATTGATCATTTTTTTTTTTTTTTTTTTTTTTTTTTTTTTTTTTTGTATTTATCACCACTTCTTTAAAATTATCGAAACAAATGAATAAATTAATCTTTACGTGACAATTTTGGATTTGGAAAATGAAATTTATTCTTTAAACTTACACATCAACTACAGGAAATTGCTTTAAGAAGTCCTTTTTTTTTTTTTACTCTCAATAAATGTATAAAGTTCCTTACAAATAAATTTCAAATTTTCCGTGATACAGTCCCTGTCATCTCTTCAAAATTATGTAAGCAGATGAACAAAATATATTAATCTTTGATAGATGGTGAAAGGTGAGTTTTGGATTTACAGAATGAAAGTTACTTTTTAACTCTATACTTTGAACTAGATACAAGTTTGAAAAAACCGGCCATATATGGGCTGGTACGAAGTTTGCACCGGTCACCGGCTTTAATCAAAATAACAGCAATATTTCCGGCCAGGTCGGTGAAAAACCAACCCTATTCTTTTCCGAAAAATTAATTTAAAACAATTAACAAAGATAGGCCTATAATTCATAATTTATAAAGTAAATGTTTCAAAATGTAATAAACGAAATTAAATATCTTCCAGCGTAAAATAAATAGCTTTATTGTTGAAGTATTCACTTCCGATGATTTGCGCATTCCATTGCGGGAATTTCCCGAACACTTCTTTCACGACAGGTTTTCCCTGAAAATGAAGCTTGCTTTACTGTACATCGAAACTTCAATTAATACTGAAGTTTGAATTCAGCACTTGAAATAGTAAGTTATGTAGTCTTGGGAGCTCCGAGCATTAAGTTTCTTAATTTTGACAAGAAATTTATGCTATTGCTGGTGTTGATTCTACAGAATGCTTATTTGAAGGGTAGCAACAAATGACTGTTGTTGGAAAACCAAATTGTTATTGTTGGAAAACCAAATTGTTGTTGTTGGAAAACCAAATTTTACTGAATACTTTTGTTACCACCAAAGGTAAGGAATAATACTAATAGTTTTACTAATGTATTTACATATTTACTGTTAGTACCGGCACCTATGACCGTCAACGTATGAGGGATAACGTCTCTCGGCGGCGCCGAGTCAGCAAGCACACTATTCACGGAAAGTATTTTTCTAAAATATAGAATTGCTTATTTTACTTCAAATAGGCTATAAGCATAATCCACACATTAATTTGTTCTATAATTATCTCAAGCTAAGGGGAGTTTTTTTTTTTTTTTTTATTCATTCATTCAGTTTATTCAGAACTTTATAAAGGTCTTATGTTGAATGTTGTTGTCTACCTTAAAATGAGAGCATCTAATTCGCCCAAAGAAAGTTCAAAATTTGATAAAAATAACTTTCAATGTGATCACCTTAGTTGTAGCAATAATATACTAACAAAAATCTCAAAAAAACAGGTGAGTTTTAAGGCGGGTTTTTTCAGGTGGGTCCAACCCGAAAAAACCCGCTGGGTTTTTTCGGGCTGGGCCCGCTTGGGCAAACCCTGGCGTCTAAGGTCATAAATATTTGTTGCTTTAGAATCCAACTATTATTTTGAACAGTTGCTGCAGTAACTATGAATGCTACATCATCATTGAATTCTCGGCTGAATTCTGATCTGATTGAAACCAATGGGCTTAAATTGGTGATTTTCTCTTGTTCAAGGAATTGTGTGTCCCCTGGCAAACTGAATTCTTTCTTCATCAACCTGAATGTGCTTAATGTTCCGTATCACTTGGGAAAAAAAAATCTTTATGCCTAGAATATTGTCATGGCAGAATTTGAACAAATCATGTAGAATAAATATTTGGTCATCTAAGGGTTTCTGTAAACTACCACGAGCTACTAGGATTTTTGTTGTTCCTCCAATGCTGTTTTGAGATTTTCCTTGGTTTGTTCCTAAAATATTCTTTTCAACAGTTATGCTAAAGCCCTCTTCATGCAGACATAAGCTAATGAATTTTTTATACTGAACACCTGATTTTAATAAATGTTCACTGGCAATAAATGTTCTTGATTATTTGTGTCTTTGCTTTGAACTCAATTAAACGCATTAGAAGAGCATGTACAGTGATGGTATCATGACGAAGGCAGTTACTGATAGCACACATGTGTTAATATTCCGAATTTTGTTTCCACCAACATAGATGACAAAGGGATGCATTGTAGGTGACTGTTCTCCCAATAAAATCCTTAGGCTGTAGCTTGCGAAACAAATAAGTAACCTTCTATAGTAAAGATTCCTGATTCCTCTTCTGGTTAGTTTTTTTTTTTTTTTTTTTTTATTTTATTTCTTTTATATAGTAGCAGGATTGGCGAAAACCATGGTTTTTATTGAAAATACCAAAAAACCCGTTTTTTTTTTTGTTTAAACCAGGTTTTTTGATTTAAATAATTTGCTCTATGTATTTATATCACATATGGACAGAAATAAGTTTGTTTGACCTTGGTGTTATTATGCAACAACCGAGTTATGCTGGAAGGGGTTACATATACCCTAAGCTTAAAGCGGAGTCCAGACCATTTCTCGATTTAATCCGAAACAAATTGTCCTCCATTTAAACTCGAAACCGGGACTAATTAGCCACAAATGCGATACGTCTGCCGACACACTCATGAAGGACTCCTGATAAAACAACGTTGTACTGATCTTTACATACTTTTAATATAATTGTCTAATTGTCAACAGTCATTTGAGAAGGACAAAAAGATAAACAGTTGCATAAATGAAGCCATTATACAGAATTACATATGAACAATTTCGAAATACTTCAGAGTACAGAAGAAGTAATTAAGTCCAAGTTAGTTCACTACAACTTTTATTAGTCCAAGTTAAAGGAATGCAACGACTTAGTTTGCATATCAGCAAGAAAAGTGAATAAAGGTAGAATTATTTGAGTCCGCTTTGGCTCTGACCCATTTATACATAAATAGATACCAAAGATACTTCTGATTTCAGCAAATGCCTCTCGTGGGGTTTGTATGCTCCTCGCTAAAAAAGTACCGTATTTCGATGTATTCTATCAATGGTAAACATTACTAAAACGAAACAGTATTGAGAATTTTTCTTTGATTGCAATTGCATAACAATAATAACAAACTATAAAAAAATCACAAAAGAAACATTCATAAACTTATATGTGTAAAAAAAAAAAAAAAAGAAAAAAAAAGTTGCTTTTGTAGTATAATCTCTGAGTAATGAATGGGGAATTTAGGTCTGAATATAATGCGAATAACATGCGGGAGTGACACCTGATAACCCACAAATGTGTGTTCATCAAGATTTTAGTACACTTATATTTTTACGAACATTTTTCGTTTTTTGGTTTAAACCATTTTTTAAACAGCTGGTTTAAACCACCTTGATTTAAACCAGTCAACCCTGTGTAGTAGTATTGAATTTCTTGTTTAGCGGTTGGTTTCTCATCTGTATACAGTATTAGATTAGATATATTTCCTTAGTTATCTATCTTCTTACCAGATAAATAATAATTAGTATAAATTAGCACCGTCCATATCAATTCAGGCAGGGGGTTATCTTGACAGTCAATTTAGATGTTAAAATTCAGAAGGTAACAAAATAATATTTTTTTGTTTTGTCCTGAAAAAAATAATCCCTTACTCGAGATACAGGAGATACGCGAGAAATAGAAGATACGCTATATCTAGTATACGAATTTCGGCGAAATATTAAAATGCTCTATCTCTGGAACGGTTCTAGATATTTTTTGTTGCTTTTTCTTTTATTTCTAAAATAATAATTTATATCTAGAAGAGATAGTGAAAAAAAGCCTACATAATAAAGACGCTCTTTTGGTAGGATGTAGAATGATTTGGTGTATATGGTTTGCACATGATGTAGCACTTGTTCCGGAATCTGAAAAGAAAATCAATAAGATGTTAAAAAATTTGAGGAATGACTTTGAAGTATAAAGGTTAGAAAAACAAAAGCCATGAAGAAAGAAAAAAAAAATCGATCTCAAATCCAGAAGTAGGAGGGAAGAAATTAGAATAGAAGACTAGTTCTCGATATCTGGGTAGAATTATTACTGATGATATGAAGTGTGAATGTGAAATAAAAGCAAGGATAGGACTGGCGAAAGAAGCCTTTAGGAGGGAGAAAATACTATTTTGTGGGGCCTTGAATAAAACTGAGAAAAAGACTAATAAAATGCTTCCTATGGAGTATTGTACTGTATGGAGCCGAAATATGGACATTACGTAAAAGTGACGATAAGAATGGAGAAAATTAGCTGGATCGAGTGGAAAACGAATGAGAGGGTGTTAAAAATGGTGGGGCAGAAAAGAACAGTTTTAAATTTTATTGAAAAGAGGAAGAGAAACGAGTTAAGACATTGGCTAAGAAGGGACTGTATCACTGAGGGACGTGCTAGAGGGTATGGTGGCAGGACAGAGAGGGAGGAGCGAAGGAGATTATAGTTAATGGACGATATTAAATCAGAAAAATCATATGGAAAGATGAACAGGTTAGCTGGAAACTGTGGAGTATGGAACTTCTCAGTTGCAGTAAGCAATCTGCCAATAAAGACCTTTATAAATATATCCCCACATTCTTGTGATGTTACCGCCTAAAGTTTTTTTTTTTTTAATCAGTATTTTTTTAAATGCTAATTCCAAAGATTCTGTTTCTTTTTACTGGCGATCAGTACTATAGGCCTACGGTAATACATTCCCTGAAAAGGAAAACTTCCACTTTTGAATTTAACAGTTTTGTAAGTAATGTTCATGTTTTAACTTCCGTTACTAATGTCTTGATTCTGATTTTTAATTTTTAAAAAAAAAATTATTGTTATTATTTTTTTGTATCAGAAACAGATTCCAAAAATTCTGAGAATTAAACAGAAGTTGTAAATTTTATCTGGAAGGTGAATCGGACTGTTTTCACCAGAACGCCAACAAAAAACACTATCACTATAGCATTTGCATGAAAAGTGGTGAAAGTGAAAAGATACATGATCCGCAGTATTACGGAAATTTTCCACCATACATAGGAAGGGCTATTCGGTATTCATTATTGGAAGATCAAACTTTTATGCACTACGACTTAAGTGAGTGGTCGCGCCCACCTAGAGACATCTGATATGTGTGTATTGTGCCAAGTTTCAACTTTCGTGGTAACTGAAGATTTTGTTTAAAGCGACATGTAACACCTAGATCGGACGTGTAAAGTCGTTAATAGTCTAATGTATGAAAGACTTTTTCTTTTCCAGAAATGTAGTGACTGCCTTAGAAAAATAGGACTCACCTTGCAGTCACTTGGTCTGGAAAATAGTAGGTAACTCCTTTGAGGAAATATATGTAACATGTGAGAAAAATACTGTTGCCTTTGATACCTTAATTGACGAAATTGGGAAAGCAATAATACATCAACATCTGAAGGAATTTCAACAATACATTGCAGAAATGAAGGGACGTGTAGAGGATAAACATCTATGCTTAATGGTTGACTGATTTTACTGAAAACTGGTCTGTGGTTCTGCCACAAGAAGTATAAGGATATTATTAGAGTAATGACCAAGTTTCAATTTTTACAGGAGTCACATAATTTCAAAACAAGAAAAGTGTTGGGTTATCAGTTATGACGGTGAACACGACTCAGCATATGCATGGTTGGCAATACGCAAAATTCTTCAAGAGCTGCAATCACAGGCGGAAAAGATGATCATTATTTCTGATAGTGGCCCTACCCACGTCAAGCGTCTTTATGAACTGCTTAAATTGAATGAGTCGCTTGTGCCAATGGAGCCTCCTGAAGCACCACGTTACAAAACATGATTTTTCTAGCCCAAATGCAGCTGCAATTCAGAATGGCGAGGATTTTACAAGAGTGGCAAAATCATACACATCAACAACCTTCTTCCTGTTGCCCAAAGAGGAAGTTAAGAATTCCGCCAGCAGAAAATAGAAGAATGAACCAAACTAATTGTGTGAAATGAATGACAAAATCACATATCTGGACTCATAGTGATGGGCGAATAGACTTTAAAGAACAAGAGAAAAATTTTCATTTCTCCAACCAAGATCTCAGAAACAGCAAGAGAATATTCAGGTGAGTCACAACTTACAAAAAGAGATATATGTGATCTCTGTGTATGACTGTGAACATGGCTTACACAGGTTATAGTATCATTTGTGAGTTAAATGAAACCGTGAACTTTATGCTACCATATGGCCCAGCTGTTGATATAGATTTCCATCTGTAAAGCCTATTATAGACGATCAAATATTCCATCATGTATTATTGTACCATATATTTCATCAAAGTGGAATTTAAACGTGTACGATACTAAATTGTATGCAACTTTTGGGTTGGTTACGACATTTGGTACAATTGTTCTTAAATAGAACTTGTACTATTTCTTTCCAACATTGTATCAAAGAAAACAAACGAAAATTGAAATATGGTGGCACTAAAATTGAGTATGACGTGGACACGGAAAACAGTTGATATTCTTTTGATGCATACTAGCAGTAATCTGTTTTGTATGACTATAAAAATAAAGAATAGTAGGGCTAAGTACATCAGGTGACCTCCCAAAATTGGTATAGATTAAGAATATACCATGAAATTAAAAACAAATATTTTTTCTTTCACTTTTCTGGATTTAAATGATTTCTTAACACGTTCGGGTATGTTAACACGTTTGGCGCATGCTCAGATCATTACGTACAAATTTACAATATGCGTGCATATGATGTGTCCGAAATGATTATATGCTATCTTATTATATGTAATGTTTCTTAGGAGTTGCACTCATGAGTGCAGATTCACTTTACGAGGACTTTCCTTACGATATAAATACGTGTCGGACGAATACCATTAAAAAAAAAGAAAAGAAAAGCATTTTACGTTAGGTGGGCATTAAAAGCGAGGATGATATTTAACCGATCCAGAGCAGAAGCACAGCAAGGGACCCACGAGTTAGCGCAGGGTGGGTTCACAAGAGGCAGGGGCATCAGTGACAGAGGGTGGGCGCGTAAATGAAGGTAGTGCGAAAAATACTTGATGTTGCATAAAAACGCATAGGTTAGAGCACGTGTAATATTTTCGCATTTTTAAATATAAATTAGTGGTTTCCTACACTGTGAAAAATTCCTCCGGAATTAATATCCTACGAAATCCTCTTTAATATGTACTCTCTCTCTAACTGCAAAACCTAACATTTTTATAACGGACTATTTATTCTTTAATCAGTGCCTCGAAAATTAACTGAATTAGACGAAATTTAAGCATCGGACCAATAAGTACAATATAGATTCATACGTATTTATTAACAAGAAAGGAAGCATGAAAATAAAAAGTATTTGGGAATAGCAGTAAAAAAGGGAAGTGAGACAGAAGTAACTGTGAGTAGTCATTCCGTTCACTTCTATAACCTTATTCATTATAGTTACAGCAAAAATCTACACACATACGTTCAAGTAACATAACAACTGAATGAAGAAAAATAAACACATGAGGGGCCGCGGTGGCTCAGTGGTAGAGCGTTCACCTCTGGTGCTAGGGGGCTCGGGTTCAAACCCTGCTCCCACCAAGTGGACTTTGTGGTGGACAAACACCGTGTGCGTGGGTTTTCTCGGGGTTCTCCCGTTTCCTCCCACTTTCTTCATTCCACCATTTCATTCATATCTCATCATTACCGTCTTCTTTAGCCTAACCGGCATAATCGTGGGAAGTAAAACTCAAAAATTTCATTTTCAATAAACAAATGAGCAAGGATAGGTCTATTCATCTTTATATGTGATCGTTTATAATGGGCGCGAAAGTTTTAGCCAACTTATTTGACCAAATTACCATCAAAGAAGAGTTTGATACAATATTTGATGGAAAACTATGACGATGTATAATAGGCGTAAGACAGCAACACCAACCATCAGTGCTCACTTCCAATTCACGATGTTTTAAAGATAGTGGGTGCCCCAGTTCCTATTGGTTCAACAGGAAGACATCGCTCATTATCAAAGGAAGACACCGATGCAGTTGAATATATTTTCAGTTTATTGAATTACTAATTGAGTGCACAGAAGCAGTATGCTTTGCAACCTGTAGTATGTTTTGGAACTTGCACATATATTTTGGAAGCTGTAATATGTTACTTATGTATTTGCAGTATTAAAATGCCATGTGAAATAAGACTAAATTTTGATTTAAAATTTTTGGAACTGAAAAAAAAAAAAAAAAAAAATCGAAAGAAACCGAGAAGTTCAGAAGACTACAGCACGTGGACTTGGACACATCTTTCCTTTGGAGGGTGTTAGTTTAATCAGTAAACTTTTATCTTTCAAATGAAACAAACAGCAACAAAATTTTTTGAACCGTTCTAGAGACAGAGCATTATAATATTTTGCCGAAATTCGCACATGAGAAATGGCGCCCGAAGCACGATATTTGGCGGCCCATATTTCAGGCCACTAATTTTTTGAGACAGATCAAAGCAACAATTTTAGGAATGATCAAAAAAACCGATCAAAAGATTGCGATCTTGTCCAATAGGCCTAATTAGTTTTTGGATCAGAGGCCACAAAATTTTTGAACGGTCACTTTTTTTTTTTTTTTAAATTTTTTTAACGGAATAAGCACATCATACTGAGTTTGGGTTTGGCTACACTGTATGTAGTTCTCCAGATATAGGGCGTACAAGAAAATTTTTGATAGAAATATATTGGATCTTTGGATTGGATCTTACTGTTCATTAGAAAATGATTATACATATGTGAAAAGATAGACCCGAGATAAGACTTTAGATTTTAGAAAACTTCTCGATAAATGACTGCTTTTCCTTGGCAAAGTCGCGTTTTTATGAAAGCGTTCACAAAAATAAATATTCCTCATTATATTATGGACATATATCTATATATGTATCTATCTATATATATATATAGGATTGGCTGGTTTAAACCAGCTGTTTTTTTTTTTTAAAAAAAACAACTGGTTTAAACCAAACAAAAGAAGAACGAAAAATGATTTAAATCGTGTGAACTTCATGGTGACGTCTCCACATATCAAACCATCTACATTACGTTTATCTACTTTTCACCTTTTAATCAAGGGGTCTCGTGTTCAATTCTCGGTCGAACCACAACCCATCTTACAAGTGTAAACCAAGTAGCGATTCGAGGTGTCCCTTTAAGCGAAAGTCTTCTGCGTGATAACCTTGGTATTTCATAAGGATGTTAAGCCTAAACGTACGAAACGAACTTATATATTTCTACTTGCCTGAATGCCTGTTGTTTTATAAAGAAGCCAAGTTTGCTTAAATATATTGATAGAAATTGGCAAAATTTATCAACTGCCTACGCAGCTTCCAACATCAGCTTGTATTTGACTTTGTTTTAATTTATTGAATGATATCTACATACCAAATTTGTAATTTAATACCTCAGTTTTAACGTAGTGATTATGATACGTTGATCTTAAAATTTTACATACAAATACATTTTAAGTAATAACACGATTTTCCCAATGGCTAAGGTGGGAGTTTACCGATTTATATATAATTCTGTATAATGTTTTTACTTGTGTAACTGTTTATGTTTTTGTCCTTCTGAAATGATTCTTGACAATTATACTAACAACTAGGCCTATGTAAAAATCAGTACAACGTATTTTTATCTGGAGTCCTTCGTGAGTGAGTCGGCAATTGCATTTGTGACCAATTAGTCCCAGTTTCATCGAAATGATCAATTTCTCTTGGATGTAAGCCGAGAAGCGGTTTGGATTCCGCTTTAAGCTTATGTGACCTCTTCCAGCATAACCTTGTTGTTGCATAATAACACCAAGGCGAAACAAACTAAAGTTTATTCAAGGAACGTTCAGTACCTCATGTAAACAAATACACTTGGTGATTGTTTGATTTTATTGGTTAGAGAGCCTTAGAACACCCATGCGGCAGAAGAAAATATTCCTTGCTTATAAGGCTCATTACCAGGATTCCTTAGAATTAGAGAACAAAAACAACACTTTATCTAAGAACTAAATTTAATTAATGCAATAAAAGAGAATACGCATGCATTGAAAGTGGTTTTGATCCAACTTTAGCGCGAATCACAGTTAACAATATGGCCACATGCGGGGAATAAGTAAAACATCGACAGGGTACAAGCACGTGTTTCTCGAAAGAAGTGCTGACCGATAGCCAATCATCCGATGACTGGCGGAGTAACACAATTATGCAATGTTTACATCAGGATCAGAAGGTTCGTTGAATGAACTTTAATTTCTGTCTATATCTAATATAAGTACATAGAGTAAATTATTTAAACCAAGAAAAGCTGGTTTAAACCCAAAAAACCCGGTTTTTTGTTTTTTCAATAAAAACCCTGGTTTTTGCCAACCCTGTATATATATATATATACCTAGGTATATATTAACTAAGTTGGATAGTCGAATATCTACTATATATATTCTTATGAATTTGCTCATTCCTATTATCCTATGATATACAGATGCCACCCTACTTACGAACGAGCTATGTTAAAAAGAAACTTCGTAAGTCGTTATTTTGTCATTTTAATAAAAACACTATAACAATAAAACTTTTACCTTTCAAATTGGTGCTAGAGTAGAAACTTGAGTTGATATATCTTTCGAAGATGGCAAAATATGATACATACATTTGTACAGGAAAGCAAATTACAACTTTATGAATTAAATGTAAAATCGTTTCAAGTCACTGGTGAGATCGAAATATATACACCGCTAAATGGGTACTTTTTAATTAAATCATTATCAACACTTTCCATCACGTAAATCACAATGTTACGAACTACTGGAGCGAAAAATTAGAAAATTGCTGAAAAGTGATATAGGTATTATATTTTGCCATCCTCTTATAGATATGAGAAAAGGATTGGAGGTTATGTGGAGCTACGGGAGGAGAGCGTCATCCATTTCAACATTCGCTCACCTCTTATCAAATGCATCGTCAGTCAGTGTTTCATTGGTGTTGGTTTTTTTCAACCTCTCTGAAGAATTTTGCGCTAGAAGACACTAGTCTGAAGAATTGATCCAGGGAAGTTTGCAGTGTTTTCTTCTTTCTTTTCTTCTTGTCGTAAATAAGATGGCAGCATACGATAGGCCACTAAGGCCCATTAAAACATTTTTAGAATCTCGATGTTGGGGTTCTGTTGCTCAATTATACTGAGATTCCTCTCTCTAAGAGAAAAGGCCTCAGCCATCATTTTTATATCAAACTTCTTGGATGGAACAACTTCTTATTCATGCTTTTCCCTTACGCTGCATTTCTTCCCATTGCACCAAATCTTCGTTCGCTATCTCCTCAGAGTATGACACAATAGTTCTTCAGAATCTTGTTCTCCAGATGCAGCTGAAGTTTTTCACTAAAATAACGAGGCTAGTGACAATCTCTTTTGTATCCTCTTCCAGATTGAAACCTTAGCTAAAGCCTTCCACACTCTGTTCATATTTTTAGTTCGTAGTCGTCACTTTATGCCACGCAGCATCATGAGTTGAAATTGGCTATTACATCTTGATCCATAAGTTGTAGCAGTGCAGCTGTATTAACGGGTAGATACGCAATATGCACATGAGGATGGAAATCATGTAAGTGAGGGGAGTGGCCTCGGCCATTATCCAAAATTAAGAGAATCTTGAAAAGAATTCCCTTCTTCTGGCAATACACCTTGACCTCGGGAATAAAGTGGTGAAAGAACCAATCCTCAAAAACAGCAGATGTCATCCAGGTTTTAGCATTCGACATCAAATGATGGGTAGAGCACTTTTTGTCATATTTTTCAGAGCACGCGGATTAGCAGCGCGGTAAACTAACAGTGGTTTCAATTTGAAGTTACTCGAAGCATTGCCATCCAGCTTTAATATTAGTCTGTTCTCAGCTTTGAATGCAGACATCACCTCTTCACAGCTGATGTAGGTTTTTCTGTGCATTGTTTCAAAGGACTTCATTCTCGCTGATATTAAAAATTTGTTAAAGGAGGTAACCGTCCTTCTCGATTACTTCGCTAAGTATGTCCGGGAGCTTCTCGACTGTTTTTTTTTTTTTTCGTTCTTTCTTCCTTCGACATTTGGAACTTCACCATTAATTGATTTATAGTGCAAGTTGGCTTGTTTCTTAAACCATTAAACTAGCCATAACTCACTAAAAATGTCTCTAATCTCTAACAGCGCCCGTCAATGATGCTGTAAAGGTTGTTTTCCATATATTCAAGATACGTATACCACACCCAGGACGATAATAAAAGTTTGATTCTTGTCAGCATCTGCAATATTATATGAGGTGGTTTCCTCACTAAGTTAAAAGTAGTTTCCTGATCCCAATAGTAGGGGCGCATATGTCATCTCGTGGCAGGTTTAATGCAGAAATATTGGCGATAGTTTTATATACATCGTCTACATGAATAATTTCCATGGTGGCACTCCATATTCTGATGCAGGCAGCCGAGGCCTTCGAGAAATACCTCGAAGGCCTCTAGGCAGCATTGGTGATGTAATCAAGATGGTCGCCATTAAGAACTGTAGCTCCCGTACTTTTTGTCCGATTTTGATGAAACAGGGCTCGTTTGAAAGGTCTTGCTAAGGCAAGTAGAAATGGTTATGTAGACTTCTGACATAAAACCAATAGTTTTCGAGATAAGTGACGAAATGTGTTTTTTGCGCTATTTTTATAGTTGCATATATGTATTTATTGCAAAAGTCACGAAATGTTAATAACATGTGTATTTATCATATTCACGTTAATTTGTTTAAGAAAAAAGGAGATCTGAATAAAGGAAAGCTAGGAGTGTCCAAAAAACAGTGTGTTTAGAAATAAGGATAGAATGTCCGCGAATATTCAGCCGTCATCTGCAAAAAGACCTCATCGTAGTGGGATAAACTTTAGCTACTGTTTACTGGGAAAGGAAACTTTAGTGAAGAATCTAAGATCAACTCAAAAACTTCTCGATTGCATAAGACTTCGGGGTGATTAACAAGGGCACCGATTTCTCTGTAAATTTGGGGGGGGGGGGCATCCAGATGCAGAAGGCATATATGAGGATTCTAAGACAAATTGTGTTCAAATTATGCCAAATATTGTATATTCATAAATAGAAGGAGAGGGACTCACATGAGCTTCGGGGGGGGGGGGGGGCTCCCCAGGATCGGTGCCCTTTGGTGACTGTGAGGATAGTGACTATCAAACACTTGCAAAGTGTTTAGAATGTACGACTTCAGAAGATCTTATTCGGTGTAATATAAAATGGCACCTTTCTTGTTACAAAAAGTGTACACATAAAGGTCTGCTTGAAAGACTACAGGTGAAGTATGAAAGGTCAAGAAAGAGGGATGCGAATGAACATAGTGATAGTCGTGATGTTTCAACGTGTAGTAACGAACCTCCTTGAACAAGATCGACAACACCTCATTCACAGTTAAGCAATACTGATTGTTTCTTTTACGACGAACCGGGAATAAGGAATCATCCGTTGCACAAAATATGTACGGAAAGTATTGGGAAAAAGTTGCATGATGCAATGGAAATAGGAACAAATCAAGAATGGAAGATAAAATTGAGCGGCTTTATTGACCCTGAAGATATTAACGCGTATGATGCTGTATATCATAAAGAATGTTTCAATAAACACATGAGAACTCCACTTCGAAGTTCAGAAAAATCAGGTGCAACTGTTCCAAATGTTGCTGTCTTAGCTAGTCAAATAGAACTCGTGAATTACCTTTTGGAGGCCCGCTTGGATGGCAAAGTTATTACAATGGCAGACGCAGAGAATTTTAATCAGAAATATATTATTATAAAGGTGTGAAAACGGAAGATGTAATGTCAAGAAAATCTCTGAAAACATTTATTGAAAATGAACTTTTCGACGTAGACATAACATTCACTAAACCCTCCAGAAAGAACCATCCAGAGCGTATTATGTTAAAATCAGTAAGTGAGACTATTGCACGTAAGTAAAGCTATATCAGAAGGTAGCGGAAGTTCGAAGGGAAAGATGGAAGTTCTATATCAAGCTGCTAATGTACTCCGGAAAGCAATTCTGCAAAGAGAGTAGTAGTTCTTTTCAGGTTCCGTAGAGGAGGACGAAATAATAAAAATGCGTACCTCAGAAATTAAAAGTCATTTGTTAAGTAGGTTATTTGTGTAAGAAAAGTGTTTGACTCTAAAAATGTTAACCACAAACAATATGGATGTGAAAGCAGATAGTCTATTACAATCATGTGCCACTGCCTTTCAGAAAGACAAATTACATATGGATCAGAGAAGTCAAGACATTCTCACGAATTTCCACTCCAAGTTGGTGTTACTTTGACTCTTCATTCAAAGACACGTAGTAAATTTTTGGTGTGCCTCATGCATGGTTTGGATGTTTCTGTAGATTACAACAGACTATTAAGATTAGAAACAGCTTTAGCGAATGAAATTCTGAACCGCATCGAACACAATGGAGGTTTGTATACTCCACTAGAACTTGCGAAGGAGAGATTTATTTACTGTGCTGCAGATAATTTGGACTTCTTAGAGGACACTCCACATGGAAAAGGGACGCTACAGGCTATTGGTATGGTTTGTTACCAAGAAATGCATGAAGAAAATTATTATTCTTATCTCAAGTTATTGCACTGAATGAAGAGAGAAAGGAGCAAAGTCGTTCACTAAAATTATACATTATACAAAAAGTATTATTCCGTATAATGGGCCAAGTCGTCTTAAACCAAAAATACAATCAATTCTGAATGTGACGTAAGCCAGAAAACTATTCAACTCAAATTAACACACAATATCAATTTACATTGGAGCATATTCAAGGCCAGAATGATGCTAAATCCTCTTTCTGTGAATACAAGATCATATTCGTATGATCTTGACAGTCAGTGACGAACATGACCAAAAAGATAATGAGAATTTTGATTCCCAAAGTAAAGTAAATTCAACCATTGAATGTAACCTAACGCGGAACTCTTTTAATGCACAATTGATTGGGGGCCCTAAAACATTAACTTGAGTGTGTGTTTTACTATTAATACCAGCATCTCCAATTTACCGTTCAATACAATTAACCTTCTTCCAGCAATTAGAAGATCTCACGAAAAAATTTGAACAGAGATGCAAAATGTATTTTAAGTGTAGATCTGGTTTTGTACAGACCTGTTCAGCAACTTGTAATGTCCCGACAGAGCTTAAAAAATCGATTTGTACTAAGGCCAGGGGAACTGCATATAATAATGGCATTTCTTAGAGTTTTTGGGAAATTTTGTGATAGAAATGGCATTCCTGAATTGTGGGAAGTGTTCTATGATGACATGTTGTGCAACAAATCTTAACAGGTAAACACGTTAGACGTGCAATTGAAGCTCGTAAACGCACATTTTGAAGAATTGTTCTACAAAAACATACCTCCAGCTTTAATAGAAAAGGTGGATGATATGAGAAGAAAATCAATCGCAAAAGAGGACATTGAAGAATTTCTCCGTATTATTAAAGCGTGCAAGGTGAAAGTCAAAATAGAAGAATTTGATTTTGGTAAGAAATCAAACCCTGCATTTCAAATGCTTCGTGAATATATGAGGATGGTGGAATGTTTGCTGAACTTTATATGATCCAATACCTACTGGAAAACATTTATTAATAACGCTGCAGATGAAATCCTCCAGGCAATGACATCTCTAGGTCCAAGTGAGATAATTACTGATGAAACATTTGATAAACTAGTTGGTTCATTGGCGTTCATTTGCCAAATTTATAAACCTGGAACTACTATTTGTAAACTCGCAGACTTACAGTGGTATTTATTTTCGAAGAAGCAAGTTAATTGGGAAAATTTATCACCTACAAGAAATGCTTTGGTTCCTGATATAAAAGAGTCAACTACCGAGTAATGATTTAGAATAAAGACGATCAACTTTAACCCTCAATCCCATCTCCCATTGGTCAGGGTTGACAGTTAGAAGATGGAATGATACATCCTGTTCGCTGTGAAATGTCGTGTGCTCCAGATTCAATTTTGCAACTGATTAGATGTTCATGCTGGAAGAATAGGTGTAGTCCACTACGTGAATGATACTAATACAATCTACCATGTACTGAAATGTGCGAGTGCGAAGGAAGCGAAAAACTTTGTGATAATTATTCACATATGATGCCTGAAAATATCGACTCCGACATTTAAGACAATTTCGCATAGGAACAATTTCTGCCAAAATTATACAGAAATGGCCTTAAGGAATGTTTTCAAAAAAATATCATGATAGTAATTAAAATACTAATGTCCAGATATACCTGTAGAAATAATTTTTATGACAAAACGCGTCATTCCTCAAGTTAATTTATAGCATTATAATTATAATGCTTACAAATACACTGCTTAAAATTTCACAAAATCTCTTTATTTCTTTGCTCGAAAACTATCGATTTTATCACAAAATTTTAAATCTCTTTTTTCTCTTAAGTATTAGTTTTTATGTGAAATCCGTACATGAAAGTCAGATAAAAATTAACTGTTTAACAATGAAATATATATGAAACTAGAAAAATGGCGCCAAAAATAGATTTCGTCATTTATCTCGGAAACTGCTGGTTTTACGTCAAAAGTGCATGACCAGTTTTACTCGTCTCAGCAGTATCTTTCAAATGAGCTATGCTTCTTCAAAATTGGACAAAAAGTAACGGACTTACAGTTTTAATTGGCGGTCATCTTCATGACGTCATCAACGATACCTGCATCAGAATATGAAGTGCCACCATAAACATTATTTATGTAGACAGTGTTTATGACTAAATGAAACTATCGCCAACATTTCTGCACTAAACCTGCCACGGAAGCCCCTTGTTCCTGCAAATGCTCCCCTATTACAACAATTGACATCCTTCCAAAGATAGAGTGTCAGAATTGCTAGTTAAATATTAAGACATGCTGAACCGAAGTAGGCACTACATTATTACTGGTAATGAGATTCATATACCATGTTATGACTGATTAACCCGTCAGGAAAGCCGTGTGTAAATCCACGAAGATACCACGAACTAGTGTGAAAAAACTGCGAGGATTGAAGAAAGTCACGTATGCTGTGTGTTTGAGCAACACTTGTCTATTTGCAGCTATTAGGCTACAACAGCAGAAGAGTGATAGAACTGATACGTAACAGTATGTTTACTAAAATTTCAAGCATGCCTTAAAATCGGAGTTGTAGTCTTCCATCTTCACACCGCAAAACAAGCATTCTAGAGGCTAATCTTGTGAAAACAATCATTACTCACACTTACCTAATTTGTCTACGTGTGACTTTTGGTTGTATTTTTAATCTTATAAAGCACTTGAAAAAATAATTACTTATCAAGCATATGGAATGCATTATAATATTTCAAATAACCGAGTAATTTTCCTCAGGCAGTTTTTCTTCCAATATTTTGAGTGTAACACACGGAGACACTCATCCTTAGGAGCACACAATTGCTTAAGTTTTTCTTCACATTGTTTTTCGTGTCTCAATAGCGGTGAAGCATATTGCATAAGAAGAAAAAAAATATAATACTGAATACAGGTAAAAGAAATCTTGATGCAAATTGAGACAGTATTATTACCAACTATATTAACAAAGATTAATAAGAACTTTAAAAAAAGTAGAAAATAATAATAATATAGTGCATAAAATAATTCATTATTTTTACAATGAATTATATACCTATATATATATATATATATATATATATATATATATATATATATATATATATATATAGTCTTTGCCAAGCCAAGCAATAAATACCTAATATCAAATTAGTTTGGATAGTAATTTTATGAGGTATTAATTTGTTTGGTTTGGCGTAGACTTAAAAAAATATACGTTATAGTAATGAATTATTTTATGATTTTAAGCATTTTATCAATTAATTGTTCCCTACTTTTTAGCGCTTTTGTTATTTTCTGTTTTTGTTGAAGTCTGTTAATACAATTTTATTAAATTATTTTCTGCTTTTAGTTCGTTTTTACCACTGACTCACCATACACCCTTTCTTCCCTCCTCTCACTAGCGGACAAAATATTGTTGACAATGCATGGGAGATGTTCACACGCGAAAGCAATGAAACTGATTATGTAACAAAAAGTTAAAAATGGTGTGTTAATGAAGTAGACATTTCGAAAAACGTGAGTAAATTAACTTTGCAGACGGATAATGGCAAAGATATTACTACAGAAGTATGGTAGCAAGCAGTCTACAAAGGAACATAACATGGACTGTTGGAACATGCAAAGATCGGGCGTGTGAAATGAGTCTCCCTGTAACACTGTCTGATCCCTTGAGATCTCACTCTGTATAACTCCATAAATTATATTGTAAAGTTGCGTAGCTTACGATAAAGGCAAAATGAGGAACGCCTTAGAGACTATGTTAAAACTATCCATCATTGACCTTTTAGTGAGGACATCGACAAATATGGTGTTACTTGGTACAGTTAAATACTCCTGACATTTCAGAGATCATCGCGGCAGCTGCAACGACATGTGAAAGAAGGTCCTCGCGTGTTGTGGTAGATGCTTCATCTCACACCTCTGGAAAAAAAAAAAAAAAAAAAAAAAAAAAAAAAAAAATAACACATATATGTTAAAGGCAAGCATGATCCCCAATGCACATTCCCACTACTGCTAATCCAACGTCCTGCAAAAACTTCATTTAGAAAGTTTCTAACATCGACGTCAAAATGTGCAGGTGCACCGTCTTGTTGGAATAATATTCGCTGCCTAATTGCTGATGGCACATTATCTAGAAATTCCGTAGACGTCACGTAGATACGTAAGGCAATTGCCGCCATAAAGATGGGCAGGCAACAAATAAGGTCTGAACATGTTGTCCTGTACTTTGACCTGTTATGAACACTTTCGCTGATAGTGTTGTAAAAGACTAGTATACGGATTTCAACATGCCGCACATGACTGTTATGCCTGTTGGATATGTTTGTGCTCGTGAATATTGCCTCGTCAATCCACAAACAGTTTGCTGCAAAAACCATTACCAAAATATGTAACGATGGGCAAGGTCTTCCTGCGTTAAATACTGAACCGTACATAACTTGAATGGGTACATCTCTTTCTTATTGAGAATGCGCCAAACATTAACATAGTGAGCGTTAAGTGACCGATCTATATCGTATGATTAGTATCAAGACCTGCAATTCTTGATGCAAGTGCAATCTCTTCAAACTACTCCGTATGCACTATAGATCAGCCTCTTCCAGTCGAAGTGGTAAAAGAGACCCTGTCTCCCTCAAAGGCAAACATTAAATTGTTGAAAAAAGTACGTGTGACGATAACCTCCGACTCAGGACCGTTTACTATACAAGCGCTTTGCTTCTCTTGCCGGCTGTTACCTCGTGCCTCCATAAATGAGGTGCATGTCTGCCAGCTCAGATGGAAGCTCATCTCTGCCGCCATCCTGACTACTGCAGATTTTCGTATTTTACAACGGGAGATCCAGAGGTATGCGTCACCGCAACAATGAACAGTTTCACCAACCGACTGTCGTTCTAATTTTCGTACAAGCTGACTAAAAAAGATGCCTATTATATCACGTAAATGTCCTTCGAAGATATTAAACTACACTACAACAAAAAACCTGCTGTGAAGACACGGCCTTCGAACGTAAAGCTTCAGTGCACTTACATGTGTTTTGCTACTACTAGTGACCTACACTGAAGAGCGTTCCTAGTAAATGGCTTACAGTGGTGAAAATAAGCGCGATCATCACTCCTTATGGCGTTAACCACAATCACAAAAAGGCACGAAAGTTGGAAGCATCGCCTTTCTCATTGGTTCACAGTAGTAAGTTCATAACACTAGTGCTTTCATCGTCCTCAACGTTTTATTTACTCATATCTGCGTATGGCGTCTTGTTACCCATTGAATATATCTAGTTGGATGCAGGAGAACAAGCTCATGTTTGTAGGTTTTCTTGGGGTTCTTTTTTACCAACCACATTCTCGTTACACCATCTATTTTAATAATTCGCTCCTTTACCCTAAAGGGCATCACTGTGGGATGACAATTTTAAAATAAATCAGGGCAGGTACGACAGGTAGTGATAAAGTTTTAGTTGGTATCTTAACCCTCCGTAGTCACTTATTTTTTGTGATTTCACCAGAAACTTTTTTTTTGTCTTATTTAATGTTTTAAGTATCTTTTTTTGTTTTTGTTTTACTATTCTCTGATAGACACAGCCTACCAGCCATAACAGCAGACAGTGTTGCCAATTGAATTTACATGTACGAGAAAAGTTTCAAAAAACAACAGGAAAAAAATCAGAACTAAAAGTAATTTCTCTGGGGTCTGTCAGACTCCAGTGTGACCACGGAGGGTTAAAAAATCAAGATGCAAACAGGAAGTCATTCTATACATTTTCACTCCTTAATACGACACATTTTTCCCAACGATGGATGACTTGGCGGAGACCTTGGTTATAGAAGCCTTCATTTTGGCTGTTTAGGAAACATTCCACCTCGGAAACTAGTTGGTCTTCTTTGAAGAAATTCCTGCTACGCAATGGTTTCTGTATCCGCGGAAAGAGGGAAAAATCACTGTGTGCCCTGTCTTGAGAATACGGGGGATGAGGCATTTTTCTTTCTAAAACCTCAATGTTCCCCTTCCTTGGCCAATACTTTTGGACTTTTTATAGGATAGTCGCAACTTTGCCTTTGCCTTTCTAATCTATCTTTTACTTTTAATTAATTTTTTTTCTCTTTTTTTATACTTCTGTCTGCTCTTCAGCAGGTTGAGGTGAGACAATTTTTATACCTTAAACCATGCCCGTTTTTGGGTTATGCTTTGTTTATGTTTCATTTTATTACAAAGGAAGCTAAAAATTTTTAAAACACTAGAAACAATAAATGTATGTGTGACGGTGTCCTATAAAGAACGAGCTGGAGCGTAAGGATGGACAGCTTCTGTCGATCCTTCGTCTTGATAGCCTCCCATAACCTCGTCAGGTGATTTCGCTAGTATGCTCCAGTAATGGTTTGCTTCTTACTATAATTTGTTAGTACTACACCAGCGGTCCCAGAAAACACTCAACATCACCTTGCCCGACGATGGTTTGGTCTTCGCTTTTTTAGGCTTTAGTGAATCGACATGTTTCCACTGCATGTTTTAATCGTTTATCTTGGGGTCATAGTGGTACATCCAACACTCGTCCATAATGATTAGGTGTTAAAAGAAGTCATCTGGATTGTCTTGATACAGCTGCAAATTTCCGCTGATTCCTCGGTTGGCAGGCTTTTTGAATGGGTGTGAGCAATCGCGGAACCCAGCGGGCAGCGGTTTTTATCTTGTGCGAGATGTTGAAAACTGATGCGATGCATAGCTGATTTTCACTTTTTCTGTTATCGTCTCGATTGTGATACGCCAGTTTGCTAGCACCAGGACCTCCACTTCTCGGTTCTTCGCAGAGAGATGATCTGCCACTTCGTTCTTCGTCATTCAAACTTGTCTGACCACACTGGAAGTTGCGCTTTCTAACCAGTGTGTCATATGATGGTGCATTGTTGCCATACACTTCCACCAACTTAGCATGGATTGTTGCAATTTTTTTCTCTTTAAATCCAGAAAACGAATAAGCGCAAATACTCCACTTTATCCGTGGGTTACGCCATTTTGTTTTCGCTCCTATAGCAGCGCGTGACGGTACTGTGGGGCGGGGGATTTCAAGTGTACCAGGACTACAGACATGTACCTGCTAAGAAACAGAAAATTAATTAAGTAACTTTATTTTCGAGAGGAAAATTAAAACTTTATAACTACCCCTCGTAAGTAGCGTCAAAGTAGAAATTAGGAAGTAACTAGAGGAATTCCCAGGGAGACTAGGCGTAATCTATCGCCGTGGTGGTCCGGATAGTGGAACAGTTGTAGTGCTCCGCTATCACTGGCAGTATAACTAATATCTATCATGTTACGTTCCCTGTATTAATATGCTCTCTGATCCAATTTACGTGATGTTCTGTTTCGTACTTCCCGTATTTTTTTGCTATCCTGCTACAAGTTAAAGGTTGATTATTCATGATTAAAAATATATGGCGAAGCAGATAAGGTTTGTTCCTCACAAACAAGGAAAATATAAAACATTAAAAAATGGAATGAATTTAGTTCTTGATAACATTGAAAATATAAATAAGTATACAAGTAAAAATATCAAATAAATAATCACTTTTGCTATTTACACAAAAGGAATTTGCCAGAACAGATTTCATCTTACCTGGAAATCATCTAATAGGAAAACTATTGTCCAGGGAGAAAATAAATATAAAATATATTAGAAGTAAAAGCGAATTAAGTTACTACTACTCTCTTGGATTTCAACTTACATTTTGGTACAGAATGGTTACTATTAAATTGTTTGCGCATTAGAGGACCAGGTTCGAAGAATGAGAACCGCTTTCCCCCCTCAAATTCGTTTAACTGTTCAAATTCAGAATTAAGAAAGAGTATGTACCAACAAATTCTCAGCAAAAGTTTCATTTTGGCGTTGTGTGTTATGATCGTCTGTTGACACTTGACCCAACCAGCATGAGCAGATGTATGAAATGGATTGTTCAAATACAGAAAAAATTTCAAAATAGTTTAAAGGTTATGAAGTTCACGCTGCAGCAGGGATTCTAAGATCAGTGTTTGCTGAAGTAGATGCTAATCTGAAAAACGTGACCAAGTAAACACTGGGATACCAAAAAATTGAAAAGAAGAAGCGAAGAGTAACTCGTTTTCAGATTCCAAAAGAAACATAAGAAGATATGAATCTCACTCCAAGTTGTACAAGAAACCCTATAGGCTACCAGTAAAGTAAGTGAACGTTTGAGAACAAGATGATATCAAGGAAGAAAACAAGGTGTATTGGAAGTTGAATAATGATTACGAAAGAAAACCGATAGAGTGAGGGAAGAAAATAATACCAGCTATTTCGACTGATGAAAATACCAAAATAAACAATGAACCATAATCATCCCATACTGACTCCGAGTGTATTGGCACAATTGTTACCTCAACAGACAATCGACACGTCGGAAAAAGTATAGCTAGAGGTGTTCTATAACATGTTTCAGTGCAGTGGAGCTGGTTGAACCAGAGTGATTGGTGGGAAATATTGTTGCAAGACTTCAAATTAGGACATAATGCAACAGAACCGTATAGTGAGGTGAGGCATGGGCGTAGACTCAACTTCAGTCATTGGTTTGAAAAATTCATGCTAGCACTAGTTCTTTCCAAATAAGAATGTCCGTCAAAAGTGAACTTGATGCTTTTAAAGATGTGTGTGATTTAAGTACCACCGCTCGACATTCAAACTATTTCCGACCCGTACAGAAAATATTGAAAATGAAAAACATTTGGGGCCGGGAGGAACTAATGATTTGAGTCTCACAAGCAGCAGCACTAGATATGTGCAATAATTCGTTGATTCACCACCAGAATTAGCCACTGCTCGATCATATTTTGTGTACTCTTACCAGTGGCGTATTGAGGATTTTGTTTCGGGGGACTATGCATAACACGTGAATAAGTACTTTTATTTTTCCTTTTGGGTGCCGACAAATTTTAATGAAATTGTTCATATAGCAAATTTATTTGGGGGGAGCTTGAATCCGATAGCCACCCCCCTAAATATGCCACTGACTCTTACATATCCGGACCTTAAAGGCAGAAGAGAGTAAGTCATTTTTTTTTTCTGAAAATGAGTTATTGCCACATTTGAAACGCGTTTTCTGATATCTCTTATTCTTAGAAAGCTTGTAGTTGTATTATGAATACTTTATCAAATAGCAACAATAAAATTGGATATAAGTCCGAAGGCACTTAAAGGCCAAAAGGAATAAGTCACTGTTTTCTATCTCTCCTGAAAATTTAGTAAAAATGACCTACTCCCCTCTGCCTTTAAGGTCCGGATATAATTTAGAATACAAATCCGAGTATTGGTTCGAATCCCATTTTAAGCAGTAGGTCATGTCGTACATAGCTTCGTTGCTGAAAAGGAAAGTTAAACTCTAATTAATTACACAATTTATAGAATAGATCTTGTACAATAATTACAAGCGAATAGACATTGGTTGGAAGTTACTTTGCTAGTGTCCGGCTCCTTTAGTTTATGGACACATGTTGCTTGTATGTTGTATATTGACAGTTTAATAATCTAAAAGAAAACGATAAAAAAAAAAAAAAAAAAAAGGAAAAGCACTCTTCGAAAATTGGATATCCAAATTTCGTACATTTTTTGATAATGAATATTTAAGGGGAAATCGGTAGCATCCAGATTTCTCATATTTTGTATTTGATGATAATAACTATATAAAGAGAAATCGATAATGTCCAGATTTCCCACATTTTATTTATTTGTTTTACGAAGGGAATTAGCTAATCCAAAATTAGCACAATATATTGACAGAATTGAAGGATAAAAGTTACGAATAAAAATCAGGTTGCCCCAACGAACAGTAGTTTACCTTAAAGGACTAAGTATATCTATCTTGTAATATTTTTCGTATTTTTATGTCAATAACTCTACGACGTCGTAGTTTTTCGTTTTTATAATTTGTCTTATTCAACGTATTTATCCCAAAAATATTTTTAAATTTCTTTTCGAAATAATGGAATTGATTTTATATCCTTCTTATTTTTGAGTAGCCTGTTGTAAGTTTGAGTGGTATTATACTGTACATTCTATACAATAAGTTGTTGAATTAAGGTTGTCTATTTCAGTTTCATTCTTTTTCCTCGTATTATGACTATATATATCTTTCCCCTTTATTATAGGTAAATTACTTTGTATATTATGTGTAAGTACATTATGCACGGACATACAAGAATGAATTCTCATCAGTAAATCAAGTGGTACTGTGTTTGATTCATAAACTCTTACTTGGATAGTACATAAGGACAATCATACATAGCTCTTATGGTTTCCTTTTATAATATTAAGTGATTGTATTTGGTTTATTAGTGTTATTCAAATACACACAAATACAATACACTCCTATATCAGATGACTGTATGTACGCATTGTACACCATTCTTTTTAAATTTGTTGTTAGAATTGTTCTAAAGCGATGCATAATATCTACCATAGGAGCTATCTTCTATACACTTTTAATATGCAATTTCCAAGTCAGACATTGATCTATTATTATCCCTAAATATGTTGTACATTCTACTCTTTTCACCTCCAAGTTCTTAATTCCAATTTTATTGGGCAAAATTATCTTGTAAAAATTATATAATTTGACTTCTCTAAGTTTAAACACAAAGAGTTCACACATAACCAATGATGTTGTGTAGACATGTCTTCCTTAATGTATGATATCAATTCTTGTATAGTGTCTCCCTTATAAAATATAGCACTGTCGTCAGCAAATGAAGCTATTCTACCTCTTATTTAAATACATATATCATTCACATAAATTAAGAAGAGTAATGGCCCCAATATTGACCCCTGTGGTACACCATATTCAATTTTAATTTTACTGCTTTTCTTTTCCATTTGCTAAGACATATTGTGATTTATTAGATAGATAACTTTTGAGCCAAGAAACAGGTATGTCTTTGAATCCTATATTCTATATCTTGAATGTGTCATGTACTTTCTTCAAATCAATAAATAATCCTGCTGCAAATTTATGGTTATCCAGGCACTTGAATTTTTACTATTATATCAGGGCAGCAGTCAAGATACTAGATTTTTTCCTGAAACAATATTTTTACTTACAAAAGTAATTCATAAAATCCAAATATGATACCATCCTATTACGCACACGCTTCTCAATTACATTAAAAACGAAGCTTAATATAGATAGAGACCTATAATTATTTGGATTCAATATATATATATATCTCCACCCTTATAAATTAGAATGACTTTGGCACTTTTGCACTGCATTGTAAATCCACGTAGGATAGAGGAAGAATTTACCTATTCGGTTATTGTTTGACTTATAGTGTTCTTGCAGTTGATTAATATTTCGTTATTTAATCCATCTTTGTGTGATTTTTCTTTCTGTTTAGAGTTCCAACGATTCTGATAATTTCCATATGGGTAACTGGAGTAAAAAAGAATGAATGGTTACTTGGGACAATCACGTTCAACACGTTATTTTCCGATGTGGATAACTTTGATGCTAATATTAACCATTACTCATAAAATGATCATTCAATACATTTGGTATGCGTTCATAATCAATTCCTAGCTTCAATTATATAAATCTATATTATTATTATTAGTTCATAATTCTTTAACAACTTCCTAAAATTTTCTGCTTCAGGCTGGATTCTTGTATTTTTCTTGGTCACTCTTTCTTTAGTTGGCGTCTTATAACCATATTTTTAAGTTTTTTATGCTCATTACATGTATTTACATTATTTAGGAGTTTTTATTTATTTATTTATTTATTTGTATTTGTACCCTCAACAGAGTATAAAACTCCAGTTAGAGAAGGTTAACATTAGTGTTTATGTCCAGTTAACTAGTAAGAGCAATGATGATAAATAAGTTTAAATACATACATAAATAAATACATAATAACAAGACAAGACAAATAAAATACATTAAGTGTACAAATAAGCCATGAATCATAGGATTTCCAATACTTGGTTCTGAAGTGACGCTTTTTGTTACTGAATATATCCAAAAACACATTCTATTTACTTATTGCATTGTAAGCAGCACTAATTCTCCAAGTAGGTGACATATACAGTATATTTGTTCTTGCTTTCCGGCAAAAGAATATGTTATTATTTTTTGCACGCGTTTTGAGGGACGGGGCTTGAATAAATACATTTTGTAACAGCGCTGGACAGTCAGTTTTATTATGCAGAAGTAGAAAGAGAAAAATTAAGTCAGTTAGTGTTCTTCTTTGTTCTAACGTCCTGAATTTAAAATTATCAATAAGATTGGTATAATGCTCAATTTTGGATAAAGACCGGTCTTTTTGTAGGTAAAATATCTCAAGAATTTAAGCTCAACTTTAATTGTTCAACTTTCTGGCATTCAGATTTTAAGTATGAATTCCAGATAACTGATGCATATTCTAATTTAGCCCTAACATACGAAAAGTAAAGAGTCTTTAATGTCATCTCGTTTCTAAGTTCATTACTCATTCGAATTACGAATCCGAGGTTCCTGTAGGCTTCATTAGTTATTTTATCTACATGTAGGTTGAATGTTAACCTATGACCAAATATTACTCCTAAATCTTTCACTGAGTTCGATTTATTTAAATTTGCCCCACCAATGGAATACGAATATTCGCAAGAAAACTTCTTTCTACTGAACGTCACAGACATACATATATGTACATTCATCTGAAGTTTGTTTACCTTACACCAATTCATCACATTATTTAGGTCTTGTTGTAATAAATAACAGTCTTCTTGTGTTTTGATTTTGGCATATATTTTGAGATCGTCTGTAAACAGTAGTTTTTCTGAATTTGTAATACAACACGGAAGATGATTGATAAAAAGTAAAAAGAGAAGAGGCCCCAAGTTCGATCCCTGCGGAACTCCTGAAATCATGTCTATTTCTTTAGAAAGAAATTCTTCTAGATAACGGACTGTTTATGGTTATGCAAATAAGAGGAAAAGAAATTGACCATAGCAGGACTAAAGTTAAATAAAACCAATTTATGTAGTAAAACATCATGTTGTACTGTGTCAAAAGCCTTACTGAAATCAGTGTGTAAAACATCTACTTGACCATTGTTGTCCAAAGAAGAAGCTATAAAGTCTGTAATAATACCTAAATTTGTAACTGTCGATCTACTTTGTAAGAATCCATGTGGATATACCGAGATTGCAGGGCGCACGTGATTTACTATTCGAACATATAGGACACTTTCAAATATCTTGGGCAAATACGGGTAAAATTGTAACAGGCCGAAAATTTTCAATATTGTTTTTCGTTTCCGATTTTGGAATTGGGCAAACTATTGAGTGCTTCTATTTGTCAGGAAAAACATTGCTTTTTTTTATTGCAAAATTAAATATTATACTTAGAGGATATTTGAAAATATCAATACATGCCAGGGTTTGAAAAACCCGGGTATTTTTGAAAAAACCCAACCCACCTGGGCCCATGTAGGTTTTTTCGGGTTTAATTTTTTTTTTTTTTTTTTTTTGAAATATTTCAATGTCTTTGGAGTAAAAATGTTAAAACATGATTTACATTTCAAGACTGTCATTGTCACAACTTGCAACAGTTTTCTATTCGCTGCTGTTTTAAAAAAAAAGTGGCCGCCATTTTGAAATTTTATATTAGATAGCCGAAAAAAAATCTATACTGCAAATTTAGAATGCCTTGTGTTTCTACCCTCAAAATTTTAACTTAAAAAGTCCCAAAAATGCACCCTGTAGCATGGATACCCGCTATTTTGAATAATGGCCGCTATTTTAAAATTTTATGCCGCCAAAATATGTACAGCTAATTTAATCTCTCGTGCTTCTACTTTGAAAATTTTAACTTGAAAGACCGAAAACTGCCCTTTGTAGCGTGGATATCCACTATTTTGGAAAAAAAAAGAAAAAAAAAGAAAGAAAGAAAGAAATTGCGCCATTTTGTAATTTTACGTTGGTATGCCGCCAAAATCTATACAGAAAATTTAGAGTGTATCCAGCTTGTATCCTGAAATTTAAAAAAACAAAAGTTGAACACTGTGTGGTACAGTCAGACAAACGAACAAATGTAGATCGAGTCATCCCAGGAGACTGTGACGTTCGCCAAATATGAATACCAAATAGCTATATTAATTTAAGACATAATTCATCAAAATGTCTTATATAAAAATATTTTTCAACGTAAAATAAATGGTTTTATTGTTGAAGTTCACTTTCGATGCTTTGTGCGTTCAATTATGGGAATTTCCCGGGCACTTGTTTGCAGGACTGTTCTTTCCTGAAAATTAATTTAAAACAATTAACAAAGATAGGCCTATAATTCATTTTTATTAAAGTAAATGTTTTAAAATGTCTTAAATGAAATTAAATATCTTCCAGCGTAAAATAAATAGTTTTATTGTTGAAGTATTCACTTCCGATGCCTGTGGGCTCAATTGCAGGAATTTCCGAACACTTCTTTCACGACGGGTTTTCCTTGAAAATGCTGCTTGCTTTACTGTACATCGAAACTTCCATTAATACTGAAGTTTGAATGCAGCACTTAAAATAGTAAGCGTTACGTAGTCTTGGGAGCTCCGAGCATTAAGCTTCTTAATTTTGACAATAATTTTTACGCTATTGCCGTTACGTTTTTTCAGGTTTTTTCAGGTGGGTCCAACCCTGATACATGCTTTAACAATATATGGAGGAATGTTGTCATTTCCCACTGATTTATTAGATTTTAATTTTCTGATTGCCCTTTCAATCTCTTCTATGGTTATCTCCGATATGAAAAAAGAGCCTAACATAGTATTATTATCAATGTTATCACCAAATGAATGACTACTACCGGTATCGTCAGTTGACGACGCTAGTCTATATATAGACTGAAAATGGTGTGCGAAAGCATTTGCAATCTCATCATTTTTGCTCAGACTACGTCCCTGGTACAACAATGGTCCAGAAGAGATGTCGCGTTTTACTCTTAATATAGTTCCAAAATTGTTTTGGGTCTTCCTGTATGTTAATTTCCGTTTCTAAAATAAATAATTTATACTCCATTGCTATTTCCTGTTTCACTTCCTTCCGCAATTTACAAAATTCATTGTAATGATTTTGATAATTCCCCTTTCCCCGCAGCCAAAAAGCACGGTGGTACGATTTATTTTTTTATTTTTTCTATTATACTGCTTGTAAACCAACATGGAAAAATTTTTGTGGACTTTTTTTTCAAGGGAATACTTTTGCGAAAAGCGTCATAAATTATTTGGTAAAATTGGTCCACCATTCTATTTACATCCCGGTAAGTTTCCAGGCTTAACCAGTTAATTTCATGTAGATCTTTGTAAAGTCACAAAAAATTTCCCTTTCGAAAGTTAAAACCTAAAATATTTTTATGGGATTTCGATTTTATTGCCCGTTTACACAATATATTTATGAGAAGACACGGATGGTGCATGTCCTCTTTCTAAAGTAGCTTTACGGTGCATGCTCTCTTTCTACAGTAACATTCTCAAGGTTAGAGAGTACGAGGTCCAACGTTCTTCCTAACTGTTGCACACATTATTAAGGGATGTTAGGTCATAATACAATAGAAAATTATATAAATGCCGATATTTGCCTGTCAAGTTAAGAAACGAAAATTGCGTTCCATTAATTTGAGAATAGTTCATATCCCCCACTATAAGAATAGTGCTGCCTACTTCACAATTGTCTTCAATAAATTGAAAGAAGTAATCATATTGAGAGATACTGGAGTCCGGTTCAATATACACAACGCAAATGTAAACAGCCTTTGAATTAATTTGTACTTTCACAAGAATACCATCCATGTTCAGATCGGTATAGATAACCTGAATCACTTCTATGTTCTTAAATGCCAGTAGCACGCCCCCCCCCCCCCCACGTGTTTTATTGCATGCACTATCTCTATCTTTCCGATAAACAGAATATCGAATATAAAAAATCCATGATCACAAAAACTGTTATTTAACCAGGTTTCTGTTAATGCTACTATGTCATAGTCATTTGATAAAATATTAGGATAAAACTCAGTCGCCTTCTTTCTAAGAGATCGCACATTCATATAGCACATACGTAAATGTTTGGTTTTTTTACCACTTCCAAACACATTGGAGCATTCAGTTTTCAAAGTCTTACCTTGAAGGTCATTAAACGTTTGCTGTCAATTTCGAAAAGTCTCCTGAGGTCGTGTTCCTCCTCTTCTTGTTTGTCGAAGGACAGGATATTCCTTTTCATTCACCCTTGTCGCTGCTGTTTGTCCGACTGGAGCCCAAACTGAGGGAAGATTACCTTGCACTGTTGCCAACTCGTTCTCGTTAGCACTAGTTTCACTACCATACTGCTCTTTCGAAGACATCTGGTAGTTACTATTTTTCTTAAGATCTTCTAGCCGGAAAGGATTCCCATCGATGTACAGCTTATTATACTAAAATCGTGCTTTCTGACCCCTCGACACTGCTTCAATTTAGTTCCTTCCTAATGGCACGAGTAGCATAGCTAAAGTCCTCTCCTATTCTGACAGGCGTTCCCTTGGCAAAATAAGCACTTCTTAGTATTTCTTCCTTTCTTTTGTAATTCGCAAATTTCACTATTATGGGTCTATTTCTCCCCCTACCCAATCTATGTGATCTTTCAGTGTCCATCGGATTAAGTTCAATTTGCAGTTTCTCCTCAACGAATTCCCTTATCAGTTCGTCTGTTTCCTCCCATCTTTCTTTCTCCCCTTCCGCAATATTGTAGAAAACAAGATTATTGCGGCGGGAGTGGTCCTCAAGCTTATCAATCAACTTCTTTGTTTCCTCCAACTGTCGCTTAAGTTCCTTATTTTCATTCCTGATAACACTTAATTCACCAGTCAGGTTCTCTAATTTATTTATTTATCTCTAATCTAATTTTTTTATTTATTTATTTTATTTTTTTTTTTAAACCCAGATCACAATTAGTCAAGCACAATGACATTATTTTACTGTCCATGTCATCAAGCTTGAATAACACATAATCTATTGTAGCTGGTCCAGGATTCAGTTCCACCCCACCAATTACCAGCAACACAGCAGTCACAATTCCCATGAAGTACATAGGAGACAAACAAGGCTGGTCACACTGAGTTTTCGGACATTTCATACACACTCGACCGCACCACAATCCTCACACGCGAGGTTTGAATTTCGATCGCCATGTTGTCACGGTTCACTGCTCCCTGGAACTTCACACAAACACGTCCTTTCACTACAACACCCAACTGTAACACTAATCTAAGAGTAATATTTATCTCATTTTTACTAAGTTTAATAATTCCTCATGGAGACAAACTTGGGAATGTGAGAAATATCAGGAAATTTGAGAAAATCGGGAAAAGTCAGGGAATTCTGCTTAATCAGAGAATTTCGATTTGCTAAGAATAGGATTTAAAAACATTTAAAATGAAAATTTTAAGATGATTTCAGATGTAATTGAATGCTTGCTTTTTAATTGGCACCTTCAATTCTTCCGTTTCCCCCTATATGTGTTTTGCACTAACGATGTAAAACAAGCTTACGTTTTGTGGTTTTGCGGATTAAATTGTACAGTGGAATATCATATTAGTGAATCATCCACAAAATACAGTTGAATCAACGATCCAGTGGTACATTCATTTTCGACTCACGCATAATCCAACTTTTTTCCTTTTTCGATCCCCCTGGTTACGATTTTGTTGAAGTTCTTTTCCTGCATTATAAAGATAGCGTATCACACAAGGGAAAGAATTTCGTAATACGGTTTTTGATATTTGAGGTTGTGTGTTTTCATTGTAATGTATTTTAACCTAGGTAATTCGCAAAGAGGTTTACTTCGAACGTGCTTATTAGTTTACAAAAATTGCTGATAAAATTGCATATCAGCGTGTGCATCGTGTTAATACTCACTGGATAGATGGACTAATTTAACTAGACTCTTGATCTTTAAATATGGGTACGTCCATAGAAACCAAAGTGTACTTTGTATTTTCTGATTTGTGCTTATAATGCAATATTTATCAATTGTTATACATTTGTTGATATATATTTAATCATTTTCGATCAATCGCTATACATTTGTCGTAAGTTTTCTTTATTGTCATTTTAAATTCATTTTGACATTAAAAATGATGCAGCTATTTGTGAACAATATTTATAGTACATGAGTTCAAATAAGTTTCATTATCTTCCGTTTTAATTGTTCTTTGAGACAGTTTTTTTGTATACTTTTTAAATCTCAATACAAAGTATTCAGAGTTCTATAAAACAAAATTCTTTTAGATAAGACGTGTAAAAATATTTTGTAACTGGAATGCAGCTCTTCAGAGAGAGAGAGAGAGAGAGAGAGGGGGGGGGAGCACGAAAACTGTTCTATGGGTTGGACGATGTGCCCCCATTGGGACATCTCTGCTAGGATTTCTCTCCAAGAATATGTATCAAAGACCGAATATAAATCCACAGTGAAATGAAAGAAAAGAGACGGTTAGAATTTGCGATTCTAATTATCGTAAAATTGTTACGGACCATTTTGGAGCCGTACCAAATTTCTTTATGTGAACGCCAGCTTTAAGTTACGCGGACATTTCAACTCCTGATAATATGTCAGGTACTTCTATAAAATAGAAAGTTCTAATTTTGTTTTTATTCCAAGGAGACTTGAGTTTTTATTTCTTCTACAAACCTTGCATATATTTTTTCATTTAGCTATTTCAGTTCCTTCTGATAAATATTTTATCATTTGACTATTGTTCATCGCTGGTGTTGTCATGTCTTACCAACAGAAATAAGTCATGCCTTCTAACGTCACATACATGGGCGTCCACAGAGGGGGGCAAGAGGGGGCAATTGTCCCCTCTTGGATTTTCGAAAAAGGTTAACATTTATAGGCACTTCTAGTGACAAAAGTTTGAGTTTAATTGTTTTCGGGAGCCGATGATTGTTGCTTGTTTTTCTTAAATCTCTGATAATGGTGTAGTGCAGAATGGACATATAAGACTTTTTTCTAAGAGGCAAAAAGTTGAGAACACCGTTGTTGCATCCTGAAGTGTAGAGAGAACTGAAAATATAAAGGATAGGACAGGAGAAATCGAGGATGATAGGGTAGGTGACGCATCGTACTCAATTGTGACATGTGCTGGAGCATACAGTGTTGTAAGCCACGAAAAAGACATTGAAAATTATCTAGGAGCAATCCTATGGATGACAATTTAAAATACGACTTGCTACGTTCCCCGGGATTCCAAGAAATTCTTACGGTTTTAAAACTGACCTACCGGTTGGAAATTTTTGTCCTTTCAGACATCAGTGGATAAAGGATTATAGGTCCTAGTTATCATACTAGACCGTTCTTAAGTTACCTGTGTGTCATACGTGTGTTTTACTTAATCTCAATGTTCACCATGTTGTTCAGGATAGTTTTATTATTAGGCCTTTTACTAAGTATAAAAATTTTCACGAAGCAGCACGATATCACATGAAACCTGAACGACAAAAAGAGTCTGTAGAAAAGGCCAAATACTTTTTAAATATGATGGATAACAAAGCAATGAACGTGGTAGAACAAATGGATTCCGGAATCAAGCAAGTTGAAAGTAACAAAACGAAAGCTAGTTTCTATATTATCTTCCATCTTTTTCTGCACAACACATGATATACCTCTTCGAGGTGATAAATCAAAACTCGGGCTTGTTCCATGGTCTGTTAGACTTTCGTGTTGAGGCTGGAGACACTGTGTCCAAAGTACACATTGAAAGACAATGGGCAATGCGAAATATACTTCACAAATATACTTCAAATGAATCGATTTCAGTTTGTGAAAAGGAATTTAGAATGTTTGAGTTAAAGAAGCAAATAAAGAAAATCATTCTCAGTAATTGCTGATGAAAGTGTGGACATTTCTGGCGTACAGAAGTTGTCAGTAGGAATGAGATATTTAGACTCAACTCTAAATCAACCCAAAATAGAAGACTTCCTTTGCTGGGGGGCGGGGGCTCTACAGGAATCTCAAAATGTGACCTTGATATGTGAAAATTATGTGGACAGGGTTATGACGGTTGCGCCACAATGGCAGGAGCGGAAGGTAGTGTGAACAATGATACAGGAACAGTATTCTAAAGCGTTGTTTTTTCACTTTGCTAGCATAAATCAAATTTCGTTGTTAATGACACTAATGAAGTTAAACACATTCAAAATTCGGTTGCAACTATGCATTTTTTAAATTTATTTATTTATTTATTTTTTGAAAGCTCCTTCAGAAGAAATCTTATTCCTAATGTGCCTCTTCTGTAAAACACAGAAAGAACAAAAGCATCAGAGTATTTTCGGAAAAATCTCAGAAATAGTGAATTGCCTAAAACGGCTGCCCTCTGGTGAAAACTGAAGCACGCGACAACGTGCTCATTTTCAGCGTTATCTGGTACTTTTATAATATCAGTGTACATCATGGCCAAATACAGTGCTATTTTAGAGCCAACTACAAATGCTTTACAGGGAGAGGCAATAGATCTTTCCAAGATACAAGAACACATTGAAGTTATTTTGGACATGTTTGAAAATCATCGCTGAGATGCCACGAACTGCATTCACCAAATATACACAGTTGTCGTAGTCTCCGCTGTTGCTGTTAGGAATGTAACAGAAACATATTTTTCGCTTCCAGCGACTATTTGCACAGTAGAGCGTTCATTTAGTACTTTAATGAGAGCAAAAACTTAAATACGCTGAAGAATGGAGGAGAAAAGACTCAGTGGACTGTGTATATCAAGTGTCCATCGGAAACGAGTGCTTGAAAGCGAGTATGTGTTAATAGAGCACGCAGTTACAAGATTTGCTAAGGGGGGTCCTTGTCGGCTAGAATTTCTGTTTGACGAACACCAGTGAATGAGATGTAGGCTAAGTAAATTATTTGTATTGTCTTTTTCCCTGTCAATGCTATCCTAATATCTAATCTATTGATTATTTTCTGTTAATGAAGTTATACTATGTGCTAAAATATTTATCAGTTTGACATGGAGGATTATGTGCACACGTCTTTTAAGGTAACTGTGTGAGAGAGTGGGATATATATATACAATATGCGTGTGTGTGTGTGTCTTGCCCCCTCCCCTTGGAAAAAATCCTGCGGGCGCCCATGGTCACATATGACTTGCGTACCTGTACTCCGGCATGAGTCAGTTGCATTCTGTAATTGTGCAGAAATAAATCATCTTTGTACAATTTTTGAGGTCGCTTTTACTCTTGCTGATTTTCTTTTTAAACAGTTTGACCAATGTACCGTATACGTTCGCGTAATGTCCGCACTTTTTTTTTTTTTTTTAACTAAAATCACGGTGTCAAAATGCAGGTGCGGACATTACACGGGTCGTTAAAAAACGCGCAATTTTCAGTCACTACACGGGTCGTTCAAAAAACTCGCAATTTTCAGTCACATTTTTTTCGAAGTAAATTTCATTTTGAACTTCCTATATAATATCGGTAAATAATTAAATGAAAAGCAAATGAAGACCACTAATTGAAACAAATTTATGGCATTTAAAATCCATAAACAAATTATTTAAATCTTACTTTTATTTTCTCCTCGAACATAATTTTCAACCACGTCAAAACACATGTAATGTAAAGTCACATACACAACACAATGATAAATGCAAAAATATTAAAATTAATTGTAAGCAGTTTTTTCCACTCGAAACAAACAAATGTTAATGCACAAGCAGTTCCGATACTTTTGTTCCTTCTTGTTTTTTCACTCGTCATCTGATGAACTGTTGGTAAAGTCCAAGTCATTATCGGTGTTTTCTTCGTTCACTTTATCTTCCCAGAGGATCCATCAAGTGCGTTTGATATACCAGTTACCTTAGAACTTTTTAACAGTGAGATCCTGGATATGCTTTTTCACGCAGCAAGAATCCACGAGTTTGATGTCCTTCTTAGACGTCCAGTTGCCTTTGTACCCCCTCCACCAGAAGCCATCCAATCATGGTAGCTGCGCCTGAATGTAATCTTAAATGTTTTGTTGACGGAAACATCAAGGGGCTGAAGAACTGATGTTAGGCCTCCTGGAATTACAACAAGATCAGTTCTCGAAGTTTTTAGATGTTGCTTCACTGCGTCTGTGAGATGCACTTTGAAGCTGTCCAAAACAAGAAGAAAACTTAACCGAAACAGTGTGCCAGTCGCTTACACCACACACACAGTAACCAGTCCTGAATTAAAGCGTCATCCATCCACCCTTTTTCTTGGATTCGTACTACAATTCCAGGTGGCAGTTTTTCTTTCGGAATGGTTTTTCTTTTGAAAACCACATACGGTGGAAGTTTTTTTTTCCATCAGCAGTTATGGCTAACATAACGGTAGCATGTTCCTTTTCGGATCCACACGTGCGAATTAGTACAGATTTTTCCCGCGACTATTTATTGTGTAATTATCGGGAGCATCAAAATAAACGGGTGTCTGATCGGCATTTACAATTTGCGAGGCTAAATATTGATTAGCTTTGCGCTTTGCAATTACGAAGCGTTGAAAGTCCATTAACTTTGTTTCGTAATCGCTAGGCATTTTCTGACAAATTGCTGTACGCCGGCGAAAGGAAAACCCATTTCTCTTCATCATTCTTCGCATCCAGCCTTCACTTGCCTTGAATTGCGAAATAGGAGTTTCTTCTCGTGCTGCAGAAAGAGCTTTTATTTGACACATTTCCCGCGTCACCGAATAGCCCTGAGCACGCATATCACGAACATATGAAACCACTTTTTACTCGATGTTTGGAAACTTGCACTTTCCACCACGAAACGCGCGTTTGTTTTCGTTTGTTGTCGTCAGTTTGTCGCGTTGCTTGCACCAGTTGCGCATGCATTTTTCATCCACTTTAAATCCTCTTGCTGCAGATCTTTTTCCGTTTTCTTGCGCAAATTCAACGACTCTTAATTTAAAAGCCGCTGTAGCTGCTGTACTTCACCATACCTTATTCTACGCACGCCACTTACTAGCAAGACAGTCAATCGGCACTGTTACAGTTTATGAAAACAAAGGTTGAAATATGCGATTCATTAGAGGAGGAAAGGAGAGAAAAGGAATGTCGTTGCAAAGGGAACTTTTTCTCGAAATCCAAGACGCAGGTGCGCAGAAAACCCGTTTAGACTTCACTATGTTCTTATTTCCCATCTGCTGACTGGATTTCTGGCGCCGACGTTATGAGTTACGGACACCTGCACGAGAATGTAAAGGAAAATGTCTCTTTTAAATAGTGTGTCTGGTGCTAGAAGTACGGAAATGTGCTTTTTTCTTTTTTAAAAAGAAAAAAAAAATATTTTTATTTAATATCTCATATACTACCGGTACTCAATTATTATTCTAGAAATTATTATTAAGATTGGATTCAAGGGAATGACTCAAATCCATAAAGAATGTGTAGCTAGTATATAAATTATTTTATTTAGCTTAAAATTATATTTTACACAAAATAATCCACAGTTATTTTGTTTAATTTATTCCAAATTTTTAAATAGAGTGTCTTGTGCCAGAAACACGAAAATTGGTACCGCATTAGAAATACCACAAGATGTAACTTAGATTTTCAAGCTGTGAGTTTTAGGGTGCGGACATTACGTTGGTCACTCCCCCACTTAAAAAAAAAAAAAAAAAGAAAGAAAGAAAAAAAAAAAAGAAAAATCTCTGAAGTTCGGGTGCGAACATTATGCGAGCGCAGCCATTACACGAGCATACGGTATGTAACACATTTTGATAGTTATACGGCTCATTAATGCATCTTTGTTTCCTAAGGTAAGTTGTTCAAAAATCAGTCGTTATAACATAGTAATGTGATGAGTACCACATAGCATCAGTACTTCTTTTATTCTACGTGACAAAGACTCCAGGCAGAGCAGAAAGCTGGACTAAAATGTAAATCATGGTTATCCAACTTTGTTTGAAAAGCCTTGGACTTCCACTTACAGGTAATAAATACTTTATCATTGCTGTCTTCCTCAGATCCATAATCTTTCAGGTCTAAACATTGACGTATGATACCCCCATAGCAGAACTTGCTGCGATCTGCGATGTGATCGCAGAAAATTTGCTGCGCCTGTGCAGAAAAATTACCAGAGGAAAAAATAAAACGAAAAAATTATCAGAGGAAAAAATAAAAGAAAAAATTAGCCAACAGAAAACTATAAAAATATGTCTGCTCTGTGTAGACGTTTTAAATGTACGGGCTACTCGCATAAATATAGTTTGAATTGTTTTTTACGTCAAATACTCTGTTGCAGTAAAGCTAATGATGTTTTGTTTGAGTATACCATTGTCTGAGGCCAGCAGAAAAGGATGGACTTAGTGATGATATTGGAAGAACAGACCAGCTTACATACATTATCCTAAATGGACCCACATCAGGGTATATATATATAAATATATAAGAAAAAAGAAAATTCCTTAAAGCTGCTCTCATTACAAAATACGGTGTATCGCGTCATAAATATTTTAAATCTGCTTCTTCTTGCAAAACTCTTTCAAAAAATGTGACTTCACAGGTTGTAACTCGAACTAGGGATGCCGCTGAAAACTGTTCACCATGCTTCATATAACGCTGTAATAAAAATATGATAATGTCATCTTGATTTTTTGTTTTGGAATTCCTGCAGAAAGATTTTGACGTACAGAAGCTCATCGCATGACAAAGAAAGTTCTGCCATCGGGATGGTACCTAATAAATTTAACGAGATACAAAATATACTTATGTCTTGGAATTGTGTTTGCAGCTAGATTAATGCCAGTTATGCGTTATATCTCCTTATGATTGAAAATGAGATTTCCAGACTGATCAGATACAAAATATTAATACAAAATATTTCCATATGTTCGAGTAACACTTCATTATGTTGAAAGTGAATAAAATGTTGGGAATTTTTTCTTCTCTGTCTTGCTGATTTAATAGTTCTGCATATTCACTTGTAACTGTAAGGTGTTTTTCTTTTCAGTGAAAGTGGAGAATCGACTAACTTTGTTTTACTTGGCGAATGACGTGATTCAATACAGCAAAAGGAAGAATTATGATTTCGTACAAAGTTGGGCTCCTGCGCTTCAAAGAGCAACACCTCAAGTTCGGTAAGAGTAACCTTAATTTGTTTTATTTTGGGTATTTGTAGCTTTTTGGTTTCTTGAAATTTTTGTATACCTGAGTCAATTATAGCAAACCATTACTTTCTTCCAGTTTATTAAGGGAACAACGTAAGTTGTATGTTGTTCAAGTAATGTATTTATGTATTCAATTCATATTCAATGTATTGAAGTATTTATGTTTAAGTAATTGTAGTTAGTACTTTTATAAGATGGTTCGATTCCTACGAACTTGTCATACGATTGTGTAGATATTCACTTATTGTATTACACGTAAATTGTACTTGCGTATTTCTTTCCTGAATTTCTTCATGTTGTGTTTGATTAGGACAAAGAGGAGTAAGTGAATAAACAAGACAATATCAGGTATTTTTAATTGTTTTGTAAAGGCTAATACAAAGCCAATAATCAACAATATGTAAAATTTGATGAATTTCCGTTGTCAAAGAGGAAGTAAATATGTTGTCGTTGTAGCCTGAACAGAGTTGTGTATGTTCCGTCACAGTATGAAAAGAGTATGAGACATAATTTGAAAAATTGCTTGAAGGCAAAAAAGGACGCATATTAAATATATGTAAAGATTTAACTTGAAACATAGTGAAATGAAGAAATATTGCATACAGTTTCGATGGTAGGTTTCATTCATCTTCGGTGCGGCGTGAAGACTTAACTCTGCTTCATTCATTATATTATGAAATTTCTTCTTAGTTGTAGAGAAATGATTCTCTATGCAAAAGGGAAGAAAGATTGAATAGTCCTTTAAACAACGTGAGCTGCATGAGCTCCTTCGTGGCTAAGCGGTTAGCGTACGTGCCCTTGGCGTGGGAGACCTGGGTTCGATTCCCGGCGAAAGCTCATGTTTTTCGGATTCCACGTTAATCAGTAGGTCCCGTCTCATATAATCTCGCTGCTGAAAGGGACGTTAAACTCAAAATCAACTCAATCAACTGAACGTGAGCTGCAGATTAATAAGACTTCTGAATTCTGTAAGTTCAGTTAATCTTACACGTCAGCAACTTACACGTAACACTTCTAACATTATAACATAAAAGGGGTCGATTCAGTACTAGTACAAGGATAGCTCACTCATCTCTGAAACATTTAGCTCCTCTTTTTTTCACCTTTACTGAATGACTTAGATCAAGACTGTGTAATTGATAACTACTTTTTGAAATGTGAAAGAAAACTATTTTGTTTTGGATAATAATTTCCGCCTAGGACATCAGAACCTGAAATCCAACGTTAAATTTGGATAGAGGGAACCTGGACAATAGATGACATTACCAACAACCCTGTTAAAGAGGGAGCTCAACATCAGTAAAAGAAGTTCATGTTTATTATTTTTTTTCTTAGATCAGTTATAAAAAAAAATACTCTCTTACATAAAATTCTCAAACCAATTCGTAATTGGTTTCTCTCAATGTTACAGTCGATTCTTTTCAACTTCCGAGTTCGATCTGCGTATTATGTCAAAGAGATATACTTTGTTTTCACTTGTTCATTTGAAACATGTAAGTTCTTTTACCTGAAAGAGATTAGGAGCTTATCAAATTTATATATATAAAAGAGAACGTACAAAATCCTTTGTCCGCTCATCACGCTAATACGGCTGAACCAATTTCTTTCATTTTTGGGGGGTTATTAGGATTTGGACCCTAGATGGTTTTTATCATATCACTTTAATTTTTAATTACCAGTGTCTTGAGATAATTGACCATTCAAGTGTCCATAACGTACAAATCCTTTGTTATTAGTTCATCATAGGTAAAAATAAACGTATTTATATGCAACCCGCATGACCGTGTCACTCGGCGGGTTAACATAAATGACAGGCGATATACAGCGGAAAATAGCTTGAATCTTCTGTTTAAAATTTTTTAATTGATTTGCTTATTTTTACAGACACTTTTACAATATGCCAGCACCGGGATGACCGCAGCGAAGCGGGGCGGGTTAACATAAATGACAGGCGATATAATGTTAAGATTTACTGCAATCTTCTATGGTTTTTATCATATCACTTGAAAGCGAAAAAGTAAAAATTATCTAAGTAACAAAGTTTATTGCGTTCCGGGGTGACCGCAGCGAAGCGGGGTGAACGCTGCTAGTATATATATATATATATATATATATATATCGGGTGTGCTAAAAATGGCGCCCACGGACCACAGAGAATTATTCTACACGTCAAAATAAAGCAAAAAGTATATATAATTGTATACCTTTCTGATGATCATCTGAAGACGTGTTTTGCACTATGTGGCCACATCGCATTGCAGATAAAGGACCATACAGTTAATCTTCCATCAAATAGTTAACATCGATTCTTTCCAGATGGCAGTTAAGTCTATAGACGTTGATACCAGCACCATCTATTAGCGTCGGTACAAAAATAAGTACAATCCATTTGCGAACAGAAGAGCAAATACTTACTGAGTTAGCTCAAGTAGTTTCTACAAAAATATCTATTCTAGCTAAATTAGTGTAAATTTATTGTTTTATAATGAATCGGAAATAAACAATTACTTAAAAAAGAGAATGACTCAGATCAGAAGACTTTATAAATTCAAATAATAAATTCTGCTTCAATGCTTAGATGTGATGTTTTCATAATGCCTCACTGCAATCTAGTGAGATCTTAAAATATAGGTCTATACATAAATTTTTAATATTCTTTCTAAAAAGACATAATTATATGATATAGATATTTGTAATGAATATATTAATGATACAATTAGATTGTAGGAGGAAAAAATAAAATGTAGGACACAGTGGGATTTGAACCAGGTAAAAGTAATCTCTCCGATTTAGAAAATAAATGTCAAAGAAAAGTGCCTTAGCACGCTCGGCTACCGAGCCAATTATAAAACAAGATGTTACAGTATATAATATATAATCCAAACGATTAAGTTCAGTTCTTTTGTGCATTACTGACTTTGGTAAACATAATAATATTTTGTTCTTAGTCAGCAAAGATTAAGTAATATTTTCGAAAGATAATTTAAACATATTTTGTGTAGTAACAAAATATTTGATATTCCAAACTTTGAAGTGGTGGAATGTTTGCTAGTGTAGTAGAAACATACTTTAAAACTTAGAAAAATAAATGAATATAATGTTGTTATTCAGATAACTTTACGTTAACTTGTTTCTAAAATATAATTTCCATAAATTACGAGCTCATGCATTAACAACAGGTAACATTTATTGTGGCGTACTTTTTGTGGAAGAATAATGTGTAATTTGTGTTCTTAAGTGTATGAAACTGACACTAAATTTCCAATTTCTGTTTATTTATTTACAGTTTTACGAGCTGTCGTCTACTTTGATATTTTATTTCATTTTCCTTTCTTAAAATAATACTTAATCCATTCTAGAGTGTTATTATCATGGTGCATGTTCAAATAATCGTACATATCAAAATACGCTTGCAAACTGATACGCCTTAAAAATATTATTGATGCAAAAACATGCACCAACTGTACAATAATTGTATACAGAGTGTTTCAAAATAACGTGGACAACGTTTGGGAGGTGATTTCTGACATCAAGATGAGACAAAAAGTATAGACCAACCTGGGTGTGCAAATATTTCCTTTCGGAGTTATAGGCTGCCGAAAACATGAAAAAGTGAATTTCAATATTATGGGACCTACCGCAGTCGGGTCAAGACTTCAATTAGGAACTAGCATGTGCTCTATCCAAATATCCATGTTTCATAATCCTGCAGTACATCCACAACAATTTTTATAGAGGTAGTTGGTGAATACTTCAAATTATATGCCCATAGCCAAATTATATGCCCGACATTTTCATAGGGTAGATAAAAGGGATAAAATTTGGGCTAAGATTTAAGTTGGGATGTTAAAATCCGGAATTGTGATCCTGATGATGAAAAGACAGTAACAATCATTTTCACTTTTTTTTTTTTTTTTTTTTTGATGAAGTTGAGATTCCTTTAAATGGCAAATTGAACTATAATTTTTAACGCATCTTGTATCACAAACCACAGGTGCTGATAATCAATAATCGTAAAGCGTAAAGGGTGTTGATAATAGCATAGAGAAAACTAAGGTCGGGGGTTAGAATCTTAGAAAATCCCTAGTTATAGCGTCATACTTTCAAACAAGAATACATATTTTCCACTGAAAAAAGGAGAAAAACACGAAAAACTCTGTTCATTCAAAAATACCTAAAATTGCATTTTTAGGAGAGCCAATTTCCAGAATTATCCGGGAAAGTCTAAGTGTTATCCGTACCAGGTCTTGATCAATCACTTAAAGGACACTTACTTTTTTTTTTTTTTTTTTTTTTTTTTTTAAAGAAAACGATTCTGTATCGAAATATTCCTGAGGATTGGCATTTTTTGCTCCTGTCTCATAGCAGGTACTATTCTCGTAATACTAATGTAGAAATAATAAAAAAATGTTTTCTTCAATTGCACTTTTTCTTCAATTTTTACAATTATACTTAACATGACAATTATTTCACTACTACAAGTATCTACAAATGCATTTTATTGTTATCACGTTAAACAAGTTAGTAATACGAGACTTGCTTTTGTATCAATCCGTTGCGTATGTGCTAATGTTTCAAAGTTAATCTACAATATTGCAACATTGTAAATTTTCAGATCTACGTACCGGCTGAAGGAGGCCGCAGAGGGTATTTAATCATATAGCATTTTCGCTTTATTTTGACCTGTAGAATAATGCTCTGTGATCCGTGGGCGCCATTTTTAGAACTCCCGATATATATATATATATATATATATATACACAGGGTGTTAATAAACTATACTGACAAAGTGTAAGAGGTGATTCCTTACATCAAAATAAGAGAAAAAGTTCATATGGACCTGTAGGAAAAGTGCATAGTTTCAGAGCTAGGGCTGTCCAAAATTTAAAAAAAAAAAAAAGAAAAAAAACAAATTTCAGAAGGCCCTATTTCGAATTCCAGAAACTGTGGATGGTGGTCCTTATCAGCATGAAGGAAGTCATGCATACGCAGTCCAAAAATGCACATTTCACTAACGTTCAATGGGTGTACAGAATATTCCCTGCAGGGTGAAATTCCCAGTCTTGCCATCAACCGAATTTTAAGATATTCTCTGACTTAAAGATTGGTCCAAAGTAGGCAAACGATAAGTCTTGATAGCAGTGATCACGAAATCCTTTGACGCAATGTCGGAAGTGTTAAGGATCGTCAGCACCACGGTCTCTGGTACTCGGGAAAACGTATGTTGCGATGTTCTCTTTCATGCTTATAAATGGAAAAAAAAAAAAAAAAAAAAAAAGTGAAATATACAGTGACGACATATGTTGCATCACACGTTATTCAGAACACAAAAAAACATGGAGCTGCCGGTTCCTAACACTTCCGACTTCTCTCCGAAGCATTGGATGTTTATTGTTGTCAAGGCTTAACTCCTGCGTACTTTGGACCCTCCTTGAAATCAGGGTATATCTGAAAACGATTGTGAGCATATCTGAACCCTGTACACCTATTGAAAATTGATTAAATATGCACTTTTAAATTCTTTATATATTTGAGAAAGAAGTAACCACCACACAGTCCTGTTCTATGATACGTCTTTACAACCATTTGATAAAGTTTAAATATTATTCAGACTTCCTTTGTTCATGGATTTTACAAATGGTGTCAGCCTTCGAAATTTCACTGTTAAAATAACACGACAATCCATGTCTTTGGATTGAATATTGCAACAAAAGAAACACTGACCAAAGCTTCAACACACACTGTATTTTAAATTGTAATGTGTATCGGTTTCGGATGTCTTAACATATCCTTTATCAGTGTCTGATGAAGGATACGTTAAATATCCGAAACCGTTACGTTACATATTATAGTTTAAAATACATTGTGTATTGAAACTTTGGTCAGTGTTTCGTTTGTTACTGTTAAAATCCTCCCTTTTCGTAATTTTTTTCCTTGTTTCAAGAAAATAAGAGATATTAAAAAAGTCAGGGCATAAAGTAGATTAATACCAGTATTTATTGTTAGGAAAGAAAACCATTGTAATGTAGTGTAATGGTTTAGTGTCCTTATCCTTTAGATCTGAAAATGAAACCCACTCTAAAATTTTTCGTACCTTTTTCTTACTTCCCTTCAGAAACATTTGCTGATACAGATATGTATATTCTGCAGGTGAGAGCTTTTGTTTTGTTTTTGTGAACTTCCTATTCATACTGTATTTCGGTAATAGAAACTGATCCGCCCTTTTTAAAACTTTCACCTGTGATTATGTGATACATAGTGTATCAGTATGTATGTGTGTTTTTCTGTCGCGAGGCTGACAGAACTTTTTTTTTATTTCTTTCTTTCAGGAACATATAGTCAGTATAGACATCACTAACTTTTGCACTAACACTTGCACTAACTTTTACAGTATTCACAAAGTAGGAAATAAATCATATTATTGTAAAAGCCACTGGATTGACTACAAATTTGGGATGCCATTCTATATCTTTAGTGGGACCAGATCTGCAATAGCTCAACGATTGAATTCTCATTTCTGGTACGCGGATTAGCAACCACGAACCGTGTCGCATCATCGCATAAAAAAAAAAAGAACCACACGAAGCAGTTTCCCTTTACTTTGTCATATGAAAAATTAATGCGTCATGATTCATATTGTTAGCTTCCCAACGTCGTATGAGAAATATTTTGCAACTTGGTAATGAACGTGTGGTAGAAATGACAGACTGCAAATACAGTGTCGGAATTCAAATTACAATATAGAACAGAAAAACATACGAATAATTGAACAAACACATAACGATAATACTAGTCAGTATATTACTCTTTGTTTCTTAGGTCTGCGTATAAGTACTAAACTAGTTGTCTAAAGCAATTAATAATATTTGTGTATTAAATTAGCTCGTGATAGTCGTAAGTGTAGTAGAGACTCCAGCTTTTCATTGTTGATTGAGCCGCGGTAGCTAATAGAGCGCCCACCTCGGGTGTATGGTGTTGGGTAACGTGACCAGTGGTTAGTGTCAGTTGTTCGGGCGTTAATTTATAATGTGGCCGTGGTTAGCATGAAATGTCAACCAAAACGTATCATACTCACATCAGTTGGAACATGTTGTTAGACCAATAACAAGGCACATATTTACAACACACTTACCTTCTCCTAAACGTTCAGAGCTTATTTGCAGTGATAGTGAGCTGTTTACAAGATTCGAATCCTTGATGACAACCATTTCGATGACGCGACTATACGACACAAAGCATGTGTGTGTCAGTATAAAGAATTTTGAATCATACTTTGTTCTGATAAACACATTTATAAGAAAAAAACAACTTCGTGCATATTATAAAGCCTAAATTCGTATCATAACACTATATTTCAGAAAACAACGAAATCAAAATTTTAATTATGAAATATATGTATTTCGAAATATATAGATGTTTTCAAAACAACACGAATACTTACCTCGTTTATTTATTTATTTTCTATTCTTTACGTATGTGATATGTAATATCAATTACATATATTGTGAATGCACGACATGATAATTCTTCTAGTATTTAAAGAAAAATGTAACGCAAAAGAAAACTTTCTTTTTATACAACTTTCATTAATTTTTAGATTAGCCCAAATTTTAACACTTGTAATATGAAGAATAGTTTCTTCTTCTTCTTCTTCTTCTTCTTCTTATTATTATTATTATTATTATTATTATTATTATTATTATTATTATTATTATTATTATTATTATTATTATTATTATTATTATTATTATTATTATTATTGATGAGCTGGCTTAAAAATTCACTAACGATAATTTATCACTGCACACACTTTCACACGTAATTAGAGATTGTCGGGAGGGGGGGGGGGAATTATCATGCTGACTCCCTTTGCTTCTTCTTTATGTTCAGCGTTTGCTTCTAATGTAGATTCCCATGATAAACTATATTTCGGTTTATTATATTGAAAGATGTTTAATTTTATTTGTGAAATAAATGTGTATGATGGCGCAGTCCATCGTTTCTCACTAAGTTACATGTAATCGGATTTCAACGTTTTGTTCACTTATTTAAATACACTAATTTCAAATATTAATCGTACTGTAACATCATCACTTAATAAGGCAATATTTATGCATAAGTTTAATCGGATTAAGAATTAATAATGTATTTTTGCTTTGATACTTGTTACGACGTGAAACTCCGTCCTTCACACACCATGGAGTGCGCTGCACCTCTCTTGGACGAATCACTAGCATTTGTATATCTGCGGCAGTACTGAAAATGCTTATTCACACTATATTATAAAAGAAAATTTTAATACTGCAAAATACATATGTTATCCAAGTTTTGTAATTGTTTTTCACTAATTTAATAAAATTTCACTATATAAAACATTAAAGTACGTACGGATGATCTTTGCTTATAGTGATCTGTATTTTCTATTACACTCACCATAGCACTGTCTTTGTTCTACAAGCGTAAGAGGATCACGCCTACTGCAGTTCATTTGCAGGGTGCTACGAAGAAGAGTGATGCTTTGCACCGAACAAAAATTCTGAGCTGTGAATCAGGAGCCTCATTCCACATGAGATTGGAATTTCTGGGATATAGTGAGTGATAAAAGGAAAGAGGGGGGAGGGGGCATCCTCTTATATATAGCGTGCAAAAGGGACGATGATCTTCAATGATGATGATCAGAATCCTGGAATCCTGATGAATCTAAACTTCAAGAAGTGGTCTTTTGGTTATTAATCCTCTTCTTCTAATTTTAGTTCCAAAGAAGATATTACGATTCATTCACACTTTATGAAAACGTAGATAGGCTATTTTCAACGAATGGGCTATATCTTACATTTGGTATATATATATATATATATATATATATATATATATATATATATACATTTGAAACACAATATTTTTACAACATAATACCTTAAACATACTATATTATTTTAGTATAAGTTGTGTTTATAGGACTCGTGCCATGGTATCTTAAACTGAACTTTTTTGTTACACATTATCAAATAAATTCACTTCACCATGCATTACACAAAATAAAATATGAAATTCAACAATTATATCTAAATGTACATGTTTACGGTTAAACAACTTCTATAGCAAATTTTCTCTTATATATTATTGTTATTAAATGATATTTCATAATGCTCATTCACATAATATTACTTCAAATTCATAAACATCATATAACATACAAAGTTACAATGACACAAGAAAATATGCAAGTGATTCTTCTTACAACTATAATGAAAATATTATCTCATATTATATTTCAAACGTTACTTTATCGATGTAACATTTAATGACATAATTTGTCGAGATTTTAATAAAAAATATCGCCGCATCAGTCACTCCAAAGAAGGTGGGATGAAAAGTCTCCAATTGTTGTGAAAATGAAAGTTTTTGTACAACAAGATTCCGTTCTCTATTTTATAATATTTTTCCACATTTCGATTTTTAATTTTGCTATAAGGATCGTCTGGTTTCTCTAAATACCTTATAATTTTATCATATTCAGGACGTTCCTTTTGTTTCCCGGCTAACTCTCCTGGTATGAGTTTTCTAAAAAAAAATAAATAAATAAATAAAATAAAATAAAAAGAAAATAAAAAAAACGAAGGGAGAACTTCTAAATTGTTTATGTCCAATATTTCGTTAGGATTGGCCAGAACTATTCTAGAAAGCACGTCGCTAGCAACGTTCTCTTTACATGAAATATGTATTATTTCCAGGTCAAATCCCTGTAGTTCAAGACTTCGGGCTAAGCGGGAATTCCAATAACGGATTTTATTTAGGAACACCAAAGAGTTATGGTCTGTATAGACCTTCACATGATGACCATATAATAAATGTCCCCATTTTCGTATAGCGATCATGATAGCATACGCCTCCAGTTCTGTTATAGTGAAATTTCGTTGTGCAGTGTTCAAAGTTTTACTATAAAAGCCAAGTATGTGTTTCTCTTCATTTACTTCCTGAAACAGTATATTTCCAACCGCTACTAAGGAACTATCTGTAACCAGACAAAAATCTTAATCCAACAACGGGTGATTTAGTAACACTTCTTCAGCTAAAGATTCTTTTAATTTAACAAAACTCTGTTCACATTCGTTAGTCCAAATCCACCTTTTATTCTTTTTCAAAAGTTCAAATAACGGATTAGCCAAATGAGCAAAACGATAAACAAATTTTGAACACCACTCAAACAAACCTAAAACTCGTTTTAATTCTTGTACATTTTCTTTTGGACGTGGTAATTTTCGAATTGTTTCGACATATGACGGGTCCTTTTTCACACCTTCTAGAATGACTATAAAACCAAGAAATTGAAAGCTCATGTTACAAAATGAAGGTTTCCTCAAATTTATAATCATATTAGCTTCTTCTAATTTCGTAAACAACAAATCTAAAATCTCTAGTTGCTCATCAAAAGAAAAACTTGGCACTGAAATATCGTCTATATAGATTACTAATTTATCAAATAATGCATGACCTAACACAACTAAAAGACATGCTATTAATCCTACGCCTCCATTAGAATAACCAACTGGAATAGAAACAAATCTGTACATTCTTCCATTCCAAGAAAAAGCTGTATAATGTCGACAATTCTCAGAAATTGGAACTTGCGTGCACCCTGAAATTTCAACAACAAATCATCAATTTTATTTACTTTCAATTGTCTTATTTTTACATGAGAATTAAGTACTGTCAAATCCACGACCACACGCATTTTACTAGTATTTTTCTTTGGAACACAAAAAATTGGACGAGAATGTATCTAAACACATGGTTCTGTAACTCCGCATTTTAACCACTCATCTATTTGAGAATCAATATGTTCTTTGAATTTGTAAGGTAATGTATACTGTCATTTTACCAAAGGTTCATCAGTGTCTACCTCAATTGTGTACTGAAACTTATTGAGCGACCGGGAGTATTTTTAAAAATTTTCTTATGTTTCAGCAATAATTTGAACAACCTTTCTTTTTCTACTTCACTCTTTTTCTTTTTCTAATTCTTTTCTACTTCATTAACTTTTTCCTGAATTTCCAAAATAGAAACAAATTCATTTTCTGACTGATTAACGTTAGCACTACAAACTGCAACTCTATTTAACGTATTACAATGCGATTGTTGGATTTCTTTATCAATTTCCGAAATTTGTTGTGAATAATATTCAGACAAAAATTTATCCTGACTGGCAATTTCTAGATTCAAGCTTTTTATTTCTTCCTTATTACTACAAGAAGTTCGAACTTTAGTGTAAACATGGTAGGTTTCAACAACGTGATTTATCCACTCTTTTGTTTTTAACTTACGTTTTTCACAAACCAAATTACTTACTATGGGACATCCTAAATTTAACCTTTCAATATCAAATAAGTGTTCCGATTCCTCAATATCGCTAACGACATTTATATTACTTCTATCAGCTTCAGAGACAAAATTGACATTGTGTTGTTTTTCATCTTTTGTCAATATTTTAGTAACCTTAACTTTATTGCCAACATTACTGATCATTGGTACAGTTCTATTTCTCCTTCCTTTTCGACAATGACAGAATTACTACCAAAATCTATCTTAGCCTTAGACTGAGTAAGGAAATTTCTCTCCAGCAAGCATTCTGTATTTAAATCGGAAACAACTAACACACGAACGTCAGAAGCAATATTCCCTATTTCAATACACAACACTGTTTCAACTTGCACCTGTTTCTTTCTCTTCCCGGAGAAATCCACCAACAAAACATGTGGGGCAGGTCGTAAGCGAGGGTGGGAAATTACAAACGCTATTCGTTTCCATGCATCTAAGGATAATAACGTAACAGATGCTCCAGAATCGCATAAGACAACAATAGATTGATTCATGTCTTGTACCATTATCTCAGCTGACCTAGAGTAGTTTTCTAAAATTTGACCATCATTACTACTTTCTGATGAATCGACATCCCAATTGACCACGTTTACTACATTTTTATCAATAACAAACTCGCATTGAGAATTTTGTTAGAGCGCATTTTCACTTTGAATACTATCATTATCAGCTACATTACCGACTCTACCAACCTCACTCGCGTTGCAGAGCGTGCTTAGTTTAAATTATGTTCGTTATTCTGCGGAAACGTAACTTTTGAATTAAAATATAGAAATTGTGGTGCAGATTGACAATAAGAGGGCACGGACTGTGGTCTGTTTATAACTTCATTGTGGTTACTGTTCACAAAACTAACCTTTTCAGTTTGATTCGTCATTGTTTGTACGCGATTACCTTCGTAATTATCGTTACTAGTGCTTTGACCCTGATCACTATCATTACCTCTAACGTAATCATTTGTACGATTTTTCCAACGAAAATTTTTCTTGTTTCCATTTCCCTTTTGGTTTGATCGCTTAGATTGTCCTTTGTTTTTATTCTCACGGTTTTCATTTCTAAATTTACCTCAATTACCCCTTTTGTCATAATTCTTATCGTTACCCGTAACTTCATCTACTTGATTAACTTGAATAGTTCTACCACGGAAATCTCCACTGTTTCTACTGTCGTAATATAAAGCTTCAAGGTTTTGTATAGCGGTTAGAAATGAAGTAAAACCTAAATTTGGAAATAATGCTAACTGTCGCCTGTAAGAAATGGGTAACAATTGCTTAATTGTGTTCACAATGAACGTTTCCGGTATGGAAGATGACAAACCACGTATCTTATTAAATCTTTTGGAAACAAAATCGGCGACGGTACCATCTGTTTTCGGATCGAACGCTTGAGATTGTAACACTGACAATTTACTCGCAATAATTTGTTCGGTAGCAACTAAGCTTTGTATTTTTTTGTAAAGTCTGAAAATGAACGGAACGTACCTAATCTTGACTTGTACTATTCGCGTGCATTTCCTGTAAAAATAAATCCTAAGACATCTAAGTATTGAGATTCTGGTAAACCCATAGCACGTGTCGTGTTCTCAAACTATTCTAAGAACGAAGTTGGTGACTCCAAACCTGAAAATTTAGGGAACATTTCGATGTCAGCATTGTGTAATATTCGGCGCTTAGTATTTTTCAAATCACTCCCATCTGATTTTCTTATTTTAATTCGCTTCTTCAGTTTAGTTATCTCACTAAGTGATGAAGAACTCGAATCTGTTTGATTAGAATTACTACTTTCCTTAAGACTACGCTTTGACTTATTGCTACTTCTATCGTCGTAAAATATGTTTAATCTACCTAACTTACTTTCGCGAAACAAAAGGTCACGTTCATTCCCGTCTTTATTAGCACTCTCAACTAAGGAAGGTAACTGCGATTGGGTTTCATCCACTTTTATTTCCAATCCTGACAACCTATCACTTATTGAAACAATATCCTGGCTCGTGTTAATTACATCTATGCCTTGAGGAACTATATTCTGAATAAACTATCAACCCTGTGGTGTAGTATTGCAACATTTCTTTCTAATTTATGGGTAGATTCACTCAATGAAACTAACGTCTTTTCTTTATTTTCTAAATTACTTTCAAAGCTGCTTACGGACTCCTCAATAGATTCAATTTTTTCTAACGCTTGGTTTGCCTTTTCTTCACATGCGCCTAAATTAACCGTAATAATGTCGAGTTTTTCGGTACTTTTAACTGTTTTAGCTAATATATTCTCATAGTTGTCGTTTACCTGTTCATACTTTGCATTTATTTCTTGAGATGTTTGTTCGTACCTAACCACTTTTTTTTTTTTTTTTTTTTTTTTTTTTTTTTTTTTTTTTTTTTTTTTTTTTACTAATTTAAGTTGTACCTCGAACCTATCATCGATTTGTTTTTCGGTTCCCTTACTAATCTCTACCTAGTTATATCATAAATACTGTCACAAAATTTGGAGTGGCGCTGTAGGCATCCGGAGTGGCACAGTGCTGCCATCTGTGTATAAAGCGGAAGATGCATGTAGTGTGTGTTTGACTGTTCATGACATACGTTGATATTGTACTGAGTTCTGATGGAGTGGGGCAATTACGAAAATCGTGTAGCAGTAATTGCACTACACAAGGTCGGGAAGACAGCAGGTGAGATTTTCAACCTACTGAAACCCCTACAAATCAGCAAGAGATTCGTGTATCGCGCCATACAGCAATACACCAAGACAACTGATCGCGCAAGGAGTGTCAGACCACGAACAGTTCAGAAAGCAATCGCAGCAAGAATTGGAAGAAATCCTGTTCGAACACAAATTGTAATGGCTGCTGAGATGAACATCAGCAGAAATTCCATGTCTCGTGTGCTCAGGAATAACCTCATCTACGGGCGTATAAGAGGCGGACTGGTCACTTTCTGACCCAAACATTAATGTCGCAGAGGGTCCTTAAATCAAAGAGACTGTTGCGGCGTTACGCCAACAATCTGCACAGAAAGATTCTGTTCACTGACGAAAAGGTGTTCACAATTCAGCAGGCCTACAACGCCCAAAATGACCGTGTGTATGCCACGTCATCTACTGCAGCTGCTGAGGCATCTTCAAGGATTCAGAGGGCATATCATCCTGTCTCAGTTATGGTTTGGTGGAGAGTGAGCTACTTAGGCACAGCCCAGCTGTATTTTTGCCAACAAGGTGTTAAAACATCTGCCAAGGTGTACCAGAACACAGTGCTAACGCCTATAGTGAAACCACTGTCTGCTACCATGTTCCCTGGAGAAAGGTGGACCTTCCAGCAGGATTTCGCTACAGGCCACAAAGCGAAAACAACCGAGGTGTGGCTGGCACGGAACGTCCTCGACTTAATTTCTACCGCTGATTGGGCTTCTAGCAGCCGGACCTTAACCCGTTGGACTACAAACTTTGGGCAGTCCTTCAGGCAAAGGTTTGCCACAAACCGCATCCATCTGTCGACAGTCTGAAACAATCCTTGACCCGAACAGTGAACAATTTTCCCATGGACGTGGTGCGTAATGGCATTGACCAGTGGCCAGACACACTTCGTGCCTACATCAAGGCCAAGGGGAGACATTTCGAAAAATGTTTCGTGCATCAAGTGTACAACATATCGTATCAATGTAAAACATGACCAAAATAAATTGCCTTGGTGCTAATACTCTCTGTGTTATTCACATTCAAACTTGTGACAGTATTTATTATATAACTAGGTACTATTTTACTTTCCAAAGATTCACGCAAAACTTGCATTTCTTTACTAGATGCGGCTATTTTAATTTAAACAATTCATGCAAAGTTTGCATTTCTTCATTATTCGCCTTAATTGCGTCCAGCAATAACTTAACATCACTTTGATCGATTTTGTTACATTTAAACAAAACAACTTTACACAAAAAAGAAACTACAATGGCAACGAGTCACTTATGTTTCACAATCACGTCTCGAAATCATTAATCATTAATTTTAAGATTTACGGTTCGGAAATTCTGTTCCTAGTTCGGTGCGTCAATTTTGTAACGTGAACAGTGGTTAGTGTCAGTTGTTCGGGCGTTAATTTATAACGTGGCCGTGGTTAGCTTGAAACGTCAACAAAAAAGTCTCATACTCGCCTCAATTGGAACATGTGGTTAGACCAATAACAAGGCACACAGTTACAACACACTTACCTTCTCCTAAACATTCAGAGCATATTTGCAGTGATAGTGAACTGTTCACAAGATTCGATTCCTTGATGACAACCATTTCGATGACGCGACTATATGACACAAAGCATGTGTGTGTCAGTATAAAGAATTCCAAATCATACTGTATTCTGACAAACACATTAATAAGAAAAACCCAACTTCATGCATATTATAACGCCTAAATTCGTATCATAACACCACATTTCAGGAAACAACGAAATCAAAATTTTAATTATTGAAATATGTGTGTTTTGAAATATATAGATGTTTTCAAAACAACATAAATACTTACTTCGTTTATTTATTTATTTCTTTTCTATTCTTTACGTATGTGATATGTAATATCAATTACATATATTGTGAATGCACAATATGATAATTCCACTAGTATTTAAAAGAAATGTAACGCAAAAGAATACTTTCATCAATTTTTAGATTAGCCCAAATTTTAACACTTGTAATATGAAGAATAGCTTTTTTTTATTGATGAGCCGGCTTAAAAATTCATTAACGATAATTTATCACTGCACGCTTTCACACGTAATTAGGGATTGTCGGGAAAGGGGGGATTATCATGCTGACTCCCTCTGCTTCTTCTTTATGTTCAGCGTTTGCTTCTAATGTAGATTCCCATGATAAACTATATTTCGGTTTATATATTGGAAGATGTTTAATTTTCTTTGTGAAATAAATGTGTATGATGGCGCAGTCCATCGTTTCTCACTAAGTTATATGTAATCGGATTTCAACGTTTTGTTCACTTATTTAAATACACTAATTTCAAAATATTAATCGTACTGTAACATCATCACTTAATAAGGCAATATTTATGCATAAGTTTCATCGGATTAAGAATTAATAATGTATTTCTGCTTTGATACTTGTTACGACGTGAAACTCCGTCCTTCACACACCATGGAGTGCGCTGCACCTCTCTTGGACGAATCACTAGCATTTGTATTCCTGTGCCAGCAGTGAGAATGCTTATTCACACTATATTATAAAAGAAAATTTTAATACTGCAAAATACATATGTTATCCAAGTTTTATAATTGTTTTCACTAATTTAATAAAATTTCACTATATAAAACATTAAAGTACGTACGGATGATCTTTGCTTATAGTGATCTGTATTTTCTATTACACTCACCATAGCACTGTCTTTGTTCTACAAGCGTAAGAGGATCACGCCTACTGCAGTTCATTTGCAGGGTGCTACGAAGAAGAGTGATGCTTTGCGTCGAACAAAAATTCTGAGCTGTGAATCAGGAGCCTCATTCCACATGAGATTGGAATTTCTGGGATATAGTGAGTGATAAAAGGAGGAGGGGGGATCCACTTATAGTTGCTGGTTCGATCCTAGCCCGCTCTAAGTGAACTTGGTGGTGGATAAACACTATGTGCGTGGGTTTTCCCGTTTCCTCCCATTTTTTTCATCTCACTTACCATCCATCTCATCACCATCCTGTCTCCCTAAGCCGTGGTGCGTAATTGTGATACGTTAGAAAAAAAAGTTAATTGGAACATTTAGTAGCGAAGTATGGATTATCATTTGAACATCTCCATTGATGGATTTCCATTGAGTCAAAAGCAGTCTGATAACTACAAAGAAAATAAATTACTGGTGAAAATAAATGTATAAAATAGAATAGCAAATTTGTAAACGATTTAATGTAAGTATACATGATATTCTGAGTTAACGATTGCTTTTGTTTTCTCTATTTATCTAATATTTGTTTCTTTTCTTTTCAGGGACGAGAAAGTTAAGCATAGTATTTTACGAATATTCAAAATATGGGACGAAAGAGCCATCTATGATGAGTTGTTCATATCAGATCTCATTAGTCTTTTGGCTAATGCTAAAACTACTACTACTACTGACAATTCCCAAGTCATGACCGAATTCCAGGTAGGTTTCTAAGAGTACATTTTGTTGTGTTACAAATTTCTTCTTCTTCCTCTGTTACCTTCAACTATACTTTGTAATCTACTCTTTCTTTGCACTTAAATTCCTAACTCGTTATTTTTGCTCCCGAATTGCACTATAGGTACTTATTGTTTTTTTGTTTTTTTGTTTCACTCAAGGTATATTTTTCTTTCTTCTCCATATTCACAAGGGTTGAAGGATAAAATAGGGGTAGAATAAACTATTGAAAAATATAATATCTTACTGCGTCCAAGTGTGCTTTAATTGTATTCCTTCAGTTAGTTTCGCCTTCGTTAGCAGTTCTGGGAACTCACATGGCGCTTCTCAGAATAGTATTTTATACATAAACTGGCCAGTGAAGACATTTTGATGTCTTACCTAATATCTTGTGTATCCATCTTTGCCACGTAGAACACCAGCAATGCTGTTTGGCTGGAAGCAGTGAGTCGTTAATAGGTGGCTGGAGGCATAGCGCACCACATCTGCATATACAGATCACTTACTTCCTGTAAATTTCGCGTAGGGGGTTGATGAGGTCGAATCTGACGTTCAATGACATCCGAAAATTAATTTTTTTTGTTAAGATCGGTGACTGGGGATTATTACAGCAGCTAAAATTCACCACTGTGCTTCTCAAACCACTACAGGGTAACGTTGACCTTGTGTCAAGAACTGTTGCCCTGCTGAAAGATACAATTGCTAGTAGGAAATATAGCTCACATGAATTGGTTTATATAATGAGCAGTATTCTGCCGATAGCTAGGAACCGTCATGGTACCCTCCACACGCAATACCGCGCCCATAAATGACCATGTGAATGTTCCTTAAATTATAATAAAGACGCCACCGGCCTGTTGTCCTACTCTGCATATCTCGATCCAAACTTTTCAAGAAATCAGGAAAACGTTATTTGTACAACATAGTTGTATTAAATTCATGAAATTTAGCTTCGATCCTACTCATGTAAAATGAGCGTAGAATTTCACGTAGGACAAAACATAGATTTTACAATCCGTTGAAAAAAAAAAAAAAAGTTTTATAAATACTCATCTCGTGTATTTTGTATTCAGTGTGAAAATTAAATTTGCTTTTTGCATGTGTTGTTCAGTTCCATGTCTCGTTAATATTCACTACGAACATTCTGTTTACTTTGTACAAAACTGCAGCATTTTCCGTATAAAGGATTTAACTTGACTATGCAATGAACTTAAAGAGCTTTTTTGTATAATACATACTTAGATATAATAAAAAAGAATAAAGTACGTAAGAACGTACTTCACGTATTCTTTATATTTACAAGGCTTATTATTTCGCCACCTTAAAAGCTCTGTTGTCTTTTTTAAAGCGTCCGTTACCTTGAAGTTGCCTTGAAATTGTAGAACAAGTTGCCCACCTACATTCCAGTACTTACAGGTAAAATGTTCATCCACATATTAAATTAAAACAACAACTAGACACTGCAAAATATCCAAGCACCTAACTGAGATAAGGAATATAACTTAATTCAAAGAAATAAATGGGGGGCGCGGTGGCTCAGTGGTAGAGCGTTCACCTCCGGTGCTTGGGGTCCCTGGTTCGATCCCAGCTCGCGCCGTGTGGACTTTGTGGTGGACAAACACCGTGCTCGTGGGTTTTCTCGGGGTTCTCCCGTTTCCTCCCACTTTCTTCATTCCACCATTTCACTCATTTCTCATTATCACCGTCTCCTTTAGCCTAACCGGCATAACCGTGGGACGTTAAACTTAAAGATTTCATTTCATTTCATTTTCAAAGAAATAAATATGACAACGGAATTTTGAATACACATAGTTCGTTGGAAGAACTACTATTTGTTTAGTTCAATGACCAGCATATTTTACTAGTATTTATTCCAATGATAGTTAAGAGCTTCGATATTTTGCAGTATTCTGAGAAGTTGTTCAATTCAATATACGAGTGAAGATTTCAAGTGCTGGAATATAGGTTCATAACTTGATCTACGACTTCTAATTGATGTTTACTTTGAAAAAGCCATCAGAAGCTTTTAAGATATCTAAATAGTAAGTCCTATAAATGTAAAAATCAAGAATACGCAAGATAAGTAGACTTCTTATTATAATGCATATAACATTAAATTATTTCGACAGACTTAAAATATATTGACCTGCCAGTGAATTAGGCACACCTACCTAGTATCGTGTTGGCCGCCCTTTGGCCTTAAGAACTGCAGCGATACGGCAAGATAATGACTCCACCAGTTTCTGGAAGTCGTCTAACGGTATTACTAACTATGCGTTATCCACAGGACCCTCAGCTGGTCATTGTTCATTGGACTGGAAGTCAGTAGAGTATTCCTCGAACCACTCTGCTGCTGTCCGGGATCTGTGGGCTGGATATTTGTCGTGCAGGAAAATGCGTCTTGTTGGCATGAACCATGGTCATCATGAATAGGTTTACATGATCCCTCAGTATCTCTATGCACTGGCTCAGCTAGTGCATCTACGTTTATTGGCTTTCAGAGATCCGCTTACGTGGACTGATGGCCCCAGTGATGCCCAGCTGAAGACACTTCAGCCTATAATGGACCCCACACGACCTTGTACCAACCTGATATACGGAATCAATGGCTTCATGCTATTGTCGCCAGATTTGGGCTCCCTCATCGGCACAATGTAATCGGAATCAGGACTCACCACTTCAAGCTACCCGTTTCCACTTCTATGGTCTAATCCCTGTCCCTTTGACCCCATGCATGGTGTTGAGTCGGATGGCATTTTATGAGCAGGGGCATTCAGGTTGGTCAGCGGCTCCTGAAGCCTAGATGATGTAGGGAACATTGAACTGTCCATCCACTAACACTTCTGGATGGAACTATCATTTAGCTGGGATATAATTTTCAGCAGGGTCTTTCCGCTATTGATTCGTATGATACGGCTCAGTTGGTACAATCTACGTTTATTGAGGGCACACTGACCTTTGTACTGTGATCAGTTTCTTTATATCTTCCCTATATTTGCATAATCTCGATACACCCTTGCAACTGTGGTACGCGAAAACCACAGTTGAATCACAGTCTCTGAAATGGCGTGCCCTTCCTCGAGAACCAACAATCTGCCCTTAGTTGAACAAGCCTAAGTCCCGTGGTTTTCCCATTCTGCTTATTACGACTACTGCGCCTTGCAGCCACATGTCTTGCCTATTTATACCCCAATTCGAGTATTTGGGAAAACGCATATGTGTACATGACAATGCGAGAACTTCACACAGTCAGGTGTTTCTAGTTCGGTGGCATGTCAGTGTATTTATCAGAGTTAGGATGAAGCAATAGCATTTACCCCGTTAACGGTTCGTTCGAAAACTCTGGAGGTGAAAAGTAGAAATTATGCATTCTTAATAAATAAATAAATAAATAAATAAATAGAAAGCGTGCTATATTTCATTATTATACTTGCAATAGCTTACCTACAAGTAACAATTGTAAAGTATCAGTTTCAAGTCCTGAATTTTAGTTTTGTATATTAATTCCTATTCTAGACTCCGTTTTTACCAGCTTTCCGTAATTTTCACGTTGTTTTCATATGGGTCTTTTCTATTTGTCTTCTTTCTTTTTCTATTTTTTCTTTTTTTAAAGTTTAAAATAGTTCAACACACGCGTTCTAAATGTCCTAGATTTGGGATCCAAGATACAGAAGGCTGTTTCAGCCTCATGGTAGTGAATTACAGACCTGTGCCCTAGGGCGTAAAACTCCGTTTCCACCAGCGCTCATGTTCGATGTGAGAGACCCGTTGGTGAACGATTGCACGACATCGTATTTTCCACTGAAGGAGACCTCTATTGAGCACTGCCTGATCCAATTTCGCCCACTCCTCCTCGCACACTTTCCAAAGGCCACCAAGTGTGGTCGGACGACGCTTATTAATGTTCCGTATAAGGAGGCCGAAACCACATAATCCATAGGGGATGCATCTGGTGACTTGACGGGGATGTCTCGAAATGGGATAGCCTTTACACCTGTCTCCTGTTCCATACCTGTCATGTAGGCCACCGTTCGTTTGGCAGTATGGCTGCTGGCCTTGTCCTGGTGGATGAACTCTCTGTCAGTGTCATTGCCATACAAAGCCGGGGCATGTTGGCGATAGATGGGGTCCAGTACATGCTCGATATAATACGCTGCATTCACCTTGACATTTGATGACACCCGGTGTATCGGAAGCTTTCCTTTTGCACAGAAACCCGTCACTACCATAAATCCCTTTGGATAACTCTCCTTGCAGGAGCGAACCCACTTTGCATGATAGGTTCCATCACTGCGGCGGTAGTAAATTGCACGCATCTGCTGGGATCCTGTCAAATATACCCATGCTTCATCTGAGGTGATCACATAACGCCATTTGTCACCTGCCAGGTAACCTTCATACAGCCTTTTGCATGCCACCCGCCGTTCTACGATGTGCGTTGGCTTCAGAACATGGACCCACCACTTGTGTGCACTTCTGAGCCCCAAATTGTCGCGTATTATTCGGTGTACAGTTGCAGTTGACCGTCCAACACGCCTCGCTATGTCACGTTGGGTGGGTGGATTCTCCTGGGTCACAAACCGGCGGACCTTGACAATGACGTCTTGACTGCGTTGTGGAGCCGGTTGCTTCTTTTGCCCCTTTCGACGACGCATGGCAGTGGTTTGCTCTGGGTTTGCATTGCGATGGATGGCTGCATTAATTCCCTTATCAGACACTGTGAAACCTTTCTTCTTGCACTGTGTTCTTATTCGGCTATAGCTGTAGCCTATATCAGAAAGTGCTACGATGTAGCCCTCTCAAAAAGGGTCGATTTTCGGCGGCATTCTGATCACACACGTCTCTCCTCTGCACGGCTTGTACACAAGTGTCTGGCTACTCCGTACTGCGTGCGGCACGATGCTGACGCGAAACTAGCGCCTCCGCTGGCGACTGCAAATTGCTACCATAAGGATGAAACAGCCTTCTGTATCAATTACAAACAGATTCTGTTGATTCGCGTCGCCAAAATACCCATGTAGCAACTGCATAAAACGATGATATAGACAAAAGAGTATTATTAATGTATACTTTCTGAAGAAAGAAGGATAAAAACAAGAACTAAACTCCGATCTTGTAAGCAGAATACGGAAATAGTAAAAATACTTCTCCAAGGATGGAATTTTATAAAACGTACACGTATATGCCTTTTTCAAATAGAAAACATTTTAAGGTATAGCAAATTTTAAACTGTTTATTGAAAGTGGAAGATGGGAAATGTATCGTGAAATAGACTGAGATTGTTTGATGCTCTCTGTTTTTCTTCTTCTTTTCGTTCTTCGTCTTAGTTTGTTTATATTATTGATGATGAACTATTCTTAAACGAAATATTTTATCTTTCTTTAATTTTCAACCGTTTTTTACATTATTAATAAATATACATTCCTACACACTTTTCGGTTAATACCATTTTTTAAACTGTGTGCACATTGGTACAACGATAGAAGGCTCATCTCTGGTGGGAAGGGTTCTTGGTTCAATCTTCGGCCATACAGTTTGTGAAGGACAATATCGTGTCCGTGAATTTCCTCGTGGGACGTTATTAATCATCTCATTCTTATTTTTTAAGCCAGTCCAGAGTAAGGCAGAACTTACCTTTAATTTAACAAAAATTGTAGTTTCGTTTTATGATTAGAAATTTGAATTGCATGTAGGTTATTTTTGACTAATAATTTATTATTTGTTATAGCCACAAATCTTGATCAACAAAATACAAAAATGTAAGGAGTTAGAAGATGACACTGACCTCAAGTTGAAGAAAGTGAATGAATCACATTTGAACCTGACAGATGCCGATGCTTTAAGAGCCAGTTTGAAAGGTAACTTCTCATTTCTTTGTCGCTGTTACTTTTGATGACCTGTTATATTTTTATTTCCCATGCATCTGTAATGTAGACTAATAGAGTGAGTAACAAATTTAAACAAATAATGTATGTGAGATAGGCAAAATTCCGTATGAGAAGAAACAAATTCCTTCAGAGCTACACCCAGTGGGCTGTGGTTTTACATTATGTTTGTCAAGTCGTTTATGGACTTAAACAGTGGAATTATCTAAGAAAAAATAAAAATTATTTTTACCAGCATAGGGGTTAAAATGCAGAGCTGAAGGCAAAATATGAAATGTAAATGTAATAGCGGAAAGCCTTCGTAACAGTGAATGTTGCAGAAATTCAAGTTCTTTCTTTTCCTTTTCTTCTTTTTATTAGAAAAGTATGAAACGTCATATCTTTAAATGGGGTTTAAGCTGCGTTTTTGTTGAAACACGGTGGTTGACCTTGGTCCCACCTTTATAAAAAAAAAAAAAAAAAAAAAAAAAAAAAAAAAAAAAATCAGAGCTTTCTAAACGAGACCAAAAGTTAGGACAATACGATAGTGTAAATGAATACTGCAGTGCAAAAGATTCTCCTTTTTAAAAGATACTTCAGGAAGAGGAGCGTCTAATTTATATACTTCATGAGTAGCTTGCGCCTTTCGTAGCAGTTGCCTAGATTGCTTCGTAAAAGTCAGTGAGTTTGGTCGAAAGTCCGTTGAAGAACTTACTACGACAAAATTTCCGAATCATATCTAGACTTAAATGTACTGAACAAGAAATTGAATCAAAAGCGGAAAACTCCAGAAGAAATGAAAACTGAAACAATGTGTTTTCGTATGAAATAAGAAGGTTTCATCAGAAGGCCACAAAACATACCTTCCCACAATTACAATTTAACAATCCTGTTCTGAAAAATAGTTTAAATTAACCTAACTTAGATTAAACATTATTTTCTACGAGGGCTGCTGGGAAAACTTCTGCAATCAATATGAAAAAAGACATGTGAAATTCTGGAATGACTTTATAGTTTTTCAAAGTATTCATCTTTAACATTGTAACGCCAACCGCGAACCTCAGGTATGGTTATGTTTTAGTATTTCGTCTTTGTCTTAAAAATTTTTTTTTCTCTCTCTCTTCTTAGAACATCTCTTTCGATGATGTTTCAAGCTCACTTTTATAATTTTTAATGAGTTTGGTTTTCTAAAAGTCCTTTATTTATTTGCCCTGTCCGTCCGGTAGACAAGAAATCACAAGAACTACTTGATGAACCATCATCAAATTTGGTGAAAATGTACAGGGTCAAAGGTTAGGAATCAAGTTTGTTTTTAGAGCCAATATTCAAACCAAACTAGAAATTAACCATTTCCGGTTTTAACGTTGATCGCTATAGAAAAAGAAAGAAAAAAAAACGTTGCAGTTTTCTGCAATCGATTAAGTGTCCAAATAATATATTACATCTCCATCTCTAACCCTCTATTTAAACCAAGAGTTTTAGAAATCCACTAGAGCTTCTGGTTTCAATATTGATTTTCATAATAGCAAATACAATAGCAGACAGCGAGAAGCGTTTTTTTGAAATTGATTTAGCGTTATGAGAATAGGTACGATATTTTCTCTGAACCCTCTATTAAAACCGGAATTGGCAGATAATTAACCATTTCCGGTTTTAACATTGATCATTATTGAGTGGAAACGGTAATAGATCGAGAGAAGCGGTTTCCTGCAGCAGATTAAATGTTTCAACAATATATTTCTTTCCCATCTTTAAGTCTCTACTAAAACTAGAAACAGTAGAAATTCAGTACGACAGTTTAAATATTGATCTACATAGAGGAAGAACGCTAAGAGATAGCGAGAAGCGTTTTATGGAATCGATTTAGTGCTCTGAATATAGGTACAATCTTTCTTATTAATCTCCTATTCAAACTGAAAGGTAGAAATAAACCATTTCCGTTTCTAATGTTGATTGTTAAAAAGTGCAAACGGTAAAACGTAGCGGTTTTCTGTAACCAATTAAACGGTTTAATATGTATTCAGTCTTGACTCTAATATCCCGGTTAAAACCGGAAGTAGCAGAAAATCAACCACTTTCTGTTTTAACATAGATGGCTATAGAGTCGAAACAGTAATGGATAGAAAGAAGCGGTTTCCTGCAGTCAATTAAGGTCTCAACAATACATTTCATTTCCTTTTTTAAGCCTCTACTAAAAAGTATGAAACGGTTTTATGGAATCGATTTAGCGTTATAAGAATAGGAGCCATCTTTTCTCTTAACCCTCTATTCAGATCGGAAATGACAAAAATCAGCCACTTCGGGCTTTAACGTTGATCGCCTTAGAATAAAAGCCATAGTAAATAGGAAAGCGATTTCCTGTAATCAATTAGGCTTTCCGAGAATATATTCCATTTTCACTCTAATCTCTTTACTAAACCGGTAGTGGTATAAATATGCTATCACGTCCGGTTTAAATAATAATTGAGGAAAATCACACCATACAAACCAAGCTTCTCCACGTGATGTACATGAAACACTGCTTTTGTTCTTATTATGCTCTATATTAGTTATAAGTTATTGTAGCAAAAGCATATTTTACAGACCTCAATGATTTCGGTGTTATTATATGGCCCATAAAAGAAAAACTATGGCAATGTATCTAATTATCCATATGTTGGTAGACTACCTAAATTTTTCGCATCAGTGGTGAATTCAGACTTTTTTCCAAGGGGAACTCTCGGAACGTCATGGAAGTATTTGAAAAATCAGAGGTGCTAGAATGTATATCAGTATCCTTGAGGTGTAATTCTGGATTTTACATATATAAAATCATAGAGTAGAAAACGTGATTCTTCTTACGTAAACACCTCTTGACATACTACATTTTGTCCTCGCTACCTACCTACACAAGTATAAAGTTTCCGATTTCAGTGTTTATGTCACTTGTAAAAGTGCGTAAAACTGCAATTAAAAAAAAAAAAAAAAAAAAAAAAAAACACTTGGAAAAAAGTGGACACACAACATTTTATCGGAGATACGGAGTTCATATAGGCATAAGTAGAGAATCTTTTTCTTTTTTCTTCCTTTTTCTCTTTGTTCTTCCTTTTTCTTCTTTTTTAAATAGTAGAGATCAAGCACAAATTTAGGAATGTCAAGGCCCTCACTGTGCCATGCCTGCATTTAACATTCGATATGTCTTGTGTTGAAATATCAGAAACTACCGCTATTGGTTTGTTAATAATAAAAATAATATACCCCTGTTCCCTTTGATAGTGTTTTAACAATAGGGATTATTGACAGCAGGTCATTCTCTTTATTGTATTATATTCTTGTTTCGCATGTTGTGATTGATATTTGAAAATTTGTAAAAATATCAGAAATACAACTATTTGAGTCATCAATTGAGAGAAAATTGCAATTGTATCTCGGAGTTTTTGCCGAAGGAAACTTATACATAAAACATAATGACGTTTTGGGGCACAGTAACATCGAATAAGTTCTGTTACTAGGAAGACCAATTCAGAAAATGGTGGAAGATAGTGTTCTGCCATTGTTGGAAGAAAGAGATAGCGAGACGACTGAGCTCCCAAGAGAATGAAAATGAGGCTGAGAATAGAGGAGAAACCTTTGAAAAAGTGCTAACATATATTAATGAGAGGAGAAAATAACAGAATATTTTACACATCAGATCCTCTGTAGGTGCGAATTCAATAATACACAGAGTGAAAAAGTGAATTACTGGACCAAGACTCGAACTCGGGACCTTCGTCATACCGTGCCGATGCGTTAACCATTATGCTACCCAGTCCGCTTCCAGAACAGCCACACACACACATTCTCACAACAGCTATGATGTGATATTACAACCGACAAAGATGTTCTCAATATATGGACACTGGATTGTCCAAGCACAGCAGCTAAGGCTGTGGTACAAGCCATGTGGTCTAAGTGGAGAGCACTGACTTCAGGAATGACAAGAAAAAGTCACAAGAAGAGGGTATGTTGAAATGGTCACCTCACCTAAAGTAACATACACATAATATGAAACAGATTAATGTAATAAGGTCAGGAAGACCAAAAAGCAACGAAAGGTTAAAGAATCATAATTTTTCATAAATATAAAACTGCTTTAAACCTGGACTCTGGCAACATTGATAAAATCTGGGCACCTACTGTAAATGTTTATTTTGGTTCTGGTAACAGTGACGTAGCATAAACACTACGTTTCTCTCAAACTAAATTCTTTCATTCTTCCATTGTACTGTACTTATTTGTTTTATTTATTTATTTATTTATTTATTTTTACGTTACGCTCATTTGATGGTATGTTATTCCTGTTCCCATACCATATTTCTCTTGGGAGCGCGGTGGCTCAGTGGTAGAGCGTTCACCTCTGGTGCATAGGGTCCTGGGTTCGATCCCAGCTCGCGCCAAATAAATTTTGTGGTTGACAAACACCGTGTGCGTGGGTTTTCTCGAGGTTCTTCCACTTTCTTCGTTCTAACATTTCATTTATTTCTTATCGTCACCGTCTCCATTAGCCTAGCCGGTATAATCGTGGGACGTAAAACTTAAAGATTTCATTTTGATCACATTTCTTTTATCTATTTTTATCCTTGTTGCATTACCACTAAAGAAGAAACTAGCTTGTTCCGATACGTCTAGAGAATATTTAGTTATCCTACGGGCGGATATATTAGTAAGCAACTTTTTTTTTTTTTTTTTTTTTTTTTAATTTGAATCATCCTCTCATGCGCCGACATAAGATAAGTTATTATAATTGGTGATGTGTATTTATGTAAATGAGATATTTGTTATTTCAGATCGGCGGCAAGGAGATGATTTGGTGTCAGAAGTTGATGAAGGCGCTGGTAAAATGGAAGCGTATGTGAATGCCTTGAAAGCCGAAATTAAAGAACGAGTGCAGCTGCTTGATATTCTAGAACAAGGAGAAGTATTTTACGAAACTCAAAAAGGAGAAGCAAAAGTTGTTGCAAATGTAAGTATAATTTAACTCGATAAATCACTAAACAATATAATTTTTAATAACTAAAGAAAGGAAAATTTATTAGCAGTACTTGGTGCGATAAGCAAACAAGAATAATGTCAACTCATGGTTTCCACCGACCTGGGAAACCTGGAATAATCTGGAAATTCAGCATACTTGTAAAAGGTCCTTGAAAAGTCAGTGAATTTTAATACGGATTTTGCTTCTCAGAACTCATTCTCTTTTTTGCCTTACCTGTCTATTTAGTAGGGGAAATTTTATAAAATAAATTTGTTTTGCAAAATTTTGTATGTATACATGCACTAGATACACGTATATATGTAGTAGATGAGGAAACCTCTGTTGGAGATGTTTTATTGGAAAACTGGGGAAGTCGGGGAATTCGTAGTCGCCAAACAAGTGGGAACCCTGCTACTGTATGCTACTGTACAGAACTGCAATCTTCAAATTTTATGAAGCTTAGGTCATCAACTTTAATTTTGTTTTCGCTGTTTTTCAGTTTAAATGTCTTGCTGCCAAATTTCACGGACCTTTTATAAGGCTTAGAGTGCATTAATAATTTATCGTATAGTCATTCTCTTTGTTTCAGAATTCGCGTCTTATAAAAGCTGGTAACTTACTTGCTTGTGGTAGAATCTGATTATGTTTTAGTAAATAGTCGGAAATTCTCGACATTGTTATATAAAATTGACATATGAGAAATGTTTATTTTAAATATACTGAGTAAGAACATCGAAGACTGACTTCCATGTTGTTACACGATAAGCAGACCATGAATAATATGCCGTGGTGGTTATTGGATCAAGAGGTGCTGTTGTATTGTAGCAGGCTGTCTTAAATGAAAATTGAATTGTATTATATTTAAATGAATATGAATTTCAAAGAAGACTCAAGGTTGGCGAAGTAATATGTTAGTAAAAGAAGTAGTAAGATTCGAATGGGAAGAAAACTACGTGATTCATTTAAAATTGATAATAATATGATGCCTTAACTACTAAAGGAACTGAATTGTTGTATAATTACAAATATTAACGAGGACTTCCACAGTATTGCGAGCGATGATAATGTTTAGAACGAAATGTAAGCAAAAGGCTAGTACTTAACGCAAAAATAAAGTATTCTTCTAAGTCTAAGTAGCACTTTTGGAAAATCCTTCTTCCATCTTTAACTAGGACTAATCGGAGGTTTTCAATAGAAACTCATGATCGTTACTTTTCAAATTTACTTTAATACGTGGACTGCCATGTGTATAGAATTGCGTACATATTGCTCTACCATGCAGCTCAAACAGTATTTATTTTATTTATTTATTTATTTATTTATTTTTTCAAATGCAAAATGACGCACAGATGATCGGTCAGCATATGTTGTGGCAGTATGCAGTCTGAAAAATGACATACGTTTCTCAGACCTGTTACATTCTACGCTTTCTTTCACAGTTTCATTGATGCTTAGGAAGTCCATTAGTTAATTTTATTATAACCGTTATTTTCGTCACAAGCTGCGATCTGTAACACTTGAAATCTACTACGGGGCTTTACGTTTTACTATTTCTTGACATTCCGATTTTTCAATTTTTCATCAAACTGTCTCTGTGAAATATATATTCGTTGTTGCCGAATGAATTTCTGTATGTTTATAGTCATGAGGTTGGGATCGAGTTACAGGTTGCGGTCTGTTAACAAGGGTTTGTTCTACCACACATGGTTAATTTGTATTTTTGTCAAATCATCTGGAAGATTTCACATAATTTGTGAATGTTTTTGCGTTAATTTGTGAATGTTTTTGCGTTTGAAGTAGGTAAATTAGAATGCCATATTTTTGGGTATTGAAGCTTAGTACCATCGAGTATTAACTGTGGCTTAAGGAAACCGAAGGTTCATCAGTGCAGAAATTATATATTATTCTATAGGAAGCTAGTTTAGTCTGTATTGTTATTACTTACCTACCAAAGAACCTACTTTATACGAAAGTAGATCAAAACGTAATGAGACTTTTTTTTAAAGCAAACTGTAATTATTCTAAATCTACATGGAATTTTTCAAAGCACCCCACCCCCTGCTTCACTATACATTTTCCCCAGCGCCCCTACCATGCAGCAAATACGTGATTCAGTCCATTTTGTGAAAGATATTTGCAAGTCATCTTCACCACCTTCAAAATTTTCAAATTGGATGAAAAATGGTGACCACGCAGCTGTTTCTTTAATCCAGGAAGCAGCCAAAAGTCGCATGGAGCTAGATGTGGGCTGTACGATGAATGAGGTTTACATTCGAGAACCATTCATTCGGAAATTCTTGTAGTTTCTGCAATATGCGACTTTCATTGTCATGGTGCAGTTTCACGTCAGTAACATTTATTTCGTTTTTTTTTTTTTTGTTAACATTTTCGCCAAAATTTTCTGGTAACATTCTCCTGTAATAGTCGCCTTTTCCTTCACAGCATGTTGGTAAATAAAGCCTTTATGATCAGAGAAAATAATCATCATTACCTTCCCTGCACGTTTTTGTGATTTTGTTTTTGATTTTGATTTTGTGATTATGGAGAAAGCATCACCTTCACTTCAACGCTACATTTTACGTTCTACACTCAGCACACGAGGATTCCATCGACATGAAACTCGTGACATTCCAAGATCATCAACAAGAACAGCTTGAATGCTACCATATGACAACTGAGGGCTGCCTGTAATCTGTCGGATAGATAAACGTCTGTCTTCTCTCACAGTGGTGGCCAGTGTTTACCGTACTCTCTGTTCTTGATGATTTTGCCCATCCCGATCATCTGTAATCATCTTCCCTTCTCTTCCCAAGAATGAGTTATGCCACCTAAATGCTGCAGTACCTGATATACAGTTCTCTCAATAAGCTCCTTGGAAAACTTTGTAGGTCTCAGGAGCAGACTTCTTCAAACGAACACAAAGCTTGACAGCATATGCTGTTCCGTCTCATATAGCCTCGCTGCTGAAAGGAACGTTAAACTCAAAATCAACTCAGCATACGCTGTTCTAAATTGGACCCCATTTCACAGTATCTTATACTCTGGTAGGCGATTTCCAACTACACTTGACTTTCAGCATTTGCTTCTCACTTGTAACAAGAGACAGAAGTTTGAATATTTTACAGTACGGGAAGTGCGCACAGTACCGGACACCTTGGTTTTTTCGAATCCACGAGATAAGTAAGAGGTACAGCAAGAAAGTAATGCAATCATATTAAAGTTGGACATGTATTATTAGAGCTGACATAAAATAAACTACAACAATGGAGAGCATATATTTTTAAAATGAAAATAAAAATCAGGTTCAAATTCATACACACAGAAAAACGTTACCCAGTACCGGACACAACATAAAATACATTTGTTTCCTTTTATTTGCAATGAATAGAACAATATATGAACGCAAAAAACGTCTGAAGACACTTCTATAAATATTTAAGTAAATAAAACAAATCTCGTGTTATCGTTGCAGATACAATAATAATACAAGCAAAGAAATATCAAGCCAATATCCCAGTACTAAACAAGGAGTGTGAAAATGTGAATATTAGTCCTACCTTAACATAAACAAGCACAAAAAAAAAAAAAAAAAAAAAAAAAAAAAAAAAAAAAAAAAAAAAATTGCACCGATCACATATGTAATAGTCAAGATTCTCATGCAACATGCATGCAACATGAGCCCATTTGTGACACAAAATACACTGCACCCACTCTTCGTCCACTGTCTCAGGACAAATGATGCATTCAGTAATGATGGCATTTGATCCCCTGCTGCACTTATCTGTGCCACCGGTATTAAAATTCAGTTTTTTTTCTTATTGTCTTCTTACTTTTCTTTGCACCTGTCTGTTCGCTTTCAGTAGCTACTTTTTCGTTGAGTTGTCTCCGTTTATTTGAAACTGCATGCTCTTCAGTTTCGTTTCTTCTATCACTTGTGCTTTGTTTCCTGTTACGTTTCTCTTCTAATCTTTTCCTGTATGGTGTTGATGTTAGAATTTGGCTGGTTTCACTTCTGTTTCTTCTCATTGTTAACTTGCTATGTTTCGCTTGTGACTGAGTAGATCTCTTGAGCTATTGTCTGAAATTGTCTTGAAGTTGACGGCATACTAGGATCGAATGAAGAACTGTGTTTCACACCCTGTGAAGTAGGAAAAGTTGTTTCTGAAGATGTTTCTGGAATAGGAGAAGGTGACTTTCAGAGATTGGCATCTGAATCGACAGAGCAATGTGCTGATGGAAGGAAATCCAAGTCAGTTAATACATTCCTATTCAAAGGATAAAGTCCGGTGCAGCTAAAAGCTGACCTTGCTAAATCCATTCTGCAAATGGCAGTAAACGCTGTGTTTACTAAACCAGCCACGTCTTTCACTGAAATTTTCAAGGGAGCATATTTTCTCATCCATACAGAACAAGCCTCGTGGTAGGCTGCTTTAAACGGTTTCATTACAGCTTGGTCTAACGGCTGTAATCTGTGCGTCGTGTGAGGGGGTAGACTAATCATATGAACGTTGTTCTCTTTAGCATACAAGACAACCAAAAGGTCTTTGTGTGAAGTGTGTCCGTCAACAATTAGTAGGGCAGGGTCTTTCTTTGTTGGCTTCACGCGAGCAACAAACATTTCAAGATATTTCCGGAAACCCACAGCTGTCATCCATCCACTTTCTTCAGCAATGAAAACACTATTCGCTGGCGCATCTTTCTTCAGTTCCTCAGATATCTTTTTCCGCGGAAAGACAAACAACGGGGGAAGAAACTGATCACCAGTTGCATTAATCGTGAGTAATACTGTGATGTTTCTGCCTCTTTCTCCTGAAATAATTTTTCCGACCTGTTTCTTTCCTTTCTGCGACAGAATTTAGTTGCATTATCGTGAACAACCGACACTCCAGTCACATCACAGTTAAATATGTTAGAAGGTTTAAAGTTGTACTTTGCAAATAACTCTTCATATTTGTCAAAAAATAAATCAACGTGCTTTTTACTAAACCCCACAGCTCTCTGCATGCTCGTCGACTGAGGAATACGCAACGATAGTTCAGGATGACGTTTCATGAAACTAGTAGAACTTCTGTCCAGCACATTTTTTGTCTTTATTAAACTGATGATTAATTTTGAGGTGCTCTGTTAAATCGAAAACAAATTTCAAAAACTCCTTTTTGTTCATTGGCAGCAATTGGTTGTCCAAGTCCTTTAGATGATTAACAAGCTGCGTCTCCATTTCTTCTGAAAATGTTGTATCAAAACGGCCCATTTGAGGAGTCATTTCTATTGTGTTTCCAATTTTCAAGTCTTTCGCTCTATCCCCTAAAGTGCTCTTAGGTACCAGAAAGTTACGTGCTGCTACCCTCAGACTCATTTGCCCTTCCTGACTGCTTGCGTTGCCTTGTTTATATCCTCTTCCACCCACTTCCCCTTTTTCTTGTTTGCCATCTTGCCTTAATAATAAAAAAAAAAAAAGTTACTATTATAAAATTCCCGTAAGGACGACATTGTGTCCTTGTCCGATACTGGGAACATACATACTGTCCGGTACTGGGAGATTAACATGTTAGCATATAATGTCGGATCACGTAGTAACACTTTCCGTAATTCAATAATTATTATCATACTCGTGTACATTATACAATAAGATAAGTCATATATGTAACAAAATGTACACGTACTTATCCGTACAGTCGACACAGTAGACAAAACTTAACACACAGCACCAACGTACACAGCAATTCAGCTACACACACCAATATCTCGCTCCACACTGACCTGATACAAGTCACAACTTGCTCACCTACACCTTGAACTTACACAATGGTGATGATAACCAGCACACGTCTGTCATCTATCGGATACGGACTCTACTACTACTGTCCGGTACTGGGTAACGTCCGGTACTGTGCGCACTTCCCCTACATCTAATGAACACCAAGCTACATAGTAACATAACAGTTATTGGTTTTCGATTCATATCTTCCTTGAGAAAAGTCAGTTTTATTATTTTTTTAATTCCCTACATATTCTTCTACTCTTTTCTTCTGCTCCAGGGAGTCCTTCTCCCTAGCCTCCTCAGTTACAAATCGTTGCACTGCGAGGGTATTTTCGATATGAGCAGCCTACCTAGCTACGTGTATATATATATATATATATATATATACAGGGTAAGTCAAAATAAGTGTTACAAGCCAGTATCTCGCAAACTATATACATCAAATAAGAAAAATGTTAAGATTCAATGTACAATACAAAGGGGCCTAAATAGTCAAACACAAGGTCCCCCCACCCACCATTTTGGGGGAGGGGGCGTACGTGAAATTTTCAAATGGGAATATAGCTCGAGTGACACCTTGTTCGAAAGAGCTTGGAAAATTGAACAATTTTTGTAGGAAACAATTTTTGATATGGGGTACCGTTTCCAGGATGGCCCCCCTAAAATGGCCCTGTATCAGATAAAATTTCAAGTACGTATAAATGAGAAACGCTGAGTAGAAAAAGATGAAACAAAAAATAAAAAAGGAAAATGCCATAGGCGACGTGGAATGGTGTTGTCGCGGTGTCCCCAGGGCCCCATCATGGGACCCCGGGACCAACTTGAAAATTTCAAATTGGAATATAGATCGAGTGATACCTTGTTTGATAGATCGTGGAAAACCAAACAGCTTAGTACAAAATTTGTTTTGATTTCGGGCACGCCTGTTTCAAAATGGTCGCTGAAAATGGTTCCCCATTCAGATACAAAGCGCAGTGTTCAAACTGAGTGTTACAAGCCAATGTTCAGCGAACTATGCATCAAATAAGAAACATGTTAAGAGTCAATGTACAATACAGACAGGCCTAAAAGATGGGTCAAACATGAGGTCCTAATTTTGTACTTAGCGTTTGGTATTTCACGATCTATCAAAAAAGGTATCATTACACATAAACCCTCCCTCCAAAATGGGGGCGGGGAAAAGGAAATAATTTCGCTGAAGACTCACGTCGACTCTTCAGGACTGTTTGGAGTACCAACCAGGATACTACGTGGGATTACCCCGGCGACCCTTTCCCCAGTGCTAATCCCCCAAGTGCGTCAATGGTGTGAGAAAAGTATTTATAGTGTAATTTCAGACATAATCTCATATATATAAAGGGCTACAGTGTATTAAAAAGGCAAAATGTTATTTTAGTGATAAAGATTATTATACATATTCTATGTTAAGTGTTGTGTTCATTCCTCTTCGCTATTTTTTTTTATATGTAATAGTATTCTAATAAATAAGTATAGTGTTATTTAATCCAGTGTGTTTTCGTTGTTTGTGTGAGTGATGTTTGTGTGCGTTATGGTCTGAATGACCGTCTGATCGTCCGTAAGGTTTTCGGGACAAGACATCCGAACCTCTTGGCGCCAAATGCTCATCTCATCATTGAGACCGACGAGCAATTTAAAAACAATTTGTAACCCCTTCTTGAAGAGGTCCTTCATCGTCCTATCCAGGTAAGTTCTGGTCTCAGGAAAATACTTATTGGCAAAACCACGGAGGACAAAACCACAAACACCAAACTCAAGTTGGTTACAAATAAATGGCAACCCAAACAGCGACCCGACACCCAGTTGGTCATATATATAACAAATATATATTCTGTTCTTTCAGCTTCTACCCATTTTATACATTTTTAGTCCCCAAACACTTAGTTCGTTTTCAATATTAGAACCTGCTTTTTTCTCAACTATTCACATATATATATAAATCGTTGTACTATTCTGTACTCAACGTAAGAAACACACCTGGGATAAACAAATGACGTACTACAATGAAATGTAATTGGCTGGAGTTATAAATATAGTTCCGTGATTGACGTAATTGCTTATTTGTAATTGGTTAAAGAGAGGAACTACTTTTTCACATTGCTTCGTATAATTAACTTCACTCACTTGTTAGACGAGACGAAAAAATTTTAATTTACAGAGCAAAATATACAACTACAAGTTACTGACAAAATATATGCCATATTCTGAGATTTTTACCTTCTGTTATCGAGAAAAAGAAAGAAAGAAAGAGAAAAAAAAAACAATCGTCACACTGTTGCTAACATCCAAACCGATAAGTATCTATAACAACAAATGTTAAACACTTGAGAGAGGGGTAGATAGTAAATGTAGTAGAGAATAAACATTTATATAATATGTTTCGGTACAAATTTACTATATTTTGAATTGCTCTTAACAACCATAATAAAGAAAAACCGTATTAAAAAAAGTGTAACGGCTGTCCTTAAGAAACGCAGAGATTGCAACAGTCATTTGAAGTACCGCCCCCAACAGTTACCTTACAATTTGAAAACATGGCGGCTACATGTAGCGCTTCTGTTCAGTGTCAAGTTATGAAACATCCAAAAGGAAAACCATTGAAGAGCGGAGAAAAACGAATTGTTTTAAACGTGTTCAATAAACGGCTGGAAAACAATCCTACTGTGTTAGTGAATGACATAGTGAAATATATCTTGCTTTTGAGATCGAGGAACGCACGGAAAAAGAACAGCTGACCAAAGCAGAAATCTCGCCGTGAAGCACGTGCTTGACGCAGAGTGATACAAACTGCTTTGTTTATCTCAGGTGTGGTTCTTACGTTGAATTGATTTTACATACATCGTTTCGGAAATACTTAACTTATTTTCTACTTTTTCCTCTATAGTGTGTTTTAATATCCATGACTCAATAGAATACACGACGTAATCTCTGAAATTCAAATACCATAGTTTAGACAGAAGCAGAAGAAGCAAATTATAACATTACTATTGTTGTCTTTCTTTTTGCAGGCATATAAAAATTTTGGCAGCCGTGTTAAAAATCTAAAGCGCCGTTTAGATGAACTGATTCCCACTTTAAAAGAAGTAAGCCCAGTTCCTTCACCTGATGTTAATGCTCCATCGCCCTCTCCCGATTCAGATCTCGAACTGCCAGATGAGATAATGGAAGTTGGTGGTAGTGAGCCTGTACATAGAGACGATTCATCATCATCAAATGCAAACTCTTCTTCTCAGAATTACGTTACAACTATTACAACTACCCCGAGTTATAACCCGACAACCGAACACCACTTCTCCCAGTTTACATCCGCAAGTACCGAAAAGCCAGGTAAGTACTAGAAATCAATAGATAAGAAATACTTTTTTGAGTATAGAAAATGTAAAAGAGAAATCATGAAACGTTTCATTTCCGTATCAAGAAAGATTACTTTGGTTGGGGGATAACCACATTGTATTTATTGATATACTTCTTGGGGACGCACAGGTGTTGATTGTCCGTAAGTCCATATTACGAAAATGTCATCTATAAATCAAAGCAATTTGAAAAATTGAAATGCAAAATTTGCTGTTCAGGCGTCCTATAAATAGATTGGCGTATAGGGACATGCAAATGATCAGTGGCCTTGATTTGCAGGTAGTGGTATTTTTGAATGTGAAGTTTAAAATCTTGCAGTTTAAGAATGTGAAGTTCAAGGTTAGGTTAGTTGAATTAGCAACTTTGTGTTGGGTTTTTGAGCTTTGAGACGTATATTTAAGAATTCCCTGGGTGAGTAAAATATTGGGATGATAGGATGATATTTCTGTGCCCGACAGTGTCTTGGTACACAGGGTGGAGCATAAGTTAGTTTATACAAGAAAGTATATAATTATATGATTAGTTTGATTTATGCTCTGTGATACATGTATTGCATATATCTCAGTTATGCAAAATAACATAAAAAATTTTGGTTCGCAATTAATATATAGAGAATTTACTGACAACGAAATCATATGAATTTGTCAGTAAGTTTGTCTAATTATATTTTTGCCATTCATCCATATGGAAGAGCACCCAACATTTTAATACTATTAATATTTCATTTGTATCTTAGTTATGATGGAACTTCAGTAGCGAATTGCACTAGAATTTCTGGTATTTTTTTAATAGTAATAAATAATGAAAATTATATTTTCCTTTTACGTAATGAAACACATTACATATTACAGTAGAGAATTGTACTGGTCCTCAAAGATTTATATTATTCTGCAATACTTCACATTGAAAACAGAATTAGTACATTCTACTCTCACTAAGTTAGCAAATAGTGGCATCTAAATTACTTCTTTATATTGCGGAATATACAGTGTGTAATGCTCATTTAACAGTAAGATTCTCAGAGCATTAATTAATGATGCCAGTATGGAAACTTTTAGCAGAACTGCCAGAACGAACTCTCAGCGCTTTCCTTTCCTTTCACAGCCGAATGATAGTTCTTATCCAGAAGCTTAACATATTTGAAAATGAAATTAGTGAAACATCGAGAGGGCTTTTAATTTCTAACAGTGAATATTTCTAACAAGAGCTTCATCTGAATGACATCGCCGTGTCATATGTATTGTAAAGTATTGGGAAACTACTCCAGATTTGATTTCCGAAATAACATTAAATTTAGTAAATAATGTGAGGCATTTGAAAAGATACTTAAATTAAGAAGTACCGATCTTTAGTGTACAAAGCCTGAATAACAGTGATAGGTCTTTACTACATTTTACAAAACTAATAAAAAGTCAGCCTACCTTCACGGACTGCAGCGCATAAAGGTTGTAACGTGACACACAGCCCCTTTCTGGACACTGAATTGCAAAGTTTGGATTTGAATACTCTACTGTTGGAAAGGAAGTGGAAGGTAGTAGAAGAGACATTCACTATATCCCCGAGGGTTTAATTCTGTAACTGCTTTTGGGTTTTTATAGGCTTCAACTATGTAGAAAATATAAATATTAGGAATATACATGAAAAAATGATCAATGGTTATTAAAATGAGTAGTCAGACAGGAAATAATAATAAAAGAAAGTGGAAAAATAAACTGGTATTCGCTCTGGTATTCTTTCCCCTCCTATGACAATGTGTTAGTGAACTTTCTCGTACCGCTCATTTTCATATTGCGTCACGTAATAATGGTAAGTCAATAAAATGAGTCAATGAGTGATATCAATAAAACGGAGAAGTTACTCATTATTCCCAATTTTAAAGTAGTTACTCGCATTGGTATCAATAAAAAGAGAACTGAGCACTACTCATCTCGGCTGACCTCGGAGAAGCCGTGCCCCTTTGGAGAAACCACACCTCTATTCTCGAATCGAGTAACTACTCCGCGTTTGATATCAATAAAAATCAGAGACTCCTCTGTGATGCAAGTAACTTCTCCAAAGTTGTGGAGTAAGCTCAGTAGGTGACTCCGTGCGAAATATGGCAGAGTATATTATTGTTTTGCAGCATAGAAAAACTTACAAACTGCATAGAAATGTTTCAAATGGTGATTACGAAAAACATTATAGGTTCATGAAAGAAAATGTAGAGTGATTAGCACTTTTTTTTTTTTTTTTTTTTTTTAAGAAGAATCAACCGAAAGTCGGGGTGGCGCACTAAGTAATGACGAAAAGACGCGATTTTTCTTGTGTTACGTGAGTGATCCTGGGTGGGAGTGTCAGAATATTCTGGTGTGGCTCAAAGTAGTGTGTTTATACTATTACAAGTGTAATTATTGCGAAATCTAAAAATTGGATTATTTCCGGCAAGTGCGCGTAATATGCAAGCAGCAAGGGCAGAGTGGCAAGAATAATATACATTTCCGGATGCTATCGGAGCACTTGACTATACACACATGGCAATAAGGAAACCTAGTATTTTGGAAACGAATACGTTAATAGGAAGAGCTCCGTCGTGGCTAAGCGGTTAGCGTACATGCCTTTGGCGTGGGAGACCCGCGTTCGATTGCCGGCGGGAGCTCATGTGGTTCGGATTCCACGTTAATCAGTAGATTCCGTCTCATATAGCCTCGCTACTGAAAGGGACGTTAAACTCAAAATCAACTCAACTCAACGTTGATAGGAACGGGGTATACATGTGAATGTATTTTGTTTATGTCAAGGCGAAAGGGGACATGTATGGTGTTGAAGACACAATCAGATGGACATGGTTTATGACGTGACTGACTGGACTTTTTAAAAAAAGGAAACAAAGGGGCCAAGTGTCTGATTTCGTTCTTAAAGCCAAACAATCTACAAAGACGTTGGACAACACGTGATATGCGTTTGTCGTGTTAATCTTGATATTGCTGGATTCGAATCAACATCCATCAGCTCCAATAGGTTCGTTCTCATGGTTTCAGTATTACTTTCTTGCCCCCCCCCCTTTTTTTTCTCGAATATTAAAGATTCTCTTTTGGATGTGTGTCTCAGTCGTAGATGTATTTGATATTTCGTAGCATTTCACTGTAATTACCTTCAAAGCTTCGACTTTCCTTCGTTTGCTTTCTGGTAACTGTCACTGGAAGTAGCACTGGAAATTCTTTTATAATATCCACAAATGCACTTTAATTGAAATTGTCGTCGCTACTTGTCCCTTCCATGGGGTTTAGGATACTGCGCCATAGGTTAATCACAACGAAATGACCGCCCGGCAGATGGGAGAAATTAGTAACTACTCCTTTTATTGATATGACTCTTTGCTACGCGCAGAGGAAACGCGAGTGAACGTTCATAAATCTGGAGCAGTCTCGACCTGAGTAGTGGATTGTTTTATTGATACGAAATTGAGGGAGGAGATTACTACAGGTGTAGTTATTCCGATTCTTGAGCAGGACTTATTAGGAGTAGTTACTTATTTTTGTTGATATCACCCAATATATTTCTCATAGAAAGAGAGATATGTAAGATTATTTGGTAGTTATTTTGTACTCATTAAATTTATTCGAATATGTGTTTGCTTTTAGCTAGTGTATTATTACAACTAGATAACTGCAATATAACGAAACGAAACAACTCGATTTGTGTTACGTAAGGGAACAATCTAAAATGATCCTTAATATGGAAATATCTTTATTTCAGATCACCATAATTTTTATCTGTCGATCCAGAGATGTTTTTAGTGACATAAATCTTGGTGAAATTATATATTTAAACAAACCCCAACTAGACATAATGAAAATTATATAAATAATAATAATAATTTGGAAACCAGTATTTGGTAACCAATGAAGTGAAATAAGATATTTTCTTTTCTAAAACGGTACAAGGGATTTCTTCCTACGTAAAATCCGACTAAAGACATATTGTAGTTCCATAGATGAGAATATTTTTATTTCAATAAGAAATAGATACAAATCATCAACATAATCAGGAAAGCTTTTGCATGTAAGTAATTCAAGAATTTAAAAAAAAAAAAAAAAAAAAAAAAAAACCGAAGAAAATGGAAGATGACATGGACTAGAAGAAAATGTTAATATAAACGTTTAAACGTAGCAGAGTATTTTTAAAGGAAATGAAAAATGAAATGAGATTAAAAGAAAATTGAAACGTTTAAGCAGTGCATTTTACTTTGTTGGTTTTATCAGTTATTAACTTATTATTATCATTATCTATGTACACATATTGCATTTTTTAGTTGCTTTTTGAAAATATTTAAATATTATAATTTGAGATAGCAAAATTATTCTTTATTGACTTTTCTTTTAAATATTAGTAAGTAAAGAGGTTGCTTTTACCTTTACATTTTTCGCTGATAAGCAGAATAATCCGGCTCAGTGTATTTCGAGTACATGATTGATGACCTTGTTCATCACCAGACATAAATATATGCAAAATTCGTTAAATAGATCAGAGAGTGCGTCAGGGGTACGCTAAATTAAAATGAACAAATCTGGTGAATGTGATGGAATTTCAATAACTGCCTTTCTATATTGTCCATATACTATCAAATCAGTCAGTTTTATTTATTTAATGTAACTTTGTCTTATTTACGTTAATATGTTGTAATATTTTACTCAAAAATATACCGTATATGCAGTGTCCGAGACGAAACGTCCCAATTTGAAATGTATGTAATACCTAGGTACAATATGTATTCGTTATACGAGTATAAAGAAGTTTCATACAGCAATGGATACACAAAGTTTTGAAGTTTTGTTTGTGCAATATCACTATTTTTACATGAGCATCATGAGTAGCATGGAGGATGTCTAAGATACACTCAGTTTTTTTCCAGGTATCCTTTAGCATCTGCGGCGTAACTGTCTCAATCCCATGGCCACTCCAATCGCCTGACATTACTTCCTTGAATTCCTTCTTGTGGGGTTATGTTAAGGACAGGTTGTACTGTAGCAAAATGACAACAGCTTCGTGAGAGGATTAGAGCTGCAATTTAGATAATTACACACGCCACAGAAGCTAAAGGGTACCTGGAAAGAAATTGCATATCGATTAGACATCCTCCGTGCCACTCATGGGGTTCATGTAGAAATAGTGTGATTGCACAATGAGACGCGTTTTGTTAAAAATGTCGTCTCCCAAAAAAATATAAATAAATAAATTCTATAATAATAATAATAATAATAATAATAATAATAATAATAATAATAATAATAATAATAATAATAATAATAATAATAATAATAATAATAATAATTGATAAATATGTAAACCGCTGAGTTTTTCTTTTTTTAAAGGTTTATTTCTCAAAAAGGGACAACAAAACAACAAACAACAAAAATATAATAATAATAAAATAAAATAAATTAATGTTAAGTAAATGAAATAATCGTAATAATCATCCAATAAATAAAAATAAATAAATATATACATATATTAATTAAGAAGTTCATCCATTGTAGGAATTCAAATTCGAAAAGGAAAAAAATAGTTGAAAAGAAAATAAACATTTTTAAATAGCAGGTTCACACATTCATCAAACAAAAAAAAAATGTTTTAATTAAGCAAAAAAAAAAAAAATATTGGGCCCGAAGTGATCTATCCTCACCGGTGAGAAATTACTAATGATTGGCACAAAGGAGTCAATATACAATCTAGTTACACTACGTTGTTGAAAAATTGTTCAATAGATTTTTCTTTTTTTTTCTACTTTTTTTTTTAAATCAAATCACAGTCTTCGAGGTTCAAAACATTTAGTATTCTCGTCGATAGTTAGACATAAGATCTCGTTCATCGTTATATCAACATTTACCCGAAGAGGAAAACTTTAAATTTATAACGTTGAAAGGAAAAGAATATATAATTTAGTAATTATTCTTAACCACCAATTTAGTCCTCACAGTTAACTTTGATAAATTAATTCAGTCACCAATTAAACTTAATGATATTTGTCCAACAGACATACCCAGGAAGCCAAATAATTCTATATTAATTTCTAAATACTGTAAGCCGAAAGTTTATCAAATATCCAAAATTCAACTAAATTCCGTGGTATTGTCCAAAAATAAAGAAAACTGAAATCAGAATACTTTTAGTCTCAATTTCCAGTACCAAGATCGAAAATCCAATTAAACATGACCATATGCTGTATAAACTGTCACTAACACTTCATCTAATAATCCAACCAAATATAACGAAAAGGTTAATGCTTCTGTTAAACTTTCAAACTTTTCCAGAATTTAGATTGGTGAAAAATTTTCCAGAAATATAGATGATTCCAAAAGAAAGAATAGAAATAATAACGTTGTAAATGTCGATGTCCAATTATCAGGTAAGTCCAACACTTCTATACACATTGAGGAAAAGGAACTTCCTTTTTTATTATTTTTAAATTTCAGACGACAGATAGAGGAACTCCAGGACCAGATTGGGAACCACTTAGTTGTCCAATCAACACGTACGCATGATCATCACATACAGTTCCTAATATCGTAGAGATTTTATTTTAATGGCCTCTTATTCCCATTAAGGTACTGAATTCATATTGACTTCAATAATGTTACGATTACAGTAACAATTCCACTTCTAGGGCATTCACAAAATTAATACTTTAAAACCGAATGCAATAAACAAGACGATAGAGACAGCCGCGGGATTTTTTTTTCTCAGCTCCGTTACAAACTTTTACTACGAGTACTCATTTAATCATAATAATATTTTCATATTTGCCATTCATTGGCTATTCTTTACAATTGACGCGTCGCTACATAACTTATTCAATCAACGAAGAAAGGAGCTACATTTCCTAATCATTATATAATTAACTACGATACATTATTTCATTACAATTATATCCCCGGATAAAAAAATCGCCTTTCTACATCACTTATACTTCCCAAAACAAGCTCGAAACTTTTACTTAACCCAGAGGCCTTAAGGAAAGGAATTATTATTAAAGGAAAGGTTATACGCCAATCACAAACCGTAAAATAAAAAAAATAAAAAATAATAATAATAATAATAATAATAATAACTAGTCTCAGAAGTTTACGGTCCTTTGGAGTTTCAAAATTTCTAATTACTACTTCGAAAATTCAATAAATCAGCACCATTAATGAAGGATTACAAAAATAAACGAAAGGTTGGATACACTTCAAACAGCCGAAAAATGTGATAACAGCTTTCCTTCATTTTCGAAGTTTTGCATATTCCTAATCACTGATCAAACCGAAATAACTGTTACATAGCTTAAGGACAAATTAACGTTAAATGTAAATACATAGTTGTTCGGTAAAAATTTGGAAAGAGTTCAGAAACGTAAGGTTGAAGAATCGAAAAGTCGACCATAAATTGATAAGTTTCGTTGATTTCCTCTCCGAGAATGAATTTTGTCACAGATATTATATTCGCAAACGTCCAATCAGAGGTAATCAATCGTCTCGTATTCAATTCAGTAATACACTCTTCGAAGATATATTTAAAATAAACGTAAACACATTTTTTCCCCTTCAAAATTACGTAAACTAAAGCAAAATTAAAATAAATGACATGGAACAGCATAACTGGCAACACATTTATCCTCCTCTATATACTTTTGGCATCTGACGGTAAGTCTAATTAAATTGGGTTCCCTATGCTCAAGGATAGGCAATCGATCCCCGAACATATTACGGTACACTGATAAAATTGGCAGTTAAACACACGAAAAGAAATATTTCACATTGACGGACATATCATACAAAAGCCAGAAGAAATAGACAAGGGTTGTTGGGTGCGAAAAAAAAATTAAAAACAAAAGCATATGTGTGATCAACTATTTTAAGCAAAAGTTGTAGTAAGACCCTCAAATGTAAACAATCCAAGATTTTGTTTTTAATAATTACTGTAGAAAACCACGTATCGCAAAATAATTAGATAATATATATAAAACCAAATAATTTAAATTACCCCCCTTTTGACCTATTCCGTATTCTGAAGTAAACATATAAACAGACAAAATTTTACGTGAACCGAAATAACAATACTATACCATGACTAATCAGAATTTCAATATTTCTACCGGTAACGAACTTGATACAACACGAATTAAAAAGAATCCTAACTTTACATTTGCAACTACCTGTCCTGATATTTAAAATTTAATAATTACACTACCAGAATTAACTATTTTCGATCTATGCCATTGCGCCATCTCATTTGTCCAATCTAATATTACAATTAACATACCGAATTGTTGTCATTATTAAAACGTAGGATTTGTTTTGTGAAACAAAGAATATATTATTACTAGCAAAAATCAGAGACCTTTAAGAACGAGATCACGAAATAATAATTTTATCTTCGTCTCCTTTATACCAAAAACAGTTGTAGTGTCCATTTACAAAATATATAAACCTTTTTATTCTCTAAGCCGAAGCACACTTAAATAATCATCAATTTCACTACTTTCAGTTCATCACGAATTATAACGAAATAAATAATGAGGGAGAAAAAATAACAATAAATGACACTTAAATCAAAATTTTAATCCTATCTTGGCATTTACTGGAAACCTAAAGAAGAAGGAGTTTTGGAGAAACTAGCCTCTCATATCCAATTATTTACTTGTTACACAGAAATATGGCTGCCCTACAAAACATGCATACGAAACGAAATTTATTTTTCTTTCTTTTCATGAGTTTGAGAAAGGAGGCCTAATTTTCAAAAATTAAAACTTACAGGTTCTCGGAGTCCTCGTTTTATTTTATTCCCTGTTTTCTTAAGTTATTATTATGTCCATTAATTAGTTGCAGAGAATGACGTCCAAACGAAGCACCTCGCCGATTTTTTTTTTTTTTTTTTTTTTTTTTTTTTTTTACAAAATACGAGCGCCTCCTGCCTTTGTTTCTGCTTCTAGCCAATGTTGCTAACTCCCTCTAATATAAAATTCACCAAAAATTCCCCTTCAACGTTTTAATAATTAATGATTGGAAAAATACTGTTCTAAGATAAATATATCATTTTGAACAGGTCTAATACAACAAGGAATGGAATTTAAAAAACTAGAATAGGAAAAAAGGAAAAACTGAAGAAAACGAACACAGTGTAACGGATACAATTATCTCGTTACAACAAACAAAACTTGAGAACTTTCTGTATCCACCTCTCTATGAATCTTCTTTATGTATTGAATACGTGTTGTATTACGGACATTTCAAATTAGGGCGTTTCGTCTCGGACACCCTATATATTTGTGACAATGATAAGTGTAGCTGTCTGCTCGAAATATATTGGATGAGGGTGTTTGTTTGTAATCAGAAAAAGTAGAGCTAAGAATAAACTCTTTCTTTGTAATAGGTAATAATAAAGTATAGAAAGATTTAAGTTTTACCTTTTTTTTTTTTTCAGTGTACAGCACATCAGAACCAGTATCCAGTGGATATGAAGCATGTATGACAACAGAATCTCAATCTTCGAGGCACAGCGGAAATGAAATCCAGAAAGGTGCAAGTTTTATAGGCACTGGACTTTCATTTGACATGCGTGTAAGTTAATTGTTAATACTTTATTAGTTAATATGTGAATTGTGAAAGTTTTTTATCCGCTGTTTATTTCTTCTTTCTTTATATTTCTGGAAGACGTATTAATATAGCTTAGAATGCTGCATCTCTTGTAGGGAGAATTTTGATTCAATTCTAGGTCTGTGTACTTTGTGTAAATAACATCGTATGCTAGCATTTTTTCTTGGAGTGTTCCAATATCGTTCCAGTATTTTTAATTGCATTTATCATTATTTATATTAATATACGGAGCATAATTATAGGATATTAAACTATAAAGATTTCAATTCTTCTCTTTCCTTTTGCTTTTTCATTTGGGTAATTTTATCGTAGCTTTTCCTGTTTACAGGATACAATACTCTTTACCCAGTCTAGTTTTCTAGCCTTTATACTTATTTGTATTAGTATTTATAGAACATATACTTAATGTTCCAAACAATTTCATGACAGCAACATTTACTTGCTATTACAACAGAAATAATACTGTTTTATCTAGTTTCTCACTAAGGAGAGTTCTGTAGGATAATCTAAATATGTAACAGATATCATAATGAATGACCATATTGGCGTGAATACCCCAAGCATAATACGACCCCACATTTTATAGGTACTATTTAAAAGTGAAAATAACATTATAAATTATTACACATTTTGAAAATATTATTTGAAAGAAAACTTTTTAATGTAAAACTCTTAAGATTTAAATTCCAGTCAGGATTGTATTGAACACGGAAGGTGTATTAAGTTCAATTTGAATATTAAATGGAAGCGTAGTGAAAATGCATTAATAGCGAAGTTTGATGGGCCAATCAAATCAAATCATAATAGGACACATTACCATATATATATATATACAGGGCCGGATCCAGGATTCTCTGAGGGGGGGAGTGCACCAATAACTACCAGCACATTTGAATTAAATTTGAGTTTTTTAAATGCTTTTAGGCATCTGTGATGTGAATGAGGAATTCCTATGGAAATGCTAAGTGTCTGCTCTCGATGAATTCTTTTCCTTCAACCTTCAGAAAATCGACTTAAACTATTAATTTTGCAAAACTCACTGCTACCTTCTCACTTTAGGTAGTGTATATTTACAACGAAGAGGGGAGGGGGCACGTGCACCTTTGCACCCCCTAAATCCGGCCATATATATATATATATATATATATATATATATATATATATATATATATATATATATATAAGTACGTCAAAAGTTTGAGGACGTAGGCCATCTCCGTTATGAATAATAAAAAAAAAAAAAAAAAAAAAAAAAACAGAAAAGAAAGCAAAGCTGTTGACGAAATAAGTGCTTTTCAATCTAAAATTTTGGGAATTTTTCTATCGTACCAGCCGTTTGGGCTCCACACTAATGTGGTGCTCTATATTAAATTAAAAAGCAACATTATGAGTTCAGAAGGCTGTTTCCTTGAGTCCTCACCATATCAACAATACAGCATTCTTGTGTTCGAGAATTCGAGGTGTTCCTTCATATAACAATATACAGTTCCCTGTGCCAGTTTTTGCGTGCCCGTACTTTCAGTTCGAACAGTCTGCTGAACTGGAAACGGTTTTTCATTTAACAGTGCACCTTACCAATGTGAAGCTCAAACGGCTGATATGAGTGGAAACATTCCATCATTTTAGATCGAAAAGCACCAATTTCCAACAACTTTCCTGTGTTTTTATTTTTTCGTATCTTTACTTATAACAAAGTTGTCCTATAGACCCGAAATTTTGATACATCTAAACTATCTTAAGTCACGCAACAGCACAGCTTGATCGCGAGAGAGTGGTACTGATGGTACAGTCCTGCGAAGCATTGAAATAACTTTTATTTATTTATTTATTTATTTATTTATTTATTTATTTATTTATTTATTTATTTATTTATTTATTTAGTGTAGAGAGCTAAGCAGCAATTATAATACAAGTATGGTTTTTACGGAATGATTTTTGTACTAAAATTATCGTACTATGCCCGAAACAATAGGTGTTCGAAACGTTTCATATGGCAGATAGATTTATTATGCCGGTTAGTTCCCATTAATCATTTTTTTTTCTTCATTTTTTTATTCGAGTTATTTGATTTTTTTGTACCTTGGATCATGGAATGCGAGATATATAAAAAAAAAATATTTTGTACATTGATTGGTATATGTAAATTGTTATTTGATGTTGGAATTCGCGAGGTAATCCTTATACGTAATTGTATGTAAGAATATTCACTGTTCAAGTTGCATTTTTCTAATGTGCTTCTTAAGGTGTTAATAACGAGAACTGCGTCATAGATTAAGTATGAAAAGTACCCCATGCTTATCCACTGTTTATAAATTAGTCTTGTTAAGTACAGGTTTTGTAATTCCAATTTGAATTCCATTTTGAGAAATATGAACTACTAGTGCAGAACTTGTAAACATTTAAAGTTGTAATGTTACATAACATCATCAAATGAAAATGACAAGTTAGAAGTAACAGAACTTACCGTATTTCCAGAGGAATTATCATTCACGTTCGTGTTCCTAAATATTTGACGAGTTATCAAAAACTAGATACTTTGTAAGTTTTCTAAAATGAGCATTACGTACGCAAAAATCACTTACGTAAAATTAATGTAGGCGACCTGATTTGAAAGATTTATTGTATACTCTAAATTATATACAAAGTGAAACATTTATCTTGATACACGCTTGTAACTTGTAAACTAATCACTGAAATTTTGTACGATACAAATATCTACAGGGGGGGTATGTTTGACGTACTGAGCAATACCACCAGATGGTACAACGTCAGGTTATTACATATTAAACGAAAGCTTATTATTCAGTGTTGCAAACTAAGGATGCTACAATATCAAAAATATCCTAACCTTAAAGATCTCTGTAGTAATAATAAAGCATATGAGACGGATGATGTAACGCGCATTCAAAACGCCTTAGAGTCAAATATTGTGACTTTCATATGCATTTCGAATGAATAGGAATAAGTTACAAAGAATTGAAAATTTGACCTTTTTCGAAAGATTTTATTTTGAAAAAGTGCTTATATAAGTATAATATCTAATGATGTAGGTAGTTTTCGGAAGACAAAGATCGTAATCCGTGCGTACTAATTTGATATCTCAAACGTTCCGGAGATATGAAAAACATAGCTAGGGATTGTAGTAAAAAGAAGACGTATTTGGGGAAACTTCTAATGTATGTTGCTCTCTGTTGCTTCTATAACATTCCAACAATAGTTTTAGGTAGTTATAATCACAATAAGTTCTCGGAGTTGCATGATTTTAAACAGTGTTGCAAACTATCAATGTTTATCTCTTTTTTTAAAAAAAAATTAAGAATTAGAATTTATTAATGTATGTATGTGATGACGAAACAGTTACTTAACAATTTGTATGAACGATTCAGGGAGAGACTGAGACAGCCAAAAAACTTTCAAGACGAAGAATTGACAGCATTGCTCGAGCAGGATTCGTGTCAAACGCAGGAACAACTTGCAGCAGCATTAGGCGTTGATCAAACAACAGTCTCCAAACGCTTGAAAGCCATGGGAATGATTCAAAAGATGTCACATTGGGTTCCACATGAATTGAAAGACAGAGACGTTGAAAGACGAAAAACCATTTGCGAATTGCTGCTTCAACGACAGAGCAGAAAGGGGTTTCTGCATCGAATTATTACGGGTGATGAGAAGTGGATCCATTACGAGAACCCTAAACGAAAAAAGGCCTGGGTGAAACCAGGTGAACCAGGTCCATCACAACCAAAACGCGATATTCACTGTGCAAAGGTTATGCTGTGCATATGGTGGGATATAAAAGGTGTGGTGTACTATGAGCTGCTGCAACCGGGTGAAACTATGAATGGAGAACGTTATCGACGACGATTAATGCGTTTGAAGCAAGCTCTGGCCAGAACACGACCAGAATGGGAGAACAGACATGATAAACTTATTGTTCAACATGATAACGCTCGCCCACATGTCGCAAAACCGGTCAAAACCTATTTAGAAAATGTCGGATGGGAAGTTTTACCCCACCCGCCGTATTCACCAGACGTTGCTCCTTCGGACTACTACTTGTTCGATTGCATGAACAACGATTTGATTGGACAGCGGTTTACTTCTTCAGAAGATATCGAAACATGGGTCTCTGACTGGATCGCTTCCAAGGATGAGGACTTCTTTCGCCACGGAATCCGTACATTGCCTGACAGATGGGCGAAAGTGGTGGCTAGCGATGGACAATATTTTTCTTAAGGTATTTATGTATTTTGTGTTTGTACTACAGCTTCAATGTGTGCGTACCAACCGCACGAATTAATTCCTAGACCAAATATATATATATATATATGCGAATAATCGAGGCTTTACTGTACTTTTTCGTTTTAATGAAACATTTCGAAGGAAGTAATATTTTCAATACTTTATTACCATGTATCTATTTATTCGAAATACGTCATATCATAGTATTTTACAGTAAGATACTTTGGATGTGCATTGGTTCGTCTTGTCACTTCCGTTACTACTGTTGTATAGACCTTCAAAATCTGGATCTTTCTGTACGTTTGTGATACTGTAGCATCCCTAGTTTGCAACACTAAATTTTTGTATAATAAGTAGATTTGAAGCATGTAATAATCTGACATAGTGCCATTTAAAAAAATACAATTTTATGTCGGGTTGGCAACACTATTAATATGATTGTATTGCTAAGTGTATCAAACAATGTTCCTCTTGTCGATATTTTCATCGTACAAAATTTCAGCATTTTCTCTCAATTAGCTTAAAAGTTACAATTGCGTATCTAGATAAATTGTCTACCCTATATATTAGGCATTTGAGCAATGTAATGGGTTCTTCTGAAGACTGCTTCTGTAGGTGTTGAATCATCTTTGTTAAGGAAATATGAGAGGAGAATTACATTTCACTTTAAATCGACACTTTGATATTAACTGCTCGTCGTTTCATTTCTCTTCAATGTTTGTTGAATTGAAAGTGTTACCTCATTTATGAAAGTCGAGTGTGTTGCAGATAAAACAACTAAAGATTACTGAACGTTACAAACACGGTGCGTGTGGGTTTTCTCGGAGTTCTCCCGTTTCTTTTCGCTTTCGTCACTCCAACATTATCATCCATCTTATCAAGACCTTCTCCTTAGCTTCGGTACATAATCGTGGAATGTTAAACTCCATTTTTTTGTGTGTGAAAAATGAAAGAAAAGAAAAAAATGTCGATTTGATATGAGATAAAATAACATAGAAAAGTCTGTAATTGATCATGTTTAAGATGATATGATCACTTACCACTTACCACCGCTCTTTCTTTAACACGTAACATTGATCATGATGATGATAGGAAAGTTTCACTTTAGGTAGTTTCACTTGTACACTGAGTGCTCACCGAATTGCGACCACGAACTTAATATTTTGTTGGTCCACCTCTTGCTCAGAGGACGGCCTGGACACGGCATGGCAAGGATTCTAGTAGTTGCTGATATATTTCCACGGAAATCTGACACAATATGTTCTTGATAGCATCCTACAATGAGGCCACAGATGTTGGTGCAGGAGTCATGGTGCGAAGAACTCGTTCCACAACATCCCATAAATGTTCTATAGGATTAAGATCCGATGAGTTTGGGGGCCAATTTATAGGCTGCATTTCCGTGTAATATTCCTTAAGCCAAGCAAGTACAGTCCTGGCGTGGTGGCACCGTGCATTATCGTTCTGGAAAATGCCGTCTTCGTGTGGGTAGAAGTGTTGCATTGTAGGTTGTATGTGATCCTCTATCGCATGCAGGCATACAATGGCTGTCTCACTGGGATCCTCCATATACACCAACGGTCCCAGTCCATACCAACATAAGCATTCCGAAACCATATAGCTGTCCCCACTTTCTTGTATAGTACGCATCATGCACGAGGGGTCCATAACTTCGTGCTGTTGGCGCCATACATGCACAAGCCCGTCCAAGAGGAGTAACACAAACCGTCATTTATCGGACCAATACACCTTTTTCCAATCATCCATGGTCCAATTAGCGTATTCTTGTGCCCAAGCGCGATGAAGGCGGTGGCCAGTTATAAGGGGTGCTTCATCTGGTGTGAAACTGTATACGTGTCAGTGTACGCCTTATAGTTGCATGGAATATGGGTGTTGTGCATCCACCATTCTATTGCTCACGTAATTCCCGAACACTGATGGTTCGTTTGGCTGTCACGAGCTGTTTGACTGTACCTTGCCCCATGTTTTGAACGTCCACACGCCGCTGCAGTTTCATCTCTTGGAGATCGTTACCCCATTATCTTCTCATTCCTTGTACACCTTCATTATAAAGGAACGGGCGCATCCGACAGGTGTCGCTGTTTGGATTATTGGCGCACCTATTGCTCGGGTACACACAATCATGCTTTATTGAAATGCGGATAAATCCTGCCCACCTCCCATTATAACCATGTGCTGTCTGCCAACATGTAGCCTCGGTTGTGTTCTTTCTCTGCAGTACTACTAATCGGGGCGGTCATGTAACCAGCTCGGCTACTGGCCACACTCTCTTGAGTGGAGGGGTGATCGCTATTAAGTGAACACTCAGTTTATTACGTTTCCTTTTTTGATTATTTGTTGGAGCACTTATATACTCTCCCCGTAAGTCTGGCATTTCTTTATTGTGATCAGTGTGACGGAATTTTATGTGTTGACTTTTGCCATCGTCAGGCAGTTGGAAAGTTTCATGAATTACTGTAAGATGCAGTTTTATTTACTGCCATAATATATTCACAATTAATATTTTTCTTTCTTATTTCAGCGGTCGTTGTTTGGTGAAACAAGTACTGACACACCAAGATCACCGTCTCCAGTACAAATGTTGCAGGAAGATCCTATCCCAGAAGAAGATCAGATCGATGCTCGGGACATACCGTCGCCTCCATTACCACCGCCACCTCCTCCCCCACCTGCTACATCTTCACCGCTCATTCCAGAGGTATTGTTCTTGCTATCATGCTTTTTCATTATTTCAGGGTGTCTATCGGTCACGAAAGTCACGAATGTCACGAAAAAGTCACGAAATCAGAAAACGGTCATGAAAGTCACGAAATTTAGCTTTTGGGTCACGAATTTCTTTTAACTGTGAAAAAGTAAGTGCAGATTAGAAAATGTTGTTGTACAAAACGTCAAAATTCACCACCACAAATGTCTATGGTCGGCTTTAGACGCTAGTAAATCGCAAGCAAAGTACGTTTCTATCGCATGAATGAAAATTCGGCCTAATTCGCACCCAAATTCGCTCTTGAAAATATTAGGAAATTTTATGATTTGGTAAAGAAAAGGTCACGAAAAAGTCACGAAATTTCATTGTGGAATTTTAGTAGACACCTGTATTTCGAACTCCACAATGTGGTTTCAGCGAATATTTTGTTACTAAGTGTTGTAGATTAGTGTAATGTGGATTTCTCGTAGTAGAGGAAGATTTCCCTCAGTACCCGTTCAGTCATTTCAGGTTAATGATAACTCTGCATTTGTAAAGCATCATGTTAATTGTACTTAGGAAGGAATGCTTAAAAAAAGTGCATATTTTGTATGCTATCGGTCGGTCATTATTGTTACGCCGCTGGAGAAGATAAATTTCCTGCAATATACGAGGTGTGATTGGAAAGTTTATGACTGGGCTCGTAATTTAAAAATGGCAGTACTTACAGGCTATCGTGATGGATCTCCTTCAAAGTAGTCCTCTGCTGAATGAACACACCGATTCCAACGGTGTTTCCACTTCTGGAAGCATTTCTAAAAATTATTTTCCGTGATGGTGTGAAGCACTTTCTCCGTATTTGTTTAAATGTCCTCAATTTGAGTCAAATCTTTTCCCTTTCAATGACAATTTTAATTTAGGAAAGAGCTAGAAGTCGGCCGAGGTCAAATCTGGGGAATACGGGGGTTGCGGAAACACAGAAATGTTGAATTTGGCCAAAAATTCCTGGATCGAGAACGCACAATGCGCTAGTGCATTGTCGTGGTGGAAAATCCATTTCTTTTCTTTCCAGAGGGCAGGCCTTTTCCACCGCACATTTTCGCGCAGACGCTGAAGGACACTTTTGTAGTATTCCTGGTTGACTGTCTGCCCCCTAGGGGCAAATTTATGATGACGATACCCTTAGAATCGAAAAAACCCACCAACATTGTCTTCACATTTGACCGACTTTGTCGCGCTTTCTTTGGTCTTGGTGAATCTGGGCTCTTCCACTGAGAAGATTGAGACTTTGTTTCTGGGACATACCCATAAACACATGATTCATCACCTGTTATTACCCTATTGAAGAAATTGAGTCCATTTCGGCTCGATGAAACAGTTCTTGGGACACTTCAAGTCTGTGTTGTTTCCGCTGGTGTGACAACACTTTCGGAATGAATTTCGCGGACACTCGACGCATGTTCAAATAATCAGTTAAAATTGACTGAACCACATAGAAACTTAAATTCAGGTACGGTTAGAGCGCACTAAATCGCCAATTTTCGCAGTGTTTTCGTTAGTTTTTGATGTTGAAGGCCGGCCAGACCGGGGGTCATCCTCTACTGACTCGCGGCCATCTTTGAATGTGTGAAACCACATAAACACGTTTGACTGGCTCAGACATTTGTCTCCAAAAGCTGTGTTTAAGCTTTCGTAAGTCTCCGAAGCAGATTTCTCAGTTTTAGAACAAAATTTCACACAAACGCGTTGTTCCAATTTTTCATTCATTTTGCGCACTTAAAAATCCGCCAAGACACACACGCCCGCACTCAACTGATTGTTACGCCGTACTGAATAAAGATATCTCGGTGCATGTTTCAACGTGTCTCAAGGACATACCAAGCCACTGCTTCTATCTTAACGGGTGATTATATCTACTACTTCTGAGCAGTATTGCCAACTGTCTTGAAACTTTCCAATCACACTACGTATAGCAGGTTGTCTGAAAACGAGTGAGCCTTTGAAGGTCAAAATTGAGAATACATTTATTCCATTTTGTTCGATGATGTATTATATTTCCACCATAATTACTTCGCTGTAGAACTTCTTTGGTTTGTGGTATAAAATATATATTTTATATATGAGACATGATTTTTCATAGCCCTCTTTTGAAACTGATTTAACACCATTCAGGAAATTTTGCAGAGACCGAAACAAATACAGCGGACTCTTGTTAATTCGAACTTGGCCAATTAGAAATATTGAATAATTCGAACAAAAGTCTAAATCCCGTGAAATTTGTGTGGAAAATAATGATAAAAAATCCTGTGTAAATCAAAATTTTTAACATCTTGGTTGGATAATCCGAAGTGATAGAATACAAGAATTTTTAGCGTTGGACAGATTGCAAACAGAAGAATACAATATTATTTAGTTTTCATTTATAATTAGTGTTATAGAGGCAGTAGTAGGGGAGAGTGACAAAATCACAATCTATCTGATGGCCCTCACAGTGGCTAACGCGTCCGTCTTGGTCCACATGGTCCTTAGTTCGACATCCAGTGGGAGAGTAGAAAAATTTAATTTCACGATCATTCACTTTCATTCCTCATCCGTCTCCTTTATGCTAAAGGGCATAACCATTGGACGTGAAATAAATAAATAAATAAATAATAATAGTGAATAGATAGTTCTGATGTTGATGAGGAGATCTGCGATCCAGTACAGAAACAACATGCGCCAACCTCACCTGAAGCTTCTGAAATGGTTGAAAATTTAAGGTGTTTTACTGAATGTCAACGAAATGTTACTAATAACATATTACACGCAATAAATTAAATTGAAGATTTTGTTGACAGTGCAACAACAATAAATTCAAACAAAACGAAGATCACAAATTTCTTTAACCCTTTTCCGACTGTTTGGACTTTTAAGTTCCATTTTCTTTGCTCATACATTATTTTTCCCGTGTGCGTTATAATGTCGAAGCCTATCCGCCTGACGGGACTCCTGATTCCCCTTTCCCCTCAGCATTGTTGTGCAACAATAGAAGAAAAAATTATTTTTATATAGTATAATGTACCCTCAGTTTACTTTCATATCAAATTATAGTAAGCAAAATATAATTCATTCAGAAAAAAATTAAGTGAAAATGAAAACCTTAAGGTAGTCCATAATTAAGGTTGTTAGTCGTGTTATTTTGCGTGTTAGGTCAATATTAAGTGCTGTACTTAAGTTTGTTTCTTATGGTACACATAGCTTAATTTATGTGCGAGTAATTGCTTGTTCGCGGTATAGTATCACGCAAATAACGCTCCCATAAAGGTAAAACCTACTGAAATTTTTATGTTGGAACGGTAGTTTTGTTGGCTTAGGTTTTTATCAGTGCGACTTTTTTCCTATACTCTTTGGCTTCGAATTAAAACGACTCCATAGTGATGGAATAAAGGTGCCAGGTCCGGGCTGTACGGTGAATGTATTCAAACTTCCCAGCCGTGTTCTCTTAATTTGTGATGGGTCGTTACAGATGTATACGGTCTGATGTTGTTAGCGTGGTATACGACACCCTTTCTGTTCAGTTTCGAACATTTCTTTTTAATTACTAGGTGCTCTTGCGCTAATTGTCGACAGTACAGGTCCGATTTTACCGTTGTGCCCGGCGGCAGCAACTCGCGATTCATAGTGCCCTTCTAATCCCACCAAACACACAGGATAACATTCCTGGATATAAGTGTAAGTTTGCCACAGACTATGTACCTTCTTTTCGCTTCAACTACAATCTTTTCGCAGATTGTTATCGTAGGTTATCCACTTGTCATCACTCGTGATCAACCGCTTCAAAACTATTCGAGTTTATTACATTTCAGTAGGGATTCACAGATACGAATTCGACGAGTTTTTGAGACATTATATGACACCCAAACGTCGAGTTTCCTTTTTTTTTATCCACTTTATTCCAGGAATTGAAATTAAATGAAATCTTTAAGTTTCACGTCCCACGGTTATGACGGTTAGGCTAAAGGAGACGGTGATTATGAGAAATGAATGAAATGGTGAAATGAAGAAAGTGGGAGGAAACGGGAGAACCCCAAGAAAACCCACGAGCACGGTGTTTGTCCACCACAAAGTCCACACAGCGCGAGCTGGGATCGAACCAGGGAGCCCAAGCACCGAGGTGAACGCTCTACCACTGAGCCACCGCGCCCCCCTTTCCAGGAATTGCTTAACACTATTTGGTGATGGATGTTTAGGTCATTGGCGATGTCATAACTGCATACATGCCGGTCTTGCTCAACTTTTGCCAGAATATTATTCAGTTTTTGTGTGACTGGTCGCCCATTCCAAGGGACATCTTGGACATCGAAATTTCCAAACCGAAAATGATTGATCTACCTTTTGGTTGTTGCATTTGATAATATATCTTGCCCATAAACAGCAGATTTTTTATTTCGTAAGACTGCATATGACTTGCATTTTTATCAAAATAAAATTGTAAAATGTAGCGGAGTTTACGGAAAGTTCATTCACCTTCATAGCACAATCTGATTATAGAAATTCCAACATGTTTTGCACATCTACTAGCTTCAACTGTCAGCTATCCCTGACCCGCTTCAACTCATACATTCTGAGATTTGGGACACTAATACTATCTCGTGCGTAAAAGGCTCTTACTTTTTGGACGACCTGATATATGCACTGAATTATGATTACCTTCCTAATATCGTATACGTCGTTTCACCTTCCATACAGCAATGATCTGATATAAAAAGACAAGAAAGTCCTTCGCTCGTATAGCAAAACAAGCTTGGCCTTTAATGCCAAGTTAGAGATATGGAACTGTCTCGAGAAACTGGATGTACCAACTATGGCGCTCTTCAATTGTCCAGTGGGTTAACATCCGGGGAGTATATTGTAAAACTTTGTCCCATATAGGTATATGTAGAGCGTTAATAAAAAGTGTGTCCGGAATCGACTCCCACTACCGACTTTCATTATAAAATTTCTCACTATAAAAATATTTTTAACAAAATACTATACAAGTAATCCCTTCTAATTTACAAGGTAAATTACAGGTAGTCTTTAACCGTAAGGTCGCAGACAGGATCTCTACAGAGCCCCGAAGCAGGCTAAGCAGAGTGAAATTAAGGACCTTAAGCTCCGATGCAAACAGAGGGAAGGTTAAATGACCAACAGAGCCCCGAAGCAAGCTAAGCGGCCGTGGTTAGGATTCCCAGTCAGAGCCCCGAAGCAGGCTAAGCCAGGAGAAAGGATAGGTGTAGTTCCGTAGCAGACTAGAGGCCTTGGGGTTATGTTACTCCTAATGTTCCGAAGCAAACAATAAGAGGGTCACCAGAAAACTAATACAGAATTGCCGTGGTCCATCCAATTTATAGCGTTCCTTGGATGGCGGTGGCGCTACTGCTCCGATGTTGTCTTCTGCTCCGAGGGAGGGGCTAGAAGTTGTCGTCTGCAAGTGATTGTAGATCCATCTGGTATGAAATCTTTTTGCCAAACCACGTGGTGGTATTTGTAAACACTGGCGTGTGGAAATGTTTGTTTACCACATCACGTGGGACATTACACCCCCGTGGCTTGTTTAAAAAATAAGCCGAAGGGTTATTTTTCTTATAGGAGTTGGCAACACTGAGGGGTCACATACACAAAAATTAGTAAAAAAAACATTAATAACACTGGGAACACTGAAAAAAATCACTTTTCGGAGCATTATTAAGGTAGTGGAAGAAAGCACTAAACAGTTATTCCTTGATTACACACAGGATCGGTGCATTTTATGACAGTTCATTTCCCTCGAGGTAGGGATGTTTTAAGCTTTGGCGTTAATATATATATTAGCTCACTTATGGTGAGGGGTGTTGGAGTCTGTAAAATCAGTTGCTCTTTAGTTGTGTGAATGGTATTAAATGTATCCATTGGAATTGGAGGAGATATATTTAAACGAGGTGTTTTGGATGTTCTTGCTACCGAGCGAAGACGGAGATATATCTTATATAAAATAATAAAACTTACGAATACTAAAATGGTTGCAATTATCACAGGGATGTAAAGAAAATTTATATTTGAAAGTTATTAATGCGAACGGTGCGATTTCTTGGTCACCCTGTATAAGGTGTAAAGTTTCTAAAATATTTGCACTAAAGATATATTTTTCAATAAAATAATCCAATTTTAAATGTCAGTGATAATGATAATGATAGTTCTGAATTCCTGGTCATACTATATATAGTGATCATGATTTTTGGAACATCCTGTATAGTATTTATGTTGAATGACGTCGGTAATAATATGTAGTCCACAGCGGAAAAAGAAAAAAATATTAAAGAATCGTAGAACTATAAGTTAGTTGTCCTTGCAAAGAACAGTTGCCTTTTAAATGCGGAAATGCAAAGTCAGCATTCTTTCATTCAGTTGCAGAATAAATGAATCAGCTTTTTGTAAAACAGAGAAGAAATATTTGTATCGCAATGAAAAGTGTTTCCTATCGTCCGGCTCCTATTGTATATCTTGTGTTCTGCCTTGGCTATTATATATATTTTGTTTATAATAAAATGTCTTCGCTCGTGCAGAAAAAATTAGCTATTTGTCCTCGTGTTGAGTGTCGTCTATATCTTCGTAATATGGTTTAATTCTGTATACAGAAATCTCCTGTATTGGTTGATGATATGAGACAGGAAATCTGACCTTATAAAGATTAGGATTAACTCTTTCGATAATTTCTAAAGATCTGACGTATCTAGCCGAGAAAATTTTTGGTCTTCCAATCTGACGTTTGGGAAAAAAGACAACCTTCTGGCTCTTATCAAAATTAGTCTGTTGATGTTTAAGGTCGTAATATTTTTTCTGTTTGTTGTAACTTGCAATTAGATTATCCTGTACGATTCCACGTATCTTATTCAGACGATCTTTGTCGACGCATAACGTCGGTGTGGATGCTAACGCAGAGATGGTGTTAGGTTCGTATCCGTGCATAAGGAAAAAAAAAACTTGAATATTTAGTTCCCGTCTGTACGAATGTATTAATTGCGAATGTAATATACGGGATTAGTTTTGGCCAATGATTTTGTTTTTCCTTAACAAAAAAATTAACAGCGTTTTGTATGATTTTGTGGAATGTTTCCACTACACCTAAAGTTTTGTGATCATAAGCAGGGCAAAATTTAAATTCAAAGTTGTAGACCTTTGCTAGGTTCTGCAGTCTCTTAGCATTATGTACAGGGTATCTAAATATAGGTAGGAAAAAGCTCCGTATTTAAGAATAATGTCATATATAAGAAATTGTTCAATTTCTTCTGCTGTAATGTTGTTTACAATCCTGGTCACACAGAATCGCGTGGACATCTCAATGGCAACTAGTATGTATTTGAAATTTATTTTTCTGACTGGTATTTTTCCAATTGAATCGTACTGCCAGGCAGTCGCAATCGGTTTAGGAGAATGATGAAGCAATTGGCCCGCCGGTTTGGCCGGTAACTTCTTGAGTCTTTAAGTAAATAGAATAGACAGTCCTTATTCTATTTGCTATGTAAGCTTTCATATTAGGAAAATAATATTTTCTGAGTACCGACTGGTACGTCTTAGTATACCCAAAATGGGGTGCCATTGTGTTGTTATGGACAGCATCAAACCATTTGCCTAGTAAAGATTTCGGTAAACAAAGTAAATATAGAAGTCCTAATTGAGGGTGCTTCTGAGTTCTATATAACAGTCCATTTTTAAAAGAAAAGTATTTCGCCACACGAAGTGTAGATAACTTGTTAGGTTCTTTATTTTCCAAAATCGTGATGATGAAGGATCTTTCCTTTGTTCATTTGCTAAATTGGGTAACGTCATGGATTTGGTCAATTTGAAAGGTGTGTACTAATGAGTGAGAAGCAAAGACTTTAGCGTCCTCTGTGTCCGAGAAGTTATCAACTTCTTGATTTTCGTCCCGCTGTATATCTTGCTTGTCTTCTAAGCGACTAAAAATGTCTGCAGGATGCTGCTGGCTTTTAATGTGTTGAATTTCAAAATTATAATCTGCTAAAAATATCTTGTAGCGGGTAAATTTTCCGACTCTGTCCGGCTGGGTGTTGAGTGAAGCCAAACATTTATCGTCTATAAATAATTTAAATTTTCTATTCAGTAAGAAATATCGACATTTTCGAAGAACATATATCAATGCATATAGTTCTATCTGCCATGTTGAGGCCTTTCTCTCGGTCTTGGTAAAGCGACGACTACAATAGGAAACAACACGTTCCTGATTAGTTTTAGTGGTTGTAACATACCAATATTCCACCTGCTGAGGTTGAAGATGCGTCGGAATATGCTCGAATTTCCAATGATGGATCGAATGAATCGAAGATGGGGCCTGAATAATACTCATCTTAAGTTTCTCAAATAACTCGAAATGCTGAGTTGTCCATTTAAATTTTGAATTCTTGTTCAAAAGAATTTGAAATGGTTCCGTCTTTTCTGTAAAATTTTTAATATGCGCCCTTAAATAAGAGCAGAGTCCTAGAAAACTCTTCAAGGTCCTTTTAGAGGTTGGTTTCTTAAAATTTCGTATCTTATTGGCAATTTTGGGTGAAATTTTGATTTCCTTGCCGCTAACTGTGAATCCTAAAACATCCAATTCCAAGTGTAATAGGTGGGTCTTATTCGGGCTTGCTCTAAAATCGTGTTTTCTCAGCCTTTTGAAGAGCAATTCCAAGTCCGATAGTTGCTGTTTCCAATTTTTGCTTCCTATCACAAGGTCGTCAGCGAGGACAGTTATGCGAGGTGGTAAACCCTCTAAAAGTATGCGTACTGCTATACTTAGCGCGGCTGCTGAAGTGGTATACCCCATGACGCAGCGTTGGAATTTATACGCCTTCCTAGTATGATTAAGTTCAAAAGTCATGTATTATTGACTTTCAGGCTGCAGTAATAGCTGGAAATAGCTAGACTTTATATCAATGGTCGAGATGCAAGATTTGCCTCTAAGTACATGCAAAATGTCTTCTGTGGACTGGAATGGAATGCTCAATTATTTTGTAAACTTATTACAAGCCTGTAGATTCAAGACTAGGCGGAATTCCGAAGTATTTGGTTTCCTAACTATGAGAAGTGGCGACGAAAAAGAGCTGTCACTAGTCACTTTAATAATATTGGCTTCTAAAAGCTGTTTAATTTGCAAATCAATTTGCGGTCTTACTGCCAAAGGAATGAAAGGTGACCTCTGATGAAAAGAGGCTCCTTTATCTATCCTTATCTTGTGTACATATCCACGAAAGTAGCCTATGTCAGTTGGTGTATAAGAAAAGACATCCCTGTATCTAAAAAGTAGATCATGTACAGCTTTCTTCTGTTCATTCGTTAAATCCGGATTTATGTCGAATAACTTAATATTAAAAAGTGACTTGGTCTTGTCCAGCTTATTCTGAATTTCTTGTTCATTTCTATAAAGTGTTTCATCATTTTGTTCGTCTGTTTGGCAGTCACTCTGTATATCTACTTCTTGAACGTTCTCTTCAACATATGCGATCGCTGTGTTTTTTACTAGTGTTACTGGCCTATTGGTTGGATTTGATATTAATAGCGTGGAATTATTCTTACGTACCTTAGTAGGCAAAGTTTGTAGCCCGTACTTGTCTAATAAATTCTCTAATGGAGAGATGATAAAATATTCATTATCCATTTTGCGATTCTTTTACATTAATTGGTAAAAAGAAATGTGACCTGGCTGGTATGGTAACCTTTCGAGTAGTAAATACGTCAGCCGATTTATGCTGCTTTATTATATGAATTGCGTTTGCTGATAATTTTTCTTGAGTGTCAACTTCAATTGGGTACGGCGGTAGCCATGATTTCTTGTATACTGATAATGTATTATTTTACAGATCAATTTTGGCCTGTAAATGATTTAGAATATCCTCTCCAAATAAAGGCAAAATGTCTCCGTAATCTAAGATTCGAAAATAGTGGGAAAAAGTTGTTGATCCAATCCTGACTTTAATTAAAGTTATATAACGTAAGTTTACAACGGAATTCTCAATTCCTCGTAGATTGGTGCTAAAAGGAATCAATTTTGTGTTTGGAGGAAGCCAATTTTTGGGCCATAGGATCAACGAGCTGCCTGTGTCAATGATTACAGGATATTTTTCTTTCTTAATTGTTACATTAATTAATAATTTATGTTCTTAATTTAACAACTTTGATGCTTTCTCTTCTATCGGATATCGGAGCCACTATATAAAGTGATGTCATTTACTGTCTATTAGTGTTAGCACTTGCAACTTTTTGTTGCTCATTTACTTTCTGACTTTCGGTCCTCAGAACATGTTCTTGAGAGGATTTGTCCTGGGGCCCCTCTAGGCGTTTCCCTGCTGATTATTCTTATAGCATGTGCTGGAAGAATGACCTTTTTTATAGCACGTACCGCAAACTGTGACTGTTTCTGGTCTAAGATTACTATTATTATTTTTAGAATTCTCTTTCTTTCTATTTTTATTTTGGTTTTATTGCCATTATTTGTATTTCTCGACCTGTAATTGTTACGGCCGCCATGTGTAAATCGTGAACTCTTAATAGCATTTTGGGCTACTAGAAGAGATAGTTCGGCCATTTGATTTGCTAATTTACTAAAGTCCAATGAATTATTTGTGCTAGAAGTACCAGATGTGCTAGGCGCGGGGGATTCGGGAGGGGGATTTGGATTACTAACTTGGGTGGGAGGATTTGGAGGTAATTGACTTTGTGATGCACCCTGTAGCTGTGATGGTGAAGGTGTAGGAAAGACTGGGGTAGGTTGTTGGTAATGATTCCAATTAGGTGTTGGATTACCTATTGAATAAGTCAGTTGTTGATGATGTGTAGGGAAGGAAGCGCCAGCGACTGCCGATGAATTTAAACTGCTGACTGGTGAATTGTGATCGCAGAGTGAATATATTGTCTGTTGTAACTCTACGTAATCACGTTTCTTCATTAGGTCATTTGCTTTTTCCAGGTTATGTAAGTGTGTCTGCAAGACTTGAACAGTTGTCAATGTTTCTAACGCGATCTTTTGTAAAAAAGTTTTTCATTAATCCTAATGAAAAATAATTTATTTTCTGTTCCTCGGTGGCCTGAGGCAGAACTTGTCGTATAACTCTGAATTTCCTTAGAAAATACGAATCAATTGGCTCATTTTCGCCCTGTTGGACTTGAAAAATTTCAAACTCAGCCCGATATGTCGTTAATTTTTGACCTACTCAAGTCAACTAATTTATCTTTTAATTGTTCGTAATTAAGAGAATCCAATTGGTTCTGGGCCTTTAATTGTAGCACTAAATCGAACGCCATGTCTTGTAAATACATCGGCAATAGTTCTTTCTTTTTCTCAGCATTCCAAGAATGCAATAACGCAAGATGGTCAAAAAGCATAAAAAATCTATCGGGGTCCTTCGTAACGTGTCCCGAATATTTAGTGAGGTGTGGTATATTAAAAGAAGGGCGCGAATTCGGATCCATATTTGCACCGTACTCCGGGAAAGTGTTCTTTCCTGTTCTAGTATGCTGCATTCACTAAAATAAAGTCAAGTCCGATTCGATTCACTAATTTCACACTTAAGAAAATCACATACCTTTAAAAAGAGTTCACTTCCAGTTAATAAAAGTACTGTCAGACTGAGGGTAGGGTAGTATTCAGACTGACCCGGTCAATGCCTCGACCATGTAAAACTTTGTCCCATATATTTATATGTAGAGCGTCAATAAAAAGTGTGTCCAGAATCGACTCCCACTACCGACTTTTATTATAAAAGTTTTCACTATAGAAGTATTTTTAACAAAATACTATACAAGTAATCTCTTCTAATTTACAAGGTAAATTACAGGTAGTCTTTGACCGTAAGGTCGCAGACAGGATGTCTACACAGCCCCGAAGCAGGCTAAGCAGAGTGGAATTAAGGACCCTAAGCTCCGATGCAAGCAGAGGGAAGGTTAAATGGCCAACAGACCCCGAAGCAGGCTAAGCGGCTGTGGTTAGTATTCCCAGTCAGAGCCCCGAAGCAGGCTAAGCCAGGAGAAAGGATAGGCGTAGTCCCGTAGCAGACTAGAGGCCTTGGGGTTAGGTTACTCCTAATGTTCCGAAGCAAACAATATGAGGGTCACCAGAAAACTGGTACAGAATTGCCGTGGTCCATCCAATTTATAGCGTTCCTTGGGTGCGGTGGCGCTACTGCTCTGATGTTGTCTTCTCCGAGGGAGGGGCTAGAAGTTGTCGTCTGCAAGTGATTGTAGATCCATCTGGTGTGAAATCTTGCCAAACCACGTAGTGGTGTTTGTAAAAACTGGCGTGTGGAAATGTTTGTTTACCATATCACGTGGGACATTACAATATGGACAATGGACAATCGAAGATGCTGTGTGCACTTCGTTCCACGAATCCTTGTTGTGTAGGATATGCGCGATGGCTAAGTGCATTTTTGTTGTGGAAGATGCTATTGCCCGGGAGGGTAAAAACACATCGCGTATCCAGATTTCCATCGCGATACCGGATACCAATTATGTGTTCGTCTTCCACTAGGAGACCTAATTTTTGGCACACCAGAGACCCAGCGCTATCGGGTACATCTATACACCATGCATGAGGGCTCCAGTGCCTCATAGGGTTTTCTCCTAGCACACATATCCCGAGTGATGTGAAAAATTGATTCATAATTTCAGCAGATCTTCCACTCGTCTATCGTATAATTCGCATGTTTATTGCACCAGGAGAGTCGTTTGCGTGCTGAACTCGGGTTTAGAAGCAGATGACTTGAGGCCATCTGTTGGAATATCCATACATGCAAGCAGTGGCGTATTTACAATTTTGTTTCGGAAGGGTTGCTAACTTTCGGGGGAGAGGCGCTTTGCCTGAAAATGTGAAAATTCTGCAAGATATTCATTTACTTCACTACAGTAAGTAAGATTTCGGAAGGGGGCTTAAGCTCGGAAGCCCCCTCCCTAAATACGCCACTGCATGCAAGTATAGGTGCATGGTCATAGGGGATATGTTTTCGGGTTGACTACGGTTGTATTAAGTAGCCAGCTGCTTCATTGTGTTGGGCTGCTTTCGTAGTGCATCCGCTTCCGTGTGATGGAAGTACCCCACGATCTGACCTTTTTCAAACATTGATAAAGAACTCATATTCGTACCAGTGATAAAATTCCCCATGTTCGGACAAATTTGTAATAGCGCTTCTTATACTAATTTGGGAAAGCAAAATCCAATGCAACAGTTGTTTAACTTATCCGTCCATGAGATAATAAAAAAAATGCCTCAAAGTTGGGATACAAGTGTTTGTTTATATCTCAAGTATTATTGATTATAAAGAAGGCATTAGTTGAATATACGTATCTTACTACAAACATTATTTAATCATACACAGACATTTTTCTTAATAAACTTTTCCGATTCTTTTATGATATTCTAAATTACTCACGTACTAATATTCCTCGGACAATTTTCCTTTGAGTATTGAGTTACAATCGAACATTCATCCTCAGGGTCACACAACGGCTGAAGTTCGTTTTTCACACCACGATCTTCACATTATTATTTTGTCTCAATTGTTGAATTTTTCATATTGAAATCCCGGTTCTTTACTATAATAATAATAATAATTTTATATATATATATCTGAAATATGATTTCACTATCTCGTCAATTGTTTGAGATTATCTCTTTTTTAATTACTTTTTGCTATTTATATCTTAGTTGTCAGATCTGTATTTACGACAACTAAACTGTACATGAATTGTCTAGATAACTGACAGACTTACCTATAATGTGCTCTGTAACCCTGAAAGGATTTTTATATTCCTAGTATAATTTCAGCAACCAATCTTTTTGCTTTCGACAGTTAGGTTGTAATGAAGAGCTTCGGATTCACAAATGTATGCACATTTTATTCAACCTAATCCTTTCTCTACTCAAAACAGTAAAATCAGCAAGAAGTTATTAAAATATCTAGTGATCAATACAAACACTAACTTACAACTAGAAGTACTTATATAAGCGCAATGTACAGTGCAGTCTTGAACATGCATTTTATACAATATGAAAGATTTCACTTTAGTTCACTTGCTTTCTTTCTTTTCATTTTCTTCTTTAACCCTGTATCAACGGAGACAAATCTGAAAATTGCTATCCTTATAGAATATGATGTCACAAACAATTCTTTAAATGAAGCTGTTTATAATTAAATCCCAGTTTGACATTGGGTGTTTTGTTCTAATATAATGTTATCAAAACATTTCTTTCTACTGGTGATGACATTTTCTTTTTTAAATAACTCTAACCTCCTTTTAGTGCTGTACTTAAATCTAGATGTTTTGATAAGCCAGAAACAGCAGAACCCTCATTTTGTCTATTACGTGTTCTATTCTCCGTTTAGAATCTCAAAGCGCATTATAGGTAAGTGTTAGTTAATCTTCAAATGTGCCAGATATTATCTGTGTTAAAATATACGTGAATTGTGTTTAATTGTTACACAGTATTCCGAAAAAATAAAGAAAAATAGAAATAAACTTCTTACCAATATCTGAGATATGAGCAAATTTATATTGAATTTTGATATGTTTAACACCAGATGCATTACTATATTTTGTAATAGATAGGATAAAAAGCGTAATTAGAAGTTTATTCAAGCTTGGGAACTTTTATCAGTGGCATGAGCTGGTAGTTCTTTGGACACGCGGAAATTCTCAGTACTGACTGACTACTGAGGCCTATAACTATTCACTGTTCACTGACTGCATCATCACAAAACTCATATGGCAACAAAGTCGAATCTGCTGTTCGGTAGGGTAGTCGGTACATATAAGTATAATCTGTTTCTGTTGTGGAAAGCGTGGCATAGGTCGAATTATATTATTTAGGGTTTATATTTTATACTACTTTTAGTTTTGTACAAGTTTATTGAGGTGTCGTACACGTAATTATAAGTAAGTGGAATTTAAAAGCCGTGATTGGCCAGTAGTTTTTAAAGATGATTGTACGTAACTTGTGAACTGTTTTATAGTTTTACTCTTTTTGTTGCAACTGAAGAAGAGAGACATTCAAACTTTAAGTGTCAAAATTCTTATAATTATTAAATAGTCCAAAAAGTAGCGAACTTTTGCGCATGAAATGGCGTCATTGTCCCAAATCTCAAGGCATATGAGTCGCAGCAGGTCCGACCTAACGCTGTTTGGCTGCTGACAGTGCAAGCGAGCAGATGTGCAAAAAAATTTGGATTTCTTGAAATCAGATGCAAGGTATGTCTCTGATGAGTGAACTTTATGCAAAACTGCACTACATTTTACAATTTTATTCGAAATGCACAAATTGTTGCGCAGGGTTGTAAAAAAAGTTTGTGCTCTTTGCGGGAAAAATATGTTATCAAAAGCAACAGGCAAAAGATAGTTGAGTTGCTTTCGTTCTGCAAATTTCGATGTCCAAGATATTCGTCGCAGTGTAACCAGTCACAGAAGAACTGGATGATATTCTCGTAAAAGTCGAGGAAGATCGGCATGTAAGTAGTCATGACATCACCAATGACCTAAACATTCATAACCAAACAATGTTAAACCAGTTGGAAAAGGCTGACTACAAAAAGAAACTCGCCACATGATCTAACTCAGTTACACCTACTCAATCGAATTTTTATTTGTAAATCTACTGAAACGTAACAAGCACCTGAACCGCTTATTCACGAGTGATGAAAAGAAGATAAGTTACAACGACAATGTGCGAAAAAAAGCGGAACAACAACAACAACAACAACTACAACTACTACTACTACTACTGATACTGGAAATACTTGAAATACTGTAATTATCCTGAAATTTAATTTAGATACTGGAAATACTGAAAATATACTGGAAAAATTATGAAATATACAAATATTACCATTCTTTATAATCTACCCTGAATTTTTGAACTCCAAAAGTCCAGGGTAATAACTAGAGTAACCCACATTATATTTTATTTTTAGTTTAATTATGGTTTAATTTTTCCAAATTATGCTTTATTATTAATTTCAATCATTGTTTTACATTAATCGTATATAATGTGTAATATTTACTGTACATTAAATATTCTAAATATTTTGATCTCTTTATTAATATTTTATGCAACCAGTTTCTTTCATATTTAATGAACTTTCCACTTAATGTATTGTAAAGAGATGCTTTACACGAGTCAGTTTTTTTTATCACTAGTGTGTGCGCCTTAGAGGTGCATACATACAGAAAGGGACAGTAAAAGATGCCACCAAAAAGTACACAAGATGCTCAAGTTCAAGAGGTACACAAAACAATATAGTGTGGAGTTCTTGTGTATTATTCATTGTTGCGGAACTTTTCTTCTTCTTTTTTCTTTTCTCCACATCAAAGGATTACACCGAAAAGTTTACAGAAATAAAAATAAGCTTTTCATTGTTGCATTGTTGTTCTCAATGCTTTTGTATTGTAAATATTGGTTTTAAAAAATATTAATACAGTATGTTTAACTTGTAGTTAGATTTTTTTTTTTTTTTTTTTTTTAAGAATTGTGCTCTATATTTTAAATTATGCATTATGCTTTATTTTCTAAAATTATGATGCTCAAGTTCAAGAGGTACACAAAACAATATAGTGTGGAGTTCTTGTGTATTATTCATTGTTGCGGAACTTTTCTTCTTCTTTTTTCTTTTCTCCACATCAAAGGATTACACCGAAAAGTTTACAGAAATAAAAATAAGCTTTTCATTGTTGCATTGTTGTTCTCAATGCTTTTGTATTGTAAATATTGGTTTTAAAAAATATTAATACAGTATGTTTAACTTGTAGTTAGATTTTTTTTTTTTTTTTTTTTTTTTTTTTTTTTTTTTTTTTTTAAGAATTGTACTCTATATTTTAAATTATGCATTATGCTTTATTTTCTAAAATTATGCTTTTAAAATAAGTTTCTTCTGGACCCTTAAACAACCACAACCATGTTCAAGGTACCAACCATATGGGTAAATTGCTGTTATGCTGTTTATGCTTTTGGGTTGCTCTAGTAATAACAATCTTGTATTATAACTAGAATAGAATAATACACAATGATTTATACGTTATAATATAACTTAATAATACATTTGAAGTGCCTAGCATCAAAAGTCGCCAAAATCCTTTTTTTTTTTTTTCGAAATTGAGTTATATATCGCTTGTTATATTCCATGGAAACAGTATTTTGTTTAAAAGCTTAATATTTCGTGCTTAAAAAAAAAAAAAAAAAAAAAAAACTAGTTCAAATATGGGACTTTGTACGCGTGTGTATGGAGATTCACTGCACATTTTGCGAGATTACTCGAAACTAAGCGAAATTGATGTGGCGGATTTTGATACTAGGCGCCTCATTTATATAATACAAATAATGCTCTTGGCTCACTGTATCAGGCCTCTGAGCAGGGTATCTACGGGCCATGAAAGTCATGAATTGAGGTTGTCGGTCAAACGAAAGTAGTTAAATTGAGCTTCAGATCATGGAAAAAGTGATTTTATAGAACAATAATACTTATATAATACAGTACAGTTACTGAAATAATAAATTGTGATTTTCACTAGGGTTACAGATAGTCACTAACTTCCCCTTTTCTACTAATACTGTTTTCAGTTTCCGCTTTGTTCTTTCTTTTTTTTTTCTTTCTTTTTTTCAATACCTCACGTAGAATAACAATGAATGCATTATATTATATGCAATGCTTCAAGTACTACTTGCAATGCTTCAAGTACTACTAGGTTGCAAACTAGTCAGTAAAGTCAGTGAAAATATGCCCAATGATGGGAAACTTAGGACCAGTTTAATGCTTGGTATGGATGTGGCACATTGCTTGTGTAAAGATTTCAGCGCTTTCATGAGCAGCTACATATACCTAATCATTTGTATTTCAGAGAAATCAAGGCTAACTAAATTTATTAAAAATAAAATTTTCATTTGGTGGTAAAACAATTACAAACCTAAAATCATCAAGAGTATGATTATTCCTAAAGAACATTAAAAAATCATTGTATTAGGTACTGGAATTTTGCTGATAGTTATACTGAATACACTGGAATTTTGAAACTGAAACTCAGTAGACACCCCGAACAACAACAACAACAACAACAACAACAACAACAACAACAACAACAACAACAACAACAACAACAACAACAACAACAACAACAACAACAACAACAACAACAACAACAACAACAACAACAACAACAACAACAACAACAACAACAACAACAACAACAACAACAACAACAACAACAACAACAACAACAACAACAACAACAACAACAACAACAACAACAACAACAACAACAACAACAACAACAACAACAACAACTACTACTACTACTACTACTACTACTACTACTACTACTACTACTACTACTACTACTACTACTACTTCTTCTTCTTCTTCTTTAACATATTATTATATTAGTAATATTAGTATTATTATTGCTGCTGTATCTCGGTTTAAACCGGTTTCAGCTTAATTTGACAGCCGTCTCTGGAAAGTGGAGATTATTTAAAGAGTTCTCCAAAGAACTTCCTGACCATATGACAGGTGTCTAGTATTATTGAGTTCTGTACGTTTATTAGAAGATGTTTTGCATTTATCTGCTCAAGTAGCGTCACAATACTTTTAGGGACAATTGCAGAAGCTGAGATAATGATTGGTCTTACTGTAACTTTTTGACATTTCCATAGCTTCTTGATTTCGTCCGCTAGGTCTTTATATTTGCTTATTTTTATGCTGAATGTTGTACGTATGTTATGAATCAATGGTACTGCTACATCTATGAGGGTTACTTCTTGGTCAATTTTATTGATAACAGTGACGTCGGGTCTGGTTGCAGGTACTGTGACATCCGTTCTTATTTCTCGGTCCCAGTAGAGTTTGTATTTGTCGTTTTCAAGTATTGGACTTGGCTGATATTTGTAGTATGGCATGATATCGGCAATTAATTCCATGTTATTATTATTATTATTATTATTATTATTATTATTACAGGGTGCGTCAGTGAAGCGGTCGATTTGAAATACTCTTTGAACAGTAAATTATCGCAGTTATTTGATAACTGCACTCACGAATACACTTTTTAAATAACAGCATTTGGTTTTCTCAGTTTAATTCACTGAAAACAGAAGTCTATGTCCTGAAAACAACATTCCTTAGATGACCGTTCCACTGTGTGCATTCGGTAAGTCTCTTCTTAACGATATTAGTTACATTTCGCATCATCTCCACGACAATTCGTTCAAGTTCTTTACAATTCACGGTTTCAACTTCTGAACCGTATAAGGTACTGGAACTTGAGAAACTTGGAATTTCAAATACCTCCACAGAAAGGGAGAGAGAGAGAGAGAAATCGATCTCATATCTGGAGATAGCATGATTGGAAAACAGGTTCTTAACTACTATAGAACCTCATGCACTATGGCATATAGCAGCATCTTGCTGGAGAGACGTTTCTTCGTTGACTGGTACTAAGAAGTTTTTCAAAATGTGAACGTTATGTGGTCTAGTCATAGTTCCAGTCCTTTCCCCTCTTATCTATTAAAACAAGTACGATCCATAATTCCAAATGAAGACATCGTGCTTGTGCAGTGGTGTCTCACGAATGTCTTTGTGCTTATTAGTAGACCAATATCGGAAATTTTGCTTGTGAAAAGGTCCGGATAAATGAAATTGAGCTTCAGCACTAATCAGCTAGTTGTGAACGAGATCTTGGTTCACATTAATTAATTGCAAAAAGATATAGCAGATCTTCGCCCTCGTGTCATGATCTTGCTTATGTCGTGCATGAGTGATTTTAATTTTTTATGGCTGAAAGTGGAGATCAAAACGTTCGTACTATCTGAATGACAAAGCCTGGTGACTCGCAGATCGGCGTATACTTCGTTTCATGATTTCTCTCAGTGCCACTACATGTCCAGGTGTACATACTGTCTTTACACTGCCATCTGTCTTATTTAGTATGGCAAGAGCAGCATCAAAATTCTGAACCCACGTCTTGATAGTATGTATTAATGAAACTGTAGGATGTCGATGAATTCTGAACTCTCCGAAATTCGCGCTGAGCGAGCACGAAACTGTCAACGTTTGTGTAGAACGCTTTTAGCAAAAGAACGTTGTGCTCCAATCCACGGCTGAAGTGCTTTGAATTAGTCTGTTAGTTGGCAGTAGTGGTATCCTCTCCTCTCGAGCAAATAGAGGATAAATTACTGTTACCAAATTGCCCGACTTACTTACGCACCCTCTATTATTATTGTGTAAAATTGTGGTATCTCTTTTATCAACTTCGATGAGAATATCTTGTTGTCACAACACAGCCGTAATGTTTAGATTGTTATGAGAGAAGCAAAGTATATTAGCAATAATAAATGTAACATTGTAGTATATTGTAATAATATAAAATCACAGTTAAAAATGTTGATTTGGCAATCGTTGGTCCCACGGAAGACTCTGCAAGCGGTAGACTTTTGAAGAAATAATAACCTATCTAATCGTGGTCCTATAATGTGTAGAAAATGTAGTTATCTCAGTATAGTTGCTGCACTATTTTTGGTGCTATGTATAAACGTAATAAGTTTGATTTTATCCTTATTCTTCTTGTATTTTCAGGGGAAGCCGATAGAAGTTATAAACTCTAGAAACAAGGGAAATCAGAATTTCAGCATTGCAGAATTTTTGAAGTCACTAAACCAGAAGTCTTCAGACTCTCTTCTATCAACAGGAAGATCAAGTCCGGGTCTAATCCCAGGTTTAGATTTAGACACTAGTGAAAACCTTGACTCGCTGTCTCCCGGACTAGAAGATAGTTTAAGTACTTCGTCTATACCAAAGCAAAACAATTCATCGTACGGTGCAGTGGGAAGTTCAAATAATAGTCACTATAACTATCAGATACACTCTCCACCATCTCAGATACCTTTGCCTCCTATGCCTCCACCACCCCCTGCAACCAGCGCTTTTTCTGTGGATTCATTCGAGCAGTGGACAAATCCAAAATATAGTGAACCCAGCGACAGGGTGACGAACAAGCGTGTTCCTGAGTCAGTCCTCAAGAATTTAGTAAATGTGACGCAGGAGTGGAATACGAAGTTACCTCCTAAATTCCCTACGTGGGGAGATCCTGTTGCAGGTAACAATAATGATATAAATTCAAGCACTCCTGACAATTCCGCAGTGTGGGAAACAAATGTTTTCTCTACAAGCACTCCTGTTAAGACTAGAGGTTGGGAATTAGATAGCAATTACGCCGGTACTCCTCCTCAGAACAAACCGAAACTTTTAGGATGGTATCCTGAACCAGATCCCTTGTGTAATAAAAATACCGATAGTAATTTAACCGGCGTTTCAGAAACACCTGAATCGCCTCCCATACATGAAAAGGAAGGCTTTAGTGATCCTGTAGAATATGATGATACTACAGATGAACTAATGTTAACGGGTGGTGATGTTGATCATCGTTCAAGTGTGCGACATCCTGCAGATGTTGACCATCGTACTTTGGTCCCTCTTGCACCTGCTCCAGTTCCACCGCCGCCAACGCCACCAATGCCGTGTCAGAATTTCAGGCCAATTAATGTAGTGCATCCACAGGTAAAGAAAGATGTGGATCATCGAAATCTAATTAGCTTGACAGGGTCTCCTAGTGCACAGGACAGACTGAAAAATATTCCTCCGCCACCACCAGCTCCTCCCAGTTGGATGGAGAAATTTTCTGAGATGAGAGATCAGGACTATCGAATGATCCCAACATCAAAAGCTCCACCGAAACCACAAGAATCCAGTGGGGATTTGTTAATGGGCGGAGATCGCGATTATAGACTCTCGATTCCTCTTCCGCCAACCCCTAACCCACCACCTCTGCCTCCCGAAGCACCTCCTGAACCGAATGAAGCCGGAGATAACATTGAAAGTGTTGATATGGAAATGAGCGACGAAGATGAAGAAATGGGGGCCACCGTGAACACCGCCAACATTATTGAAGTCGTCACAGGTAATGAACCTCCTCTGCCCGCTGCACCTGAAGAAGTAACACCGCCGAGGACTGAAAGCGAAGCGAAAGCAGAGACACCAAGTCAACCTGTAAAATTCGGTATTTCATTTGGTTTGAAGTCTCCTCATTTCAACAATAGATCAACATTAAAACAGTCACCCTTATTTGAACCACCGCAACCAGTTCCTCGACCGAGATTGCCTCAGTCAGCAATGCCATTTGATTCGAATAATTTTCAAAAGATTCCTACTATAGGAGTCGGTCTTGGATTTCAGCAACCAAGTCCTCGTCCGCCTGGTCCTCCTCCTGGACCTCCGCCAATAGGTGCACGTCGATACCCATTACATGGGCTGCATAATTTGAGACCACTTTTACCAGTGGAGACACCTCCAATACCACCTCCTCCTCTACCACCATGTTTGGAAGTACAAAAAGTACCCGGGAAGGAAAAAGGACATGAATCTAATACATCACTAGAGTCCAATAAGGAAAATGAAGAACTCAGTAACGAGAGTAACAATGACACCTTACATCATGACAATATGCCTGACAATATTAATAGTGTAAATGATGATAAGCGTGGGTACAGCACTAAAGTCGATGCCAAGCCAAATCAGAACGAATTAACTGGTAGCACGTCCATTAATGATGAATTATTAATAAAGAATCTATTGGATCAAGAACGAGATGATGATAGCTCAGAAAGCGAAAGTGTTGAAAGTCCAACTGTACATAATAATGATCTTGACAATGTAAATTCACCAGATGAGAAAGATGATGAAAATTTGTATGATCCAGAACTAAAGGAGAATCCTGAAATATTAGAAACGTATGATGAATCTGAATCAGCTTTTTCGACTTCCCTTGTGTTTCCAGATAGCAAACAAGATGTTGATGAACGAAGTGCAGTAGAAATGAAGATTAGTAACTCTACAAACGAGAAAAATGAAAATCGTAATTCTGTTACTCCAAACACGTCTAACGAAGAATTGTTACATTTTGATATTCCAGATGATCTATTTGAAGAACAAGATGATCCAGAAATGATGGAGGAAGAGGGTGAAATTCGAGATCAACCGGAAGAAGGTGAAATCTGTGAAAAAGATGAAGAAATATCAAAATATCGCAATCCTAGTCCGCCTCCTTTGTTACAGGAACTTTCATCGGAAAAATGGGCCCCTGTAATTAATTCAGCAGCACATCTTAACTCCCCGTCGCCAGATGTTAATTCATTCGCTGATGAAGGTGATGATGCTGATGATAGAACAAAACAAAGTGAGGGAAAGTCCAGTATTGAAGGTAGTAGTGAACCGTCAGAAAGTGCGAAAGAAGAAGAAAGTGTAAAGCAAGTAATAACACCGCGTACTCTAAGTAGTTGTGTTACAATTCCTGAACAACATGAAATAGCACGCGTAGGAAATTACGATAGAAACAATAGGAATTTTGGAGGACGTGGATATGGATGGAAGAATCAAAATTCTGGTCCATATCCGTCACGAGGCAACTATAATAATAATTGGGGGTGGAATAGGGGTGGTTTCAATCCAAGACACGGTCGGGGCGGAGGTCCCATGAGACCTCAGTTTAATGACGGTGGCGGCGGATATGGGCGGGGAAACAACAGCCCCTTTAGATCCTTTAGGGGAAGGAGGGGACGTTGGTGAGTGAATTTTGTGTAACTACGAATGTGTTTTAAATGCATGGTTAGTGGTGTTTTGTAGCAACGATTTTAAAACAGAATGTTGCTTCTATTGGTGCTAATGGGATTTTAATGTGAAAATAGCATGTCGTGCTTGTGTCCCGGTTGGCATCATAACTAAGAAAGCAGTGTATAAAACGTCTAAAAAAAATACAGGTTCTCATTTTTCATTTGTACCTGAGGTAAATGCCACACCATGTAATGCAGTAGATTGTTGTTATTGAGACTGAACAAGTGTGTAACAGGCACAGTTTTTGAATAACGAGTATCTTAAAAATAATAATAATAATAATAGCTGTGTTTACATTAGCAAGCGTATGGATTGTAAGTAGTGTTAATCTCGTGGCACTGATGGGGAAAAATTGTATAATTTGTATGGCATTCTTTATTTGAAAACATACTTCTACTCCTGTTTGAGTATAATGTTGTTGAATGTATAGACGAAAAAAAGGTAAAGATAATACAGAAAATTAGGTGATAAGAGCCTTGCAAAGGAATTAAAGGTAGAAATATGATTTAATCGCTTGAAGTCGTACATTTGTTAGCACTTTTGTTTACTGTATTGGTCCCGAAGCACTGGATGTATTATTTTATATATATATAATCATATCGACACTTGACATTCAATCATAGATGTTTCATCAGCTGTCTCATTTTAAATACGAGTTTATCTCCTTTGATAATATTTGGAAAAGAAGCAAACGTGTTTCTTCTAAAATTAATGGTAAAGTTTCATACATTTTTTTAGATTGATACAAGAAAATTGATATTGCATTTACACATGTAAAGAGTAATATCCCAGAGATTGTCTTTTTCCAGTGAAGTTCTGTTTCACAGAGAGTAACATTTTAATATGCTGTTTATTTTGTGTCTTGTTTTGGGTTCAGTTGTTCAAGTTGTATTCTGTAATTTTTGTACATCGTCAAGTACAGTAAGGACTGTGACTGCATAAATATGGATGAGATCAGTGGGTCTAAGAAAACAAAGTGCCATTCTACGTATTGATTATAGCAACACCCTTCCACAGATGCAAGTTACAACAGTGAATGAAATACAAGGCATTCATTTTTAAGGGTAGAATCACAAAGTTGATTTACATACTACCATGCATGAACATTTGTAAGTATGTAATTATTTTGTGTTTGATTGTTTCAAGATGACTTTTCTTGATTAGAATTTTGAAGAAGTGAAAAAAAATGAATATAGAAATCACTATTTAATACTGCGTCTTCATTTCTAATGGAAGAATGCAGTATCTTTCACCGTGATTGAAGGTAAGTGGTTTGTTCCAATTAAATAAATAATAAATCATGTTTGTTTCCCTTCTAGCTTCGACAAATGTGTAGTAAATGTTCGAAGGTGCGAACATTAAAATCATAAACATTCTTTATAAAAGATCAGTCCATGCCTTAAGTTATTAGAATGAAGTTTTCACAATTCATCTTGTTTTCATTAAGTCTTTGTCATGTATAACTTGTTTATATCTCTACGTTATAAATTTATAGATAGATAAGTAGATGAAAGGAATCCCAAAGCTGACATAGAAATGACTTTCTTACCAGAAAATATAGAAAAATAGAATAAAGCGCAATAAAACAATATAATTTAACGGAAGTAGACTACGAGATTTCGCAGATTATTTAATCCGATTTGGATGGGAAGAATAAGAGAGAGGGGAAGAAATGTGGTAAATAAAATGCTAGAATTATGCCGTGCAACACTTCCGTTAGTTTATTGTATTATTGTTCTTTTTCGTACATTTCTCTGTTCTCTGGTTATGAAATGTTTGTGAAAAATGTTCCAGGACTGATGAAAAAAATAATATATTCAGCTCATTAAATGATGGTTCTTGAACCTGTTAGTGTAGCCTCCTCCGCTATATACACACAGTTGTTAAAGCTTCTGAGGATCTCGAATCAAACCCGTTCTTCGATATTTTTTCAACACACAGACGTTTGGATTGCTGATATGCACTGATATCTCTTCCTTTTCAGCATTATTTTCACACGAGGAAACAGAGATCGCACGGCTATAGATGGATGGATATGGAAGATTGGAAAAGCAGGAATATGGTATGTTTGGACGATATTCCTGTACCAATACATTCTCGTGTAAAAAGGACCGTTGCCCGAATGCTTGCGAATCTGGTCAACGGCACCCAATTGCCTGTGTTAGACGTTTCGTTGACTCGATGTAAAAATCATTTTTTTATCGTCTTTCTTTGGGGCAGAAATTCATGGTACATTTTACCCCTTGCTTCAGTAAATGTAATCGACCTTGACTTTGTTTTTGGTGGTTGTCGCTATTCTTTTTCGAGGCTGGTGAACCATGACTATTCCATTCGGCACAAATGTGGCTTCGTTTAAGATCAAACTCGTAGCTTCAGCTTTCATCTTCAGCAATGATAGTGATCATAAATGTGGGATCATGTCTTATTTTTTTCCAACAGTTGAACGGTAATTGTTTTTTTTTTTTTTTTTTGTTTTTTTTTTGTTTTTTGTTTTCTTCTGATCAGGAGTGACAAATTTTGCGTTATGATTCCGTTGTAGAATTTGATGACACACATCCCTATTCTAGTTCAGTTCATTTGATAACATGCGATTAACAATAGAATACCGTTAATTGGGAGGAATTTCCATACATTCGACATTGAAATTCAGTTCACTAGAAATTTCTTGTGTCATGCAAACACATCTTCTCGATAATACCTACTTACCATAGGTGTGTTGTATCCTGTGTTATTAGGGTTTGTTGTCACCCTAACTTAACATAGTATTTAATGTTGACTTCCACTCAAACTTCGGTGTAGCTCCGATTAAATTCACCAACACAGTAAACAATATGTTGCTAAACGCAACTTTCTACCTGGTAGATTTATGGAGAACTATTTCCAGGGGGGTGTATCAGGGGACAAAATAATGCTCAGTTTACGTATTTCAGTATTACAGTTTGAGAATTAAATCAGTCCTGGAGCTTATTGAAAAGATTTATATAGGATCATATAGCAGTGGTAGCACCAACACCTTTTCCAATAGTTCCATAGTTATTTGTTCTCATTGTTTCCTTTGTTCTTCTGCTAATGTGTGAGGGACGGCTTTTACTTTACGCGGGTGCTGAGGAAGAACATCAAACAGAAAATAAGTAAAGCGTTGCCACTGCGACCGTTAATAAAATCTAAGTAATTTCATTGGAGGACCTCTGCGAGAGCAAATTTCAGTGACATCAAAATCTGACCTACAGTAAGAAGTTGTAGGTTAAAAACTCAAGAAGAGTTTTGTAGGTAAAAAGTTCAAGAAGAGTTTTTCTTGAACACTGGCTTATTTAATTACAACTTTCATAGTTAATTTTCATGTTATGGTCTAGGTCTATGGAATATAGGAAAAATATCTTTGGCGTCTTTTCATTTTTGTATCACAAGTTAGATTTTTTTTTTTTACTTTATTTCGTATGAAGTGCCGTAAGTTGTGGAGGGGGGCAATTGTCCATCTATTTAAACTCCCTGCCGTTCGAGGGGGAAGGGAGCATTTCAGTAATAATGTATATTCCTTAGGGCTCTTAAGTCGTGTCAAATATTGTCCCCTCAGTTTAACTAGTGAAGCATAGAATAGGCCACCATACCATTTCCAAAAGAATTGAAAATAATTTAAGGTGCTAGTGCTGCCCTCGAACAAAATACTTGCCTTAGATGTATCATAAATCTAATCTAGATTCTACTTTAATAAAACGCTAGCTGGAGCCCCTAAAAGCAATAAAATTACCAACTGGGCCACTAAAGTTTCAAATTTTGGGGAGCCCAAATTTCATATTTTATATTTTCTTATTGTTCCCAACTTCTTATTTTCAAGAAGGGTTCAAGTATTAATGTTAAGAGAAAAGTTGAGTTGAAAGTTGAAAGTTACGTTGCTGTGTGTGGCTTATATAATTTTAATCACCAAACATAAAACTTTTAAAATTTGAAGATATAAAGTAATGTATTCAAAATTATTGTGGTGAGCTGAAAAGAAACTCATACAGTTTTCATCGCTCTGAAACAAATCACAAAGCATCGATATATGCACCTGTAATAGCAAACAGCTCGAATCTGCCTTGGGGCCGCGGTGGCTCAATGGTAGATCCTTGGTTCGATCACAGCTCGCGTCAAGTGAACTTTCTGGTGGACAAACACCGTGTGCGTGGGTTTTCTCGAGGTTTCCCTGTTTTCTCCCACTTTATTCATTCCAGAATTTCATTCATTTCTCATCATCACCGTCTCCTTCAGCCTAGCCGGCATACCGTGGAAGGTAAAACTTAAAGATTTCATTTCGAATCTGCCTTTTACCCTAGCGCCAACCATATATTCAGCATCATTTAAGTAGTAAAGTTGTCGATAGCCATGTGTGGCTCCGTGATACCTTGATTGAATCTGTCCATATATTAGAATTGAATGAGTGCTTGTAGGCGAATAAATTACGCGCTGCTCCTACTTCGTTTCTTATTGGAGGTACGTAGTTTTCCAATGTTTGGTCCACCATCATGAAGCAGTTGGGAACCCATTTGCTATTGTTTTGAATCCTGGTAGTTGATGCACTGACGACACCAATTTCATTTGAATGTGTATTTCTGGTGGTCATTGCTCTTTATAGGCTTTAGCACCAGATAATTTTATTAACATTGAAACTGGAATAGCTGTTCAGTGTTAAAGGATAGTGGAACAGTGTTCCTACGCATTTTCAAAAGAAACCTGCCATTTTGGCAGCATAGAACAGTATATGACTTGTAGTTTATTGTTGCAATTTTGAGAGCAGTACTTCAATCTAGATTAACCTGCAAACCCTTACAGTGTTCTTGTTAGACATTGAAATGAATTGCAATGTAAACGTTTCAGTGTATATACAGAAAAAGTGTATACATGCGAAACTCGTTGTGTCAAGTTTTTCTATAAATTGTGACTAATTTAACGTTATTGACGCTTCTGCCCTCCAAGATCTGTTCTATTGGTAGAGGTTTCATTCAGTCTTAACCACACTAGAATGTCAAGTATCAAAATTATTTATGACAACCGAAATTTACTCTTCAATCCCTGTGGAAATTCGCCACTACTGCATGTAATAAAAAAGTATTCGGAAAGGATTTTTTTTTGACTTCTTAAATGTTATCTTTGTGTGTGTGATTATAGCAGTTAGCATTTGTCATTAAAATGAACCACCCGTAAGTACCACTCGTATGTATAAATGGCAACATTACAAGTTATATAAGTAATATATGTCAGAAGTCGACTATAAGGCGATACGGAAATTACGTATTTCATACGTTTCTTGTTAAAATATCTTTATGACTCCAGTAAAAGAAAGCAGTGGGAAGTGTGCAGCAATTACGAGTATGTGACACATTTCAATACATTTAACAAGTGCATGCAAAGGGTCAGAAGTGATGTTTAGGTCAGTTTTGTGCGCCCAGGTTATGTAGGACGATACTTACACCATAACGTGGGACTAGGTGCACACGCATAATAAGCACATACGTTGGCTAAGAAGGGGCACGGTAACTTTCAAGTAGGAAACTATAGAGAATTGGTATACAAGGCTATGCTAAAACAAGAAAGCAACCTAGATACAAATATATCAATGACGACCGGTGTTTCAGTATTGCTGCTACTGTTTATTTATATGTGGTATACACTCAACAGTTAAAGACAATGGAGATTGACCAAGGTCGATGAAATGAACGTTGAAATTATAATAAGAAAGAATGGCGAACACATTTTCTTCCATTACCTGTCCCGCTGACCACTCAACTATAAAACCCTTCTGTATCTGCTACAGATCATGAGCACAAAAACAATAGGCACTTGCAATGACTTAGACATTCGTAGAGAGAAAAGCAGCAGCAGCAAGTAAACACGGAAACTTTTAAAACGAGCGCAGTAAGTGATATTAACAATGCCAATTAGTGTAATGCAATGTTTAGACGTAAAACTTCAACGGACTGTTGAAAGACAACAGACTTTACCTGTTCTTAATGGAATGAAATTTACAGACCCGAGAATTCTTATGGAGAACTCCGATTTAGTTTACTCTAGATAAACAGAACCTGTTCAACGCGGAAATGAAAAGCGTTCTGATCTTAAATAATGAGGAAGTTCCAACGAAAAAAATGCATATCATTGTTTTCTTTTTTTCACCATGCTTTTCCCAACGTCTCGGAAGTTCACGTTTTGTTGGTTAATGACCCCATTTTTTAAATGTATTTCAAAATCAGTCTGTGCAGTTACTAGTTTTCAAGTGTAATATGTCGTGTTAATGTGTTTTTATTAAATTTGTTCTTTCAAATACTTAAATCAAGTATAAGGTAACCAGACGTTCGGGTTTTTAACGTGGTTTTTCCTTTTTACTGAAAATCGTCTGTTTCATGAAAAATACGAACAGGACGCGAAGTATCCCGCTTTTGTTTTGTGGTTATATAGTATAATTTTCAGTTTTATTATTATTATTATTATTATTATTATTATTATTATTATTATTATTATTATTATTATTATTATTATTATTATTATTATTATTATTATTATTATTATACATATTTAGACGTTTAAAATAGTTTCATACTTTTCGAGCACTCGCTCCATAGTAAATTCCATTTGTGCGATGTTCAATAATCTTCCGTGGAAGATAACCGAAAATTACTTCTCACTAGCACGAATAACAACAACAAGGCTGTATACGGAGACAAATTGTCAAATTATACCAGTTTGTCGAGTGTTGCGTTTATTTTATTTTATTTTATTTTTGTAATTTTCTAAATCTAGTCACCCTAACCTAAATTCGCGGAGTTGAACATATGCAGCCTGCAACAGAGTAGAACCGTTTGGGTTGTCGAACTTTAGGGGCATCTGATATACTCTACAGTTTGAACCTCCTCCCTCTGAGGATACGCATTTTAAAAATTCTAAATAGCTTAGGTCTCTTCCCTACAGTTACCTAGAAATAAGCCAAACCAACGCTGTGGATTTGTATAAATTATAAAAAAACAAACATTAAGCGTTATATAAGATTATCGACTTTGTATGTCGAAGGGTAAAAAAATATAAAGTGTTGGAGTAATAGTGGTTCCGTCATTAATTGGTTCCCTGAAATGAATAGTAAGTATAAAGTGTTAAAGTATATATAAATTATACTACTTACAATAACGTTAGTTGATTTCCTCGTTCTGCTACATCGTAGTTAATGTTATACGAGGGGTACTTAAAAATGCCTGGCTTTGTCCAGGAAGAGTAGAGCTAGAGGATTGAAATTACAGAGACTGATGCAGTTAGTATAGCTATATTGCAGTTTTTCTAACCCTTGCAAATAAAATTTCTTTGGTTGGGTCTGCAACTAGTTGTTCGCAGTATGTTGGACGTCAGGAATGTCATCAAAATTATGTCCCGTGAGGTGTTTCTTCAAGTTTGAAAACAAATGATAGAAGGAGCCATCCCAGGGTGTTCAATTTGTCAGCGTCAAAGGGACGTTTAAGATGGGCAGTTGTCGCTCAAAATGAGAATCCCTTTGGACAACTCGCGGCGTTTCGTCGTAATTGGCTCGTGCAGGTGGCTCCATTAGATTAGCATAAAACTCACCGGAAGTTTAGCCTTTCGTTAAATACAGGTTTCACTGTAGTTATTTTATAAACTGAATTTACTAAATCACTCTCATTGATAAAGTAAGCATAGGTGCCGATAACATCTAATTATTTAAGCCACAAAAAGTAACTGTGTGGTGATAATGCTTATGCTTTGTAACTGAAAGTTAACGCTAGTTAAGGAGTGATAGAACACACATCTCTGGAGCATAGGTTCGTGTCTTTGAACATTTGTTGATCTTTGTGAACTTCGAGGTGAATAAATGTGTGCATAATTCTTCTGGAGACAATTCCGTTTCATCCTAGTTACTCCACCAATTATTTATTCGATATTGCATTCTTGGTTTAGCCCTAAAGCTATCAACTTTTATAGTTTTAATTCAATTCGAGCTCGATTCGAGTGGCGGCTGTAAAGTTAACAAATGCTGAGTTCAGATTTATTTCTTGGTTGATAAAGTATCTTTGAAAACTTACTTTCAGAATATAACAATTGTTTTACTTGTAATCATTACATTCATGACAAAAATGATTTAAAACATGCCAAAAATTCCTAAATTTTTAGACCTGAAGTTGCAAGAAGTAAGATGACCTATTGAGCTGTAAAGAAGTGTTGCGTGTGGAGTGATTTACAATGAAATTTTCAGATGAGTGTAGAAAGCGTAGGTTGAATATTTGTAATCGTTCAATGTGATTTTAACAGGACAATCCAGAGAAGAACAGTAAATTGGAATAATTGTATTTGATTCTACCTATATTTGAGTAACTGCTAAGTAGTATTGGGAAAATAGTAGTCTAGCTGTTGAAGCCAGTTGCTGGTTACAGACAAAATAACTCTATGCTTAGTCGCTAATTCATCATCATACAGTCATAATGAACGAAGTTAGTATTTTTATTTTGGTTCCAAGATAACCAGAAAGTCTACATTTTTCTTTAAACATCATTATCTGTTGTCAGATTGTTTCCGGTGTCGTTGGTGCTGAAAAAGTGAGGAGTGAATCGAAACGTTTCTTGCATTAATTACGTATTTTGGTAATGAATTACTCGTAAATTTGATATTTCCCACTTAGCAAACTTCGTTGTGTGTAACAAAAGTTCACAAACAGAATGTTTAATCTTCATACCACTTAAACCAATTGCGAATATTGTCAACTGGCCTATAGCTATATGTTTATTTTCCCAAACCTATTACATCGTATGTATTAATAGCACGTTACTAAAATGTGAAAACGCAGGGCTTTTTTTTAATACCTTAAGACAGTGTCACTTTGCACCAGACTTAAGGAATTTTAAAGGAAATCGCATGTAACTTATAAACGTAATGATTTAAAACACTGTATTTTAAACATATATAAGGAAAACATTTGTGCAAGTGCATTAGTAAACATTTAATATGACCATAGTTCTTGAAATATAAACTTTGGTGCAAAGTAACCCCATAGATGGGGATACTTTGCACAACATACAAAAAGTATATTCAACGTACGAACATGATGTTTCTGTGCAATGTTTTCCCTTCAGTATTTATGCATTTCACTTCCTATACAAAACTGCAAGCAGTCTACAAATATTGATATTAGAATGATGGAACTGGTACCAGTACTTACTATGAATTATTGATACTTGTAAAGAAAATTATGTATTTTCTGGTACCGGCACAGGAACCACATTCTGATAGTTTAGCATATGCCCCACAAAAATACCAACTCAGGAACAGAAAAAAATCACCGTGAACTGATTTGCCTTGGTTCTTTATGTCCAAGAATGTCATCCCAAACGTAATCAGTGCAATATTTACGGGGTTTGGGACTTTCAGGCTGAAGCCCACCTAAATTGCATGATTTCTTTTCTTTTTTTTTTCTTTTTTTTTTTTTTTTTTAACAAATCTAATGTTAGTCATTCCTATGCGTATAAGTTTCAAGCCCCCCTAAAAGTCTAGTGATTTCTTCAATAATAATAATAATAATAATAATAATACTTTTCTGAGTGAAGCCCCCCTCAAACTAATTTTCTGGATCCGTCACTGTTCGTAATTTATTTTCCTACAAGAAATCCATTCCGACATCTTCCTAAATAGGAAATTTATCTAAAATTTGAAGGCAGGAGGTACCAGCAGTAGTAATTTTCTATCTAAGGGGTTACTTTGAACGGTGCAAAATAACGCCGATTAGAGGCTGAAACCGTCTTCTACCAGTTTTATTTAATTTTTGTTTATGACCAAAACGTTTCACATTTCAATTTCAACTATTGTTTCAAAGTCCCATTATACACAGTAGTATTCTACGAAACTGACTTGACTTTGACGGAAATTCTTGTAGGTGATATCTTTCAAATTTTGTCAGCCTTTACAGTGACTGCTTTCCATACCTCTGCGACAACAAATCCTCCTGGTAATTAGAACTGAAGTTAACCGCCAATATTATAGCCAAAATACAGTCAGATGTTCTATCTTATGGTAACAGTTGAAACTTTCTCTTTACAGTTCGTGGTTTTACCGACAGAGGACTGTGCAACTCTTTTCGTATTTTGTGCAAAATAACCCCGTCTTAGGGTACTGAAAATGTACGGTACCTTTGAAGTATCTCAAAGAGTATTTCTACAAGGAACATGGATTAATTGGAGTTGATCTGATCAGTGGCGTAACTAACGGGCCCGCCATGCAGGGAGGCCCATGGCAAAAGTGGGCTCATTTACGTTTCGAAGCTTAACTTTATGATGTTAGAATGTTAAAATGTACTTTTGAGCTTTCCTATTACTACACGCTTTTTCCTTAATATTGTTCTGTAGTATTTTCAGACAAGCACTTTGAAAGCTCCGTAATTTACTGCGAACTGGTAGTGTACCGACACTGGAATAATAAACAGATAGGATTTGACAATATTCAAGAATTTACATCTAAAAGTAATGGTGTAAGAAGTCGCCTTTTTCGGGATTAAGTTTATATATATATATATATGTAAAGCCGGCTTTTGGGGAAGAGGAACGGAAATTTTAGCTTTTAAAACTTTTACTTCCTTGTTCAAATACTACTTTTGTTTTCCTGTAGTGGATTAAAAAATTTTGTAAAAGTGCGTTTACATCATCAGTATTTCTAAGCCCTATGTTGAGCCCGGATTGGCTGTCTTGATTAGTGTTTAAACTGCTAGTGCAGTTGTTGCCAGCAACTGTACGTATGCAACCACAATATGCCAAACGTCGTTTTGGCTCTCTAACCATTTTATCAACTACCTGGAAATTATACCTCTGTATATGTTTTGCTGGGTAAGTAAATTCAATTTGGCAGGCAAGAAAAGGTACCACAAACCAATAAAGAAACACACACACACACACACACACACACACACACACACATATATATATATATATATATATATATATATATATATATATATATATATATATATATATATATATATATATATATATATATATATATATATATATATATATATATATATATATAAACTTTGCTTACATGTTGTTCTCTGTTTTGGAAAACATTTTATCCTGAGCTTTAGAGACTGAAGTCATAAAATTAAAGGCATAAACGGTTATGTTGGATATGGTGTTATTTTAAAATCATTATTCACAGAATTCCTTTTCTTTCTTTACTGCTGCAAGTATATCGTGTCAAAATTTTTGGAATAAGAAACTTGTAGATAGATTTAAAGCTCTCTCCCTCGTATTTTAACGACATCAATATAGGTTGTAGATAGTTGTAATGAAGTTCTAGATCATTTATAAATTTTAAATGACTATCTTGTTCCACGAAATTTGTTATATTTTCAAAGTAGCTGTTGCTAATATTATTAAAGTTTTTACTTTAAAAAAATGTAGATGTACGTATAATCTAACAGCTCTATAAACAGTACCTTAACTGCGTCCACTGATTTCTAATTTTTCTCTCGTATCGATTGACTGACTGATTTTCTTTGATTCTGGAATGTTTTCAGAATTTTCTCTTCAGGAGGCAGTAATTAAATGCTTTTTGGTGGTGGTTCCCATGAAAAAGCCACAGGAAATAGTCTTTTTTTAAAACCTATTTTTCCGAGCCCTTTTACCTCTACGTGAGAGTGAATTATTTTATTTTTCTTGCTTGGTAACAATGAGAACAAAATCAAGCCGGGCATAATCACAATATAATAATTATAATAATATGCAATTTTTTGTATAATATGAGCAAGTAGTGACTGACTAGATGGAGTATCCAAGGCCCAAAATTTTCTCTATTGCTGCATAAATTTTACTACATATTTTCATCAACGTGGGTAGAAGAGGGGGGAAGAGGGGGCCCATGCATCCTTAGGCTACTGACTCTGATATCGATTTTCTATTTTTAAGTATTATAGAGCATTTTTTATACTTAAAATACAAGTAGATAGCATACTTCTAGAATCCAGCTCTTGTACGGGACGACTTTTTCACAGAGTTCTTGGGAGATAAAACATTGAGACAATATTGTAGATGCATCAAAAATAACGCTTCTAACTTGACAAGTAAAGGGTTCAAATGGATTAATCGAGTTGTGGGATGAGACATAGTGTGCTTGATAGAGAATGTGAAAAAATGTATATGTGCAAAGTTATAGCGGCTGAACGCCATAAGAAACAGAGGGGGTCAAAGTTTGTGGAAGAAGAGCTATGCTATGTAGAAATAAACTGTTGAATAGTAAAAGTAGTGAAAGATAGACAATGCAAACGGCAATAGTTTCACATATTGGCAAAAGAAGAATGGGCAGAGTAGATTACAAATCTCCGCCACCATTTTGAAATTGTGATATTTTTTTAAATGGAAAGGTAATCATGTGATATATCAATTAGGGCCAGCATGTTCTCAAAAAGTCAATTATGAATATTAGTGATCGTTATCTGTACTTATTTGGAAGATTTAGGATCAGCTTCATAATTATTTACGAAAATCTAGGAGACTGATACTCATATGTTGAAAGTTTGGATTATCACGAAAACACATATAAGTTAAACATATCTACAAGCCAAGAAAACTAACAGTGAAATTTGATATCCAAGTTGTATACTATTACAATATTATTTATGACATTACTTCCAGTTTGCTTCATATAGTGCCGAAGAGAACTTACCCGGCCTGGAAGAAACGCTTCTGCTTTTTTTTTTATTTTTTATTTTTTTTTTAACCCGTTGGTCGAAAACAATGTAGAGTTAGCTATCTTTTGTTGAATGACATACTTACTAATATAGACCATAACACAAAATCTGAAAGATTGGAATGCAATTATTACGTACTGTACGTAAACCACTAATTTTACACGACTTGCTACGCAACTTTCTACGCATTTTACGGAACTTTCTTTGTCCATTTTCGTAAGCAATAGCAACTTGGGACGAGCGTAGCATATGATTTCTGGATGAAAAGTGGACTACTGCAGTTGAATACAACAATGAAGTAGCGGAAAATAAGTTGTCGAGTGAAGTGTGTCTATCATGTCGCATTATGTTCAATCGGTTTGTTTGAAATATGAAGCTTTCGATTATTGTTGGTTCGCGAGTTCGGAACTTTCAATGATCCATCGTCGGAGGAATACAGTGTGTTTGAAAGAATTAAAAAGTTGTTGGAAGAAAACGAAAGTGTAGTCAATGAGATACAAACATTGGTGATCGATGATGACTTTGATTCGGATGAAGATAGTGATGATGTTGATAATACCGATAGTGATTTAGAAGAGCAAGAAGATGTTTCTAAATTAGAATCATCTGTTGAAGCTGTAGAAGATAGTTGTTCGCAATAAAGCAGCAGCTCCTCATATTTCCCCGCCATGAAAGCGTCCAGTGCGTTACACCCAAGAGCAACTACAAAAAGCGTATAACTACTGGATCGAAACAGGAGCAATATCCTGGAAACGGAGGACGCCCTCGTATGTGTTCAACAGGTGTAAATTTTTGCAAGGTAATTGGAATCCTCTGCGCATATTTGAACAAAAGATCTATAACGTAAATAAATAATGAGTGCGAGAAACAGTGACGCTATCATTCATGACGTATTCTTCAGATGTGGGCGTTGCATGTAAAAAATAAAATCGATCCAAACACCACCACAAACTTCAAGGGTCCGTGTCATGGGTAAAGAAATTTAACGAAACGAAACCACATTGTGTCGCGAAAAATTATACACACTGTCAGCAAGTCTTTACAATATGAACAGGATCTGCGCAAAACAGCGGAAGAGTTTATTCCGAAAACAAAGTGCCTAATAAGTTGCATAAGCTTCAATCACATCAGATGTTTAAATACAGATCAAAGCCGGTGTGATAAAGAACTTCATTTCGGAAGAACTTTGGCATCAAAAGGGACCAAAATAATTTTTGCAAGTGTTGGGTGAGTAACAGCCAACACTCACTTCTACATGATCATGCCGGTCATCTCATATGGATGGATCTATCCAGTATCCTATGTTTCTCCTGTCTGCTGAACCCACTGGCAAATTCCCCACTAACAAACTTAGCGATCTTCCAAGGAGGACTTGAAAATATTTCTGCAAGATGTGTTCTGGTCAAATATGCCAGAGAAGCATCTCATGTTTTTAGTCGATTCTTGGTCATGTAATAAAGACGAGTTAATCAGCTCAACTGTTCCGAATGTTGTTCAGTTCCACAAACAGCTCATGCCTCCAAAGTCCACAGGTCTTATCCAGCCTTTAGATGTTGGAGTTTTCAGAACTTACAAAAATTACGTAAAATACCTAAGAGACACTGTACAGTCCATCGATGATTACAATATCTGGCATCAAGATTATTTCATCCGCCTTCCAGCGTTGACGCATTTCCAGTTTAATGCTTCCCGTTCCGAAATTTTATATCACGCCTTTTCAAAGCAGGATGTCTTGACAAGCATCCAGGGCTATTTTAAACTTCCATTGAATATTGCTTCGGTGCAGCAGGCTGTCAGTACCAACAATGTACTAGTCCTAGTTTCGTCACATGTACACATTGTGAACTGTCCTTTTGCTGACGTCATTCACTCAAAGAACTCCATATCAACTGCACGATGGATTAACACAAGTAGGTATGTTTCTCACTTTTATAAAGGTAACCAAGAAAGTTCTGTTGCATTTTGTGGAGCTCTCTGATCTATTGGCCCTCACATCGTGAGTTGAATGCGAATGGAGGTAAGGCGAAAGCCAGTTGTTGGTGTACGTATATCCAGCATACTACCTGGTGGTGGCAGTTCAGTTACACCATGAACTTGCGTAAGGACAGAGTGAACATGGGACCTCCACAGAACGTCATAAGGGCGTGTATGTTGTACGTGTTCAAACTGGGGTCAAACGCCATTGCAGCGGGGCGGAAAGTATGCCAGGGAGTGGGGTAAGGATGTTGTAACTACGCGGACATTGCAGCGATGGTTTAACAAGTTCAAGAACTATGACGAAACACTCGAAGACGCACCACGTGCCGGAAGACCAACACACGTACAAAATAAAGATTTTCAGGCGCAATTGAGGCGAACAGTGGCCAGACATGTGAAAAACGGATTACAATTCAGTGTGGGTGGAGAAACCATTCGGCAGCACCAGAAGGAGGCCTCCCCTGTGAGTTTGGTGGACTGCTTGCGGCATCGTGTATCGGAAACTGCTACCAGCTGGACAAAACATCAATGCAACTGTGTACTGTCAGCAGTTGAGCCGTTTTTTTTAAAAAAAAAACTGAAGCCAGCACTTCTGAATCGCAATGGGGTCCCCCTGTTTGAGAACAAGGCTAAACCCCACGTGGCTAGGACGACTCGGGACACTATTCTACACCTTGGATGGGAAACTGTTGCACCATCATACTCCCCGGACATTGCATCATCTGTTCCATTTCTTGGACAATCACCTTAGAGGACGCCAGTTCAAATCCCTAGTAGAGGTGCAAAATGCACTTGATACCTTCTTCGCTTCACAGCCCATCAAGTTCTACCTCAATGGAATCCATGGCCTTCCAGAACGTTGGCAGAAGGTCGTCGATGCTGATGGGGACTATTTTTGATCTTCCAGGTACATCTTACCAGGGAAGGATCCGAATGGGTCACTCGAGTTGCCGAACGACATGTATCAGACGTGAAAGAGGATGCAAAACAATGTACATATGCAAATTTATAGCGGCTGAGGGCAGCATAGCAAAGCAGGAGAGCCGGAAGAAATATAGCCGACCGTAGGGCCCAGCAACAGAGAAAGCTAAGGAATCACTCGTTCTAAGCGTGAATGACCACAGAAATTAAGGTCAAATGTTTAGTAGTAGATGCATGATAAGATCTGCTATATGTAATGAACATCTTGGCCGCCATATTGGAAATGGCCATTTGGATTCACAATGTAAAAGAAAGTAGGTCATGTGGCATATGAAATAACACTGAAATTTTACCAGGAATTCATTGGTATTAACCATTTTGTAGTAACTTTATTGTGAGTTGAGAAGTAACTTGCAAGAAAATCGTGAGGGGATATTTCAACAAACTTCGGAATAATGTTCGCACATGATGCACATCTCGAAAAAAATTACAAAGATCATTTGCACATGCAAAGAGCTGGTAATATCGCAGTGTTAAAGATGGATAGTTGTCGCTAGGCTAAAAGCCGACACAATGGAGGCCTGGGGATTACAGGTACAACTACGACGTAGTTCATTTCAAAGAAAATAATATATATCATCACATAAGCAAGTATACTCACAAAGCTACATACCAATCTATGAGTTGATGTGAAGAGTATCTATAAGAGTGTGATGAGAACAGAAGAACTGTTCTCACCTGGCACGCTATCATCTATCTCTAACTTTTGTTATTCTTTGACCACTGTATCAATATTCACCAAAAAATACATTTCTGATCTGCACAGGGATTATTGTCGTACGTCCCAAACTCATGCACTAATAATGACACAATTACCTTGGGATTCATATTCATGCCCACAGGAAGAAATAACTTTTCCAAATGATAAATTAGAATATACCTTGTCATTTTCTAGCACTTCCACAACAGTGGCTCATCGATCAAGGGCACATTAACTTTCCTACCAACCACTCTATCTTACTTGACTACTTCGCTGATAACGCCGATATTAGCTAATGAGCTTTCTCGCGTATTTTGTCTGCAAACAGGACACAATAGGTGGCACGGACTCACCTGTAGTCTCTTCTTTTTGTGTCGTCAATGACAATCTTTCCCTCACTCGCAACTATTCAGCATATAAACACACTTTTCCTTTGGCCTGTATACAAACCAGAGTTCTCCAAGCTCTAGCTTTTGCGTCATACTAGTGATACAATCACAGAGTTTATATACGTCCTTGTTGCATGTTACTTCTCAACTCACAATAGTTACTACAGAATGGTTAACACCAATGTATTCTTGGTAAATTCCAGTGCTACTTCATATGCCATATGACCCACTTTATCTTTTATACTGTGAATCCAAATTCAATATGGCAGCCATGATGTTCATTACATATAGCAGATCTTATGCATCTGCTACGAAACACTAACTTCATTTCTGTAGTCATTCACGAGCGGAACGAGTGATTCCTCAGCTTTCTCTGTTGCTGGGCCCTACGGTCGGCCATATTTCTTCCGGCTCTCCTGCTTCTCCATGTTGCCCTCAGCCGCTATAAATTTGCATATATACATAGTTTCACACCCTCTTTCATATCTGATACATGTCGTTCGGCAAGTCGAGTGCCCCGTTTGGACCCTTTCCTGGTTAGATGACATATCGATGTTCGAAGGTCGTGGGTGAAAAGGCGACAGAACTTTCTTGGTTACCTTTATACGTCTTTTGATTTGTGTGTACACTTATGTCCAAAATTATTGTCGCATATCTATAAATATGTTGTAGGAATATAATTGATATCGATTTCGCCCAGTATTTCTTATATAATATTAGTATGAGTATAATCGACAAAGACATGTATGTGGCAAATTTCATGTCAAAAGAGCAGTAAATATGAACAATAAAGCGAAAATTCAACTTTTTTTGTCCATTTAGCAACATTTTGTTTTAGTCATTCTAATTTTCGTATTTATAATTCTTTTTCTATGAAATTTACCAGGATTATACATTTCCCGATTATAGACATAGTATCAGTATTAAAAGTACCCTGCAAAATCATTATCAAATTATATACTTACAAGAAGACAGCTATAGATATGCGACAATCATTTTGGACATGAGTGTACGTACTTTTGGAATTCATGTTCAAATATTTTTGTCTTTAATGTATATTATAGGTGGCAACAGATCCAAACATTACATTCCAATAATCATGTACGCGATATCGAGGAAGAATTAGATGCGATTACGTTTACATAACAATGCTAATTTCGCTGGTAAATAGTATGAAACAGCATAGTTGTAAACAAAGTCGATATTCAGGGTGGGCCAAAAGTCAAGTGACAGTCTTGTCAAAGAGAAGGCCTTTTGGCAAGAGGTTCACATTGGCCACAGATGATGAGTGGGGGAACCTAAACAACACAAGTGATCACCATGATAGTTTATTTGATGTCTTTCTGTAATTCAGCATAGCCATTTTCCCAGCAACTTTTACCCTCTCCCCCCTCCGTTTCTTATGGCGCTCAGCCGCTATAACTTTGCACATACACATTTTTTCACATCCTCTATTAGGCGCACTATGTCTCATCCGCAACTCGATTCGTCCATTTGAACCCTTTACTTGCGAGTCACATAGAAAGTATAGTTTTGATGAATTTTTGCAGCAACTTAACATTACTGTCTGGAGTATTGAATTGACTGGTGTAACCAGGGACGTACGCAGGCGGTGGGTCCTGGGGACCGGACCCTCCCCGAAATTTCTACTTTTGTGTAAATTTAGCCTAATTTTAGGGGCAATTTTAGGAATTTTAATATAAAATACCCTCATATTGAGTTTGGACCCCTCCCGAAGTAAATTCCTGCGTACGCTACTGGGTGTAACTAAAAAAGATAGGCATTTTTTAAAGATACAATAAATAAGAAAGATGATAGCCAACAGAAACACACTGTATATCAAAATCAAATCCCTGCAGATTTATACAGATTCACTGAAAAATATAGAATTAGGCATGTCATAGTATAGTCGATTTCTTATTAATGTGAATTAGAGTACATAAGTGAAGCAATATGATACTGAGCATTTCTCATTATGCCGATATCTGTTTATGGATCATTTGTGCAGGTTTTCCGTGAAAAGGACCGAATCTCATCACAACTCGATATTCAATTTTGTTCAACATGATTCCATTTACTCTCGTAGCTGTAACTTCAGTTCAAGAGAACCTGTAATATAGAAATTGGCATGATTTTTGAGATACGAACCTATAATTGTGTAAAATGTTTGAAGTCCTAGGACATTTACAACATTGTGAGGGCGAGTGGGTATCAAAAGATGTCTAGATATACTTTCCGTCGTGACACATTCAGCATGCCAGATTAAGTATTCCTTTATAATTTCGCTGCTGCGTATTCCAAACACCTTTGAGACTAGAGTGAGATTTTCTTTTACTGCAAATTAAGATTAATGTAAAATTACATAAACCTACTGCTAATTGCTAGAACATACGTGGTATACATCTCTGCTTTTATGCCTACCTGAATATGAGTGAAGAAATTCGCATCCTGAAATAATGGCTGATCTGATGCATATTATTTCACTGATATTTGAATAGTATTTTTTATTGAAGAGTAGTATGTAAGGTGGAATAGAAATCACGGACTTTGATTTTCTTTTTTTTTGGGGGGGGGGACAATGAAATGTTGAGTGGTCATCCAGTTTTCAAGACCAGGACCGTACCCAAGAGGACCATGCCTCCCCCCTCATCAGCTAATGATATATTTTAAACGAAAAATGAAATTCTTCATTTATACTTTATTCAGTGGAAGTTTATAATAAGAAACAGAAATGAACGGGTGCGTTTTTTTTCTTATTTTTCTTGACTAATTCGCTTTACACAAGTTAGATAAAACCTGTGTTGCTAACAGTTTTTTTTTCTTTTTTTAACATTTGGATTTAACCAAACATTCTGGTCAGCGTTTTTATATGAAAGCAAACACCAAAAAATAAATGGTATTAACGCTGAATGTTCTAATTATAAACTAAATACTAGTTGTTTGCACTCGTTTTCTTACAATACATTCGCCACAGAACTACACCAATGAATAACAAGAAATTAACATATTCTATTTTTCTCTCTACCTGTCTCAGGCTAGTAGAAGACATTCCTAATTTCCCGGGAGTCCTTTCTTTTGAAATTTTAATTGCTTTATATTTTATTTTATAGGTATTTATGGGCATTACCGGCAGGAGCGGCATTTCAGATTTTGCTTGGGGGGGCAAGACCCCTTGATATAAGTAAAATTTCGCGTTTTTCACTGACTTACTACTATTCTATTGATAAAATCTATATACATCTCAAACTCACGGGGGGCAAATGCCCCTCCCTGCCCCCCCCTAAATGACGCCCCTGATTACGGTTACCTACGGCCTTAATGTATGCAGGCCAGTAGTCAGGGTTATTTCATTGGGAGGGTACAGCCTTCTAATTGGAGGGCTTACAAAAACCTTTTATATATTAAAACATGTTAAACAATTTATGTTGATTTGTCACTTAGGGTGCCCGGCCCCCGTAGCTATGAGCTTCTAAGTTCGTCATGCATGAGGGGTGACGTCCCTCGCCAGGCACACTATTATGGGAAGGGGGAAGGATTAAGGTAATGGCAAAGGAGAGAGGCGGCCTGGGATCCAACTCGACATTTGCCTGGGGTGAGTGAGGAAAATACAGGAACAATCTCAATTGGAATGGCTGGCCAGAAAAAGTTGTTACACCTTTTCGACCGAGTGAACTCCCCGGGAATCGTACCTGGGGCCGCTTGCACCAAAGGAGAGAGCTTATGACCGCTGACTGACAAACTATAATCGAAATTTAAAAGCGTCCCGACTGTTTGTTAGGACAATCGTCAAATATTTTGTAGACCCTACTCTTTCTTCGCTAAAAAATCAATTCTGATTCTATATATGTACTGCATGTTATTATACATTAGTCTGTTAATTTAAGCATTTGTGATTATAGAAATATAATACTAATAATTATATTTGAACATTAAAAATCACAATACTTAAGTAGCTGATCTACTGTTAAATACGAAAGAAATTAGAAGGAACTCGGAAACGTCATTCATTTCTTGGTTTCTGAAAATTAAAAAATGAAATGAAATCTTTAAGTTTTACGTCCCACGGTTATGCCGGTTAGGCTAAAGGAGACGGTGATGATGAGTGATGAATGAAATGGTGGAATGAAGAAAGTGGGAGGAAACGGGAGAACCCCGAGAAAACCCACGCACGCGGTGTTTGTCCACCATAAAGTTCACTTGGCGGAGGCTGGGATCGAACCCGGGACCCCAATCACCAGAGGTGAACGCTCTACCACTGAGCCACCGCGGCCCATTCTGAAAATTTAATATGTACTGGTATCAACAATGGACTTTCGCTGTATAAATCCACTTCTGTGACCTTGTGGAGTAGCGTTTGAAGATGAGCGAATTCTGTGATTCTGACCTCTTCTAAGTACCTAGATTTCGCGCTTGGAGAATTTAATAACTTTTATTTATTTTTAACAGACTGGTAGGGGGAGTGTGGTGTTTTTGAGTTTTGTACTTTGAAGCGGAAAGAGGATATACGCAACTTTTTTTTTTTTTTGTCAAAAAAGTAAAGAAGCCCCTGAAGATACAACGATTCCTCAACATAAAGTAGCAGAGTCCTCTGTTCATCACGTGAGAACAACTTCTGCAGAAACCAGCAGTTCATCGACAAGCTTTTCCTCTCCGCCTTCATGTGACTCAAATGATATTGGGAACTTCTTTGGCATAAAATTGGATAATTTAGAAAAGGTGAACTTGTTAAAAAAAACGTTTGGAAGCCAGATAGTCTATATAATTTTCCCTGTGAGGAAGCACAAGGCCGAAGCGTTTTTTCCAGAGAAGATGGCTGGAAGGCTTTAGTTGGCCTACTCCCACAAGGAAAGAGGTCTGTTCTGTGCGATTTGTGTTTTGTTTACGGGAAAGGAGGCAGGTCACCAGTCTCAACTGCATTCGTGACGAAACCTTTTTACAATTTAAAGAAAGCAATAGAATCCTTCAAACAGCATGAAAGTATCAAATACCATAGATATGCAGCAGAGAATAGGGTGACAGTATGCAATTTAATTGAGGTCTGTAAGGTAGTGCGGCGGGGCGCCATCTTGGTGCCACCATACGCGGCCATCGTGGCCATCTTATCTAACTGTGGAACAAGGAAGTTCTGGAGCACATCAAGATTAGCGATGCCGGTGATGGTGCTCTCAGCAAAGAAGAATGATCCATACACCTTTACTCTGGAAACATCGCAAAACACATTCACTTTGGGGCTGTCACGAACCAGCTCCACGTGCGCATGTGGATTTTTCGTGCCCCAAATATGACAATTGTGTGTATTGACTCATCCGGAAAGCTAAAAAGTTGATTCGTCACTGAATACCGCATTGTTCAAGAATGACTCATCACCACTAATGCGATCCAACATGGTAACGCAGAATTCATGTCCAGTATGTTTATCCGCTTCACTCAGTGCTTGGACCAAGGACAATCTGTGTGGCTTCATGGATAATCTATGCAATAGACCTAAACACTGTCTAAGGGATACCAGTTTCTTGTGATGCACGTCGTGTAGATTTTCGAGGACTGCGGACAAAACTCTCCCTAACTGCTTCCACCATATCGTCAATCACGGGTGAGCGCCTTGTAGCCTTTGTGTGTTGCACAGAAAAGCATGTTTCAACAATGTCTGGTGCCATTTGTACACTGTTGATCTGCTGGGTGGTTCTTTGCCGTATTGTGTGCGAAACTTAAGCTGTACACTCGTTGCTGACTTCGTTTCTTCAAACCAAACACGCACTTAGCTCTCTTTGCACCAGTGAAAATCTTCATTTTCAACGACTGACCGGTGGCGCCGCGTGTAGCGAACTCTGCAACTACTTACTACTTGAGTCAAACTTGAAGTGTTTTGCAGTATAATGACATATAAACCAAGTCTGTATGTGATTCCAATAAAGAATTATAACTGATTGAAATTGTAAACACTATGAAGAATCACCCTGTATAGAAGTTTCATTAGCCAATTTTTTCCATTCTTATCAAGGTTCAACTTTCCGAGAACTCTGTACGGTCTGTTCGCATTCCCACTTGTCTCTTCCGTACCCCCAGTCCTTTTAATTCTTCATTCAGAGATTCATATAATGTGCTTCTCATCACAAACATCTTAAAAGATATTTCGTTCCTCACATTGCTTTCTATATATTTATTGTTTACACTTCTTATCTTCGTTAATAATACTACATAGAATTGAAAACTAGTCACCTATTGTACTTTTTTTTTTTTTTTGCTTAGATTTCTATAGTGACCCTGAGTAGCATAGTTGCTAACGCTCTCTGAAAAGCAAATATGCTAGTTTCTCCAGTTCCTATCAAATTAACATGTTCCCTAACCAATCTCTATTTCACTATTATCCTATATAGTAAATAATATCAACGAAAGAAAATTTTTGTTGAATACTTCTCCCAACTTCACTGTATTATGTATCATTTCTTGTATTCGAACTTTAAATGGTTTGTTCATGTGTAAATTTCTTCCTAGTTTTTTTTTTTAATCAAGTTTTTATTTTCAGTTCAAGAAGTTACTAGCCTTTTCTGAAATCAACGAATACTACATGCAGTTCCTTTCCTTTGCCCGAAAAGCTTTCACATACTTTATCCAATGGAAGCTAATTGCATTTTTGTGCTGTCTCCTTTCAAATTAAAACTGTTGGTTCCTTACTTCTTCCTTCAAAAATGTTAAATTCGAAACTGAATTTTTGCTGCGTGCGATGTGAAATAAGTATCTGTAATGGAAAAGCATTTCATATCACTTGCTATACATCACCCCATTCGAACAAAATCCGCACCATAAAGTGTCTGAATAGAGCATGCTGATCATACTTTAAAGGTCTCAGCGGCCACCAAGAAAAGCAGACATATGGCATGCTGTTAGTAGTGTGAAGGTTGTTGGACAACAAGACAAATGTACTAAAGTGTGGATCGCATTGTGTTTCTACGATTTCAGCACGACGTCTTCGAACGTGGCCATATACTAAGGAAACGAAAGATTGGATGGTCATTCCGTTGAACTGCTGCTCGTGACATGTCCTGTCAATTGTCTGTTAATAATATACATGATGAGAAGCAGCGAGTTCCCACGAATCGACATATCCTGATTGAGTGACGTAAGTGCTTCTGGAAAGAAGGATCGTTCGGGCCACCTAACTGATGAAACGGCGACCGCAATCACAACTACCATTGTTCCCCGAACACTAAACACAATGAGAGTATGAACACTAAATAATCAATTTCTGAATATTGATCAACCATCCTGCGTCACTTTCGCACTATTACTCCTGATATTTGATCATTGTTAAGAATGTCTTCCGTACTTATGGGAGAGGCTGCAGTAACGAGGTGAACGGAGGAAGGTGGTATTCAGCGATGAGAGTAGTTTCTACTTTAGACTCAGAGGTGGTTATGTGCGCCTATATATACCTGCAGGTGATAGCGAAAATCCAGCGTGTTTTCATTAGTCATATAGGAATCACACTTGACTTTCTAGAATTTTGTAAAAGAAGAGGGGAATAAGCTCACCTCGGGTTTACATTCAGAGGAGTATGACTAATACGGTGTGCATTCGTGATGTTAATTCTGTTCTCCGACCTTACCTCGACACTTTCTGGGATTCTATCTTCCAGAAATATATCGCGCGTCACCTTACCGCTCTGTGAACCCAGTATACTCTGTTCGGTATATGCCTTCTATTCTAGCCTGCTAGTTCTCCAAACCTAAGCCTTATCGAGCACATGTGAGGTATGGTGGAACGAACCCTGACTACCAGCTGGCTCCGATAATGATGTTCTCCCAGACAGACATAGCCTAAGCATTTAACCGGCTACGTGTCCGAACTATTGTTTGGCTGCTTGGGGTAGCTACACGTAATACTAAGATAAGTAAGCCTACTGTATGTTTGTAACATGTTCAGGATGTACCATGGATGATATGTTGGGAGCAGTACTACCTACTATGGCCGCCTTCTACGTATGTAATGTATCAACTTTGGACCATATCCGTGAATTCCTACTGTGTGTTCTTAAATGCACTTATGCCAGTGTAGTTTTATAGTCCTTGTATTCTTTAAAATTCCTCCTCTCACCTTTACGTTTGTTGTATGTTTCTTGTCTTTCTGAACTTCCCTTCTTAATTCACAGTTCAACTTTCTATACATTATCGTATATTCTTCATTACAACTTTACTCCCATAAACCCACTGTTGTTTCCCTATATTTCGAAAGTTTCTTCTATAACCCAGCTTCTTAGCTGTGCTTCGTGACCTTTGGTCACGAAGTTCGAAACGCGTAGCTACCAATTTATTTCTACGTCTATTTCCTCTCAACTCGTTTACTTTTATTTTATTTTATTTTATTTTATTTTATTTATTTATTTATTTTTTTTTTTTTTGTAAGTTCAAACGAATCTGTTTTTACTCTCATCTCTAAACTTTCCAGTACCTTAATTGTTTCCTATTTCCTTCCTGGCTATATTTTTCAGTGGGATTCAACTTCAGTCAGCACAAGATGATGATCTGACAACCTCTGCGTTTCTTTCTCACCATTGGCGTTCACCACAATTTTGTACCACACTAATAGATCACCTGCTTCAAATTTTGAAGTATCCACACACAGAGGTCATGTCTTGACACAGAAATTATATGCTTTAATACTATCCATTAATTGTAGCCTTTCTTCTCCTCTCATACCTTATTTCCATCATACTATGGCACTCAGAAGTAAAGTTTCATATAAGTAGAAACAATGTAAGTCTAGGGGGCGCGGTGGCTCAGTGGTAGAGCGTTCATCACCGGTGCTTGGGGTCCCAGGTTCGATCCCAGCTCGCGCCGTGTGGACTTTGTGGTGGACAAACACCGTGCTCGTGGGTTTTCTCGGGGTTCTCCCGTTTCCTCCCACTTTCTTCATTCCACCATTTCACTCATCTCTCATCATCACTGTCTCCTTTAGTCTAACCGGCATAACCGTGGGACGTAAAACTAAAGATTTCATTTCATTTCTTACAATGTAAGTCTAATACTGCTACTTAATAACAGATATAACACTCACTTGTTCTTCCTTTTTCTTTACTCCTTCCATATAAGTACTTGCTGCCTTACTCAAAATATTAAGGGGGAGGGGTCCTTCCCCCGTCAGAGACGCCCGTGTAGTCAGCAGCAAATTCAGCACGGGAGATCAGCAAAAGAAAAGCAAAAAAGTTACTGCGCAACAAGAAAATTGAAGATTAAAGTAGGAGTAATATGGTAAAAGAGGTTTACGAGGTTTGTTACTTACGGGGTAAAATAACTTGCGATAAGAAGTACAAACAATATGTAAAATCCAGAATAGCTCAGATGAAGAAGGCTTTCGAAGGAAAACCAAACTTTTAACTGGAGGCATTGACATAGAACGCATAGGCCGAGTTACGAATTGGTTGCTGGGGGGGGGGCAGACCTTCTGTCTGTTGGGGGGGGGCACGGTTAATACAAATCAGAATTGAAGGATCTTATAAGCAGCATTTTTGTTTTTTGTCAAAAAGTTGGGGGGCAATGCCCCCCCATAGCTCCGCCCATAATAGTACTTAAAAAAAAAAAAAAAACTGATGAAAACATATGTATGGAGTGTGGTGTTGTGTTGATGTGAGGCATGGACTGTACGAGAGGATAAACGGAGAATGGAAGCCGTCGAAAAATTTGATGGCTGGATAAGGTATCAAACGAGAGATTATTGGAAACTGTAGGAGAAAAAACGAATATGTTGAAGAACATTTCGAATGCAAAAGATGGCATGATTGGACACATGAGACATGGATTAATCACGCTATCAGTAGCGTACACAGAATTTCGTCAAAGTGTGTCGAACTACCGAGTTCATACGTTTGTATACGTATCTTAATATAGTAAATGTTTATTTCTGCATAAAATCCTGCTCAAGAGGGGATTTAAACCTAGCCCCCCCCCTTGTATATGCCAAATCACGCTATCAGTTGTGGAAGGAATAGCTAAAGAAAAAGTACTTCAGAGGAAGAATATCCATGCTTTCATGTCCCGCTCGGTTGAATGGAGATGAATTCACATTTGTTTCGTCGGACCAGATCACTCCCAGAACGATTGGTACTTGTCTAGGCGATATTCGACAAACTACAGAACTGTCGGTCACAAAATATCAAATTTCACCAGATTTTTATAAACGTGATTCTGATGGGTTGCATCAGGATTGCCAGGAAATCTCTTCTTAATCCAGGGTTGCCAAGTAATTGTTTCTCTTGAGAGAGCGAGCTCCCACCGTTAATGATTTGAATGTCATTTTAAGAGCGACGTCATTTAGGGAAGGCAAGGAGCAATAGCCCTCCTGAGTTTTGAGAAACATATATACAGGGTGACCGCGTGACTATGTTACAAAATTTAACGGATGATTCCTGACACGGAAACAAGAAAAAAAGTTCAAATAAACTTTTGTCCAACGTACATAATTTCGGAGCTACAAGGTGCCGAAAGCGTGGGAAAATGACATTCAAAGCTCTATAGTTCGACTATGGTGAATGATAGAGCTAATGCGGCATGGTCACGTCAAAGACACCGAAGCTGCTGTATTCAAAAATGCTTAGGTCGAGATCGTGCCATTTGTGCACAAGAGATTCCCCAAAGGAGCGTAGGGATTCCCGGATAATCTGTCAAGAAAGATCGGTCGAAAAGGATACGGATGAATAGCTGTCCCAACTGCCAGCAATAATGCGTCTGTACCAAGTCGATATCTCGCACAAGCACAAAATGGCGAACAGTTTTATACGTGCCATGTGTGGTTGCATAACGCGCACTAAATAATAGTGGGAAAATATGAAGGGAAAATGTGAATAAATTGGTACAAATGGTAAATACATGATAGTACACTGTCCTGTTCATTGTACGTATAGACGCGTTTAATAAAGGTAATAGTCATGAAACGTACTAAAATGTTGTACAAACATCACACTAACATTGTTTTCTTCCATGTAGTTTTGTCATTGAAAACAAATAAACAAAACAGCGAAACAACCATAATGCAAAAGAGGTTGTTTCCAAAAAACAAAAGTCACAAGAAAGGGAATAATATCTTTAATCAACATTTTACAACAGGATTGAATGCAGCCAAGAACATCATCCATTACCTGTAAACGAGACAAATCTCCCAATTATCCTACAATAGGTGATGGACATAGCGTCCCTCTACTTCAACACAGGCGTTACAGCGTCGCAGTAAGTTCTGACGCATCCGCTGTAACAACCCAGGAGCTGTTCTTATAGTATCACAGGCAGCGAGTATTCGTGCTAATAGTTCTTCTGCGTTGTCTATAGGCGTTTCATAGACAAGTGTTTTGACATGACCCCACAAGAAAAAATCAAGTGGAGGCAAATCTGGGGAACGTGCAGGCCAATTACAAGGACCGCCTCTTCCAATCCATCTGTCACATTTGCTCTTCGTATGTAATTTTGATGTTGCTCTATGTGTTGTGATCTCATTTCTTTGTGACAAGATGCCGTACTGCGTTCTGATGCCCGGTGAAACTGAGGTGGTGATTGCCCTCTTTAAAGCTGGTTAAAAAAAAAAAATTAAAAATCCAAGGATATCTTTAGGCAAACGGGTCTGAAACTGAGAACAGTACAACGTTTGGTGAAACGTTTTAAGGAGGAAGGAGAAGTCAAAATGCCCCGTCCAAAACCAAAGTCTGGTAGACCTAGAAAAGTGTCTCAAAAGAACGCTAAAGATCACGAAAAGGTAGCTGCAGAAGCAACCTTCTTTAACAGCTAGGGAATGAAAAGAAAACAATCCTGCTTTGTTTGGTAATGTGTCCCTACGGACGGTGCAGAAGAAAATTCATAACAACTTAGGGCTACGAAGTTACAGAGCTCACCGGAAACGCCTTCTTACAGAGGATCATCGTAAGAAAAGACTGGCTTTCTGTAAAAAAAAAAAAAAAAAAAAAAAAAAATATGATGCTTGGACTGTTAATGACTGAAAAAAAAGTTGTGGACTGATGAAGCCACGTTTTTTGTTAGTGGCACTGGCTGCTAGCGAATATACCGTCTTCCTGGTGACGATCTTACCCTTCCTCAGCACACATGTCCATCTGTAAAACACCCTGCCACCATCATGGTCTTGGGTGGGTTAGTTACTCTCTCTAGAAACCAGACAATGAATCAGTTTGTCTATTTTGAGCTAGCTATTAAACGATGTATTGGAACCGTCCTTTGCAAAAAAAAAAAAAAAAAAAAAGAAATCCTTTTTACGCAATATGAACTCTTAGTCATATAGCCAAATGTGTGGTATCTTGGCTTAAATATGCTCATGTCCCATTTTTTTTTAAGATTGGCCAGGGTACAGTCCAGTCTTAAACACCACAAACAACGTATGGTCTGTCATGAAGAGACGTTTACAGGGTATGGACATCTCTACATTGCATTTGCCGGAAGCTGCCATCAGGGAAGTTTGGGACAATTAGCCACTTGTTACCCTCCAAACTCTCGTTTTGAGTGTTCCAGAGCGACTGAAAACATGCAAGAAGACGAAAGGAGGTCCAACAAAATACTGACTATCCGATAAGTATTCTAACCTTTATTTTGTGGTGTGTTCGGTGTCTTTTTATTTGTGGTTCTAGCTTTCACTTGTGTTTCGTCAATACTTTCCGCGCGAACTGTATATACAGGGTGTTAATGAACTATACCGACAAACTGCAAAAGGCGATTCCTCACATCAAAATAAGAGAAAAAGTTCATATGGACAATGGCGAAAAGTGCATAGTTTCAGAGCTAGGGCTGTCCAAAATCGCGAAAAAGCCAAATTCTAATAGGCCCTATTTCGAATTCCGGAAACTGTGGATAGTGGTTCTTATTAGCGTAAAGGAAGCCACGCATATACAATCCAAAAGTGCGTATTTCATCAATTGTCAATAGGTGTAGAGAGTATTCCCTACAAGGTTTAATTCTCGGATATGTTTTCAATAGAGTTTTCAGATTTCAAGAAGGGTTAAAAGTAGGCAAGAGGTAAACTTTGCGCGAGGCTAATGGCACCAAAAGAAATATACATACCTAACTGACATTCGAATCAAGGATCCCTAGCTTCGGAGTGCAGCCAGCTAGCAAGGCTGGGATGAAATCTTAAGTGCCGACAACAATGCTGAAATTAATAATAGTTATGTCAGGTATGAAAGGAAAAAGTGTTTATTAATGCTTGATATTTTACCTGTAATTTGAAAGGTTTAGAATTTATCAATGTCGCCCCATAGGAGAGGAGATGAATACTACTAGATGTTAACATGACTTAAAAAAAAAAGAAAAAAGGATTCAAACCTTTAGCCGTTGAGCAGTCCACTCCGATCCATTTTTTCTCTTCTTTTTAGCTCACCCTATAAGAACGGACGGGCTAAAGTAACGGCTCGCGCCGTGTGTGTGTGTGTCTGTGCCATGCAAAGGGCACCAGATAGAGCGATGGGCTTTTGCATGCACTAACATTGTAAGTCAGTGCCACAGAAAACAGAACTGGCACGGTAAAAGTTGTCAGTCGCACCATTTCAACATGGTGGCCAAAAGAAAATGGAGGCAAAGGTGAAAGTGACGAAGTATAATCATGGTAGTAATATTCTAAACTGATGAACCGAATCGAGTGATTCTTTACACGATTACTGACCTTAAGCCACATACAGGTTACAGGTTTATAATTTCATGGGGGACGGGATCCGGCGGGTGCCAAAACGAATGTTCGAAAACGGCAAAAATGAGATTTCTACTGCGAATCGTCTTATCGGAGGGAGGAATGAGTTCGATTACTACGTACGTGATCAAAGGTATTTCAAGATGGCGGCAAAATGGACATTTTTGTCATAGAAAGGCGCGCTAAAAATAGAAGGGCGGTCTCAAGTCCCGATTTCTAATCGTTACGTATTACTGCAGTACGTGATCATAGCAGGAATGGCAAAATGGCAGCAGAAAAGAAAATGGAGGGCAACAAGTTGGTGGTAAAAAACGAAAAAGGCGAACACTGGCGAGTCTGGATTTTTTTTTCAGTGACATGCAGCAAATATTTGATGGAAAGAGATCTTTAGTAATGTAATGAAGTTTAGTTTGCTATTACCATTGCAGTATTCCTATTACCTTTTCTGATTGTAGTTAAAATTTAATTGGGTTGAATAATTTTGAACTATACTAAAACATATCAATAATTTGGTATAAAATCTACCTACTTCACATAATCTACATAATAACATAAGTCTACTATGAAGAAAGAAAAAAGGCTGAAATATACTACTGAAACGTATTAAACGTCAGGTCCAAAAATTGACAGTAAAAGATTATAGTGATAATAGTAATAGAAGTAGTAGTAGTATTGAGTAAGCCGTAATATTAATAATAGTCATAACATCATGAATACGCTCAAAGTAAGAACAAATACTCGAATTCAATGGAGTTTCCCTTGTCGTAAGATAACCAAAAACAACGGGTGTATGATGAAAGCAAAGAGGAACATTTTAAAGTAAGTTCTATCAAAATCGTACAATCTGTTCGAAAGTTATCGTCGGACATCATATACAAACAGACAGTGCGATCTATAGGGAGCTTCGCACCCAAAATTCCGAAAGTGTGTTTCAATGATACTCGAAGTTCAGGTATTACACGAAATTTAGACAATCTTAAATACTCGAAGGGTTTCAAGTACTGGATAATAAATTCTTAAAACCGAAGTTCGATAGTCTTCAACCTTATCGAACTTCCTTACCTCTACCTATATCAGAAGCTGTCTCCATCCAGAACTTTAATTCAAAACCTCGAAACCAGATACAAAATTTTCCTTTTTCTGCCTACCCTGTTGTTGACGCAATCGGTGAAGTGGCAGTTTGTAGACTAAAGGGGAGTTATGCAGAGTCGTTTTGACGTATGATTAGCGTCATACTAAATGCCTGACTACTGCAGGTAACATGTTAGTCGAACTCTTTAGTATGGCACTAATCAGGGATCAGAACGACTCTGCATAAAGCCCATGATGTCTTGGATTTCAATCCTGTTCGGGTGATGCATGTTTTATCTTCCTTTCTCCGTCTCTCTCTCTCCCTTCCCTGATAGACTACTTAATCCTTGTACACACATAAACATTGGTCTTAAAGACATGTGGGTAGAAACTCTTCTTTCACTTCATTTCATGGGAGGCAACTTTAAAAATGAACACCCTGCGTATATGTAGTACTTACGTAGGCCTACACCTACGATAACATCGATTGCATTGTTTCTTCCAGATCTTTCAGTATTTGCTGCTTTCAAACAATTCGAGTCTCTCAAACTCGTTGAATGTTTCTAACATTTCGAGTGTCTCAAACGTTTTGAGAGTCTCAAACATTTCGAGAGTCTCAAAAGTTCGATAATTCGATAGAATTAAAATTCTTTATCGACGAAACGGTTTTGAAATTTTATTGAATTGTTATCGATTACTCGATTATCGGAACATTCCTAGCTGCGAGTGCCTATTGTTGTAAAGAGCACCTTGTAGAGTGAAAGTGTAGTGTGCGCGGTTGAAATGAAACTTGGATTTTCTGTTCCGGATCGGTTCTGTTTCAAACTTGGGGATTCAGCGAAAGAGACCCATGGAATGCTGGCAACAGTTTACATAGAACGTGCCATCATCTTGAAGTATGTTACTGAGCGGTTTAAACGTTTCCGAGAAGGGGTATGTATGAAAGACGCCCCGAACTGGCCGGTCTGCAAGTGCACGCACCCCGGACAACTATAAAAAAAAATGTGAAGGAACTTTTGGCCCAGAAAGTACGTATGATAGCGGAGGAAGTGGGAATCGGTCGTGAAACAGTTCACGTCATAGTGACCCAGGATTGATTTGGTTAAACGCAATCTTTGTTTCATACTCGTACTCCACACTTTAACGCCGGAACAAGTGCAATATCTGCGTGAAATGCCGGGCTAAACAATACCTTTATTGTAATATATATATATATATATATATATATATATATATATATATATATATATATATATATATATATATATTAACATGTAACAGTTTCGCCAACTATCCACTTTGGCTTCATCAGGCACACTAGAGTGTCTGATGAAGCTAAAGTGGATAGTTGATGAAACTGTTACACGTAAAAATATTTCTTACAATAGACGTATTGTTTTGCTCAGCGAGTAGTTTATACCAGATTTAGGTATGTTAAAAGTAAAGCTTGCACAATGGAAAATGTTACAGTTAAATGCCGTTACATACGTGGAAATACCGAAACATCTGTTGCAAGAGGTCAAGTGAATACGCGCCCAGTACGCCAAGCAGGGCGACTGGAGAATGCCCGGACACACACGCTGGCTTTCCTTTCTGATATAGCAGTACCTGACCAACAGGGGAGTTTTCGCGATGCTCGTTAGCATACACAAAAATCAACTGGTAAGAGGTTAGGCAATCTGGGCGGCCATTCTAAAGGGCCATGGTGATTAATCTGGGAATTCTGCATCGATCAATTGACGAAAACAAATACTATAGTTAGGAGGAGCTCCATCATGTTGAAAATGACACAGAAAATTGCTTTCTGGATACAGAAGAGAAAGAAACATTTTCCTGCAGGAAAGTCAGGTACCTCTGCATCGTTAAGGTAATTCCTATGAAAAGTGGACCAATGATGCAGGCCATTACCTTTGCAAGACTATGTTTCTAGCTCTTCGGTCAATTCAGTTCGAATAACTATCACTTCAGTTTCTTCAATTACTCGATTAACCTCCCTATAACAGGAATAGAACTCATCGTTCAACAATATGGCACTTATAAACAAGAGATCAAGAGTGTGTTGTTTCGTAGCCCACTTGCATTACTCTACTTATCGATATGGATATATAATAATTGTTTAGTCTGTGTTCTATATGCAGCCTATAAGGATGCCAGTGATTGGTATGCATTATCGGAACAATGGAAGACTAATTAATACTACTTTGCAATGAGACGTAGACGAGTAATGCGTTTGGAACTCTTCACAAACGATGCTGGAACCGTTATTTCCATCTCATTGGTTGCAGTCTTTGGCGCTACTACGTGCTCTACTACAGTTTCTTGGAATTTGGCGACCGAGCGATGCAATACTTGATGTCTGTCTGAGTGTCGTCTGTTGTAGTCCTAAGTAATGTCTCTTGAACTAAAATATGTTCTTCGGATATTAGGATGGTATCTATATTCTGTTCCTTTATCAGTGGGATCTTAGATCACCTGCAATAAGAAGAGATTCTGTCAGTAACAATGAGACTTTTCAGATTTTCATTGTGCATAACGTGCAAACTACGAGTATACAAGATATGATACAATTACACCTTGGGCTTCCTGACTTCACACCTGTGTTACTTAATATACGATATCTCTTTTCGTATTATGAATTTCACACTTGCATTCAGGATAGCAGCCATGTGCCATATTCGTTGGGTCCTTTTTTCTCAGATTTTACGTTTTAATATCTTGTTTCAAAATAGAAGATGTCCAAAGACTTTCGAGTTTTGACTTTTAAGATGTATGGTTATCAAAATAATGAAAGCACATGTGGTCAGCAACACTTAAGATTTCAAGAGGTAAAATTATGATTGCCTGTTCAGAGCCTGGCTCTTGTTAATGAGGTGTCAGGTCATCGTCTGTAGTATGTCAGGCGGGGTAGAACGCAGGGTTGGAGCGAGGAAACACTGGTGATGCGAAACGGGAAAGTTGTTTGAGTTTTAATGAAGTCAAATTGTAGGAGCATAATTAGTGGCGCAGGTGTATCTAAGGTTGTAGTTTTCTAGGTATTGGGAAGAACATTGTCCACGGAGGTGACTGCCTACACAGTTCAACCATTACAAAATAACATTGGCTAAGAGTAATAGTGACCGAAAGAGAAGCCTCAGTGAAGGGATTGCTGAATACTGAAGAGGATTGTCACTGAGAAACGTAGAGCGAATGGGGCATAATTGACTGTGGAAATCAATCAGCATGTGGAACAGCCTATTGCTCCTATCACAGTCGGGTATCAGTTGCATAAAGTGAACATGCGAAGTCAGATTACCATTTCCAAACTGCTGATCACTGTCAATAGTGCTTTAGCGTGGCGGACATGCTGCCAAAATATTTATAATGAACTGCTTATAATTAGAAACGAGAAATATGGCCTGATGAGTTCTCTTTTATCTTATTTCTACCACAGGCCATGTTTATGGGTGGCGGACGCACAAATAAGCTTATGTTTCGAACTCTCTTATCATTACCGTGAACATGGCGGCTTGGGTCGTATGGTGCTGTGGGTTGTAATTGCCTAATATTCTGTTCCTTTGTGATTACGCTCACAGAACATATTACTGCAGCTGATTATGTGGACATTTTAGGCTATTGCATGCATCTTATGACAGATGTTATTTCAAGCCGCCCAATCGCCAGACCTCAACATTATTGAACTCTTGTGGTCAGTTCTGAGACAAGTATTCTGCTCTATGGATTTGAGTGCTGGAAGGCATGAGCAATGGTACAACATACTATAGAAAACCTGTCGATTTAAAAGGGTTGTTCATTTAATTCCCAGGTTGATACAATGAAATGAAATCTTTCATTTTAATGTCCCACGATTATGCCTTTTAAGCTAAGGGAGACGATGATTAAGGCAAGTGAATGATGATGGAAGAATTGGTGAAATGAGAATGTTGGAGGAAACGGGAATACCCCGTGAAAACCCACGGACACGATGTTGTCAACCACAAGCTTGTCCACCACTTGGCCTACCAGAGGTAAGCGCTTTTCCACTGAGCTACCCTGTGCCCCTCCCACATGATGTTTAAAATATCGTATTGACGACTCACTATCTATTTGTGCTTGTCCCCTAGTACTTTTCTACTGCATCTAAATGCTGACTCCAGCGTTGTCACCATTACTGAAAGCAGTCATGGATCGCTTGTTAAGAAATGCGCCACAGTTCCCTCGTCGTGTCCGTCAGTTACTGGTAGCCTAGCCAGGATATGTGTTTGGGGGGGCCCAAGTGCTGTTATAGGTACATATAGAAACATTACAAACAAAGAAATATATAAACATAAAAATATATAAAAAAAATTACAAACGTCAAAGTACTAAAGTACATTGTTGGATCTCTTTTGGGGGGGGGGCTCTGGAACCCCTTCCCTACGCCACTGCGTCAGTATAATGTCAAACCTTTTCCCTTTTCAGAAAGATTTCAGGGCAAAGAATAGGAAACAAGTGACATGGAGATAGATCTCACGAGTAAGAGGGTGGTACGATGTGGATATTTTTTTTGACAAAAAGTCAGAAGACACTTTTTGAAGTGAGTACGGAACATTGTGATGGTTCAAACACCACTTTTCAGATGACTACTTGTCCGCAATGGAATCACGCAACTATTAAACGCAATTCGCAACGCGCTGTGTAGACGTCCTTATTGGCAGTTTGACTATGTGGATCAAATTTGTGATGCGTGGCTCTGAACTTATTAAAAAAAAAAAAAAAAAAAAAAAAAAAAAAAACAGGATCCTTAGCAATTTCACCCGGAATCGGATTTGTCTACCCTTTTCGTTCTCAGGGATCCAGGTGACTTCCATTTGATGATATTAACTGGGTATCTGAGTCATATTCGTAAACTAATGGTGATACTGTCAGGAATGTCGGATCATTGGTTACTGTTTCCTCCAGTTCCGTGCTGATGACTCTTATCTTCTGGTTAGGTTAGGTTAGGTAGGTAAAAAACCATCGGCACGAATTTCACTGATACACGTATATACTTAGATCTTCTTGTAAGATTTGGTGACATGGACTGATGAAAATGTTTAACTATCCGCAATTTTACAAAATGTCAGTTGGCTATAGGACGGGCATAAGTCCACTAAGCTGGATATTTTTTCCTCATTGCGAATGATGGACTTTCGACCAGGATGGGGATCAATCTCTATGGATATTGTCCAAGTTTAGAAACGTGCGAACCACTCTAAGGCGACTGCGCGACTCATTGGTGCATCACCGAATGGTACTTGCTTCTTTTCGTTCGTCTCTATAAGCGATTTTTCAAGTTTAATACAAAATTTAACACAGATTCGCTGTTCAGTTCGATCATTCATTTCACTATCTTAAACGAAACGAACAGTACACCACACGTAATCACGTTTCAGTTGACATGCCTAAGCTCAGGTGAGCGATAACACTGCGACCAGTCTTGGGAAGTAACGTAACGCAAGTAACGCGTTACATTTTTTCCAAAGTAACTGTAACGGTAACGCGTTACAAATTTTTAAGTAACGTACCTAGTTTGCGGTACTTTTTTCGCGTTACATTTCGGATGAGTAACTATGATACAATATATGTATATATTCTTTCCGGAAACAAATGTTTCTTTCCTGTAAGTAAATTTCTCAGAATGAAACAATCGAGCATGAACTACGTATGTCAGTGACCGACAGTCAGTGTTGCCAATTTAGCGACTTTGTCGCTAGAACTAACGACTTTTGAAAGTGTCTAACGACAAAAACTTTTATTTAGCGCCTAGCGACAAATCTAGCGACATTTAGGAATTCAAATATTTTGTTCTATATTTATATTAAAGATTCCAAAATTTTGCAGTTTGCGATACTAATAATTACTTTTACACACTCGGTTGCACTACTGCTATGAGCGACTTACTTCGTTGGATTCATTGCTGCTATGAGGATTACCCTTCTTCACTGCGGTTCCGAAATCCGGGAATTTCCCGTATCTAACTAGTTGCGTAATGGCTGGTAACCTCTTACATTGCACAGTGCGTATAGTGACAGTGACGTTGGAGAACGTTGTGTTTTTCTGGTTCAGTGTAGTGCGTGTGATTTATATATTAATTTAACTGCGGTTATTCTTAATATAAAATATACAGAAATTTCGTGGGGTGAGTTCGGTGAAGTGTGAAAGCAACATGAATTTTCCAACCCACCCCCAATCGTACACATCCCCTCTATAAGAGGGTAATGGGAAAAAGTGATCCAAAATCTTAAGTATTTGCAACCTTTTAATGCTATATTTATTAATTTTGTATTCTTCATAGCGCATAGTGCAGTGGTTTCGTCAAGATGGTCATTTTTTAAAAAGGAAAATACTCGAGTCTTCCATTGCACATGGAAAATATTTATATTATTTTAATTCCTTTGTAAAATTATATAGCGACTTGGCAGGCGGCGTTTAGCAACTTCTAACGACTTTAGAGTACTAAGCTAGCGACATTTCACACTCGCGTGTTGGCAACAGTGCCGACAGCCACCGACACACAGAGAAACAGATAAGTTCGTAGTGCCACTTGCTGTTTTTGGAAGATGAGGACAGCCTCAGGGAAATCACGTGTACCACAGCCTTGCGTGTACTGATTGCAAGCACCTGGAAGATTTTGTCGTAGATTTTGACAGCTTCAAATCAATACATTCAGTGAGTGAACTAGGAGTGCAATGATACCGGTAGTCTATTTTACTTTGATTGGTGGTGTTTTTATAAAGATGGAGAACGAAAATATTTTACCGGTCGAACATTTGAAAGAATACTTTTTTCTTAAGAGCTGAGGATGATGGTGGATGTTTAAAAGTAAAGTGTCTGAAGTGCCCCGACGGAAAATATCAACAACTAGGGTGCCATAATTAACGATATACAGTAAGGGGCACAGGGTTAATATGAATAAACTGTTCTGATGAGCAGCAGGCACGTAGCCAAGGGGTGGGTCCGGGGGGTCCGGACCCCCCCTTCGAGACCAGAAATAAAAAAATAAGGAAGGATAAAACAAAAAGAAACGAGAAATAGGAAGAGTCAGTTAAAAAGCTAAAAATAAAAATAATTTTTCATCATCGCTTCTCTGTACTATTAAACATGTTATTTCAGAAACGGTTTTCAATTGCTCCTTTGGAACTTGTCATTTGGCACAGACAGTATTTGACAGATATTAAAAACAAAATGTTATGTGGATGAAAGTTCCGTTAACATTTGATTCAATAGAGAAAGGAGCGCGAGTATTGTAAAATATTTTACAAGACATTATTGGATACGTACTTTTTTTAAATAGTTGAGGTCATAATGAAAGGAAAATGGTTATATTTGGATGAACAGAAGAAGGAACGTAGATATTGTAAAATCTTTTTAAATCTTTTTAATATTCTTTTATTCGACATTTCTTCATAGTTTGTTACTAAAATATTTACTATCATGTCCTCATTTTATTGTCCTCACAAACCGATATGTGTTGTTAGTAAACTAGTGATCAAGCGCCTTGGGTGATAACCACAATATTTCATATCACACTGCCCCCCCCCATTACGAAATCCTGACTAAACGAACCAGTATATGTTACCAGTAAAATAGTTTAGAATAATCGAACTCTGGTGTGGATAACCCCAATATTTCATGTCTCGGACCCCCCCCTATTACGAAATCCTGGCTACGTGCCTGTGAGCAGGCCTACTTTATTAAGTTTCACTAGAAAATAGTTTGCTGATGGTATGGAATATTGGAGTTCTTTCAGATCAGTTTGCTTATCCTAGAGTCCCGTTGATTATAGAGTTTGAAACTAGCTTTAAAAAGCATGTATCGATTTTAGAGTAACTGGCAAGTTTTGATTCACCCCCAGTTCATGTGTTCTCATTTTATTAGTTGTAGTATAATGTTTCTCTATATTCTGTATTTTTAATTTTACATAACAACATTGTTATTATTAGTTTAGCAGAATAATAATAAGCAACCATATTTTCTAACGCATAAGGATGGCACGAGTCAAGATAAAACTCGACTCGACTCGAATTTAAGTCGAGTTTCGAGTCAAGTCAAAGGTAATATTCTCGAGTCGAGTTCCGAGCCGATTCAGTTTTTCGCGTCGAGTTTCGAGTCCAATCGAGTTTGATAAATGGCTCGTTCGGTTTAACTCGTCTTGAAATCATGGCTTGATTACATTGGAAAGCGAAAGCAATAAGAAATGTAAGCTAAGCAGTAATATGGAATACTTTTAGTGTTGCTCACGAAAGGGGACACTGCTCGCATCTCGTCTCGTCTCGATAGCGAGAAAACATGAGATTTTTTAATAACAAGCTCAGCTCCGCTCGGCTCACTTGAGAAATGGCTCGAGCCGGTTCGCTTGTGGTGAACCATCGACTCGAGCTGGCTTGGTTGGGATGAGCCATCTGCTCGGTTCGGCTCAACTAAGCCGAGGGCTCTAGCCGAGTCGGTTGGGTGAGCTGTTGGCTCGGCTCACTTCTCGGTTTTGGTCGATAGTGAATGAGCTGTGAGCTGAGTTGCTCGAGTCGTTGACAATTCTAAACCCGGACCGAGCAGTTTTGAAGATATTTGGCCAGTGCCCTATAACTTTTAACAGTGTTTGGCTCGAGCTCGAATACGCCTATCTTTCATGTTTATGTACAGTGTTATAATAATAATAATAATAATAATAATAATAATAATAATAATAATAATAATAATAAAAGTTGTAGTAATAGTAGTGTCATTGATAATAATTTTATTGTCTATGTAATATACTTGAAGAGAGTACTCGAAACTACACACTGGATTTGGCTCAACTCGACTCGAAACTCGACCCCAGTTCGAGTCGAGTTGGAAGAAATTTTTCGAGCTGAGTTCTCGGGTAAAACTCAAAGAAAACTCGCTCGAACTCGCTCGTGCCCATCCCTACGAGTAACGTAGTATGGCATTTTATCAATGTTACATTATATGAAAATGTTCATATAACAAGTAAAAATTTGTCCTTGCATTTAGATAAAGCGATTCAGAAGTGCAATAATAATAATAATAATAATAATAATAATAATAATAATAATAATAATAATAATAATAATAATAATAATAATAGCTGTAGTAATAGTAGTACGGAAAATTGAAGTAATATTTTTTTTTTCACATATTTAAAGTTTCGGACCTAAAAGTAACGCGTTAGTAACGCGTTACTTTCGAAGTAAAGTAACAGTTACTTTTTGGGGGCAAGTAACGTGTTACTAACGCGTTACATTTTAAGAGAAAGTAAAGTAACTTGTAACGCGTTACATTTTTATAAGTAACTTACCCAACACTGACTGCGACGTCATCATATGATGTTACCACATATACCTAAGATGAGGATTTCGAACAACAATTAATACTACTTGAGAAAAATGTGGGAATTAAATGAACAATCCGTGTATATGCCTCCACTCCAAAGCGAATCAAAACTGTTCTGCAACGTAATAGTAGTCCTACGCAGTATTACTCGTCTGAAGATTTTTAGCGAAGTAAAATTTTGATGACAATAATGATATTCCTGAAATGGGATTTAATCAAATTTTGAATTATTAGGACCATGCAGCGGATCGGTCTGTCCGTCTGTTACTGCACACTATAACTCTTGAACGAAAGTACATTTTTAAATCCTGTTTGAGGGATTATCTCGGTCGATTTGGTTAATTCAATCATTGACTAACCTCTACATGGATAAACGTGGCTTTAATGCTAGTTATCCATACCACATACGTGGATAATGTGAGTTTTGCGTAATCTGCTTACTGTATTTAGAAGAATTTATTTCCTCTGGCACCGAATTTAGATTCTTTTGCAGAAAATACTTTTGGATTTGAGTTTAGCGTCCTGTTCAGCAGCGAGGCTATATGAGTTGAGTTGAGTTGATTTTAGAATACCGTCCCTTTCAGCAGCAAGGCTATATGAGACGTGGACCTACTGATTAACGTGAAATCCGAACCACATGAGCTCCCGCCGGGAATCGAACCCGGGTCTCCCGCTCCAAAGACACGTACGCTATCCATGTAGCTGTGTGAGAGCTCCACGAAAATACATAGGAGGAAGGCAGATGCAAATAAAATACAACGAGCAGCAAACTCATACATAAAATATGTTAACTAAAAATACAAACATTGAACAATTATTATCAAGAAATAAATATGTTAGTGTACACATGTGTATAAATATACGATAACTGTGTAGCGACATGACAGCTTTATATACGAATAATTTTTCGCTCCATATCTTTTAAATTTCTTTGACTTCAGTTTTTGTGTTTAAGTAGATGTCAGATGACGCTATTATTCTGCAGTTTCTTTGCTAATGTAGCGTGTTCTTGTCTTTTTTTCTCGCTTGTTTTATAGTAATTGTAGTTAATGGAACGAGGTGTTCTTTAGGTGGGGTCCACAATGTGTTGTCTTTTTCTCAGCTGAACTCCACATAACGAAGGGAATGAAAAATTAACATCACGTGCACACTGGAGAGAAGCGCGGCTTGGAAGAGCATAGTTACAGTAAATCAATTTAAGCATTGCGTTCTTCTCATGATAATGTAATAAGTTATGTTCACGATATACTATGGATTGCGAAGCACAAGATTGGAACACTAAAGTAGTCACGATAGTGTATTACATTTATTAATATTAAAAATGAAAAAAAAAGGATAACTGCATTGAAAAGGTGGAGTACCGGTAGAGTAGTGGCATCTTATTAGAATCAAGGGTTCTAATAGTCTGATCCCTCCCTCAAGAATACCTTTTCTTTCCTTACAAAGATTGAGAACTCATTAAAAGGGCAAACGTCATTACACACATGCTTAAAAAAAAAAAAAAAAAAAAAAAACTCTATAGCCTCAAATGAATTTTATCTGAAGATCGGATTGGTTCCAGAAATTCTAGTAAGATGAGAAATGAAAAGTAAATTATGTTATTTTTGTTTAACAATAACAGTAAATATTTTCATACGTTTAATGGTTAAAGCAAGATTAGATATTTCGAGTTTTATGACAAAGATTGTACATATACTAAAAAATGCGTGTTTCTAAAGCTGCCACGTTTAATGTTTCTTAAAAGTGGTAAAAGTTCACAGACAATTCATCGCCAAACCGAAGATAGCTGTTTCAAAAGTTGCACGGTATACTTTCATACATGCATATGAAAGAAAAACATATAGCATATTTCCTGCTACGTCTCGGATAGCCTTAGTGCTGGAAAGGGGCCTCAAAGTTCTACTCAAATAACCATAAATGTTTCTGTGGATAGTACAGGGTGGTCCATAAGTCTTAGTACAGTGGATTATTTTGGAAACAAACATGATAAAGCAAATCTGACTAGCGGAAGGCGGACTTGGGTAAAGAAGCTACCGATTGATGCATGCGTGGTGAATGGCGGCCATCTTGGATTCAGATTATTCTTTTCAAATAGAAGGGTAGGCATGTGATACATTAATTAACACTGTTTTTTTTTTTCAGGGGAATGCAGTCCCGCAAGCAGAAATGCGTCATCATGTCCCGTTGCAAAGTTATGACGCCCCAAAGTTGACGGTCGTCTGTTTCCTTGCAGGAAGAGCGACATGGCACTAACGCTGCAAGAAAGGCGTGATGCCCCAAATTTAACATATTTTCTTTTCGTTGCAGGTAGAGCGAGATGGCACTGACGAAGCAGGAAAGAATTGAGATCATCTTAATGTCTGGGAAAAGAAGCAGTCGTGTGATTGCCCACGACTTCAGCATGCGCCACCCCGAACTTGGTTTTGTTTCCACAGAAGATCCCACTTTATATGTCGCGAAAGCAAAACGACCCCGTATTTTTCTCGTGTCATTTCAACAAAGGCATAAATACTAACCATATACAAGTAACTTCGAGGAAACCTGCATGTGACTTGAGTAGAAATGTAAGGAAATCAATTTTTTTTGGAGGGATGGAGTTTTTTTCACGAAAAGCCTTCCTTCGTAAAAAAATATCTAACGGAAATTTTTCCGTTTTCTTTGCTTTTCTTGATTTTTCCGAAGTATATTTTACCATTAACAAGGACACTGTATAAAAGTTCTGTGAATCCTTACTTTGATTCGGAGCTATTTATCTTGAATGATTTTCACAATGGCATTGCGTTGTTTATCCGCAAGTTAAAGTTATATACCAATATCCACCTAACTTATTATAATTATGATTTTATAATTCTATCAGTTACAGCTTATCATTTTGGTTTGTTAAGTTACCTAAGTTCAAATTTACAGATGACATAAACAACCCTAATTTCAGCAAAGAAACATACACATGTAGATTAAAAGTCGCATAGGGAAAGGTCGTCTGGTATCGGACAGCGGGCGGTATCGGACAGCGGGCGGTATCGGACAAAAGCAGTTTTCGTTATTTCCTGCTTAAAACAGCACGTGTCAAGTATACAATGAGTTGATCGGAATGAACTAGCCAAATCCGCGCCATAGTGGATTTGTTCAATGAAAGGTGTGATTCGTGCCGTGATCAGGTGCACGGAGATAGATTTGTGTGGCTGCAACTTGTCACAAAGTAACTGTATTGATATATTTTTGCGATCACAGCATTTATTGGGTTGTATATAGTACAATTTAGGCGTATAGTTGCATTCGTGTTGTTACAAGCCGGTAGATAGCCATTCATAAGTTGCAAGTCGTTCGGCTGGTATCGGACAAAGTGGAATCGGGTGGTATCGGACAAAATACTGGTAAATCAAGTTGAGGTGTTTTTAATGTTTCTGGCTTCTTCAGGAAACCATGGAGAGAATACGTGGCAATTGGAATGAAAATATGGAGTTGAACATGGACAAAGTTAGTTCCAAAGAAGTGCGTGCGGGCCAGTGCTAGATATGATGTTCCTAAAAATACATTGGAAAATCGTGCCAAAAAAAAAAAAAAAAAAATAAATAAATAAACTGTTGAAAGGGAAGGAGGCAACAGTTAAGCCTTGCTGTTTGGATAACAATGACACGTTTAATAGAACATTTGATCGTGATCAAGAAGAAATACCATAAATCATCTAAAGTCTTTAAATAGTCAACTAATGCCACTAAGCAAACAATAATTTTCGAGAGCAACTTACAAACTTCCTGAAAAACTAAACATCATAATCAGCGCAAGGTGACCAGAAATTTCACTTGCGAAAACGGGACGCATACGAATCGGCTACGGGGGGAGGGGATATCTGACTTCCAGATTGCAGTTTGGGACTCAGCAGTGTTCTCAATTTACAAAATACACAAGTAAGAGTGATACCACACCGTTTCTAACTTTACGTGTACCACACAACAAATAATGCTTCCCGATTGCAAATTCCACCCACCAATTCTTTTAACTAGTTGAACACTCAGAATTCCCACTCAATTCCCACTTGAACCACGAACACTCAATTCCCATTTGAAAATTCAGAAGTTCTAGACACGCCTGAACCTTGGCAACGAGTGTTGGTACGGAAGAGAGTAGAATTTGCATTGAAGATTTATATTTTGAATAATAATTATGGGACACCTAGGTCATTTTTACTTAAAAACGGGACATTTAGGCGTCCCGTTCGAGAATCAGAAAAAATGGGACAACGGTTGGAAAAAAGGGACTGTCCCGGCTAAAACGGGACGTCTGGTCATCTTGAATCAGCGGGGAGTCTTTTGATAAAAATTGGATATAGTGCAACACATGTAAAAACTGGGTCTATGAATAATATGCCAATATTGAAGACTATCATTGTAATTTGTGTCAGAACAAAAAATAAATAGAGATGAAACTAAGAAGTTTAAGACCTATTTTTTACTTTTTCACTTTTATTTTAGGCTGTATTTCAGAGCCTAATAAAACTTATTTTGTGTCAAAGAACTTCTGTAAGTAAAGAGCTAGCAAAAGTGATTGGTTATGTTATTAAATTATCTCAAGAGACAATTATCTATAGTTTTATGTATGTCCAATACCATCCTCCACTTTTTAAGGACGCTAATTTGTGTTACCTTTGTTTTTTTTTTACAAAAATAAATAATATTAGTTTTTATCTATCAATTCAGCTTTAACATGTTGTGTTTAAGATATCAAGGTATCATTTTGTGCATTAAGTAATAGAATATAGCTATTTTTCAGTTTAAAAAAAAAAAGCTAAGGTGTCCGATATCAGACGACCTTCCCCTACACTTACATCACATTTTACGCAGGTTCAAAGTAGTATTGTATTTCTTAGTTTCAAAGCAGTATTCTGTTTTTATTTCTTTTTTTTCTTTAGATTTTCTATTTCTAAAGCCTAATGTTAGTGAATTAAAGAAACAATCGGCCTCTCTGCTTATCTTGTAAGCGGAGCCGACAGTAAAATTTATTTATACGGGGGTCATTCGGAAAGTAAAGAACGTTTTGCGCTAGCGCGTGCGCGTGTTCCCCCACCCCCGCTGCCGCTGGGTTATTGACCTGGGCATGCTTTAGCCTCAGTCTGGCACCAGCTGCGATCCGCTACGGTCCGTTATTGCTTCGCTGTGCGACTGTAAAATGTGCGATACAATTACTGATCCCGCCAAGTGTGAGGTTCGTGGTGTGATAAGATTTTTGAATGCAAGAAAAGTGCGTCCGATAGAAATTTATAGACAAATCACTGAGGTGTATGGAAATGTAATGAATGAAGCATCAGTTCGTAAGTGGTTCATTATGTTTAATGACGGACGGACGAATGTGCACGATGAGGAACGCTCGGGCCGGCCTTCTGTTGTGACTGACGAACTCAAAGGAATCCAGACTTAGCCCCCAGTGACTTCCACCTATTCCCAAAGTTGAAAGACTTTTTGGGTGGAAGCCACTACGGCAGTGATGATGAACTTAAGGAAGCTGTTAGTGATTGGTTCAACAGTTTGGCGGCAACTGTGTATGCCGAAGGCATAGAAAAACGTGTACCACGGTATGACAAGTGTTTAAATTTACACGGCGACTATGTCGAAAAGTAACTTAAGTATTACATAGTATGTAACACACATTTCGCCTTTGTATATCAGTTATTAAAGTGTTTACACAAAAACGTTTTTTACTTTCCGAATGACCCTCGTATAACCTCATTCTTGCTTTACTCTAGGGTTGTGTTAGTACATTTAATTAATTTAAATACCGTAAAAATAATTTCCTACTCTTCGATTTTAGAGAGATTTATGAATTAAATATAAATACTCGTTTTGTTTATGCTTCCATATAGAATGAAACATAGTTTGCGAAACATGTTAGAAAGTAAAATTTAACATACGAAAGTTTCATGGATATATATAACCATTACAGTTTCGTTATAATAGCAACTGATCTTTAGACTTTTTTTTTTTTTTTTTTTGGTAACGATTCATTACTACAATTGTTCCACGAACCACGAAGCAACAAAACATTTTTGAAAATGCAAAACTCACCGAATCCTTTGTTTACCTTTTTTTTCTTTTCTATTGGATGATTAGCTTTTTTGTTTTTCCTTTAGAATACAGTAATTTAATGTTTCTACATTGTAACGAAAAAAAAATGAAGCAAAGTGTTGTTTCCCATTTAGGTTGAACTTTAAATCCCTTACCACATGCCGTGCCGTATATGGCACATACCCTTTTACTTTAGCTTTTTTGTGATTTACCAAAGGCATCAAATGACTGTTTTGTCTGGTGTGTGAGATATTGACGTGTATGAATGAGAGATTTTGGTGTCATCTGGCATCTTCTTTGTGAGTTGTAAGTGTGTCATATATGGCACTTACTTCTTTCTCGTCGGAATTAAGTGAAAAATCTAAAATTCAAGTTTTAATTCATTTTTCAAGTTCCCATATGAGGATTTCCAATACTAATTATTTTTTTTCGCTAAAAGAAAAAAATCACGCAGAAAGGGGTTTAAAAAATCCTAGACAAAAACAGCCGTAGTAAAAAATCGCTCCAGAAACCAATTTTATCCCGAGTCCTTTCATTTCTAAACTTGCTGAAGAATAAAATTTGCAACAGTACTTAAAATTACGAAATTGCGAGAGCTTGTTGCAATTAAGCAACCGAAAGTTATTGCTGTAATGTTATAGAAGTAGACGAAAAGAATATTTTTAAAAGAACTTCCCACAATTATGTAATTTTAAGAAGTAAGGTAACTGCAGGTATATACGCCAAGTGTTCAGTACTGGGACGTTTTTGAAGAAATCCGCTAGAATGCACCTCCAATATGTGCCACGGGCTTGGACAAACCTGATTTGACGAATACTCCGAGGAACAGCGCTGAGATCGCCACTACGTGCGGTGTTGTTTGCTTCGGGAAGGTTCCGTCGAAGGACGTTATCATTTCAATAGTGGTGTGAACCCGTTGTTAGTACCATGCTAACTCAGAACATTGCGAATTGTTTACAGCAATGTACACCTTATCTCGTGTCCGTCTAGGAACGCTTTGGTTTGTAAGTGTAATTTCAGTATTTGTGATTCCATGGCTACTAAATCAACCAAGCATGGCACAGCGAAATATGCCAGGGCTTGTGCACAAGGGCGCCGATCCTGGGGGGCGATCCCCCCAAGCTCATGTGGGCCCCCTATTGTATTTATGAATATAGAATATTTGGCATAATTTGAATGCGATTCGTCTTAAAATCCTCATATATATGCCCTCTGCATTTGAATACCCCCCACAAAAAATTACAGTGAAATCGGCACCTTGCTTGCGCAGGACTAACTGCAGAAGACAAAAATGTTTTCATTTGTACCACATGTTCCATGTAATATCGGTGTAGTTTTTTAAAGTCACAATACAGTGACACTGTTCGTTTATCTTCTTATGGACTAAAACTTTTCAATTTGGAACTTCATTTCAACTTTAGAGATTAACGTTTTCACATTTTATCTTTTTATTGTCATCTTCCATCTTGCATTCTATTTTTTCCTCAGCCATGCTGTATAATAATATTTGAGTTCGTATAATACAGACGATGTAAGCAGTTGCAAGATTTATTATAGGTTTCTAGTAGTATCCTAGACTTGGCATAATTACCTGCACGTCTTGGTAAATATGCCAGTATGTAACACTTTTTTCTTTTACCTTGGGTACAAGGCCGTAGCCGTCGTAGAGATAGCTATGACAAAGCAGAAGTGAGTGGTATCATTGCCAATTTTTTTCTACGTGCACAAGAGACTAGTCTGTACCGCGCATGTATTGATCTTTGTGTTTGATGAAAATTAAGGCCTTAAAAAATCCAGCACCCTTAACATGCGTATTTACCTGCACCTACCTTATAACTATCTTGGTCCATGTTTCTCATATCTTCCGAACGTGTTGAGATATCAAATTGCTATAAAAGGCATTATGAACTTTACGTTTATTGTAAACCAAGTGTGACTGGATGTGATACTTATTTAAATACTTTTTCGAGATAAAATAGTTTCAATTTTCAATTCCTTGTAACCAGTGTTCGAAGTGGATAAAAAAAAAAAAAAAAAAAAAAAAAAAAAACAGAGGCGATGTTTTATTACGATTTTGACTTGACATACCGGCTACTGAAATGTTGAAATGCAGTGAGGGTATGTTAACTAAAAGATTGCATTTCTATTTACATAATGACTGAAAACCATTGGAGAGCTTCTCTGTAGTAACGCGGGAGGGGGGGGGGCATGGAGACTTTGATCCCCTCCAACTTCCTGAAAAAAAATCCCCTTATGTTGTATTATAGAAAATTATACATGAAAATGCTCAAAAACCGAATGAAGATATTAATAGTTTCCTGCGGGAAAACCCCCGGTCCCCCACTCGACTGTGGAGTATTTCGAACATCCGGTAGACCCGCTCCCACAATAGATAACTTCTAAACCCGCCCGTGCTCAAAACACGGCATTTATATGTATTAAGGCAAGAAGACACACACATACAAACATACATAACAAAGAAACAATTCAATATAGTACATGAAAATATAAACTAGGTGAACTTCTTTGCAGACATCTCATTTTAAAAACAAAAGGTAGGGAAAAAGGTAAGAAAAATGTCGGTGTTGTCAACTTAAAAATTATTTCTACATAAGAAATAAAACCTTTTACCTGCAAAGCTATTCATCAGTTACTGTGTATAAAACTGGGTTTATTAAAGGTATTTAGCATCTGCTTTCCAGTGGCGGTATGTTTTAATCATTGGAAAAACAGAGAAGGTGTGCTTTCATGACTGAAAAACCAGAGGCGGTATGGCATACCGCCGCATACCGTCTCACTTGGACCACTGCTTGTAACTAGGTATGCAGTAATTGCAAGTTTGGAGGGAAGCGATCAACCTTTATTGATTATTCATAGATTTTTTTTTTTTTTAGTGCATTGGTTTCGTGAACGAACACGACATGCAAGTAGTTGAATTTGGCATATCAGTGAAATGCGTAATGGCTTTGAAAAACTGTGTTTGCAGAACAAAACGAAAAGTGCTTCGCCCTATTTCTAATGCTGGAAATTCTATTTTCCGTTGTTTACAATGAGAATTCGTTCTCCAAATGTTTTTTCAAGGTTACGACTACGGGCATCCCGTTTTTACGTGATTATTCCTCAATGGTATGTCCAATCGGGACATGTGAACTCGTACGACACTCAGCGCGCGCTCGAATCTTGATGTCAAATTTAGTTAGGAACTGTTCTGACATCTCAGAGAAGTATCCGGAAAACGAACGGCTATGTCCAGTAAATAAGTAGCTTTGCTTTGAAAAATTGTGTTCGCAGAAGAAAACGAAAAGGGCTTCGCTCTATTTCTAATGCTGAAAATTTTATTTTCCAATGTTTACAATGAGAGTTCGCGCTCCAGATGCTTTTCCAAGACTGTGGGCATCCCGTTTTTAACTGATTATTCTTCAATGATATGTCCGGTCGGGAACGCGACCCCGTATGACACTCAGCACGCTTCTCGAATCACCATATCAATTTGGTTAAGAACGATTCAGGCATTACGGAGGAGTATCTGGATAAACGAACGTTTCAGTTGAGTAAAGAGGGGCTTCGCTTCAATAAACGAATGCCTAAGTAGAGTAAAGAGGAGCTTCGCTTCAATAAACGAACGCCTAAGTAGAGTAAAGAGGAGCTTCGCTTCAATAAACGAACGCCTAAGTAGAGTAAAGAGGAGCTTCGCTTCAATAAACGAACGCCTAAGTAGAGTAAAGAGGAGCTTCGCTTCAATAAACGAACGCCTAAGTAGAGTAAAGAGGAGCTTCGCTTCAATAAACGAACGCCTAAGTAGAGTAAAGAGGGGCTTCGCTTCAATAAACGAACGCGTAAATAGAGTAAAGAGGAGCTTCGCTCCAACTATGTTCCTACTTGTTAGAAATATGGCATATCGTGGTCATAGTATTCGTCACTAAAGTACTTCGAAGTACATTGACACGCCCGTCTCATTTATGTTGATACTTGTGCATAGGCTCCAAAATTTGGAGTTTATACGGATTTTTGTGATTCTGCAGCGTCCTTAGTTTGTAACACTGAAAAATACATATGCTATTGTGAGTTTTCGTTTAATATGTAAGTTTAGTAGTAACCTTACGAAGCGCCATTTAAAAGTTATATCTTTATGTTCGGTTCGCAACATAAATCTGTTTACTGGGTGTTATTGCGGAGTATGTCAAACAATGTTTCCCTCTCAATGTTTGATGTTACAAAATTTTATCAATTAATTTAAATATTACAAGGTCGTTTCAAGATAAATGATCCACCCTGTATATATATATATATATATATATATAGAGGAACTGTACCAAACCCGGGCCCGGGTCCATAAAGCGGGCCCCCTCAATTGCTGCTCCGGGTATTGGCGTATAATGCTAGAAATAAGCTGAATTGTAGTTTACCGTTACTGTTGCATGCAGCGCTAGTTTCTGTGTTGATCAGTTAATCCTTTGTTCTGCAATCAACATTTGACGAGTTTTCATACAGTGGAAAGTTTTGAAGCTCCGACGAGCAAGCATTGTTTTCCATAGTTAGTAAAGAGGTAAGTGAGAGAACTATTTATTTATTTAATCTTAATGGTAAGAGGTATGTTCGATGTAATTAGCTAGTAATTTAGACGTAGGAGTGACAAATTATATGCAGCGAAAGTAAAAACATGTATGGTCGTAAAGTGGGCCCCCTTGTCAATCCTAAAGCGAGCCCCTACTATGTTGTTCAAAAGTAAAAAATATGTTTCATACCAAATTCTCATAATTCGTGCAATTTATTTACAATTTTCAAGAGGACCAAAATGGCCAAAATAAAGCCGAAACTAATAACACAATATCGTGGCGAGGGCATGGTAGTGTCAAGTCATTATCAAGATCCTATAATCCAGGAAAGTAAAAGACACAGCTGAAGGTGAAAGGAAGAGCCAAGGAAGACGATTCTGATTGTGGCTCAATCTCTGATATAAGGAAGCATCAACAATATTCTCAACTTTAAACGTTCCACCTGGGAAAACATCGTCCACGGATGACGATGCCACATGCATGTCCTGCACTGAAAATTTTTCGAGTGATACGAGAATTGAACTCTGGGTCCATTGTATCATGTGCTCTTAGTGGGCCCATGGAGATTGAGAGGAGACTGACAAAGTCAATTATATTTGTGACTTTTGCCAGCAGAAATCTTAACTTCATGAAACATTTCATTTATCACGTTTAATTTAGAAGTTTCGGTTCTGAAGTTTGAGGATTCTTTTAGATGCCGAATAAGGAGGTTGGAGAAAGAAAGAGGTTTAGATTTATTTCTACCAGTAGAATATTGGATATTTCAGTTTTGAAAGTTTCAGTCTTCAAGTTTAGCCTATATGAAAGTTGTTCTGGAGTTTAAAAAAGAAAAAAAAAAAGACATTTTGATTTGCTATTTCCGTCAGTAAAATGTGGAATATTTAAGTTTAGATATTTTCAGTTTATAAGTTTAATCTATTTGAAAGGTTGTGCTGGAGTTAAGAAAAAGACTTTCATATTGCATTTTGGCCACTAGAATGTGGAATATTTAAGTTTTAAGTTCAATTTTAATGTGTTCTTTACTTTTCGAAATTTGTTTCAATTTCTTCCAATAAAGTCTTTTAAACATTCATATTTCATTTTATTTCAATCCCCAGTGTTTACGATGTTGTTTTTAGCTTAAATACGTAACTCATTTAAAGTAATACAGGTTTTCGCTTTGGGTAATTCATCTAAATTTAGAGGGGCCCGGTTTTGGAACAGTTTTTTCGAATGCCGAAAATGCAGTCCATATGAAAATCCATTTTTTCTCAACCCATTTTTTCCTTGATTGCGATGGGAAGAAACAAGCAAAGTAATTACATATCATATTATTCTCAGCCTGGATAGCATTTTTTTCTGATCAATATTTTCTTAGATATATGGAAAAAACAAAATGGGGGCCCACTTTTGGTACAGTTCCTCTATATATATATATATATATATATATATATATATATATATATATATATATATATATATATATATAAAGGGTGATCGGGAATTAATCTCTATTGAAAACTGTTTTTAGCTTTTTTAATATTTAACGAATTTTCATGAAACAAACAGCACTTTGTCCCTTACAACGATAAAATTGTTATGCTTTGCTAAAATTCTACATAAGCACTACCATTATTCAACACTTTTCTTAAACGATTGGGGATATTTTTAACAGATTTCTGCAGATATTTCAGTGTACGTTTGCAAAGACTTGCCGAATTCGCTGCTCCAATTCATAAAGAGTTTTTGATTTTGTGTGACAAACTTCCTCTTTCGCCAATCACCAGAGGAAGAAGTGGCAGGGCATTGAGACAGGACTCCTTGCTTCCATTCAAGGGGGCCACGACGTCCCAACCAACGTCCTGGAAATAAGTGTCGAATCACGCACGGACAGGACTAGAAATGATGCCCCATCTTGCATAAAGATTAAGACGTTGTAATTGTCCCACATGGATACAATGCCGTGAACATAATCTTCAAGCATAGCAAGATATTGTTTTGCATTTATTGTATCTGGAATGACGCATAGATCATAACTTTCGTGGATGTCATACCGCAGCACACTGTAACCTTTGGGCGATGTTGGCTTTTTCCAGTAATCACCTTCGGATTCTTCCCTGACAAATAATAACAGTTGTGTCGGTTAACAAACTCCCCAACATGAAACACGGATTGATCTGACCACAGAATATTTCCGAAATGATAGGACCAGTCTTCATACTAAACTAGCATCATCTTCCCGCACTCCAACCAATGATCACAGTATTCTGGCGATAATTCCTGGCATAATGTGCTTTCCATGGGCGAAAATTCAACTCTTCCTTCAGAACAGTTTGGGTTGTGTGTCGGGTTAAATCACTTTCCCGAGATGCCTGTCTTTATGATTTCTGAGGATTTCGAGTGAACATTTCCTGAATCACTTGCACATTTTCTTCCGTCCTAGATGTTGAGGGGCGACAGTGTCTCCTAAAATCTACAGAACCTGTGTCAATTAGCTTCGAAACGCAATTCCTTATGGTTTTTGCATCCACCGAGGCACGATGCTCTTTCACACTTCCCCATCATCCCTGTACTTGTACTGTGGACTGCCATACTTCGTAGCGACATTCCAGCTGAGCCCGCTCACGCAAGATTAGACGTTTTGCCAAGATTCTATCGACTGTTACTTGCATTGACATACAGTAAATTACATACTATGTAATAATTAAATTCTACCATGTAAGAGACAAAATGTTTTTTGTTTCATGAAAGTTGGTTAAGTGTAGAGAGAGAGAGAGAGAGATTCAGGTTCAGGTTCAAGGTATTTTCCTTCCTTCTCTTCGGAAGTTGAGGGAGTTAGATAAGTTCCCGGCCTCGGAATGAAGACATGATCCCAGCCAGGTACATAGTGTTATTCAACTAGGGATGCCCACAAAGATCCGGTTCCGGCGGAACCGGCTCCGCGAGGAACCGGTTCTCGGAAATCCGGTTTTCAGAACTGGTTCCGGACCTGGATCCAAAAACCCAGTTCTAGAACCGGATCTTAGGAACCGGTTCCAGAACCGGATCTTAGGAACCGGTTCCAGAACCGGATCTTAGGAACCGGTTCCAGATCTGGATCCGAAAACCTGGTTCCAGAACCGGAACTTAGGAACTGGTACCAGACCTGGATCCGAAAGCCCCCAAAATCGTAAAGGAGGCACAAAGTTCATCTTCAAAACACTGCAAAGAGGACCAGGCGCTTGTGCCCTCTCCGCCCAGACTCGCTTGTGCCTCCAGAAAAAAAAAATAGTCCACCAGTGAGGGTTTAGCCAAATGAGTTGGCCAGTTTGCCTTCTAGCCAATGAGTTTGCCAGTTACCCAGTTTATTTAGCCAAATGAGACAAGCGGCCGCCGCCTGGGCGCCTGCCTGTCGCTTCCACCATTTCATCTAGCACACTGTTCAGTCTGCCAGCAGCTCGGCTTTAGCGTAGAGATGGTCACAAAGTTTCGGTTCCAGCCGGTTCCAGAACTGGATCCGAAGAACCGGTTCCAGACCTGGATCCGAAAAACTGGTTTCAGACCTGGATCCTAAAAACCGGTTCCCGAACCGGATCTTCTAGAACCGGATACGTTCAGACCCGAAAACCGGTTCCACCAGGAACCGGTTCTGGCCATCCCTATATTCAACAATGTCGTTTCTTTTCAGATTGACACTTGACATAGCTATCCTTCAGCAATTCAATCCCATGATAATGCAAGATTTTGTCTTGTGCTGCAAACTATATCTCTAAAGCTGCTATGACGTCACTTATGTATTATCTGTCAGGAAAGTAAATGTACACCTATTTTTCGAGTCTGGCATTCCTGCTCTCCATCCGTGGAGAGTATGAGAATTAAATCAATCAAATGTTTACTGAGGGGCAAAAAGAAAAGTTTAATCTAAATAAGACATTGCAGAGGGACACAAGCTTCTGAATACGAATAGTGCATAGTGTAAATAAAGGACGGCACCGAAAGAGAAAGCCAGAAACAGCTGTTAAACTTAGAAAAAAGAGTAAAAATTGTTGAAGTAAGAACATAAAACACAAATACAACAAATACGCCGACAACTAAATGTTCACCATGCCATGATCTTGGTGTAGTGGTTAAGGTGCTGGCTTATAAATGCAAAGGTAGCCAGTTCGAATCTTCGGTGAGGACATTTTTTAAAATTTTTGTTAATAATACATGCAGCTAATGAGAGATGGTAAAAGAGGTTGTATTTAGTCTTTCGTAGCAATTATTATTGGTAATGTATAGTACTGATAATACTTTTTGTCTTTGCGTATTGCTTTTATTCTTTTCTTCATTTCAAAATAGAAGAATATCCGAACAAATGCCACCAAATTCCTCATATTTTGAATGTAAACGCCATTTGCAATTAGTAAAGAATAAAAATTGAACGTTCCGATGTAGCTGAAAAAGTAAAAAGACAAACATGGAAGTGGAGTGTTCGAATCCATACTCATGGGTATTAAAAATACAATTTCTACATGCCTTACACCTCCCGACCACGTTTCTACGTTAGCAAGTGGGAGGTTTGTGTTTAGGTTAGGCTGGTCAATACGTTTTGCAAAGGGGCCCGGTTTAGCTCTGACGCACCACAGGTGCGAGAAGGGAGCAAAACACTTTTTCTCTCTCCCTCTGTGTGTCTATTTATCTATCTATCTGTATATATATAACGCTATTTGTGAATGCCATAACCACCCTAATTTTCAGCGGATTGAGACGAAACTTGGCACAAACATTAATTGTTGAAATATCTTGATGAGTTCGTTAACCAGAATAATCAGATGAAAATGTTCAAAATGGCGGCCCTTCAAACTCTCAAAAATTTCCAAGGGAACCAAATTTCGCCCATAAATGGGTATTTAGAAAGTTTGAATAACTTTTCCTCTTTTACTCAAATATTTGTGTGCAGAGACTTATTGAAATATTGGACCAGATTAATCGCATAAAGCATGTTCACGCTCTTTCGCTACGGTCAGGCTTTTTTTTTTTTTGCAGGAGGGGGTTATTTTCCTATCGAACAAGATGATTGTTAGTGATGATATGAAATTACACATTGAAAGCGAAGTAACTTGTGAAACGTGTTATTTGAATGAATAATATAATAAATGTGCTTTCCCCTAACACAGAGAACTGTAAATCATGTATTTCGAGTTCGGGGGCGCGAAGGGCGAGGAGTGTTACTTGATTTGCTTGCATTGCAAATAAAGGTAGGCAACATTAGTGGTAAGTAAAATAATAATAATAATAATAATAATAATAATAATAATAATAATAATAATAATAATAATAATAATAACATTAATAATAATAATAGGTGTTGTTTGTGGCAAGGCAATATCTTCCTCAATTCTTCTTCAAACGTAATAATTGTAACGCCATATCTCCCTTACAAACAAAATATTAGCAATTTATATCGAGAGAATGGGAAATTGTTGAATGATGGGAACAACGTTGGACAGTATGCACTCATAGTAATCAGAAAAATAAGCGATTTCAATGCAAAATGAACGAAAAGTCATTGTCATGGGTAGTCATGGAGCCACGGCAGAGCCTCTTTAGGCAAAATTGTGATAACTTATATCGAGAGAACAGGAGGTGATAGTGAGATGGGACCAACATTGGACACCGTGAACCCATAAGGCGCATCGAAAAAATTAGGGGGGCGGGCGCCAGCCAGCCTTACTTATTTCCACATAATAATATAAAATTATATTGTCGAAATACACACACGAGTTAGCTAGTAATATTTCATATTATTATTATTATTATTATTATTATTATTATTATTATTATTATTATTATTATTATTATTATCGACAGCGTCTTTTCATTACGTGTGCATGTTTGACATGAAGCCAAAGAGAAGATCCATCATTCGTAGAAAGAATAAGAGTAGTCAGTTAGTTTAACTGTGAACGACAGCGAAAAATATTAAAAGAGTGATTACCTGTAGCCAGGGGCGTATCCAGGGGGGGGGGGAGATCGGGGCGATAGCCCCTCCCAGAAGAGGGAACTTTTTTCATTATATATATATATATATATATATATATATATATATATATATATATATATATATAGATAGATAGATAGATAGATAGATAGATAGATAGATATAACCCATCTCAAAGTTTGGAGCCCTCAAAAGTAACAGTATGACAACCCACCGCCCCCCCCAGAAGTCGGTCCTGGATCCGCCCCTGCCTGTAGCGAAAAGAAACAATACTTTCTCTCAAATGGATAAAAAATCAAGCCGAGATAGATTCGAACTCGCATGGACGGCGCGAAAAGCAGTGCTTTGTCCATTTTTTTTTCTTTAACTGACTCACCGAACGTGTTTCAGTAACTTACTTATTGCTAATTTTACTTGCTTCACTCGTTTAACTTGCTTTTTCTAATAACTTATAACGACAGGGACACGAACACAGAAACATCGAGGACAGTTAAAAACCATAGATGCTCTCCCGCCGGGAATCGAACCCGGGACACCATGCACCAAAGGCGCACGTGCTAGCCACTAGACCAGCGGGGAGGGCACTGCTTACTCTCTGTGTCGTTAGGGATTACGACCACTGTATTGCCAGCTATCACTTCTGTGGGTTGTATACTATGATCACATGTTTCTTCTTTGCTGGAAGAGTTAAACCTACATTCTATGTAATACAGGAGGTATTTAGACCTACATGCTCTTCATATAATGTAATAAAAGGGTCATGCTGGGAATAAGAAAAAGAACATTCCTTGGACAAAACGGAAACTATTGGCATCAGAAATATTTATCTACGAGGCATGCGCAGTAGTATATTTCAGAATAGTTACTGTTTAGTTCAGTAAACGAAGAAAGGGGTATAAAAAAGCAAATATGTCGCGTCAACGAGATCGACCAGAGTAGTTGACAGAGGCGGAGTGAATTGATAATTGGTTCTTTATTCTGTAGTAGATCGTATCACAACTTTACGGGAGAGCAGAGAAAGACTTACTAACGCTGTCATATAGTAAGCTTTAGTAACACGATCATACAGACATAAATGGATGTAACTGTGAGTACTACAACTTGGATTTAACGAAAGCCGTTTAGATATTCAGTGGTTTGCAGGGTTGTATAAGACACAAAAAGTTAAGACACAATACAATTCTTCATACCTCAGCTTCCAGTAACTAGATACATGCAATTTCTGGATAGATAGTGAAACTGCTGTCGAATTTTAATACATGACGTATTGCAGGATACAAAATGCTTTGCATTACTTGTTTGTTTGTAGACAGCTACTAGCTTAGTGTTCTGAAAGGTTGTGTATAAACTAGGGATAGTCAATTCTGGAATTATTACTTTTCGGACTCCCGAAAGTAAAACCGGACAAATTCCGGAATTCGGAAAATTTCGATTTTGGAATAATTCCGGAATTCGGAAAAATCCGGAATTTAGAAATTTCTGATTTCGTTTACATTCCGGAATTCGGAAAAATCCGATTTTTTCGAAATCCGGAATTTTTCTCGATTCCGGAATTTTCTAAATTCCGGATTGTTTCCGAGTTCCGAAATTATTCTGAATTCCGGAGTGTAACTGAATTTCATAATTTTCCGAAATCCGGAAAGTAAAAGTTCCGCTTGCGAAAAATGAATTTATTTTGGTTAATATGAATCGTGGCGGAAATAAGTCTTTGACCAGGTAATGGCGACTTCTTTGAAAGAAATGGGGTGTATGAGAATTCAATCTGTCATATTTGTAGTTTTGTGTGGAGAAAAAACAAACTTGTGAACCAACGGTTTAAGAATAACTCAAGTTATTAATGTAAACTTTTCCGACTTCATAAAAGAAATACGAAAGACATTTTGAATCAAAGAAATATAACATACAAGTTTGCAAGCGGACAAAGAAACCTAACGTAACCAGACTAAAAATGAATCTTTTACCGCGTAGCGATCGCGGTTCAGTGGTCAAGGTGCTTGTGCTAATGCACCTTGTATTTTTTTTTATGGCGATTGATCAGCGATAACATATGTTTTATTATATTCAGATATTTGAATACTCGGATGTTTCAATATTTGAACTATCAAATCTTCAGGAATAATAATAATAATAATAATAAACTAATAATAATTATTATTATCTCGTAGAAGATTAAAAGCTAGGAGCTAATTATCGCTCAGGTCATACCATTACAAGCAGAAACGTGACATTTGGAAAGAATATTTCGGTTTGGTTTAATGTTGCTCACGAGAAGAGGAGTTTCTTATCTCGTTTCTAAAACAAATAAAATAACATGAGAATTAACATTTTATATTCGTGACGGGTCAAGACTAGCTCAAAATTTTCGTCTCTGTTTGGAGATGAGAATCGAGACGAGACGAAAAGTATCATAAACATATCCCGTCTTGTCTCGATTCTCGAAATAGTGTATGTCCATTCTTTATGTAACAATTGCTCTGTAGACTGAATCTCATAGGCTATTTCGTTACATTATATTTCAGAGCTCATTGAATTATGCTCTGTGTAGTTATTTTGTATCAAAGCTTTTATATTTACCTCTGCATATCCTAAAAATTAGTTTATTATATGCCTTACTGTTGCGTGATATTCAGTTATATTTATTACAGTTATTTTCCTTAAAACATACAGTAGAATACTTTCTACATGAAAGTTCAATGGAACGTTGTAGTTTAAAATGTTGGTAGTTGCAGAGGTGTGTCTTGAAGCAGTAGCGTAGCCAGGATGTGTGTTTGGGGGGAACCCAAGTGCTGTTATAGGCACATATAGAAAAATTACAAACAAAAAATATATAAACATAAAAATATATAAAAAATTACAAACATCAAAGTACCAAAGTACATTGTCGGACCTCTTTGGGGGGGGCCTGCCCCTCCGGGCCCCCCCTTCCCTACGCCACTGTCTTGAAGGTACGGAACCCTTTCCCCGAAATCTCTACTTTTAAGTAAGTTTTGCCAAATTTCAACGGCAAGTTTTAAACTTTTATTATTATTATTATTATTATTATTATTATTATTATTATTATTATTATTATTATTATTATTATTATTATTATTATTATTATATCAACACCGTGTATAATCTTTAAAAGATATACGGTTTGTATCTGAATAGTAAAAGCTAATTGACTGTCGATCTCGGTCGTCGAGAAATCTTCAGGAGGGAAGGACATCGGTCACGTTCTGGGTTTGAGTTCCGAAGGGGCAAGTTTTCGGGCTCGAGCAAAAAATTGTTAAAAGTTATAGGCTTCAGCCAAACATGTTCAAAACAGCTGGGACCGGGTTTAGGCTTATCAACTGCTCGGCTTACAGCTCATTCACTATCGAACCGAACCAAGAAGTGAGCCGAGCCAACAGCTCACCCAACCGAGCCGATTTGAGCCATCGGCTTAGTTGAGCTGAATCCTAACGTGCCGATGGACTAATTTCAACTTAGCTGGCTTGAACCGGTTCACATGAGCCGAGTAGGGGACCCATCCCAACCGAGAAAGCTCGACCCATCGGCTCAATTGAGCTGAGTCGATGGCTCGTTCCAACAGAGCCGGCTCGGGTCATCGGCTCATCCCAACCGAGCCGACTCGAGCTGTTCGCTCAGTTGATACGAGCCGAGCCGGTTGATATCGCTACCCGAGTTGGTCTTCTGCTTGGGCTCAAAAATTCGACAGTGCAGGTCTCAGCCTTGATTTTAAGAACAACAGTATATACTTATATTGGTGATTACGACATTTGAGGCTGTCTCGTAATAATAATAAAAAAACCTTGTCTTCTCGTTATCTAGACGAGACGAGATACATAAAAATTGCCCCACGAGATGCACTCAAATTACGAGACGAGACGCACCCCTGTCGTGAGCAACACTAAAAAGTATTCCACATTAGTGCTTACATTTCTCATGGCTTTCGCTTTCCAGTCTAATCAGGCCATTATTTAAAAAAGAGTTAAAACGAGCTGAATGAGCGAGCGAGCCATTATCAAACTCGACTCAACTCGAAACTCGCCCTGGAAAACAGCTTGACCTTGACCGCTACGCCGTAAACGATTCGCCTTTAGTCTGGTTACGTTAGGTTTCTTTGTCTCCGCTTGCAAATTTGCGTTATATTTCTTCGATTCAAAATGTCTTTCGTATTTCTTTTATGATGTCGGAAAAGTTTACATTAATAACTTGAGTTGTTCTTAAACCGTTGGTTCACAAGTTTGTTTTTTCTCCACACGAAACTACAAATATGACAGATTGAATTCTCATACACCTCATTTCTTTCAAAGCAGTCGCCATTACCTGGTCAAAGACTTATTTCCACCACGATTCATATTAACCAAAATAAATTCATTTTTTGAAAGCGGAACTTTCACTTTCCGGATTTCGGAAAATTATGGAATTCAGTTAAACTCCATAATTCAGAAGAATTCCGGAACTCGGAAACAATCCGGAATTTAGAAAATTCCGGAATTGAGAAAACTCCGGATTTCAAAAAATATCCGGATTGTTCCGAATTCCGGAATGTAAACGAAATCAGAAATTTCTATATTTCGGATTTTTCCGAATTCCGGAATTATTCCAAAATCGAAATTTTCCGAATTCCGGAATTTGTCCGATTTTACTTTCGGGAGTCCGAAAAGTAATAATTCCAAAATTGACTATCCCTAGTTTATACACAACCTTTCAGAACACTAAGCTAGTAGCTGTCTACAAACAAACAAGTAATGCAAAGCATTTTGTATCCTGCAATACGTCATGTATTAAAATCCGACAGCAGTTTCACTATCTATCCAGAAATTGCATGTATCTAGTTACTGGAAGCTGAGGTATGAAGAATTGTATTGTGTCTTAACTTTTTGTGTCTTATACAACCCTGCAAACCACTGAATATCTAAACGGCTTTCGTTAAATCCAAGTTGTAGTACGCACAGTTACATCCATTTGTGTCTGTATGATCGTGTTACTAAAGCTTACTATATGACAGCGTTAGTAAGTCTTTCTCTGCTCTCCCGTAAAGTTGTGATACGATCTACTACAGAATAAAGAACCAATTATCAATCCGCTCCGCCTCTGTCAACTCTGGTCGATCTCGTTGACGCGACATATTTGCTTTTTTATACCCCTTTCTTCGTTTACTGAACTAAACAGTAACTATTCTGAAATATACTACTGCGCATGCCTCGTAGATAAATATTTCTGATGCCAATAGTTTCCGTTTTGTCCAAGGAATGTTCTTTTTCTTATTCCCAGCATGACCCTTTTATTACATTATATGAAGAGCATGTAGGTCTAAATACCTCCTGTATTACATAGAATGTAGGTTTAACTCTTCCAGCAAAGAAGAAACATGTGATCATAGTATACAACCCACAGAAGTGATAGCTGGCAATACAGTGGTCGTAATCCCTAACGACACAGAGAGTGAGCAGCGCCCTCCACGCTGGTCTAGTGGCTAGCACGTGCGCCTTTGGTGTATGGTGTCCCGGGTTCGATTCCCGGCGGGAGAGCATCTATGATTTTTAACTGTCCTCGATGTTTCTGTGTTCGTGTCCCTATCGTTATAAGTTATTAGAAAAACCAAGTTAAACGAGTGAATCAAGTAAAATTAGCAATAAGTAAGTTACTGAAACACGTTCGGTGAGTCAGTTAAAAAAAAAGTGGACAATGAACTGGCTGTTCGCGCCGTCCATACGAGTTCTAATCTATCAGGGCTTGATTTTTTTTATCCATTTGAGAGAAAGTATTGTTTCTTTTCGCTACAGGCAGGGGCGGATTCAGGACCGACTTCTGGGGGGGGGGCGGTGGGTTGTCATACTGTTACTTTTGAGGGCTCCAAACTTTGAGATGGGTTTTATCTATCTATCTATCTATCTATCTATCTATCTATCTATCTATCTATATATATATATAATGAAAAACGTTCCCTCTTCTGGGGGGCTATCGCCCCGATCTCCCCCCCCTGGATCCGCCTCTGGCTACAGGTAGTCACTCTTTTCGTATTTTTCGCTGTCGTTCACAGTTAAAGTAACTGACTACTCTTATTCTTTCTACAAATGATAGATCTTCTCTTTGGCTTCATGTCAAACATGCACACGTAATGAAAAGACGCTGTCGATAATGATAATAATAATAATAATAATAATAATAATAATAATATGAAATATTACTAGCTAACTCGTGTGTGTATTTCGACAATATAATTTTATATTATTATGTGGAAATAAGTAAGGCTGGCTGGCGCCCGCCCCCCTAATTTTTTCGATGCGCCTTATGGGTCCACGGTGTCCAACGTTGGTCCCATCTCACTATCACCTCCTGTTCTCTCGATATAAGTTATCACAATTTTGCCTAAAGAGGGCTCTGCCGTGGCTCCATGACTACCCATGACAACGACTCTTCGTTCATTTTGCATTGAAATCGCTTATTTTTCTGATTACTATGAGTGCATACTGTCCAACGTTGCTCCCATCATTCAACAGTTTCCCTTTCTCTCGATATAAATTGCTAATATTTTGTTTGTAAGGGAGTTATGGCGTTACAATCATTACGTTTGAAGAAGAATTGAGGAAGATATTGCCTTGCCACAAACAATACCTATTATTTTTATTATTATTATTATTATTGTTTTACTTACCACTAATGTTGCCTACCTTTATTTGCAATGCAATGTGTTACTAAAAAGCAAATCAAGTAACACTCCTCGCCCTTCGCGCTCCCGAATTCGAAATACATGATTTACAGTTCTCTGTGTTAGAGGAAAGCACATTTATTATATTATTCATTCAAATAACACGTTTCACAAATTACTTCACTTTCAATGTGTAATTTCATATCATCACTAACAATCATCTTGTTCCGATAGGAAAATAACCCCCTCCTGCAAAAAAAAAAAAAAAAAAACCTGACCGTAGCGAAAGGGCGTGAGCATGCTTTATGCGATTAATCGGGTCCAATATTTCAATAAGTCTCTGCACACAAATATTTCAGTAAAAGAATAAAAGTTATTCAAACTTTCTGAATACCCATTTATGGGCGAAATTTGGTTCCCTTGGAAATTTTTGAGAGTTTGAAGGGCCGCCATTTTGAACATTTTCATCTGATTATTCTGGTTAACGAACTCATCAAGATATTTCAACAATTAATGTTTGTGCCAAGTTTCGTCTCAATCCGCTGAAAATTAGGGTGGTTATGACATTCACAAATAGCGTTATATATATACAGATAGATAGATAAATAGACACACAGAGGGAGAGAGAAAAAGTGTTTTGCTCCCTTCTCGCACCTGTGGTGCGTCAGAGCTAAACCGGGCCCCTTTGCAAAACGTATTGACCAGCCTAACCTAAACACAAACCTCCCACTTGCTAACGTAGAAACGTGGTCGGGAGGTGTAAGGCATGTAGAAATTGTATTTTTAATACCCATGAGTATGGATTCGAACACTCCACTTCCATGTTTGTCTTTTTACTTTTTCAGCTACATCGGAACGTTCAATTTTTATTCTTTACTAATTGCAAATGGCGTTTACATTCAAAATATGAGGAATTTTGGTGGCATTTGTTCGGATATTCTTCTATTTTGAAATGAAGAAAAGAATAAAAGCAATACGCAAAGACAAAAAGTATTATCAGTACTATACATTACCAATAATAATTGCTACGAAAGACTAAATACGACCTCTTTTACCATCTCTCATGAGCTGCATGTATTATTAACAAAAATTTTAAAAAATGTCCTCACCGAAGATTCGAACTGGCTACCTTTGCATTTGTAAGCCTGCACCTTAACCACTACACCAAGATCATGGCATGGTGAACATTTAGTTGTCGGCGTATTTGTTGTATTTGTGTTTTATGTTCCCACTTCAACATTTTTTACTCTTTTTTCTAAGTTTAACAGCTGTTTCTGGCTTTCTCTTTCGGTGCCGTCCTTTATTTAAACTATGCACTATTCGTATTCACAGCTTGTGTCCCTCTGCAATGTCTTATTCAGATTAAACTTTTCTTTTTGCCCCTCAGTAAACATTTGATTGATTTAATTCTCATACTCTCCACGGATGGAGAGCAGGAATGCCAGACTCGAAAAATAGGTGTACATTTACTTTCCTGACAAATAATACCTCTGAATTCAGTACCTTTCAAGTGGATCTTAAATTTTGGGAAAAGATAATGGTCTGAAGGAGAAGACTTGAAGAATGGAGGAATGGTCAATGATATCGAGTTTCAATCTACACAGTTTGTAGATTGTGATGACTGCTTTGCGGCAACGAGCATTGTCTTGCAACAAGGCGATAGTTTTGAACAATTTCTTTCGACTTTATTCCTTCAAGATGATATACAATTTCTCCAGCAGGTATACATATCATTTAGCATTCAATATAGTGCCTGCCGTGTGAACTTTGTGATGGACAAACACCGTGCTCGTGGGTTTTCTCGTGGTTCTTCCGTTTCCTCCCACTTTCTTCATTTCACCATTTCATTCATCTCTCATCATTCCCGTCTCCTTTAACCTAACCGACATAACCGTTGGACGTAAAACTTAAAGATTTCATTTCATTTCAATGTAGTGTTTTTCTCAGATTTTTGCTCAGTATTATACCCTCACTATTCCCCAAAATGTCATCCATCATTTTTCTTGCGGATTTTTTTCTGCGACATTTCTTTGGCCTTGGTAACTCACTATGATTCTACTGATGTAGCGAGTTTTGGAGTCAGATGATACACGTGTAATAGGGTTTCATCAACAGTAACAATTTGTTCAATAAAGTTGGAAGCATTCACTGAAAAATGTTCAACATACTCTGTGCACAGTCCCGTCTTGGATGCTTCTGATCAACTGTAAGAAGTTTGGTCATCTTTTTTTTCTGACAATTTTTTCATATCTAGTTCTTTATGCACGACGTAATGCACAAGCTCCACGGTGATATTTAGGGTCCCTGCGATACATGTCAGATCAATTGCACACGACCCACAGTTTACAAGGTCACCACTGTTTTCGGTTAGGTCTTTTACATCTCTCCTCATCTTTGTACTTTTCCTACTTCTCCTGAATTCTACTACCCTCGACATCACTGAGTTATATGAAGGATAGTCATTGGCCATTGTCTGTGCCATCGTTCCCATATTTTTTGTCGAATAGGTACTTGGTGACCACTTTCTTCTCACATTTGGTAAAAGTCACACTATGTTCCGATATGGTCACTTCAAACCTGCAGCCTAAGAGAAGTAGGCTATATGTAATACAGTTATGACTTTTAGCAAAACGTCCCTTAAAACATGCCCATGTAACATATTAAAAGAATTTTGTAATATGAGTTCATTAGGCTGAAGACTTATCTAACCTTCTCATATATATTGGAAATTACACATTTAAAAAAAGCGACAATAAGAAAGTATATTGAGGTGAAAAAGAAATCGAATTAGGGATTAACATGTTTTCGCATTTCATGGCCCAATGAGCCGCAAAGGTTATTTTTGGATATCTGTCCATCTATTCTTCGTGATGAATGTACGCTTGCCTTGTGGCCATACTGTTCAAATATCCGGACCAAATTTTAAAATTAAGGATTTTATAAAAATCTCCAAACGGATTTTACGAACTTTCTTCCTATTCACAAAAATAAGGTTAGTTTACTGAAGGGTGAAGATAATAAACTTGGTAATACGCGTGTGTCGAAAATGAGTCTAACACTTTCATTTATAGTTCATAAATCAATATTTTAGTAATAACCCTACCTAGTTATAAAATGACGTTATTTTTGTTTGAAAAATCCGGAAGGGATAGTTTACTTTTGGAGATAAGTTTTCTCTGTACTATTTTCTCAAAAGAAAAAAAGACTTTCTTCATATTCTGTGAATAATTGTTTCATTTTATTTATTTAAATGTTTTGAGTTTAACGTGTCATGATATGCTTTGAGCACTGGCGTCTCTGGCATGTAATATTTGGGAAGGGGGGGACATCAAAGAAAGTGATTTAAAAGGTAGTACCTAGCCCAACCAACTTATTATCTTCGATTTCATTTGTCACCTTTCTGCTTACCTTCACGGACCCCCTAAGGTATATCAAGAACTGTTATAATCGTTTCACAGCCTGAATATTGTATTTTATTATTTATATGTTATTCTATCGTTAGTAAATAAATTAAATTAGAATAAAATATTGAACATTTTGTACTTCAGAATATTGGGGGGGACGCGTCCCCCTCGTCCCCCCGCCAGAGACGCTCATGGCTTTGAGGCTAAGGCGGACGATAATGATAACGTACGAAATGTAGAATGAAGAAAGTGGGAGCAAACGAGAAAACCTCAAGATACCCACGCACACAGTGTTTGTCTACCACAAAGCCCATTTGGCTTGAGCTGGGACCGGACCAGTGACGCACACATGAAAGTCGAACGCTCCACCACTAAACTTGTTTCACGAACAATCATAATACCGTATAAGTAATTTCTACTGAAAAAAATCCACGAAAAGGACAGTTAATTTTGTTTATATTTCGTAAATAAATGTATAATTAACAATCCTACAATCTATGACATAAGTGATTTCTCATGAAAAAATCTGCAAGAGAGAATTTACTCCTGAAGACGATGTTTCTTGAAAAAGTCTGTTATAATTTTTTTTTATATATATTTCATAAATATATGTATCAGTAACAACTGAAGCATGGCATAATTTAAAGAAATGCAAGTAAGGAGTTTAGTGTGATGGTCTGAAACTTTCTGTTTTTATATATTTAAATATATCAAATATATCTTGACTGAATAAATGATCAACCCCCAGGTCAAACTACTTAAGCTTGGAATTTGGACAGCACATATAATTAGTGACGTAAAACACCATCTAAGAAAGGATTTGTGGAAATTTGACGTGGAAGGAGCAGGCCTCTAACCAGAAACGCTAAGGTAAGGGAGAGAACAATACTATTTTGAGAGAGCTAATTCGAGTTCATCTTACATTTATATATACATACCAACAAAGAATTCAAAGCTTCATGGAGTTGAGTCCCCCTGGCCACCCGTAGTTAGTGCCCGAGAACTAGAGGAAATATATTAAAATTATTATTAGATGTCCATATCTTAGAATTCTTTAAAATAGAGACATACAATTTGAGACAGAGTTTTAAGGTTTTAGATATTTATTCTAGAAGAAAAGGACTGGAGGTTCCAATTATTACAGCAAGATATCCATATCTCGGAATCTCTTAAGGTTACAGGCATAAAACTTGGCATTTAGGATTTTAATTTAAACTAATTAAACGTATGTCTCAGCGTTATTTAGATTTTGGCCTATTATGGAAGAAAAAGGGGGTGAAGATGTTCATTAAGATACTCATACGAGACATCCTATATGAAAGGAAGGAAGAACCCAAAATATTGTCCGCAGTAACACGTGGGGACAGTACAGTACACGCACACTTACACACACTCCACACACACGTTCTTCCTTATACTTTTTTCATATAGAATTCCTCGTATGAGCATCTCAGTTAACTATCCTCACCCCTTTTCCTTCAATTATAGGTCTAAATCTAAATAACACTGAGACACGTGTTTAACTATTTTAAATGAAAATCTCAAATACCAGTTTTATGCAGTGCTCGAAGTGGAAAAAAAAAGCAGAGGCAGTATGTTTTATTACGATTTTGACTCGACATACCGCCTATCTAAATGCTGAAATACAGTGACGGTATGTTGCCTAAAAGGTTGCATTTCTATTTACATAGTGACTGAAGACAATTGGAGAGCTTCTCTGTAGTTACGAGGGGAGATTTTGATTCCACGCCCTTATAGAAACTTTCATCCTCCGCCAACAACTGAAAGTTTTTTTTTTTTTTTTTAATATATCCCCTTATGTTGTATTATAGAGAATTATACACGAAAATGCTCAAAAACTGAGTTTTTATATTAATAATTTCCTGCGGAAAACTCTCGGACCCTTACTCCACTGGGGTGTAATCCAAACTCTTAGAAGACCCGACCCGCACAGCAGACAACTCCAAAATTCCACTCATGCTCAAAACACGACATTTATCTATATACACATAAGAAAATTCAATATAGCACATCAAAGTATATACTAGACGAATATATTTGAAGACACCTTATTTTTAAAACGTAGGTAAAAGATAACAAAATTGCCCGTGTTGTCAACTTAGACATTATATCTACATAAGAAGTAAAATGTTTGACGTGCAAAGCTATTCACTGTGTATAAAAAAGATTTATTAAGTTATTTAGCATCTACTCTCCAGTGAGGTATGTCTTGATTACTGAAAAACCAGAGGCGATATGGCATACCACCGCATACCGTCTCACTTCAACCACTGGTTTTATGTCTATAATATTAAGAAATCCGAGATATGATCTTACTGTAATAATTAACCTTCTTACTGTTTATATATTCGTCCTTCACCTTCTCGTGTTTGAACATGTTTCCCCTGTAATGCGTATTTATTTGAATCCTTTGATAATTGCTGACGATTGTGATATATATATATATATATATATATATATATATATATATATATATATATATATATATATATATATATATATATATATATATATATATATATATATATATATATATATATATTATGGATGACGTATGTGTGACTTCCATTACGCTGATATGGAACGCCACTAGACAGTTTCTTGTGTTTAAAATAACGCATGTTGCAATATAATTTTTCCATGCTTTTGAACTCACTAGTTGTGAAACTATGAACTTTTCTTTACAGACCCATACGAAAACTTTTCTTCTCATTTTGATATGAGAAATCACATCTTACAGTTTGTCAGTATAGTTCATTAACACCCTATTTAAAATCCAACCTGTAAAACAGTGAATGCATAGTATAAACAAGTAAATTATACGTTTTTATTACATTAAACTGTTAAATTACTTAGTAATATAAGAACGAAACCAATGCCATCCTTCAATATTTAAGTTATATTATCATAGTACGTATTTCATTTAATATTTATAGCAAACATTCAAACAAAATATTTATTAATTCAAAAAAAAAATGAGATTGTCTAAGGTACTTTTCAGTAATTTAATGGAGAGAATGAATTGGATATTGCTTGAAAGTGGAAGCTATTCTTGCTTCTATCAAAACATAAAATCAAGAGAGGCCAAAATCGAATCGCTGCTCCCGCATCACAAACCATGAGAATGCAACCGCTCCCGCTGCCACTGGTTCAACGTCTTTAACATTAACTGGTTTTAACTAAATAATTCTGGAAAGATAGATTTATTAAATTTTAAAGATGTCATCATAATATTTCTCTTCCAAATTTTACATTTTTTCTATAAATATTACCAATCTTGTTCCAGGCTTGCAAATCATTACCATAATGTTTATACTCTTACTATGACTGTAAAAAATAAATTGAAAAGCCATTTACAACAAAATTCGCTTCTTGAACACACAAATAAATAACAAAATTTAAATAAATCTATGGAATGTGATAACCTTAGGATTAGTTGATGAAAGAATGGATAAATATTAATTTAGACTATATCAGAAACTCCATAGAATCCAAAGTAGACCTAATTAAGTTATTCGATCTTACGGTGCTCAGCATTAGTCATGCTTCAGAAAAGTATCTACTATTTTCTCTACTAAATCTATATGGGTCACGGTTTTTCAGTGATAGAGCGCTCACCTCTGGTGCGTGGAGTCCTTATTTTGATCCCAGCTCGCGCCAACTGGACTTTGTGATTGACAAACACCATGTCTGCATGGGTTTGCTCTGGGCTATCCTGTTTCTCTGCACTTTCTCCATTCCGCAGTTTTATTCGTGATCGTCATCACCGTCTCCCTTAGCCTAAGTGCGTAATCATGGAACATTAAGCTCAAGAAACCAAATCTATATGTATACGCTATTGAATTAGAAACATGAATCCCGGAAGCAAATGGCAGAACTCAATCTTGTAGTTTGAATTTATACTTCATGTCTCTGTTACTAAGGGAGTAATTTTAATAAAATTAATTTTATATTCGAAAAACAATAAGACTATATACAGGTAATGAGATTCTAATTTACATCAACGTCTGTCCGATCAAGACTCAAAGTCTGGCTGCATTCTTCCTGGATTCTTTCAACTAGTTCCCCCTCCTCTTCTCGTTTATTCATTCCGAAGGTTTTTTTTTTTTTTTTTTTTTTTTTTGAAAGCAAATTTATGGAGGGAATCTACTTTGAACGTAACTGTATACTGAAGTTGATTGTAAGTGTATAGATACTACATGCGTTATTAATTATTTCTGAAGTACTGTTTTTTTCTTCTTTCTAAATTACAAATGTTATCATTGTTTCTTAATGATTATGATTTATTGTTGTTACAAATAACAAAACAAATGCTTTTATCAATAACAAAACAAATGCTTAAGTGCGTGCTTTTGAAACGTTAGTAATAAAAGTTTGGTTTCATATTGTAGACTTGCAAACTATGTGAAGTCAATACTAAAACCAGATTTATAACTTCCAGTTAGTGTTGTCCACGAAACGTTAGTAGTAAATTAGTAAATTTTGTAGATATCTCATCTTGTCTCAATTCTCAATTCGCCTCGTTTCGTAAATTTATGTACAGAATTTATGTCCTGATTCTTTCTTTAATTTCATTTAGAAGTTACCAGAATTCTTCCGTGTCACGAGAGATCCACGAAGGGTGTGGTACAGCAATATTTAAACCATATTTATTATTGGAGTATATTGTGTAATGACTGACGTATCTTTAAATGTCTATAAGTACTCTTCTTTGTGTTCCTACAATCACTTAATAAATTTACATTTTAATACGATGCATTATGTAATACTAAAATAGTGTCTGAGAACTAACACTTAAAGGTGATCTATTGTTGCCAACGAGGTTCATCAAATTCCTCGTCTCGTCTCGTCTCAATTCTTATGTAAAAAGCGACAAAGGATTGTTATGGTTTTTATCTCCAAAGTGAAACGGGAATTATCAAGTTTTTCGTTTCATCTCGAATTTTAAAAAAAGTAATTTTAATCTCGACTCTCGTCCCTCTCTCTCTTTTTTTTTGAAACGAGAAATTTCACGTTTTGTTGACAACACTACTTCAGTCATACTACGGGGATAGGGTCAGAGCTAGAACTTACTCTTGGGATACTAGAACCATATTGCTATCTCTTCCCGTTTTTGCTATATGAAAATTAATGCTCAAAGCAAAAGTTATAGTATATTTCTACAATTTTCGCTTGCATTATGGGAATAAAGTCAGAAATAGAACATATTCTTGCGGTATTGGATTCATATACATATATATAAACAGCTTCACGTTATCTGTTACAGTTTTTGCACTGTGGCGACCAATATCGAAACCGGAAATCGTTAATTTGTACCATGTCCGATTTGAATAGAGGATTATCGGATGAGACACTGAATCGATTGCAGACTACCACTTCTCGGAATGGCGTATCGTTTTTTCGCTCTGGTACCTGCTGACAGACAGAAAGATACCATCGTTCTATAAGAATTCTGACACTTAGGCATAACATAATTTTGATGTCTACAATCAGTGTACGTGACGATATGTGGGAAGGACTAATCGTTGTTCATCTACGTGGATCCCTTCCTGTTGTACTTTCCGAAAACATATATGTTTGCAAAATGAGGGACAACTCTTATTCAAAAATAAGCGTAAGAATGGAGTGGAAGAATCATTAACACTATTTTCTATAGCATCAGCTTATCTATTTGGACTTGTAAGAGTTTTGCTATTCAATCTATCATAATCCTTCTCCTGAGAATGAACTTGACCTTAAGTGTAAAAGTAGTACAAGATTTAAGACATGCAGAATGTAGTTTCATTCCCTTTAAATCCAATAGGTCCAAAATTAAACTCCAGCAAGTAGCTTAGAAAGCACAGCCGACGTCTCGTCTCTGAGGTCCGCTGTTCTAGACTCTCCATCTTCGTACCAGGGAATCAATAGTAAATAACTACTATTTAAACTTATTTGTTAATGATAACGTATATTTGCTATTACGATGCACTACATGTTGAGGTTTAAGCATAGAATGAATTGCATTCACGAGAATGAATGATCAATGAGTAACGCGGGCAAAGGCGAGAGTGTTTGTGTTAGCTGACTGCGCAACTCGATGCTCAACTTTTTTGCGAAGAAAAACCGTCAGTCGGTGGTTTGCCGGTCTTCGGAGTAGGTTAGTAGGCGCAAACCGCGCTTTAAGTAATCGAACACGTGATTCAGTGTGTGTACGGTCGGTGAGTGTACTTTTGCCCCTCCCTCTCTCTCGTGCATGTGTGTGTCAATGTTTTGATGCGAGGACGTGGGTTCGGTTCACGAGAAATGTGATCACTCAAAACATTGGGGAAGGTCAAGGAAGGATAATTATGAAGGTCATGTGTTTTTCACCTGTTGTTTTATTGGAGAATGCTCTGTTGCAAATGTGTCCCAAGAAAAGGTAGGGATGAATATACTTATATATACTTTTTTGCTTTTGTTAAAGGTGTAAACACAGATTTGTTTGGTACTGTTCTAATCTTGGCGTCCTGGGTTCCACTGGCATTTTGCCGGCCGGTAATGCCACGTAAACGTGTCTAACAGAAAGAATGACAGAAATACTTTTAGAAAATCAAGATTTCACTGCTGGGAGAAGCAAATAGACTATTTTATCGTAGACAGCACATTTACATATGTTTATACAGTTTCTTCCATTTATTATTTTTTTCCCAAATAATTTTTGTAGTTGTGTCATTTCCATCTCCAGTTCAAAGTTTTAATCTCTCAAATGGAGAGGAGAGGAGGACTAACAAATTGCCCTGAATAAAAGATATTGTCATTATATTTGTTCTGTGTGGTATATAAAAAAGACAATTTTAGGTCCATATAAGCGTAAGCCGGTTTTGAATCTTGAATCTCCCAAACGCAAGACTAGTACTTACTGGCGGTACGAAACCAGCGTTAATCTGATGATGTGAGGTTTAACATTTAAGTATATAAGTAAATTTTGATACCAATTTATAATATTTCCCTTTCAGACTAGGATCGGTGGCTTACCGATTGTATAGATTAAGAAATATTTTAGTTTGATACTCAACATTTTACGTTTAGAATGTAAAGTTTCAATATGTAGCTATATGAATTCATAAGAATAATGTTTTTCCTTTCATTTTTTTTCTGAAAGGGCGCTGAGACGAGAAGGTTTGGTTGCCCACGTGACAAAACGGTACGGGACAGAGCTTTTCCAACATAGAAAAATATACGCTTCCTGGGACGATACATTACTTTCACAATTTTTGAATAACAATTTTTATTTCATAGACAATCCTAGAGAAGGAGCTAATTTTGCGCACGAGACGAGACAAGGCGATAAATAAGATCATCTCGTATCGTAAATTTTGTAGTAGTATAGTCTCGTCTTATCTCGATTCTCAAAAAGCTTTTTTGGTCTCGTTTTGTTATTTCTACCCAACTGTTTTACCTCATTTCAGTTAGAGGGTATCAGAAACCTTCTACGAGAGCTCACGAAAGATGTGATATAACATGACCGTTTTCTATCGTGTAATGACTTGGATATCTTTAAAAGTTGATAAATGCTCTTCATTGTATTCGCATAATCACTTTATGAATTTATAGCTTTTGTACTATGAATCATATAAAAGTAAAACATGTTTGAGATCTGAAATTTGGGTGATCTGGTATTGCTCAAGAGACGCATGAAACTTCTCCTCTGGTCTCGAATTTAAGGAGACACTTCTCTTATTGTTTTCGATATGAGTCGACGAAAAGTTTCGTCTCGTGGTCAGTACTAGATGGAACACATGGAGAATATGTGGCCTTACATCCTTTGGCTTCACTGATACAAGTATCTGTTCTCTATCCTCTTTGGTGTAATTCAATTAAATTTTGAAATATATTTCAATAAAAAAGATATCTAGATCCATATGAAATCTTCATTTGGTATATTCCTCATGAGCATTAACACCATTATCTACCACTACGTAAGTAATTTGTTGTAAGGCATCTGTGGATGAATCCTTCTTAATAGTAATAATCTTTTCCTTCCTTTATTTGGATTTCCTAAAAGAATCAAACAGAAGGACAATATATGTATATATCGTAAATGATCTACTAACGCATCCGATCTTGTCCAAACTTGCTATGAGAGTATATAGAGACCTTGGGTTGATTACCAAGCACTCATATGAAGCATTTTCCTGTACGGTTCTCGAGTTATTGGCTACCAGAATTGGGATTTATACTTTCGAAAAAAAGTAAATAAATAATCTGTAATTGGTATTTAGAATAGGAATTAGGGGAAAATACATGGAACAAACTTATTAAACGTAACTGGGAATGATCCGAATGATGACTAAATTTGTTGTATTGAAATAAACTTACAATTTCTCGTTAATATTGTCCATCAAAATGCAAGTCCAACTGGAAGATAGCACATCTTTACCTTATGCTGATTTGCTAGTACATGCAAAATAGATATGTAACAAAGATGTGCTAAAATCAATCAAGAGCAATTTGTTTTCCGTAATCGAGGAACTCAGTTTGATACGAGAATTATCTTCTTTAATATCACGTATTGACTGCAAGTAGTAGCATTCTTACCTTGTAATCTATTTTATATTTAGATTAGGATGACCAGATATAGAAAATAATAAGAGTAATAAAACAGACACTCTGCAAACTGTCGTAATTTGACAGTCAACGTAGGTATGTAGTGAAGAATACAAAGGAAGTCTGAAACCGAAAATATCGAATTTATGAGTAACCTTTGATTATTATCAAACCACGAAAGGTTATAGAATACCGAAACATAATTTACTATGGTGCTATCTGTTTCAAAAATAAGTATTTTACAAAATTTCCAAATTTTTCCAAACAAGATTGCACTACGGAGTTTAAGAACACGTAAAACTTTTACATTACATAAATACAAGCCAAACATTGGGCTCTTTTTAGAAAAAAATGGAACTTTGGTTCCCGTTTGCATTTCCTTTGGGACACCAAACAATTTTCTGAAGAAAAAAGAATAATCCCGTTAAAATGGGACGTGTGGTCACCTTAATTTAGGGATATTCCAGATTTCAAAATCTGAAGCTGGCTGTTTTGATTAACAGTAGTAGCGTTGATAAAGTTTGGTTAGGGGTGTGTGGCTTAAAGTGACTTTTACCAGTCATTGAGTCCCTGAATATTAATATATAAGCCATATATTAATATATAAGGTAGCAAAGTGACTCGGTGGTGTCAGTGGCCATGGCCAAGTAGTCTGCAGATTACAATTAAGCTGAAGATTGCGAGGTATAATCCATCCTGGGTTCAAGTTCCACCTAGGATGCACTTGAATAATATTAGAAATAGTATTAGAATTAAAAGTAATGTGAAAAAGACGATAAGCTTAAAAGTAATGTAACAGGAAGAACAAACAATTGGATACTTTCGATATTTCAGCTTTTAATAAAAGAAGTGACAGTGGGCTAATCTCTACTGCGAAGAGTCCCAGCTTCGATCCTAGTCTATAAGATAAAATCGTTCATGGGTTTTCTTCCAGACTTACCGTTTCCTTCATTTTCATTCCACCAGTTCATTCATCATCATTCATTTTCATTAATCATCCGTCTCCTTTACTGGGTATTGGACAAAGAACTTAACATTTTATTTCATATTTACTTTCGAGCGACGATAGGAGATAAAAAGTATGGTGATTATGAAAAAAAAAGTCGAATTTGGGATTTCAACGGATTTACATGTTTCATGGCTCCTAAATGCCGGAAAACGTGTTCGTTTGTTGTACTTCCGGACGTAAATTTCTGCACTCACCTAGGGGCTACACCGTTCAACGTATGGAGACCAAATTTTTTAAATATAAGGTTTTTAAAGAGATTCTCTGGAGACGTTTTTCAAATTTGCCCCCTTCTTTGGAAAATGAGGATAATTTACTGAAAGGTAAAAATCAAAATTTATAGTTTTCTCGAAAACTGCTCTAACGATTCTGCTTATATTTCATAGATCAATGTTTCATTAATAATCTGGCGTTTTTCTAAGAAAAATTCATACAAGGTCGTTAGTTTACTCTTGGAAGTTGGTTCTTTCCGTCCGATTTGCTCGAAAACGACTAAGGCGATTTTGTTTATACTTTATAAATGTATATTTTATTAATGACGCTACACTGTGTTGTAAGCGGTTTCTCACTTTACTCTTGGGGTGAGGTTTTCCGGACAATTTTCTGAAAAATTACTCAAGCAGTTTCGTTCATTTTATAGATATATATTTTATAAATAACACTACACAGTTGTGTGTGTTTTTTAAAAAATAAAAATCTACAAGGGGTAGTTTACTCACGTTTCTTTTTCTGTCGATTTTCTTAAAAACAACTCTGGCAATTTTGATCATATTTCATAAATAAATGTTTTCTTAATCTGACAATCTCATTTGTTCTAAAAAAAAATCCACAGCGGATAGTCCAATCTTGGGTGTGATTTTTCTTTCGGACGATTTTCTCAAAACCGATTCATGCGATTTTGTGTGTATTAAATTAATGTTTCACTTAATAACTCTAAAATAGGGGATAAATAATTTCTCATTAATAAATCAACAAGAGCCAAGGAAAAGAGTCAACTTTTTTTTTTTTTTTTTAGATGTAGGTTAAAACAATAATCTTTGTGGTTTTCTATCTTTAAGTTACCACTAATATACTCATGTTTCTCTCTACTTGTATTATTTTTAAAAATTACACATGTTTTACGGGAAAAGAAAACTTAGACTTGGTATATTTCTGACTTTATTCTGTCAGTTGTTGATGGTAGGTTAAATGGGGGAACTAATCAGAATTATACAATAGAGGAAATTCGAGGTTTGGCATAAATTTTACGTATGAATTCCTTTTAATCATAAACAAGTATTACTGTCGTGAAGGAATTTGTACTGTGACAAACCACGTGAAGGAATTTGGTTTGTCACAGTATATATAGAACATGAAACCTGAAAATATAAAAACGATGTAAACCAAACTCCTTAAAAATTAAGAACTGTTGTCTGATTCATAGGCAACCACAATATCAGTTAAGATGTGGGTGGTGCATAACACAAGGAGATTTACTTTGTCACTTGGTTTACTATCCCATAGGAATACATGGAGAACAGATTTGTGTAGTCTGTATCTTCAAACCAAGTGGATGAATCATCTCCTTCAACAAACTGATTACTAACTTTTGATCCTCTAGACCTGTATCCTGTTGATCTGTTGATCTAACAAGTAGCAGATGTTGTGTCTACCGGACGGACAGAGTAAATATATAAAGGAGCTTTTGGTAACCCCCCCCCTTTTTTTTTTAAAAAAAAAAGAACACTTTACAAAGTTCACAAGAGACCCTGATAAACTTTACAACTCTACTTCAATACAGTTTAATTATTCTTCTGAAAATGGGCAATGCTGGCTGCGAGAGAAGAGTTGAGAGATCGTGTCGTGTTGAAAACATATTGTGAAAGTGATATCTCGGAAAACGCATCTGTTTTTGTCCCTATCATTGTGGTTCAGTGTGACGATAATATATTTGTTGAACTTATGAAACAATGAAAAGTATTGAAATAACATATAAAGCAACTACAAGCTTTTGCAGATAAATCAAGAGGTTCTCAAAGAAATAAATTTTGAGTTATACATTATAACTTTATTTGTCGGAAAGAACAGACATATGAATATCAAAAAGAATATGATGAAGGAAAGATGTAAGTGGATACAGCAAAGGGTTCTATTAATTTGTATGGTTGAATTTCGGAAATATATGCACATAAAAATCGAGGTTTAAAATTTACATTGCTTTCCCTCCTTACGGGTAATAACGGCTTTCTACAGCCTGCAGATAACACATCATTGTAATAATATATGTCTCTGATAGCTCAAATAAGAAAATATGCAATATGAATTTCACATTTTTCAGTTATTTTCTTTTGCAGCAAGCGGTTCACACATTTAATCTATTTCTGGATACCAAATTTATTCTCATGTTTCCTTTTTTATTTTTCAAAATAGATTCTGCAATAGAAAATATGAGTAAATGATTTAAGGAAAATAAAATCATATCCCGTCTTATGTATGCAGTTATTGACTAAGATATTCCCTGATGATATTTTTCAAGCAAACCAGACGAAATCTTGAATAGCACATTTGTCTCATAATAAGTATTAGATCACTTCCTTCCCAGTTTTCAACCGAAATGAGATAACACAAGTATTGATGCTACAACGAACATACAGTATTTGCGTTTTTGTGATTGGATGTATGTGTACACTCTCTCTTAATGGCTGGCCTCTTACTCGTTATTACGGCCCGTGATTATTGGGACTGGTGGTAATTGCTTTAATCAAGAATGCTCATCTAATACTTAAGACACTGAATGAAAGTAATGGATTACGCTCATTCAGCACGACGGACCAAAGGTCCTCAGTGTCTCCCAGTCATAGCTACTCCTAGAGGGAAACCCCCTAGCAAGTGAAAGGCTATCAGTATGTCCAGTGTCGGCACTGGAGCGTTAAGGAAAGCTCACATCCTCTTTTGGTGCTAAGGTACCATCATGTACCGAATCCTACGGAATGATCACAACCCGGCAGAAACTACTCAAATCTGAGATTCCCTGGAATTCCAGAGAGGGCTTGCTTATTTCCAACCCTGCCTACCTCAAGATCATTCAAAAATCCGTGTTGAGGTACACACCTTCCAGCTTCTTCCGAGCCCAATGGCACGTAGAAGAGGGGGTCTATAATATTTTTAGGCTGTAGGTGGCGTTACTGTCATTTGCATCTGCTGTTGTGAAAGAGGGGTTATGTTAGGTGCTCTTCTGCTGTGTCTGCTCGGCTTAAATATTAAAGCCATAATGGGTGTACGAATAGGACGTGAGAACGAACTCACAACTAAGTCCGTGAATACATCCGACCTCGCCAAGGCTTGACAAAGCTTGCAAAGATCCAGAGAAAATCGTTAGGTGCGTATCAAATTCAAACCATTGTTGATGGTGTTCTTCGATTTTCGTGTCAATGTATGTCATGAGTAGGTAGAGGTAAGACGTACACGTACAAAGGACTTTCCTTTAGACATTTTCCATCGTTTACACGGCGCTCTTTGTCCGAAATCACGAGACCTGTGGACTTCAAAGCCTCGAAGACTGCACCAGGATAATGATTATGCAGTTCATGTGGTTTTCATTTTCAGCACAGCATAAGATTTCAACGTTTCGTCAAGCCTCCTACTCTCCGAGTACTCTCCGAGTACCTTGTGAGACTTCTGTCTGTTCGCGAAAAGCATAAAAGTACCAGACAGAAACTCACTGTCGCACCTGAGAGGAAATCTAGTGCACCCTGCCGACAGCTGGTGTCATGCCACTTCCCGATGAGGAATTTCAGGCCTCTTTCGAGCAGCGGAAAGACCACCAAACTCAATGCATGGAAGCAAGAGGGAACTAATTTGAAGAGAATTAGGACGAAGAAAATACCAGGTGAGTGTATTGGTTTTCTAGGACCATGATCGGATACTTTTCCTACAGGTCTCGTACGTTCTCCCACCAGAATCCTTGTCTCTTACGGAAAACGGAATATTTACCCTTTAGTCACGAAATAATTCAAGAGCCTTACCTGTATATAGTGTTATTTTTTTCTCATTGTGCCGTGTAATATAATTATCACTGAGGAGTAATAAGAAACACGGTTTGGGTACAAAATCTCGCGGCCAGAACCTCGCGGCGACAACCTCGCGGATCAAAACTTCGCCTGGCCAAAACCTCGCCTCCCAAAACCTCGCGACCCAAAATCTCGCCGGGCCGAAACCTCGCCTGGCCAAAACCTCGCCGCCCAAAACCTCGCGGGACAAAATCTCACCGGGCCAAAACCCTGCCTGGCCAAAATCTCGCCGCCCGAAACGTCGCGGGCCAAAATCTCGCGGGGCCAAAACCTCGCCAGCCCAAACCTCGCGGGCCGAAATCTCGCCGCGCCAAAACCTCGTCTTCCAAAACCTCGCGCCCCAAAATATCGCCATACCCAAAATCTCGCCTGACCAAAACCTCGTTGTAATGATCTCGCGACACAGAATCTCGTCTGGTCTTAATTAAGCGAGATGTAGTGTCGCCTGGGAAGAAATGTCGTCAGGATAAAACCTCTTCGCGACGATTTCTTCAATGTAGAATCTTCTATATACTACTATATGTATATATTTAGTAATAACACATAATTACATTAAAATAATGACAAGAAAAATTCTAATGCATGCTTTGGAAATCTATATATATAAAAATTAAATGACTATGTTTGTTACAATATACCTCTTGAGCCATCCTACGGATCTCAATCAAATTTTCAACATAGATGAGGTACGAGCCTAGGATGTCTTTTATAATTTCACTTTGTCGGCACAACAAAAGGGAGGGGGAGTGGGATATATATATATATATATATATAATACAGAGCCGTAGCTAGAGATTTCGGCGCCCGGGGCAAAGTAGAATTCGGTGCCCCTACTCTCACCACACCAAGCTCTTCCTTCCTTTTTTCTTTTTACTTATAAGAAAAGCAGCAGATATTGTTATACTACATTGAATTTTTATTAAGCTGCAGGCGAGATTTTGGCCCACGAGGTTTTGGCCACGCGATGTTTTGGGTGGCGAGGTTTTGGCCCGGTGAGATTTTGGGCGGCGAGGTTTTGGCAACGCGAGGTTTTGGCAACGCGAGGTTTTGGCCCGACGAGATTTTGTCCCGCGAGGTTTTGGGCAGCGAGGTTTTGGCCACGCGAGGTTTTGGCCCGGCGAGATTTTGTCCCGTGAGGTTTTGGGCGGCGAGATTTTGGCCACGGGAGATTTTGGGCGGCGAGGTTTTGGCCACGCGAGATTTTGGGCGGCGATGTTTCGGCCGCGAGATTTTGTCCGTATCCCAAGAAACACAATAAAAACCTGGAGAAAACATAAACGATGGGTACATTATTTGGTTAGTTTTTTTTATTCAATAACTCATCAATCACTTGCTTGCTTCTTTACATAATTTGACGTCTTTAATTTTTTGTAAAATATAGTGGAATATTTCAATAATTCAATTCATATTGTCTTCGAACGCCATTGGTTTCCACCTAAACTTATCATTATCTTTTAGATGTAACAGTGTATAGCTAAAAATTAATTGGTTAGTACCGGCTAAAAGCCAAAAGTTGCAATATTTATGAAGCTGCAATTCCGTAGTTTTGAAATGGAATAAAATTTCTATTGCTTTATGTCCCGCGTTACTTTGTAGGGTAAAGTAGTCGGATGATTAATGGCAGTGAATTATTATGATGGTGTGTGGAATGTGGGAGGAAATGGGAAATTCTAGAGGAGACTAACAGACACGATATTTTCCACCACAAAACACGGACTGGGATCGAACCAAGGAACCCTCGCAACATCCTACTGAGTCATGTGTCCCAAATAATTTCTTTGAAGATCTTACACTCACAAAGAAGAAAGTGTCACAAATAAAATAAGAAGTTATCATTACAGTGTTATCATTCTTATTTCTACGCAAGCTTTTCTACAAGAGAAGCTTGCCTGCGTAAAGCAGGAGAGTTTGTGTGTGAATATATGAGTCCTTGAATTGATTTGATTCTTAGATCAAATTAAACAAACGTTTTCTATCAATCAACAAACGTTTTCCGTATTCTTCCTCTACAAATTTACAAGAAATATCCAGGTTTATACTACATGTCAAGTACGTAAAACAAAACCTCAATGTTGAAAAATATTAATATTTTCCTATTTTTTGGTTGATTTTGTGGGTGAAGTAGTCAGTACTGTAGGCCACAGCACTTTGAGAAACATTAGTCTATATACATAATGATATATAGAAATTCTTGTATAATACAGTTTATTATCTTTTATCAAACACCTTCACCATTCACTCGATGAAAATCCGCATGACTTGAACGACGTCTATATCCAAATCGACTAACGATCAACCTTGGTGTATTTTACCTTCGTATGTTCAAAGCTTTTAAGTCCTAATTCCCATCTGCGCATGACACTTCCAGTAACACAGAGGATTTTGAACTCAACCATGATATGGCCGAACCGGGAAAACAAAATAATAGACGTTTTTTGTGATCGTGACTTTAAAATTCGAAGGTATAAAAACACTTTAGTGGATCTCAAGAGAGTAATTTACGGAAAGGAAACAGAAACCTAAGGAAAGGGTGGATAAAAACAAGAAGCGAGATGGAAAAACTTCTTACGTCCTTCACGAGTTAGTACGCGATCCTTGTCTTTGGGTGGGGGAATCAATAATTCGATACCATGTCAGAAAATAACATTTTCGTTTTCCTGACAGGTTCATTTTCTGATGGTCAACCACAACAACGAAAAGAATCGAACTCAAAAAGTGGGCGGAGAATTGTACGCACAACCACGGTACGAGTATGGTTCCGAGTAATTATTTTTCTCACTAAATTGAAAGTATTTGCGCTAAACCGTAACTTGTTATAAGTTATGTTAAGTGATTGAATTAATGTAAAAAATGTATTGGAGAAAGAAGTTGTTAGCAGAGATGTGCGTCTACGCGTAAAAAACGATAGTTTACGTTTACGTGTCAACTATGCGTAGACAATGTAAACAACGTAGACTATGTAGAATATGTCAACAACACGTAATTCATTATGGCGTCGTGGACAATAAAGGAGCTTTCTTTTGTCGTTACCTTGCGAAATTGCGTACAAAATAAAATGCCTAGACCAGCGAATAGTAACTTTCGAATACTTAGTTTGGTCTTGATGAAGGAAAATGAAAAATATTATGCATTTTGTAAAATATGCAAGAAAAATTGCAAATACAGCAGATTCAAGACTGAAAGCCCACAGGTGAGAATTAGTTTTGTAAATGTCATTATAAAAGCAGTGCTCGAAGTGGAAAATCTAAGGAAGTGGTATGTGCAGAGCAGAGAAAACATACAGATTAGATAATTCCCTCTACTTTTTACATGTAAGTGGTTTCCCTAATCTTTCGCTGCACCGAAGCAAAACAACTGAATGAGGAAATATGAACAAACGAGCAACGAAATTTTTCCTTACATTTGATAGTGGTTGTCTACATAGTCTACACGGGAAAAGGTGTAATGTAGATTACATATAGATTACGGTAGACAATCGCGTAGACGTAAAATTGTAGTTTACGGCACATCACTGGTTGTTAGTCACTTTAATGCTCATTTTCTATCAGCATCAAACTTCACAAACGAGAATAAAATCAAACTTTACAGCTTCTTTTTACACTTCTCTAAATATTACAAAATTTGAACGGTATATATACATATATAATAAAACATTAATACTACAATCTAATCTTATGCAGTTGGTGTTTTCATGCATTCTTCATTGTTGATCACCAACATTACTTAGTTCCTGTTTAAAGTCTGCTTAGTGAAAACGATATTTAGCTGCTATGAGTCAGAAAGTTATTAGTAAATATATTAGCTTTGCAGTGACACCACAAACAAAAGTTAACAATATTTTTTACGATAAAAACTGTTGAAGAATGAAGTGTGCTTTTTTGGTCGGATATGAAGAAGAATTGAGGAAAATAGCTGGAGGAAACCCCTACCCAAAAACTGAATAAGTGTTAGTAGAAGCTGGGGACAGAAGTTGGAGGTAGTTATAAAGAGAAACGTAAACTGACATATTTTAAGAAGATAATGTTACTACAGATATGGCAGAATAGAAGGTAAAAGAGGAAGAATGAATAATACTGTAATTATCGGTCAATTTAAAGAAGTCCAAAACGAATGAAACTAGCGGAGTATAGTAAGAACATGAAAGGTTCTAGATGTGGAGCACATGACATATAAGTGGTGACAGAATACCTATGATGATGATTGCGGTTAATGTTTATCAGCATGTCACCAGAGTCTAATATGTTACAGTAGAGTTACAAAGGTGTACAAAGGTGGTTCAATTACAGATCTCGCCAAGTGAGCTTTGTGGTGGACAAACACCGTGCGCGTGGGTTTTCGCGGTGTTCTCCCGTTTTCTCCCACTTTCTTCATTCCACCATTTCATTCATTTCTTATCATCACCGTCTCCTTTAACCTACCAGGTATAATAGTGGGACGTAAAACAAAGATTTCATTTCAGAGTTACAAAGTAATACGCATAGAGTTCAAGTGCAAATTCAACTCCTGTATAATATTTTTCGGAGAAAAATTTTAACTTGGTTATAAAGTTTTGAAATCAGCATGGACTAATTATACCTAAGGAGTCTGTTTTACTTGCTTTTCACTAAAAGTGCCTCCTGGTTGATTAATGTGCGTGTTTTTGGAATCCATATTTGCACCAGTCTATTACGGAAATTGAATTCCAGCCTCCATTAGAATGTCTACTACAGAAGAGAAGTCTCTAAGAGTAAGAACATCATCTGAATGTTGTTGGCATTCATCGATCGCAAGGACACAATATCGAGTTAACTAACTTTTTGACGTTTGCTGTTAAAAAAAATATCGCTTTAAACTGGGAGACTAGTTGAGAATGGTAGCATTCATCATTTGATAATTGAATGAGAAGAAAGAGAATAGGGGTAGGTAGAGATAGAGCAAAAAAGAAAGAGAATGAGAGAGAGGTAGTTAGTCCTCTGATGAATAGATATTTTCGTACAGGTCTTCATTCAATGTAATTGCACCTTCTGTGATGCTGGAGGGGAGATCCCGGATCCATGTTGCAATAATGCATATATTACGTCATACCCTTTTGTGTTTCAAGGTTGAATGGCCGAAATTCCATTCTCTTCGCGTTCTGTCATAGTCGTCTAGATATGAGGAAAAAGAACTTAATCTTTTAATAAATTTCAAAGTGTTTGTGTACGAGGATATGACATTCTATTTAAAAGCAAATAATCGATATGTTTATTAGCTTTTTAAAGCATTCTTCTTGTATAATCTATTTTATTAAACCTGGTTGCAATCACACGTTATGTTACGTTGTGAATATTGTGTGGTAAACGTTACTTTTCCATATGCGTTAGTAATATTCTTAAATAATGTTTTTTAACCTAAAGGTTTCCTTCCGGTTTTCTTCTTTCAAAACGAAATCTTTTAGTTTTACGTCTCACGTTTATGCCGGCTAGGCTAAAGGAGATGGTGATGATGAGAAATGAATGAAAATGGTGGAATGAAGAAAGTGGGAAACAACGGGAGAACCGCGAGAAACCCACGCACACAGTGTTTGTTAACCACAAAGTTCACTTGGGGCGAGCTGGGATCGAACCAGGAACCCACGCACCAGAATTGGACGCTCTACGACTGAGCCACCGCGCCCCACTTTCCGGTTTTCATTGAAAAGGGCGTTAAAATTGCTAATATATTGTTGTGTGTAAGATTTGTGCGTGATTTGCTGACACGTACACTGCTGACTGTAAAAATTACAAGAGGAAAGATACTTGTGAGGAAGATACTAGAATTAAATTTGTACTAAAAATTCGTTACATGAATATACAGAAATAACTGCAATTGCAGAAACTGTCCAACATTCTAATCTTTTTTATATTACTATAGCGTCAAACGTTCAGGTATTGAAATTAGAACATCCACATGACGTGACATCGAATGAAATAGACCAGAAGAGTTCAGAATTAGTGGAGGTTCTCTAATTCACAGTATTGCACAATGTGGAACTCTGGGGGTACTCCAAATCTTAGCGGGAATACTAGGCCTTTGCCCGAAAAATTTAGAAAAATGCTTCTGAAAATAGAGTTTTAGGTATTTTAAAATCAAAATGGAGTTGTTCATAATGGAAAATATTGTTGAATGAGTCTATGACGACATTATCTTAGAACTCGTCACGCGACTCTGAACAATCTTTGGATTAAAGATTTTAAAAGGAAAGAAAACAGTCAAGGTTATTTTAATAGAACAAAATTTAAACGGATATTTATGAATAATGATAATATACGATGCAGCTAATTGGAATGAAATGCGTGCCTTTAGTTTAAAATATGTCTCTTATATCCCACCTCACCGTTTTATGAAAACGTCGGGCCCTAATGTCGGAAGATTAGAATTTCTTCCATTTTGTTTCTTTTTCATTTCTTTTCTCTTTTCTTATCTTTTTTCTTGTCCGTTTTGTTGGTGCTGAGCCTCTCCATAATAATTCTGGGTGTGTTCGATCATCTGAGCGACCCCGAACTCAGTGCCCTAGAAATAGACATTGGTTGTGTTTCTGAGGAATGGTCTGCTATACCCGGTACTGCTTATATGCAAGGCCATAAGATGTTGGACTAAGGTTACCAGATCGTAGTTTTCCCCTTAAGTTTGACCTTTTTTCGGCACATTTTACTATATGAGGCCAGCATTTTCTCTCTGAAAAATCTGGCAATCTTACGGACCTCTGAAATGTGTAAAACAAGGTGCTAATCAAACATATCTCATACATATTCCATTAACTACATGTAAGAAGACTGTCGTACACACTAGGAAAACAGTGGTATCCGTCGTTTATTGAAGAACGCTTGTACATTCCGGAAAACATGTAACCGAACGTAGTTCTGCTGAAATACGGTATCCAGAGATATCTGAATGTGGAGTACGACCACTATCCCTAGAACTTCATTGTTGTAGCCGTTACTAGTGAGGTCAAGGGCGGTCAACTTTGCAGATACTCCAGTGCTCTCGTTACTAATGAAGTCAGCGGGCCAACTTCGCGAATGATCCAATGCTCGAACGTCCACAGAATTCTTATGGGGGTGTTTAACACTCACATAAAAGAGAAGGAAGGAAAATAAGAAAAGAGAAAAATGAAGAAGACAAAAGAAAAAGAGAGAGAACTTTAATCTTGCACTGTACTTCTTAAGAAGTGATAGTAGTGCGCGATCTTTTCAGAGAAATAAGATCGGAGGGGCGGAGGAGAATTTTGAACTAAAGTAGCATTTCGTTTCAATTCGCTGTATTGTTTAAATAATCATTATTCAATAATATGACCTTAAAATTTGTTCTATGCAACTAATTTCATTTGTTTTTTCCTTTTAAAATATACAAATTCAAAAGTTAACTAAAGTTTAGAATGGCGTGACAGGTACTAAGATATTGGTTGAAGCCCTGTAAGCTCCCTGGTTATACTGTTATACTGCTATAGAATAATATTTTTCATTATGAGAAAATCCATTATCACTCAAAAATATATAATACTCTATTTTCAGGAGAGTCAATTTTCAAAATGTTGTGAGGAAGGATCCCCGCTACCCTTAGGAACACTTCTAGAACTCCCCCGACACTGCTGGATAAAGTTCACATCAGTGAATTTAGAAAAATGCTTCTGAAGGAACAACAAACATCGCGTGCTATACCCAATGATTTCCCATTCCACATCTGCCATTGGGCTGCTATAACATTTGATGATACATACTGGAATGTTGTACTCTTTACGATAGCGTCTAGCTCGTATGAAGCACTCATTGAAGGACAGGTTGAAGAGAAACTTGTCCGAAATCACAACTACTTGCTAATCAACAGACCAGCAATTGTTTATTCGTCCATTGCAGCTGTAGGCGTTTGTGGTTCTGGGTTATGGAAGCTGATGTAAAGACCTGTTTGGCATTAGAACAGCGTTCAGAAGATAGAATTTTCGATTGATAGAAGTTGACATCCGTTATTCAGCTACAGTTTCGAGGTAACACTATGGACTTAGCTATACGGTCGTTCGTGGTTATGCGGGTAAGATGGCTGTCATCTTATGATACAGCTATATTGCACGATGCACCGCCCGATCATCGTGGCTTACACTTATCTTCTGTCCATTGCTTCCATATACGCATCACTGTCGGGTGACATGCTCTATATGCGAACCAATATGATGGTAAGAGAAACCGCCTTTCGTACGTAGGACTGTATTAGGCTAAGTCAGCAGAGGCCACATATTTTTTCTACCTCCGAGCCTCTAGATGGGTTAATCTGGCCCTGTCTGTGTCTAACATCCATATCTTGTTTGTATTTAAGTCCTACAAGGGTTCTAGGACCATAGTGTCTGTGAAAATTTAATCTAAGGGAAAATTATGTGAATGAATTGACCAAACTTTTCGAAGACATTAATGCCTCTGATAAATATCAGGCTTGTAAACAGCAGGCAGACAGTAGTGAGCCACAAGCTTTTGAATTGCGCTTCATTTGTTTCTCTGTTCAAAGGAAAATTTGGGTCTTCAAAATGAATAAAATCTCAAATATCATGTAGATCTAATTTATTCAATCGTATGCTTCCTAATATTAAAGTTACCTTAATTTATAATCAATTATTATGGTATGCACTACCTGTATAGGCAACTGATGTTGTCTTTAGATATTTATGTTACTATGTGGATTTCAATTTTGGGTAGGGTTTAATTCTACACGCTACCTTATGTTGCGCGACAGTAAAAGTGAGTTAAAGAAATAGAAAGAAAAGATGAAGGCATTGAAAGCGAATGATTTCTGTGAATATGAAGAGGATTTATTCGTTCAATTCTTGGTCGGTAGCTATAGTGAATGAAACACAGTTGCTTGTAAAATAATCCAAGCAATTTTCTTCGAAAGCAAAGGTTCTGGTGGCCCCATCAATAAAGCAGTTGGCTTCACTCCAAAGGAGTAGGCGATCTTTACTCTCTCTCTCTCTCTCTCAGTTGAATTGGAGCCTGATTTTTCGATTTCTTCGAGTGTGAAAAGAAAAGAGTGTTTTTTGAGGCATGCAAAAGTGTTCCTCTTTTAACCATTGTGTTCTGAATGGAGAAGAAAGTGAGGATAAGTTTTCTTTTTTGTAGTTACGTATTCACTTGATTTCTTATGCATTAAGTAAGTTCGATTTTAATAATAATAATAATAATAAAACGTGAATTACTTTTCTAAATTTTTAAAATACGAAAGGCGACACTTAAACACATTACTGAATTACTTATCTTGTGTAATGGCTGCATTTTATTAATATTCTTAGTATGTTGCTTTTGCTTTAAATTATTTGATTTTAAAGTCAAAGTACGATTATGGATAATCGAAGGTGTTAGAAAACGTACTAAAAACTAATTAAAATCAGTTGAAAATGTTGAAGTTCAAAGTATTATAAAGTACTAGTACAATGAGAATTTATTTTACCTTTGAAAATATGACATATTAAAATAGTGCTGAAAATATACTGATATATAAAACTTAAAGTTGAAACTAAGTTTTGCATGCTGTGTCACTCCAAAGTGGTGTAATTCATTGAAACTTTAGCCATACAGAGAAAATAGTGCTTTAGTACAATAAGGAAACAACAGGACGAAACACTAATTGAAAGAAAAAAAATGACACTTTTATACATAAACAATAACTTACACTGAAGTCACTGAGACTTATGATTGTCTGCCTGATATTACAGAAGGGGTGAAATTGTTTTAGAAGGGCACGGGATCCCACGGATAGCGATGCGTGCACGTGCTTCATGCTGCCCACAAGATTTATATGGTATACTGTTTCATTCCTCCACCAGCCCTGTTGACAACTGTTGGATGGTCCTTAGTGTCTCTAGATGTGCTGCAAGACGTCTCCTTATAGCATCCCTCATGTGCTCAATGGGATCAAGTCAGTTGAACTGGTAGGCCATTCCATTCACCGAATACCCTCTCGTATCAAGAGCTCCGAAACATGCGCTGTTCGATGCGGTCGCGAATTATCATACATAAAGGTGAAGATGGGCTCGATTGCACTTCTAAAAAGACGCACGTGAGGAAGGAACACAGTGCATAACAAAGTGTACCACGTTCAAATATCTGGAGATCGGAATGTTCATGCAACATTATACCTCTCCATACAAGAACACCTGGTCCACAAAAATAATCATGTTCTACAACATTCAGCATCACTACTGAGACTATATCTGCTTTCATATTACAAGGAAACGCGACCCCACTTCTTTTCGTTGTACTCCTAATGTTCTTGTTGCCACCATAACCAGGGCCGGCCTTAGGTAGTGCGGGGCCCAAGGTTCACAACTAACTTCTACCAAGGTCTATAGAAACAATATATATATATATATATATATATATATATATATATATATATATATATATATATATATATATATATATATATATATATATAACACTCTCCCTGCTGGTCTAGTGCTTAGCGCGTGCGCCTGTGATGTACATATTCTTGAGCTCGATTCCCTGTAGGAGAGCACACAAATTTAATTTCATAATCACCCCCTTTCATTAATCATCCATCTCTTAAGAATAAATCCTCGGATGTCAAATGATCCGGATTATTTTCATTTCATTTTAAGTTTAATAGAGATTTTGCAGTCAGAATGGATGACAAAGTGTACGCTTAAATAGTGCGTGAAAATTAATAGACTAAATCAAACGTCCTGCAAATGAAAATGCAGTCAGTTTTTCGTATCACACTCAGATTTTCTGCTATGATGATGATTAACTGCTAACAGGAGTAAATGTAATTTGAGATATAAAATAAAGGGTGTTTATGAGGTTAAATTCTAGGTTTTAATGAAAGAAATACATGTATGTGATACTAAACATTGCAAAGACATCATTTACAAACTTATGTGTATATTGTTTTTACGTATTCATATACAGGGCATTCCGGGAAATGCTTAATTATGGTGATATGGATAATAAAACGGTAAGAGGAATAATCAACTCCAGTAATTACTTTTAATTAGCTCTCTCCGTAGCTAAGCGTTTCTGACCAAAGTAGCAGAAAAACATTTTTCTTGTATTGTGATCCTGAACACATATGACAAGTTTGTCACTTTATCCCCGAAACACCCTGCATGTTTACTTATAAGCTTAATTAAGAAAAATGATTAACAGCAAAGACAGTTTTCAAACACTTCTCGTTTCTATGTTTTGAAGTTCTCTTTGAGGAGGAACTAATAGTAATCCCTCATCATGGACACACTCCATCTTCGTTTATAACATTTTTCCATCTGCAAAATGTTCTGGTGAAAACGCTCACCCTGTTCATTGCTTATAACAGCTAATTTTTCAGAGAAATAACTCAAATGGAAAACCGGACAATGTATGAATTTTAAAATACATATTTCACCCTTCTGCCTCGAAAATTTTCGAGAAGATTCTGCACCAGTATTTCATAGTTTTCTTCTCTTACAAGTAAACCTATCGATGACGAAATCGAATTTCTTGACAAAATTTGACAGAGAAGTGAGGAATATCAAGAAACGAGCGAAAGTAAAATTTAAAATGCTTCCGTCCATAAGAACGCCCGCAGTGACCAAAACCCCGATTGATCAGAATAATCCATAGCAATGTATTTCAAGTTTGAAAATTTCATTTTATTTGTAAAACAGATAGAGATGTGAAAAACAAAAACCGACACCGGGAGGAAATAGACATCTATTTGAGGGTATGCTTGTCATCGCCGCCTTCTTGAAGTTGGCCGTCTTGTATCTCGCTCGACTTTTTAAATTAGGAAGTGGGTACGTCAAATTGGGCTAGAATTTTATGAGAAATACACTAGTGAAGTCTATGTTTCCATAAGTTTATATTTGTAAGACATAATAAAAGGTCACATTGATACGTATGAATTCGTTAGTTCAAAGATTTCTTAATAACTGTATCTTTTTGGAAAGAACTCAAGTCAGGAAAACCTAATGCACGCTAGTGAGAACATCGTAGGTACTACTTATGAAAGGTATAATCAGCTTGAAATGGTTATCGACTGCAGATAAAACTAACTGGTGATGAGACGATCACATACCTTAAGAAACTGACGGAAGATGGATGACATATTTTCCATTAGATTATTCGAGTTAGAAGACAACCTTCATAAGTAGCCAGCTATTCAGTACGCACTAGTATGCATTCGGTTTTCCGAACTTGATTTTAAAAAAATACATCCACGGCAGAGGACAGGAGAGGCCAAAGTATACTCTTTGTTTTTGATTTGATTTTGAGTTTGATGGCGGTGCCTGATTGGAAGCAATCGGTCCAATCGGCTTAAGGCCGGCCCTGACCATAACGGTGCCGCCGATGTGCAGTTGTCAGTGAACACAACATACTGGCCATGGTACAAAGAGAAAACTCACATGCAGTCGATGTGTCACTGTGGAACGTAAAATAGGGTGCCTTCAAGTCGACTTAAATGTATTTGGAATAACACCTCCTTATGGACGTCAGTCCCTGCTTGTTCGAAGTGCAATGTAGCGGTCATCAGCTGCTGTGGTCGACCACCACCCCTTCTTTGCACAGCATTGTTTGTGGTTCGAATGCACTCCATGCACATGAAACAATGATGTGGGGAATACCAAACTCCTGAGCCAAACTCATCACACTTCGTGCTTCTTCCAGTTTCCCGACGATACTTCCCCTTGTAAAGTCACCCAAATATTATTTCCGGACTATGTTTTGAGTAACGCCATCACAATGCACCTTAACAGTTCTTTTACTGACATATGCTGTCTCGTCCCTTTAGTTCAGCTGTTTCGTGTTTCGGGGAGCAGACACATTCTGTGCTTCGGTCGCGCTGACGTAACCTATGCAACGTCTTGTTCCCTGTGCACGAGACCTCTGGCAACATGCTGTCAAGCATTCATTCATTTCCACCGACTCTGCAATAATTTATATTACTTTATGTATCTCGTCCTTAAGTTCAGCACATTAGTGTATATCAGGTGGTTTAGATAGTATGAAGCTTTTGCGTACAAAGCTTTAGTGTCGCAGTCAGGGTTTGTGAGTCTCATCATGTCAGGACTAGCATAATTTGACAGCTGACAGTTTAGCTAGTAGATGTACAAAGTACTTTTATTCTTAAAATTAGACGCAAGATATTGCGCCATGAAGATGATTAAACTTTCCACAAAACTTAAATACATTTTACAGTTTTATTTCGACAAAGGCACAAACACTGTGCAGTGAAGACATTTGCCTGAACCACAATGCGTCAACCGCTTTCGTTCTGGATATTTCGATGTCCAAGTTGCTTCTCACAGTTAGCGAATCAATCACAGAGAAAGTGAATGATATTTTGACAAAAGCCGAGAAAGATCGGCATGTAAGCAGTCATGACATCGTCAAAATCCTAAACATCCATCAGCAAGCAATGTTAAACCATCTGGAGCAAGCTAGCTAAAAAGCAGGCAGCTCGACGTTAGGGTGCCATACAAACTAACTCAAAGACATTTGCTCCATCAAATGTCTATCTGCGAATCTATACTGAAAAGTAAAGAACTCGAGCCATGTTTGAAGCGGTTGATCACGAGTGATGAAAAGTGGATAATTTATGATAACGACATGTGATAAAGAACGTGATCGAAGCGAGAAGAAGAGATACAGTGTGTGACAAAGCCCACACTAACACCCAGGAAGGTAATACAGTGCATTTGGTGGAATTGAAAGGTCATCGTGCATCACGAGCTACTGCCGCCGGAAAGACGATAGGTTCGAACCTGTACTGTCGATAATTGTCACGAGTGCACCTAGCAATTCAGAAGAAACAACCGAACTGGCCAACTGCTATATACCACTCCGATAACATCAGACCATGTATATTTTTAACGGCTCGTCAGGAAATGAGAGAACGTGGCTGGGAGATTTTAATACATCCACCATTTAGCCCAGATCTGGTACCACCAGACTATTATTTTTTTCTCGATCTCTGCAGAATTCCTTGAATGGTGTTAAATTAGTTTCAAAAAAGGCCTATAAATATCATGTGTCACAATTTTTTGACCAGAAATCATACAAGTTCTACAGCGACGAAATTATAGTATTATTTGAAAAATGTCAGAAGGATATCGAACAAAATAGAGGACATGTGGTTTCATTAATGTTATTTTCAAAGAATAATTAATGTATTCTCGATTTTGACTGCCAAAGACTCAATAGGTTTTTGACAACCTGACATTTTCTCTCGTATTGCATTCTGGCATTATTCCTACTTGCAGGCAGAGGCGGGTCATTAGGAAAGTCAAACCGGTACCAATTGGTGTTTTCGCTTCAAACTAAAAGAAAACTTTCTTAAGTACTAATTCTACTCAAAAATTAGTACATTCGGTAAGCTTTTTTTCTTAGTTTGTAGCGATAATATTTTAATTTTTTACAAGTATGACTTCCCTCATGAGTCACCTCTTCTGGCAGTTACCGCAGAATTAGAAGGTTCCGTATACTTGTGGTCTTTAACATGTCATTTTGATTCTCTCTCTAATATCAACCACCAGCTGCAGTTTTCTTCTTTTCTTCCCATTTTGCCTTTCTCCATACTGTCTAGTACATCTCTAATAAGCCTATTTCTTCTCAAATAGTGCCCTAATAAGTTTCTTCTCTCTTTAGCTGTCTGCAGTAATATTCTTCTCTACCAAACTTCTCTTATCATTCCTTCACGTTTTTTTTTTTTTTTTTTTTTTTTTTTTTTTTTTTTTTACGTTTCAAGTAGCTAATTTTCTCGAATGGTTTGATACACACATTTTGTATATTTGCAGTTATTTTTATCGCTTTTTCGTTGATTTGATTTGATTTTAAGTTTAGTATCCCTTTCAGCGGTGAGGCTATATGAGATCTACAGCTTAACTGCGATCCGAACCACAAGAGCTTCCACCGGGAATCTAACCGGGTCTTAGACGCCAAAGGTGCTTTTTCGTAACGTGTATATTTCTGTTTCATAAATATAGAGGAATACAATACTTTATCACAGGATGAGTGTTATCCGTAGTTCACATTTAAAGTAAAGGAGGCACAGTGGCTCACTGAGAGATCGCTCTGTTCTGGTGCGAAATATCCCTGACTGGTATCGATCTCAAGCCTTGGGATTTTGTGGTGGACAACGTTATGCCCATGGGTTTCCTTCCTCATTTTCAATAGCCATTTGTCTCCTTTAGCTTAAAGGGCATAAGCGCGGGACATTAAATTAAAGATTTTTTTAAAAATTACAGTAAATAACAGTTAAAATAATACACGATTTCCATTATTTTTATTGCTAGGGAGACAAGTCTACAGAATTGAGTAGAATATATACAAATAATACTTTCAATATAAATCAGTTTCATAGAAATTTATTCGGAATTTGAGTGTACAGTGACAAACCGTGTCAATAACATTTTGGTACGCAACGCTAAACGTGTATTTCCGAAATTGATATTTTACTGATAATAATAATAATAACAGTAATAGTAATTCAAACTTTTATATACACTACTTCAAATATAAAAAAAAGTCTACATAAAAATGTATTTCACAGGTGAATGCAATTGCTCAATTAGTGTATTCATTTCTGTTTTCAACGAATTTGTAACTATCAAAGATAGCTACTTTTCTTGTATACAGATTTTAAAGAATTTCTTTCCATTTCTCCAAAAACACTCTGTCAGATATCTCTGAAAGTGGCATCTCGAGAACTCAAGAGAGCTACTTTTTAAAACTTACTCTTTGTGTGTTTTTGTCTGTATACTAGATCGATTCTTGTGGAATCGTGTGTGATCCAGATCCCATAAAATTATCGAGGTCCGTCTACTATGAGTGCTGTTGGAAAAGTTTCTCCAATTAATATTTAAAAAAAAGTCATGTGATACTCTAGAAATGACTTTGTTGTTTTCAAGATACACATCTTTAAGATCGATACACTTTTCCATACATTCATACCAATTTTGAAAGCATTTCTTTCCACTCTGGAGCTCCTAACTCAGACACCGCTGTTTGGAATGCTGTCAATAGGTGTTTCAGGCGACACAAATCGCTCACCACACATCTTATTTTTCATGTATGAGAATAATAGGAGTCATTAGGTGATAAATTAAGTCAGTACGAACAATGGGTCATTAATTCGACATTTTTACTGGACGAAAAGTCAACACTATGGTATGCTGAGTGGCAATTGGGGTTGTGGTGGTGAAGAATAATGTGATGATTTGCGTTTGCTTAAGCAATTCATTGATGATCTCTGACAAGCAAAAATTGTATACCACTCAGTATTTACTGTTCTTTGATCTTCTAAAGCTATAGTTGCCACATAACCAGTATAACCGAAGAAACAAGTAATCATTTGTTTGAGAGCACTCCTCAAACGAACATGTTTTGTTGGTTTTGGGTCAATTGGAAATGTGTAACGAGTGGATTTGCGGATGAGTTCCCAGTTTGTATGAGTAGATCTGAGTTTCCCTTCCTATAACGATCCAGTACACCAAATTTGACTTACTCGGTTAAACGTTTTGAACATTCCTTTACACCATTTAACACAAGTTTCTTTTTGAACTTCGGTAAAATTGTGTGGAATCCCAAGACTTGACATTTTCCGCACGTTCAGGTGACCATTCAAAGTCGTATTTATCGTGTCAATGTTCAAGAATGCCTGAATCTCACGATATGTCACATGCCGATCTCTGTCAATCATTTCAAGCACAACATCAACATTACTGGCAACAACAGACGTAGATGGACGACTTTCACAAAATTTATCAATCAGAAATGAAGCAACGTAGAGTAAAGTTTGCAGCAACATGATGCATATTCAACTAAGATAACATGATAGGACGAATTATTGATTTCTACTTTCCTCAGCCATCTCGTGGACCGTCAAACGATTATTTAATCGTACATCGCGAACTTTTCGAACATGAACGTCATCACATGATTTTGTGCTTCCAGGTTTTGTTCTCGTCTGCGATGAATGTTCTTCTGTTGTAAAACACTGAAACAACTCACAACATTGGGTTCAGCTCATAAATTCTTCCCCGTACACTTCTGCAACATCTTAAAAGTTTCTGTAAATATCTTGCCCAACTTGAAACAAAATTTGATGGACACACGCTCCTCTTCCAAAGTTTTCATTGTCGTAATACCACAAAATTGCTGTAAGAACGGAACACAACTTCACCAAAATTCTTGCATTCTCACAATAAAACAAGGTAGGGCGTTATCGTTAAAATACTTAGGGAGAATTTCAGTAGGCAGCGTGACAAGCGGGACACTTTAATTAATCGTGATCTTTCAAGAAAGTTTTTCTTTTTATGAATAGATCTCGTATTTATAATAATACTATGTGCCAATCTGAGATTAGTAATTAAAACCAGAAGTTGTCTACAAAATATGAAATCGCAGCCAGAATTTACTTCGATCCAGGAAGTGTTCACTTAAATATTACTATTATTGTAATTATATTCTGTCCTCATTCGTAAGCCATTTTCCACAAACTGATAAAGCTTCCATGCACTAACGTCGTACTCTAATCGTTTCGTTTTCCTTTTCCAGTCTTGTTCATGAAGTGTCATATTTTCTTTCTCCTCTATCTCATTCCTTACACAATACATTTTACTATATCCGTCAGAATGCAACTCTTTCTCAGGCAATTTCCAACCATCTTCATTGTTACTTGGAGCAATATTGGTGGGCGCGGTGGCTCAGTGGTAGAGCGTTTACCTCCGGTGCTTGGGGTCCCTGGTTCGATTCCAGCTCGCGCCGTGTGGACATTGTGCTGGACAAACACCGTGCTCGTGGGTTTTCTCCCGGTTCTCCCGTTTCCTCCCACTTTCTTCATTCCACCATTTCATTCATTTCTCATCTTCACCGTCTCCTTTAGCATAACCGTGGACGTTAAACTTAAAGATTTCATGATAAAAAGGCTTTGTGTCCATCTTAAACGCAAACTAAATACAACTTTCTTACAAGGCTGTCTATAATCTTTATTGTAAATTAACTAGAAATGTTACAGTTTCGGAAGTAGATCACTTCCTTCTTCTTGGAGTAGTAGTCTGAAGAAGGGAGTGATATACTTCCGAAACTATAACATTTCTAGTTAATTTATAATAAAGATTATAGACAGCCTTGTAAGAAAGTTGTATTTAGTTTGTGTTAAAGATTTCATTTCATTTATGGAGCAATATCAAAGAACAATTATTATTCCTTATAAACTTAGTCTGTATTTCTAACTTTATTTCCAAGACCAAAGTAATACAGATACTTTCAAGTAGAATACATATAGTAGCTGAGTAGACCTGTAACTTAGAAATAAGTATCACGAAATTTTCTATCAATTGCACTATTTTTCTGTAGTTCCTGCGTGAGAGTAGAAACAATTCTCTATCTCTTTTCTTTATTTCTTTTTTTATTATTTGTATCGAGGAAGGTAAAGCTACAAAAGCATAACATGCAACCTTGGTCATGCAATGTGTTTGTGGCCATTAAGTTGTTAAGAGAAATCGACGCTGCCAATACAAGTTTTGGTTGGAATAAAGTGAAATTCACATGAAAAGACACGCCACTATTCATTCTCCGTATAGTTTTCTGTTAAATAATAATAATAATAATAATAATAATAATAATAATAATAATAATAATAATAATAATAATAATAATAATGGAGATCGATGCATCAGCTGTTCACAAGCCACAAAATGTCCACAGGACGTCCCTAGGTCTCCTACAGCTCCTATACCTGTCCAAACATTCACACTGAAGCTTTAAGGTTGTTTGGATTGATTGGACTTATCTTCCCTTTCGGCACCGAGACTATATAAGATGGTGTCACATCAGAGGGGTCCGGGCAATAGGGTAAGTACAGAAAGACCCGGGACAAAACTTGCCCGCGTCATAAGGGCCCAGATCACAACGGTCCCGCATAGGATCCCGGTCAAAATGGCCCGGCTAAACAAAAAGCGCTTCACTTAAAAAAAAGCCTGAGATCAAAGTATAAAATGCTTATTAGTTGAAAAATATTCTGTGGCCAGTATTTGATTGATTTATATTGAACAAAACATACATGTGGCTCTATATATAGAGTTAGTCGAAAGTTGTTACTCCAGTAATAACGATACACGTGGACGAAGAAAAGCAAAGTTTGCAAGTGGGTATTGATACGAAGACTGCATTGAATGAGGATGTGGATCTCATGATAGTGGCAGATAGTATGGATTGCGCCATATTGGATATCACACAATATTTTAAAAATGGAAATGGGTATGTTTGACATTGTATGAAGCAGACCAAAGTATGGGAACAGGCCAGTAATAACGAGATATGCTGGCGGAAGAAAAGCAAATGTTACAAGTGACTGTTGATGCAAAAACTGCATTGAATGAGGGTGTGGATATCATGGCAGCCATCTTGGATCCCGTCAAAGCGGATAGCAAACAATATTCTTTACATTGAAAGGATGTGTGTGACACGTTAATATTGACCAGGATTTTCCTCGAAACGAAAATCTGAACTACTTTTGATCTGCCGCTAATTCTTTACGAGATACAGTGTGCTACGTTTGACATTAAAGAATAGAGAATTATCTGAAAGAAAGTTTGTTATATTCCTGTGGGTAACTGTATACTGCATATTTCAGGGAGCATGAACAAGAAAATGTGACATTTACTTACAGAATGCACACTGTATCGATTGTTATAAAATTTGGCAAGTGCACGCTGTATCATATCACGAGGAAGTCATGTTTCTTTCTTAATGCGGCGCCGTAAGTCATTCAGTGTGTGTGGTTTGGTGGTGCGATACATCTTGTACTTAATCTACCCCTATAGAAGGTAATCCAGGAGTGATAGATAGGGAAATCTGGCAGACCATTCGATCATACCTAGTCTTCCAATCCTTCGTTTTGGAGAGATTTTACATAAGTATTGTCAAGAACTCCATCCATATTGTAGCGGCGCTCCACCCTGCTGGAATCAAACGCGATTAAAATTACAACGAAACTTAATTGAATACAATTATACTTATTAATTACAGAGCTAATTAGAATGATATTCATAGGAGCTTAAGGACAGCTTAGTTACACTCGCGATTACCAGGGAAATTATGTATTAAAAGCTCAGTAATGTAATCTTCACACAGGAAGTTAAATAAATTGAATTGAATATTTTAAATATTTACTTAATTGCTTAAGTTATAGACTAGCATCAGGATGTTGCAGGTCACTTAAATAAAAGATAGGAAATTGAATTTTGTATTTTACTACAAAAGGGTGAAGATGAAGAAATGATTTTAATGAAAGATACGGAGTTCTAAAAAAGAAAAAAAAGGGATCTATTATAATTACTAAAGCCGATCAACACATTGACCTGAAGGGTCTCGGTTTTTGACCGGTTGTCTCCTTAGCTGAAGGCTAACCAATCGAGACTAATAAATTATTAAAACATGCTAATGCAAGGCTATGTGTGTAAATAGAATATCAGCTTCCTTTTCCCTCAAACATAACTCTTTGAGAACAAATCAAAATATGGTTTTGCTTACGTTTTTCTGCTTGATGCTGTCCAAAACCGCTGGGGCTTGCTGCTTTCACTTTTGGCTGGAAATTTACGACACACTTAAGCACTTGGGTTTGAATGTGAGAGTCCTTGCTTCGAACCCGCCGGAAGTCTCTTCCTCTTCCTTTTTTGGCGTTGCCTCGCAGACTCGCAGAATCTCGCTGCTCGGCACGGGACGTCGTGGTCCTAGGTTCGTGGAACTGGCTGACGGCTGTCCTCAGTGTCTCCCTCTATGGAACTGGAAACGTGAGTTTGAAGTTCTTCCTGGAGGTCGTCTAATGCGGTGATGTCTTTCGAGACTTGGACGTAGCAGTCTATTCTAGGATCGCAAAGCTTGTCCGCATGTTTACTGTTTCAACCAAGAAATACTAATTTCTTAATAATAAAAGTTGTTTTAAAATAAACTTATAATTTAGCCCATTCTGGCTGCATGTTTGCTACATTCCTCCGAACAAGACATGATATGGCGACATCGAAGTATGCGCCATTAGTCCTGTATAATTTAGCCCATTTTGGCTGCATGCTCGCTACAAAATTACGTGTGGAGACTTGAGTGGTAGGAAAAATCTGTTTACAAAGCTCTGTCAAATACTTCTCACCTGTCAGACTACCATCAGTGAAGAAGGGGCCAATAATTATATTTCCTATCATCCTAGCCAAACATTCAGTGTCTATGGATACTAAGTATGATGTTTCACCATTCAATGCAATTTTCATTGTTCCAGTAGTAGTGGCAGTTTTGTCGGTTCATCTGACCGTTTAACGTAAATGTCGCTTCATCAATGTCATTTACGTTAATGTTGATGTCATCGATATTTTGCATCATTACTTCGCAAAGTTCAGTTAGGTGATCAAAGCCACCTTCCATCAGCTCGTATGCTAAACGCACGTTGCAAGGCTTAAACTTATTGCAACTAGAATTTGTTGCACCGAACTCTGAGAAATGACTTCTTGTTGGCAACGCTGGTTGTCGATGTTTGCGGAGTTTCACCAAACGATTGTGTAACATTCAAAGAAACTGCCCCATTGCTACACGATTTCGGCCTTCCTGATCACACACGGACTTAATCACTTCCACTTTCTGCAAATTGTCGAATGGTTCTTTCGATGGTTGACTTCGAAACTGGGTTACGTTCGGAAAAAGTAGCATTAAATTACTGTCATACCCAATATACGATTGCTTGTGATCTCCATAGCCACAAATCATTAGTAATATGTTACTTTCTCATTCACTTTGCTCCATTACGACCATCGACACGGACAAAATTCTACTTCCTTCCGTACAATACTCACCAACACTAGCAGCTACAAGCAGAACGTTCGCAATTAAGATAACTGCAACTGGCTGTTATATTCTAAGGTTACGTAAAATTGTAGTTATTATGGGCTAGTTAATCTAATAAATAACCTTCCTTGTTGTCTAGTACTAAAAGCTTCCGACCCATAAACAGGAACTTAAAACCGCTAAGGTTCCTTTACACTCATATTTTAATAACTACCAACTGAATTACTCACTAAGAGTACCAATCAGCACATATATTCTTAATATTGTACAACTAAACTCATCTCAATTCTCTGACTTAGACCACACAGCATAAACCATTGCAATTCCTAACCTCAAGGTATATGCCAACATTCTCAAACACTTTTCCCCTAATTGTAATTACTACTTCCTACACTGACTTTCAACCTTTATCAGCTGGCACTTGTGTCTTAAGATACAGTGTCTTACATCAATATTAAGGACCCTTCGGACACACACACGCATATATATACTGAAACAAATTACTACAAAATGTCCTCAAGAGTTATTTTCCCCTTCCAAAGTTAATACAGTTGGTATTTAATATCAAGCACACGACGATTTATAACTTTCTTTAAGCATTTCGGCATGCTTGTTACAATCTTCACGTTATAGTGTGGGGAAATATCATTTCATACTTTTTCAAACATTCTTTTACTGTAACTCGTACATGTTGACTTTACATTGCCAGGCAAAACATGATCACAAACCGCTACTTTTTCAACGAAGTCGTTGACTTCTACTGAATGTTCGAAACTCTGCACATTAAGAGCATTCTATTGTTTTATAGTCAACGACAACAAAGTAACAATTAACAACGACAGCTTTTCTCTTCAAAATATTCTCGTTTGTAGTAAGAGTCTAGACTAAATTGGTGCGACACGCATACCTCTTTTTATTTAAAAATACACTATAAAAAATGAGGTGTTGAAACAACACAAAATAACTACCACTTTAGCGTGTTACTTGTATGTTAATTCAGCACCAAGCACATCGCCTTCTGAGCATATCAGAAATAACTCGTTACTACCTGAGAGAATTTGCATTGGTATTTATCGTTTAATATGAGCAAAGCTTTGCGAAATATATTTGGCACTTGTGCCAAGTAACTTATAATGTTCTATGTTTCCTGTTATCGATCACAATAATATTGTTGTAAACCTGTGAATCGTCTGACAACAGTTACATAAGCAACAGTTCTGCCATCTTCTGTTCATACGTGCTAAGACACAAGAATAACAAAGAGCTCCTCCGTGGCTAAGCGGTTAGCGTATGCGCCTTTGGCGTGGGAGACCTGGGTTCGATTCCCGGCGGGAGCTCATGTGGTTCGGATTCCACGTTAATCAGTAGGTCCACGTCTCATATAGCCTCGCTGCTGAACGGGACGTTAAACTCAACTCAACAACAACAACAACAAGAATAACAAATAAAGAAGATAGATGGAAGTACTGCTATCCGTGTAACTGTTGTCAGATGATTCACAGGTTTACAACAATATTATTGTGATCGATTACAGAAAACATAGAATGTTATTAGTCACTTACCATAAATGCGAAATGTATTTCGTGAAACTTCACTCATACCAAACAGTAAAAAACGATGCAAATACTCACAACCAGTAACGAGGTATTTTTGATATGCTCTGAAGGCGATGTCTTGGTGTTGAATTGACACACAAGTAACACGCTGAAGTGGTAGTCATTTTGTATTGTTTCAACACCTCAGTGTTTGATGTGTAGTGCATCATATTCAATATGCGGAATTCAAGATGGCTGCCATGATGTAAGCTATTATTCAGTGTAACTTTTGCACAAATAGCAAGTTGCAAGATTTGCTTTTTCTCCATCCACGTACATTTTTGATACTGCCCTGTCCCAATCCTTTTTTTTTTTTTACATTAGATGCAAATGTCCAAACATAGCACACTCTATCTTATAAATGGATGACGATAGATCAAAAATGAGTTCACATTCTCGTTTGTGGGAATAGTCGAGCCTAAATTGAAGAACTGGCGTGTAAAAACGTTCCGTTTTCGTTTCTAAAAATTTTGTGTGATACGCAATATGGCGAAATTCAATATGGCTTCTATGATGGCCACATTTCCAATTAATGCGGTTTTAACTCCAATACCAATTGCAACATTTGCCTTTCCTTCGTCAGTACGTGTCGTTATTATTACTTTTGACTAACCCTGTATACAGATCCACATGTATGTTCTTACAACAAAATTAAACGTGCTCTCCACAGAATATATTTCATCCTAAAAAGTATCTTTATATTTTTTTATCCAGGGATGGAAATGGAATTCCAGAATTAAGGGGACACTCATTAATATACAGGGTGTTTCAAAAGTCCCCTGATATAGGGTAACTCTGGTATTATCAGAGTTACAACAAAACGTAAGAGGAAAACCGTCTCCAAACATGACATTTTCAATCTAAAGTGAATAAATTTATTAAATCGGACGAGCCGTTTGGGTTGTACACTTTTTATGCGCCCAATCTTAAATGAAAATGCAACGTTCTCATTTACCTGGACCCACAACATAAGTAAATGAAGTTACTGTCTTTTATGCTAACGTATCGATGGCCAGCCCGCATTTCAAATAATTAACGTCATAGACAGAGTTACCTTATGTCAGGGGACTTTTGAGACTCCCTGTATATAGTCTGGTCGAGCTACGTCACGAGAATCGAAGCCCAGGGGGTCGGGGGCGCAGCAAAATTTCATGGGGAACCGACTGAAGAGATAGCATTTATTACAGAACAAACGAACAAACAAAATCAAGCTCACCATTCAAGTTTCCCATTTAATATCCACTGATATTATCCTCACCGATTTCCACTTCTGCTTTCATCTTAGGTTTCTTGGCCCTGGGGCCGTTTTTACCAAGGCCCAAGGGCGACCATGTTGTGGTTTCCAAGGGGCAAGAAAAAGCGACATTTCAAGTATAGTTTCAAATTTTACTGTAATTATTCTAAAAATTCTATTGGGTTTTCGATATTCCGAAGTACAATTTCCTCTGGACAAGAAAGTTTTATTTTTCGTTTTATTGTTCTTATTTAGTGCTCTTTTGACATGAAATTTTCCACATACATGTCTTTCCCGATTATACACATACTAACATTATAAGAAATTAAGGGCGAATTCGTTATCAAATTATATTCCTACAAGAACATATATATAGACGTGCGACAATAATTTTGGACATGAGTGTACATAGTTTTAGAGCTACAACAGATCAAATTAATAACAATAGTGGTATTTACGATATTCGTATGAGCTGTATATTAAAATCACTTTATATTTTAGTACTTAATAATAATAATAATAATAATAATAATAATAATAATAATAATAATAATAATAATAATAATAATAATAATAATATTCTTTCACAATGAGTTCCATTACGGTTTATGCAATTTACTTGGACTTTAAATATTGCAAAGAGAATTAAGAATACTGTAATTTTAGAAAATAAATCAATTAGATCTTACTGTCTATAAAACGTCATGAAATTAGGGATGGCCACATTTTTTCGAAAACGAAAATTTTTTCGAAAAACGAAATTTTTTTCGAAAAAGCGAAAAACGAAAAAACGAAAATTGAAATTTACGAAAATCGAAAAACAGATTTTTCGAAAAAGGCCATCCCTATCATACATATGGGAACTGTGTATGTGGCTGCTAAATACGATTGTCTCCCATCCCTTTGCCTTCTAACAAAATCTATAATTTTGTTTCTTGATGTGCACGTGCACGGCATTACACTATATATATATATATATATATATATATATATATATATATATATATATATATATATATATACTAGCATCAATTACTCGCTTCGCTGGGTTAAATAAAAAAAAATAGTAATAGGTTTCGTTAGTCACTCACTATTACTAAAGCGTTCCTTGATATTGGTCATTTTCGATGATTTTTATATATGCCCTCTCCTCCCCATGTTGCGGCCATGGCATCGAAAGTGTCATTGTTCATCTCAGCGACTCGAAAAGTATGAATTTGACACTGATATTGGTCATTTCGATTATATATATATATATATATATATATATATACACCCCTCCCACATTTTTTGCGGGACTGATTTTGGATTTAAATGGCATCAGAACTGTCACTGTTCATCTCAGTGACCTCAAAAATAGATTCGACACTAATATCGGTCATTTTCGATCGTTTGCTAATGTCTTTCTCCTCCTTTAAGTTACATCGTCAAAGTGATATGGCAAAAATCATCGCATGTTCGAACTTAATCTAGGTTGAAAATTTGATCGAGATCGGTCCGGTGGTTCACGAGTTATTAAGTTCTATTTATTTTTATATATCTTTCCCTCCTACCTCCTCCCATAAGTTCTATCATCAAATAAATAGATAAATACCATCCCAGGCCTGAACCTCATCTATGTTGTCAATTTGATCGAGATCGGTTAGGTGGTTCAAGAGTGAAGTCACATAGACAGTCACTGTCATTTTCGCCTTTTTACATATATATCTCCCCCCTCCCCTACGTTGCACCGTCAAAGTTAAATGATAAAAATTATCCCAAGCCCGAACGTCATCTATGTTTGATCAAGATCGGTTGGATGGTTCAAGAGTTGTTTTATTTATTTTTTATATATTTGTCCCCTCCCCTCCCCTAAGTTCTACCGTCAAAGTGATATGATAAAATCCACCCCAGGTCCGAACTTCATTCATGTTGAAAATTTGATTAAGATCGGTCCTGTGATTAAAGCGTGATGAAGTCTCAAAGACGGTTACTTTTATTTTAATTCTTTTTACATATATCTCCCTCTCCCCACCCCTAGGTTCCACCGTAAAAGTGAAATAACGAAAACATCCCAGGCCCGAACCGTATCTATGTTGAACGTTTGATCGAGATCGGTCGTTTGGTTCAAGAGTTATTAAGTTTTATTTATTTTTATAGATTTCTCCCCTTCCTCCCTCACCCCTAAGTTCTACAGTTAAAGTGATATGATAAAAACCATTATATCTGAACCTCATCTATGTTGAAAATCTGATTAAGATCGATCGTGTGGTTTAAACGTGATGAAATCACAAAGAGTCACTTTTATTTTTACTTTTTTGACATATATCTCCCCCCTCCCCCTCGGTGTACTGTAAAAGTGAAATGAAGAAAACAATCCAGGCCCGAACCTTATCTATGTTGAAAGTTTAATCGAGATCGACCGGGTGGTTCAAGAGTTATTAAGTTTTATTCATTTTCACACATTTCCCCTCCTCCCCTTCCCCTCCCATAAGATCTACTGTCAAAGTGAAATGATAAAAAATTCTCAGGTTTGAACTTCATATATGTTGATAATTTGATTGAGATCGATCGGGTGGTTCAGAAGTAATTAATTCACGATCATAGTCACATTTATTTTTATGTTTATTTATTTTTGTAAATCTTCCTCTCCACCTCTCCCCTACGTTGCTCGGTCAAATTGAAATGATAAAAACCACCCCAGCCTCGAACTTCGTCTACATTGAAAAGTTGATCAAAATCGATCGGGTGGTTCAAGAGTTATAAAGTTTTTTTATTTTTTCTGTCCTCCTCCTCCCCCTTCCCTAAGTTATACCATCAAAGTAAATAGCAAAAAGCACACCCAGGCCAGAGCCGCATCTACGTTGAAAATTTGATGGAGATCGGTCGGGCGGTTCAAGAGATTAAGAGTCACAAACATAGTCACTTTTAATTTTATAATATAGATAAAGTCTATCAGAATATTGTAAAACTTCGTCTCATATAGGTTATAGGTAGAGCATTTAATAAAGAGAGCGTCCGGAACCGACTCCCACTACCAGTTTTATTATAAAATTTCCCACTATAAAAGTATTTTCACAAAATATTATACAAAATGGTCTCCCTAATATGAAAGGTTAGAAATAGGTAGTCTTTGACCGTAAGGTCGCAGACAGGATCTCCACAGAGCCCCGTAGCAGGCTAAGCAGAGGGGAATTAAGGAACGAATGCTCCGTAGCAAGCAGAGGCGGGTTAAGTGGCCAACAGAGCCCCGTAGCAGGTAAGCGGCTGAGGTTAGGATCCCCAGACAGAGCTCCGTAGCCAGGAGATAGGATAGGCGTAGTCCCGTAGCAGACTAGAGGCCTGGGGTTAGGTTACTCCAAGAGTTCAGTAGCAGACTAGAGGAGGGTCACAATAAACTGGTATCGAGTTGTCTTCGTCCATCCAATTTATAGGGTCCTTTGGGTAGCGGTGGCGCTGCTGCTCCGATGTCGTCTTCTGCTCCGTGGCTGGGGCTAGAAGCCGTCGTCTGCATGTGACTGTAGATCCATCTGGTGGGAGATCCTCTTGCCGAACTACGTGGTGGTGTTTGTAAATACTGATGCGTGGAATTGTTTGCTTACAACATCACATAGGATATTACACCCACTGGCTTGTTTAAAAATAAGCCGAAGGGTTATTTTTCTTTATATGAGGGTTGGCAACACTGAGGTATCACAAAAAATCACTAAAAACATGAATAACACTTGCAACACTAAAAAAATCACTTGTCGGAGCACTAATAAGGTAGCGGAAGAAAGCACTAAACAGTTAGTCCCTAATGACAGGCAGAATCGGTGCAGTTTAATATGTCTCTTCATTTCCCTCTAGGTAGGGCTGTTTTAAGCTTTGGCTTAATACACATATATTAGTTCACTTATAGTGAGTGGCGTTGGAGCCTATAATGTCGGTTGCTCCTTAGTCATATTATTGATATTAAATGTGTCCATCGGAATTGGAGGAGATATTTCTAAGCGAGGCGTTTTTGATATTTTTGGTATTGAGCGAAGACGGATATATAATAAGTTTAAAATAATAAGAGTTACAAGTACTAAAAAGTCGCGATTAACCCAGAGATATGAAGATAATTTATATTGGAGAGTTCGTTATGCGAATGGCATGATTTCGTGGTCACCCTGTATAAGGTGTAAAAGTTTCTAAAATATATGCACTAAATATATGTATTTTATTAAATAAACCAATTTTAAATGGCAATGATGATGATAATAACGGTCCTAAATTCCTGGTCATCCTGTATAATGTAAGTGTGGTCCTGACTTTCGGAACATCCTGTATAATATTCAAGTTGCATAATGTCGGTGACAATATGTAGTTCACAGAGGAAAAGAAAAAAATATCAATGAAAATGTAGAATTATAGGTTAGGTGTCCTTGTAAAGATCAGTTGCCTTTTAAATGCGGAAATGCAGATCTCAGGATTCTTTCATTCAGTTGCAGAATAATGATTCAGAGTTTTATAATATAAAGAGGAAATACTGTATCTGTATGGCAATGAAAAGTGTTTTTAACTTTCTGAATGCTTGTGTTCGTGTTTCCTTCTTCCTAATTGAGTACTTTTACTTTTTTCGTTTATGTAGAAATGTCTTCGCTCATGTAGAAAATAGATATTTATTCTTGTTCTATGTCTTCTTTATCTTCATAAAATGGCTTAATTCTGTCCACTGAAATCTCCTGTATTGTTTGACGATATGAGTCTGGAAGTTTGACCTTATAAAGATGAGGGTTAACTCTTTCGATAATTTCTAGAGGTCCTACATATTTGGATGAAAATGATTCTGGTATCCCAATTTGACGATTAGGAAAGAATACAAGTACTTTCTTTCCCTTATCAAAATTAGTTTATTGATGCCTGCGGTCAAAATATCTTTTCTGTTTATTATAACTTGTGATTAAATTATTCTGTACGATCCCTCGTATCTTATTCAAATGTTCTTTGTTGACGCATAACGTCGGAGTTGATGCTAATGCTATATTAGAGATGGTCCTAGGTTCGTATCCATAAAAAGAAGAAAAAAACTTGAATATTTAGTTCCAGCTTCTTAATTGTTTGTTTGTTTACATCACATAGGAATTACAATATAAACGCGTTACAATAGAAAAGCTGCCGGTACGTTTTTGTTATGAAATATAGTGAAAATTTAGTCGATCGAACCTGGAAAACTTGTTGGGTACTACATAAAGGATGCCTCTGAACTCAAACAACTGAATGATTAAAGTAAATCCTGCTTAGTGTTCGTGCTGGAGTGCTGGACATCATTAATCAACTATAAAATTCTGTTGTAGTAGTGGCAGAGCTGATATTTTGACTTGTTCTGGGTCACCGAGTCAGACTACGTGTTAGAAGTGAGACCCAATGACCCGGAAAAATATTGACGTAAGTGATCCTGATCCTTTCCAGCACTGCAAGAAACGTCTCGTTGATATCTCCATCTCCAGATCTCGATATATCGATATCTCCGTCGTCTTTTCTTGGGTGTCTATATTATGTAGACAAAATCTCCAAACTTGCTTTTAGTCCATAATGTTTGGTAGGAATATGGGTTACCTTTACGGTTATTTCGTGATTTTGAAAAAAAAATTACTACACATAGTTGAAAGAGTTTTCTCAGTTACAATATTATTTTCAATCACGTTTATGATCACATTGAGGCGAAGCGCCGGTGTCAAATATAGAAGTAGGAAGGGACAAAATAGAACAGGAAATTAGTTTTAGATACCTGAGTAATATAATTAGTAATCGTATGAGGTGCGAACTTGAAATAAAAGCAAGGACAGGAATGTCGAAAGAAATTTTTAGGAGGAAGAAAAGTATATTTTATAGGTCCTTGAATAAAGAATTGAGAAAAAGATTCATAAAATACTTCGTATGGAGAATTGTACTGTATGAACCAGAAACATGGATATTACGCAAAAAAGACAAGAAAAGACTGGAAGCTATCAAAGTGTGAAATGAAATGAAATGAAACCTTTGAGTTTTACGTCCCACGGTTATGCCGGTTAGGCTAAAGGAGACGGTGATAATGAGAGATGAGTGAAATGGTGGAATGAAGAAAGTGGGAGGAAACGGGAGAACCCCGAGAAAACCCACGAGCACGGTGTTTGTCCACCACCGGGGCTGGGGCTGGGATCGAACCCGGAACCCCAAGCACCAGAGGTGAACGCTCTACCACTGAGCCACCGCGCCCCCCTATCAAAGTGTGAATATGGACAAACATGATAATGATGATTTTGAGTTTAGCGTCTCTTTCAGCATCGAGTTACCATGAGACGTCACCTACATTTTAACGTGAGATACGAACCACATGAGTTCCCGCCGGGAATCAACCATGGGTCTCCCACTCCAAAGACATGTACGTTAACTGCTTTGTCACGAGGGAGTTTGTGGAGAAAAATGGAGAGAAATAGCTGGTTCGAGCCGAAATCGAATAAGAGGATGATAGAAATGGTAGAAGAGAAATGAGTAATGAGTAATTTTAGATGTAATTGAAAGGAAGAAGAGAAACTGGTTGGGACATTGGCTGAAAAGGGACTGTATCGTGAGAGACGTGCTAGAGGTTATGGTGGCAGGAAAGAGAGGGAAGGGGCGAAAGAAGCTACAGTCGATGGACAAGTATCAAAACAGAAAAAACTGTACTTGAAAACGAAACCGAAGAGTTTAGCTGGAAACCGTGGAGCTCCTCACGTGGCCCCTTTCGAAACATCTTGTTTGGTCAATTATCCCCCACAGTCGTCTGGAATTGCCCTTAATTTTTTCTCTGGTAAATTTCAACAAGAACTCAATACACCACGTAATTGTTTTATATGACAGGAACGCGTCTCATTCATCAGAACCGTATTTCATAACGAATATGCATTGGTATATTGGGAAAACGTGTTTTTATTCCTACAGCACAGACAGTAGACCCAACAATGGGAAACGGTAGTTTAAGTCAACTGCTAGCGTTGGTTGTATCCTCGTCGCCAAAAGTGCCTTTACATCGCCGTGACGGGTATGTGAACGCGCAGTACTCCAAGGAAGGGATGGTTGCATAAGAAATTGTGATTAATTTTGAACAGTTTTTATTTTGACTAGGGAAATAACATAGATATAGGGAGCAAAGGAAAATATTTGAAGCATCAGTACACTATCATCTCTGAAAAGATTCGTATTCTCAGTTTTTCATTTTATTCTCTTATATGTTAAGTTAATAACTGCTGACAACTGCTACTAGCGCTTTTCACTCTTCAGGAATTTAACACGACATGTTCGCAGGACACTTTTCTAAGTCCTAAATGTATGCGTGAATTATTTCATCCGCCTCACTGTCCTTATGCTGAACGTATGTTTCGCTGTCGTCAAGCAAGGGTTGTAATAAATGTAAATAAGGTTCTTATTATTCAATAAAACACAGAAGTATCTATTCCATGTATAGCACAATATAATACAGTAATTAACCAACATGATAATCACTAACGCCCGCAGGATTTTTTTCGAACGGAGGGGGGGGGGGGAAGACCGATATAGAGTTTTTTGATTTATTGCCCTATATATATTAAAAGTCATAGTTTATCATTGATAGCGTATATCCTCTTACTTTTTAAAATCGCCAGTTTAACCTATTAGTCAGAACATACATCTCCAGATATAATGTAGAGGGAAAAGAAGGAAGGAGATATGAAAAGTGGCGTAAGTAATTTTACTGCACCCTGGATAGTCCACTACTCATACCCCCCATGTCCCACGCATTTCAACTGCTGCGTTATATATATATATATGGTTCCATATCAGAAGGGCCCGAAAAAGGGCTAGGATAGAAAGGCCCGAGTCAAAACGGGGCTCGGTTTTAACCCTTAACGAGTTTTCGTAACCATTTGGCTACACATGTTTTGATCTTGCCTATTGCGTTTGAAGACTATTATTTTTAGGTATTGTTCCTTGTGGTTATTTGTGTACATGTTTTCCGCGATCCAGAGAAGCTATTGCTTCCTGGTGACAACTCTGGTAAATTTTACGCGGAAGGTAGTCTGTGGATATATTGTTTTCCAAGCAGTGCCGGAAACAGACAGAAAATATAGTGAACCGTTAAGGGTTAAAAGGCCCCGCGTCAAAAGAGCAAGTTCAAAAGTGGCCCCGCGATAAAAATGCCCGAGTCGAAAATGCACAGCGTGAAAATGTTCCCCTCGTCAAAGGGGCCCGGGTCAAAGATCATCGCGAGAAGAGAGTCCGAGACAAAAGGGCCCTATGTAAAAAAAAACGGACAAAGTGGACACCGCCTCAAAAAGACACGGGTCAAAAGATCCTTGCGAGTAAAGAGGCCGAGTCAAAAAGGCCTTATGTCAAAAAAAGCCGGGTCGAAAAGGACCCCGTTTCAAAAGGGGACAGATCAAGACGGTCCCGCGTCAAAATGACCCCGCGGCAAAAGGCCCCGAGTCAAAAAGGCCCCGCGTCAAAAGGAGCCAAGTCAAAAGAACCCCGCGTCAAAGGGGTCGGCAAATACAATTCCACGGCTAAAACACCTGAGATCAGGAGTGAAAACCAGGAGAAAGATACATATGACCAGTGGCGTAACTAATTTTATTGTGCCCTGATCGTTCAACCAACTCATACCTTCCCTCTGCCGCCCGCATTTCAGCTGGTATATATATATATATATATATATATATATATATATATATATATATATATATATATATATATATATATATATATATATTTCTATGTCAGAAGGGCACGGACAAAAGACAAGAATAGAAATGCCCGAATAAAAAGGGTCGAAAGGGCCCTGCGACAAAAGGATTCGAATCAAAACAGCCCCGCTGTCAAAAGGGCCGGAATCAAAAGGACGTCGTGACAAAAAGCCCCTATCAAAAATGTCCGAGTCAAAGGGACCTCACCTCAAAAAGGACACGGGTCAAAACGCTCCCGGGTCAAAAGTGTTGCAGGCGAAAGGGCACGGCGAAAGGAAGCCCGAGTCAAAAAGGCCTCCGTTAAAACGGGACGAGTCAAAAGACCCCTGCGTCAAAAAGGACCGATTAAAAGGCTCCGCGTGAAAAGGGCCCGGCAATATGATTTCACGGCGAAAAAGCCTGAGATCAGGACTGGAAATCAGGAGAAAGAAAGAGATATGATCAGTGGTGTAACAAATTTTACTGCGCCCTGGTCATTGATCATGTATTTAATCCTACCTGCCCCTGCCCTGCCCCATACAGAGTTGATGTATATATATATATATATATATATATATATATATATATATATATATATATATAGTTCTGTCAGAAGGACACGGACAAAAATGGACCGGCGACAAAATGGTCCATATCAAAAGGGTCCAAGTCAAAAGGACCCCGCTGTCAAAAGTGCCTAAGTCAAAAGGTCGTCGCGACAAAAGGGTCCTATCTAAAAATGCCCGGTGAAAAAGGACACCGCATCAAAAGGGCACGGGTGAAGACTGTCCCGTGTCAAAAGTTCCCGAGTCAAAAGAGGCCCCGCGTTAAAAGAGGCCGTGTCAAAGAAGCCCCGCGTCAAAAAGACCCCGGGATAAAAGGCCCGGTAAATACAATTCCACGGCTAAAGAACCTGAGATCAAGAGTGGAAATCAGGAGAAAGAAAGATATATGACCACTTACGTAAGTATTTTTACTGTGCCCTGGATCGTTGAACATCTATTTACTCATAACTTCCCCCTGCCCAACGCATTTCAGCTGGTGAATATATATTCTATGCCAGAAGGGCGAGGACCGAAATGCCCGAGTCAAAAGAGCCCCGGGCGAAAGGGCTCCATGACAAAACTGCCCTAGTCAAAAACGGTCCCGCGTCTAAAGGGCTCGGCGACCAAAGGGGCCGAGTCAAAAGGGTCCAAGTCAAAACGGTCCCGAGTAGAAAGAGCCCGGGTAAGGGGTCGGCGACAAATGAGCCCGCGTCAAAAGGGCGCTGTTTCAAAAGTGCCCTGGTCAAAAGGTCCGGAGTCAAAACGGCCGCGCACCAATACCGTTCGAGTCGAAAGTGCCACGCGTAAAATAGTCCCGACTGAAAAAAGCCCCGCGTCAAAAGGGCCCGGTTCCACGGCTAAAAAGCCTAAGATCAAAGCACGAGAGGAAATCGAGCATGCACAAGTGTATATTGTCCCTTTGGTAAGTTGATGGTTTTGTGCAAAAGAAGGAAAAATATCTGTAGTTATTAGTAGCAAATAGGAAATTTGAATGGTGATATAAGTTTTGTCATGGAGCCTTAATACCTTTTATACCTTAATATTCCTACAAATGAGAATGTGAACTCGTTTGTGACACATCATCTGTTTGGGACAGAGTATGCTCTGTTTTACAGGGTGTCCGATGTTTAAAAGTAAATTACAGACATTCAGTAAAGTGACATCAGCATCATCCCTATTTATCGTATGATCATACTTCAGGTCTCGTTTTATCACAATACAGCAGCCTTTTAAATGGTAAACTCCGCATAGAACATTGCGACAGCTAACGCCGTGCAGTTAGGCCACCAAACATACATCTTCTTATCACATAGTCGTGTCAGGTAAAGAGACCCCTCTCTCACCTCCTTTCTTCTCTTCCATACTAAAATTAGCTAACAACATGAGCGCAATTCTTATTTCAAACTATGCATGTATTAGTATAGATAAAAAGAAATAACAAAAAAGAGACGAAACAAGATTCATAGGTTGATGTAGGGAGAAACTGAAACACCCACAATGAAAAATTGAAACCAATGAATGTCTATTACACAGAGATTCAGAAATGAGCAGAGAGAGAGAGAGAGAGAGAGAAGAGGAAAGGAGAGGAGAAGAAGAAAATGTAACGGGAGAACAGATAAAACTGTGGAATTCAAACGTAGTAAGAAAATAACCTAACATTATAAAGTTCCGTTTCCAGAAATCCAACAGTAATATAGAAATAATGTTTGTTTTTACATAGTTTTTCAGAACTATTCGGATATATAGACGACCCTATGTTACTTATATTTATTATGTTACTTTCATAATGGATAGCATACTCAATTTCAAGTAGAACTGTAGATCTCCGAGACACATCTAGGATAATGTCAAAGGTTTAACACACATGCTTTGTTTCTGCGTGATTCGAGTGCAAATTCGGTAGTGTTCGTTGGACGTAATGATCCAAAATACATTCTAATATACCCAGTAGAGAGCGTTGGTCATATCTTCCATTTCAGACTACTAATGCGAACTGAACGAAAAAAAACGAAACGAAAAGAAAAGAGAAAGAAAGAAAAAAAAGAGAAAATTGAAGAGTGCTATTTTATTGCTAAATATCTATCAGATATAACCTATATTAAAAGTCCAAACTGTATCGTAATGGAAAGCTACAAATGTTGGAAAGGAAAAGTTCATGTTTCTCATAGATGTAGCATCTTTCAAATTTCAACGTTAATAAAACACATTGAATTATAGGACGGGAACAAATATTGTGTCGAACTAGTAAAATAAAATTTTGTTTTCAAATAACCAGAGAGGTACCATTTTCTAGTCTTTTCCGAAGAGTTATCTGTTCCGAACATCCAGCATTGATTTAATCTCTTCCGAATACAATGTAATTTGCACAGAGAGAAAGAACACGCCAAGAGCTCATACGCATCATGGTGTCAGTCGTATGATGTTGGTTAGGTTATAGACCACCACTGGATCGAGGAATTTAAATCCGTAGTGAACCAGTAATTCGACTGAGATTCGGTAACCCAGAGGATAAAAAAGAGATTTTACTTATTTCCTTGCGTTTAAACAGCATTTCTGTCAGATATGACTAAGGCCGTTGATGTTATCCCCAGAGCACGAACAACACGACACCGAAGTGAACAGTTAACTAGATTCCCCGGACCAGGCTTCTGCTCCGTTTTAACTTTGGAATATGAACTGCATGCATGTGTGAGAGGGAGAGAGCTAGAGAAGTGAAAGATGCAAAGACAGATAGGGAAACGTCAAGAAATAAAGAGAGAGGGACGGGACGAATATAAATATGAAGCATACTTACTATTGCAGTGTATGATATAGAACGCACACACTATTTACTCGAACTATCGCTAGTGATGCCTTGTAAGTTCTCCATCAGGAGATGAATCTCTGTTTGCAGCCATTATTTTATGCGAAAAAATCATACTACCTGATGGAGTATCGAACCAAGATTTTTCATTTGGAAGTCTGACACGTTACCACTACATCACCGATTGCTTTAGCCAAACTTTGTTTAACAAATGGTGTAATGTTTCTTTCTGAGAACGATAACACGAAAATTGCATACTGCAGATCAATGATGTCTTTGGAATGTCCTGGTAATTCCTGTCCTCTTTCCCATCCAACATTCGTAGATCGTCTCTATCATGATACAGGTGTTTCTTTCACATTGTTATGTATTGCTTGTCCAGTATGATAAGCCGATTCTTCACAATCACTATGCTACGAGGGTCATCCGGAAATTGGTACCCGTTTGTGCAATAAAGACACAGCAGTACATATTAACAAATATACAGATTTTTATTGGAAAGAACATACTTTACACTACTTCTCCACATAATCACCAAGCAAATTTAGGCATTTGTCATACCGTGTGACGAGTTTTTGTATTCCAGCGTCATAGTCCTCCGCCACCAGCGTATTGAGATACGTAGTCACGCCTCCTTTAAGTTCGTCATCACTGTCAAATCTTTTTCCCGCCAGAAAGCCGAGACACATTAGGAAAATGTTCACAGAGTTCATCAATTGTGACGCGCCGATCGTTCCTCACTCATTCGTCTACTGACCTCAGCAGTTCGTCTGTAATGACAGATGGTCTCCCTGAACGCTCCTCGTAGTGTGTACTCCCCCTCCCCAGGTTGAAGTTGCGACACCAGCGCCGAACAGACGACTCGTCCATCGCATTGTCTCCATACACCTCCTTTAATTGGGGATGAATTTCACAAGGTCGAACGTTTCGTTCATTAAGAAATTTAATCACGGCCCTCACTTCACAACTGGCGGGGTTCTCAATTCGTTTAATCATTATAAATGAGCACAAACATAACACAGGCACTGCTAGCATCACGCAACCTCGCACAGAGCAGGCAGACAAGCCACTGACGCGTTGTGACCTTGCCCAGCGGCTTTCCGAGTCGTCAGCGCTTCAAGCGGCGCAAACGGGTATCACTTTCTGGATGTCTCTCGTAGATAGCAATATTATTCATAAGGCCATTGCGTTACCCCTACACTATCATGCTATCTAAAATTTCAAGCCGAATATTACTTTCTTTAGCCCTGATCTTTGGAACGAATCGGCTTCTTCCTGTAACGTTATTTGCAACAAAGTGCACAACAAAATTGATTTGTTCGACGGCCTAGAGAGAAATAAGTGCCCACTGATAAAAAAAACTTACAATCGAGCAATCGAGGAAAGAATGTGAAATTAAAACATATTTTGCAGTAAGTTCTCCGTGCAAGTTCAAAAGTAAGCAAATAATAATAATAATAATAATAATAATAATAATAATAATAATAATAATAATAATAATAATAATAATAATAATAATAATAACCTATATTATAAAATTGAAAGTAACTATGTATGTGGCTCCTAATCTCTTGAACCACCCAACTGATCTCTATAAAGCTTTCAACATAGATAAGGTTCGGATCTGGGACTACTTTTGTCATTTCAGTTTGACGGTGCAACGTAGGGGCCGGTGAGAGGGAGGAACATGTAAAAAAACTGAAAATGAAAGTGGCTGTCTTTGTGACTTCATCACTCTTGAACCACCTGACCGATCTCAATTAAATTTTCAACACAGATCAGGTTCGGGCCTAAGATAGCATTTATCTATTTACTTTGACGATATAGCTTAGGGTTGAGGAGAGGGAGAAGTTAAAAAGTGTAAATAAAAGTTGATAACTCGCGAAACAAATGATCCATCACGATCAAATTTTCGACCTAGATGAAGTTCGAACCTGAGATGGTTTCTGTCATATCACTTGGACGTTGGAACTAAAGAGATGAAGAGGAGGAGCGACATTTAACAAAGAACGGAAAATTACTGGTATAAGTGGTGTATCTGTAATTTTTGGATTCGCTGAGATTAATAGTGACACATCTGATGCTGTTTAAACCCAAATTCAGTCCCTCTAGTGGGAGGAGGGAGAGACATATAAAAATGATCGAAATAACCAATATCAGTGTCGAATTCACAGTTTTTCGGCTCGCTGAGATCAACAATGACACTGCAGATGCCGTGCCCCACAACGGGAGAGGATATAAAAAACACAACGAAAATGGCCGATATCAAAGAGGGCTTTAGTAACACGAAACAGTGACTGAGTAACGGACCATATTAATATTTTTCTCAATTTAACCCAATGAAGCGGGTAATTGATGCTAATAATAATAATAATAATAATAATAATAATAATAATAATAATAATAATAATAATAATAATAATAATAATATACTACTATAGTGTGAATGTACACATTTATTATTATTATTATTATTATTATTATTATTATTATTATTATTATTATTATTATTATTATTATTATTATTATTATTATTATTATTATTATTCCCGTACTTTTGAACTTGCACGACAAAATTACTGAAAATATGTTTTATTTCTGTGATTTTTCCTGGATTGTATGCATTTCCTTCATTTATTAGTGGGCACTAATTTCTCTCTAGGCCGTCGAATAAATCAATTTCGTTGTGCACTTTGATTCGTTCCAAAGATCACACCTAAAGTAAGTAATATTTGGCTTCTAATTTCAGGTGGCATGAAAGTGTTTGGGTAACGCAGTGGCTTTATGCATAATACAGCTATCTAACATAGGTTCAAATCTTATTCACGTCAAAGTTAATATTTTTACAATGTGATTGTGAAGAATCGACTTATCATACTGGACAAGCATTACGTAAGAATATGAAAGCAAACACCTGTATCATGATAGAGACGATTTACGAATGTTGGTTGGGAAAGGGCAAGGGAATTACCAGGACATTCCAAAGACATCATTGATCTGCAGTATGAACTTTTCGTGTTGTTGTTCTCAGAAAGAAACACTACACCATTTGTTAAACAAAGTTTGCACGGCGTTAGCTGTCGCAATGTTTTTGAATCGGAGTGTACCATTTACACTTCCCTATTTTGTCCCTGAAGTGAGAAATTTTGAGAGAAATCAGATTTTTTTTCTGATTTTTAAATTTTTTTAGTCCCTTTGGAGCCCCGTGTAAACGTAGACATCTTAAAATCAACTGAAAAATACTATATGTGTGTACAAAATTTCAAGTTTCTATCTTGAATAGTAAGGGCAGGAAAAGTATTTCATTTATCAGTAATCCCCACAGCGCCCCAGACTACCGCAAAAGACCCTGATGGCAGGTAAAAAATTTCCTGAGACATCCGTGTTTATTCTAGGAACATGGTTTGCCATCATTCTCTTGAGAATAGAACTACCTTTCAAACGGTATTATTCACATGTCTCTATCATGTATCTAACGCGGGAAAATCGCGAAGAAAGAAATTTTTCATCAAAATATCCTTTTAAAATTTTGCCCCTCTGGACCCCTCTGTTTTAACGCAGAGATCTGAAAGAAATCTGATAAATACTATTCGGTGGAGTGAATATTTGTCCAAATTTCAATCTTCTAAGTGCAAAACTAAGCCTGCCATATATATATATATATATATATATATATATATATATATATATATATATATATATATATATATATATATATATATATATACATAATACCCCAGATTCCCGTATAAAACAGGATCTTGTGTAGAAGTTTCCTTGAGACATCCCTATTTATCCTAGAATCGTGGGTCGTACATAATTCTCTTCAGAACTGGCTTTCAAACGATACCATTCACATGTCTCCATCGTGTATTTAAGGCGTGAAAATCGCGAAAAAAAGAGATTTTTTGGTTAAAAATATTTTTTTACCTTTTTGCCTCTATGGACCCCCAGTGTTAACGCAGAGATCACCTGAAAAAATCTGATAAATTTTGTTCGGTGGACTGCATGTTTGTGCAAAATTTCAATCTTCTAGTTGCAAAAGTAAATGCGCCAAAAAATAAAAAAGAAATAAATATCGGCCTAGTAAAAAAATATTTTTTTAAAGTTTTGACGTCATCACCTCCTATGTCTCGACGCAGAAAGGCGTGAAACCATACTTAACGTGTTCTACAATGCTTCTAGGCTTGGAAAACAGAAAACCCAAAGTAAAAAGCTTTATTTGTTCTTTTTAAATCGAATAATGAAGACACTCATTTAGTAGCTAAAACATATTAACAATCCACAAGAACTGTCACTTGTTGAAACCTTCATATCGAATTATGAATGGATTTCAGGTGCTGTACTCAACAAACAAAAGTCAAGCCTGATGTGTACAAACACAGCTGACCAACTCATGGCAGACACGTAGACTACAACTTTCGTGCCACAACATGCACTGTGGTAGTGGTTGTCCTTATTCATCAAAGTAAAGCCCGCCATGTAAGTCTTGCAGGCCGAGTATACCTTTTAAATGTTTTTATATTCAGTCGTCTTTGGTTCCATACAAAACTATTTTCCTGCCAAAGAAATCTCTCAGTATCATACGGAAACACACAATGCAACTGCTGTGGCATACTCACTCCCTAAGGGTGAATCACGCGACAGTGTACTTATCAAAATGTGTTGGTGGCCTTGGCCTTGAAAACATTCAACTTCAGAGCTGCTCGCACATAGCTTGTGCCAAAAGGACTAGATCAGGAGAGTAATGCTCTCGGAAGTACGAACGAGAAACACAGTTCTGATTGGTTGGTGTTATCAATTTCTTGCCACGTTGCATTTAAATAGCAGAAATCAAATAATTGTTGTTGTCAGTCTTCGTGGCCGAGTGGGCTAACGCTATATGCTACTAATGATAGTCCCTTTTGGCGTGAGTTCAAACCCGGCTCGAGGATTTTCTTTACATTTTCTTTACATTTTTAAAATATTTTTATAACACTTTTTAAATTAAAATAATATGAAAATAATATTCAAAAAAAGTGATTTACTTACTTTTGTGCAGATAAGTAGTAGTAGTAGTAGGAACGGGTTAGAAACCCCGCAGGGCTCGTTTTGTTCCCCTTGTACTCCATGATATAAATTTTGTGACCAACTTAAAACAACTGGCTAGGATAGTGTTTAGAACAGCTGGCTAGATTAGCGCGCGAAAAAAACGTACTTCTGGGAACGTACTTCTCCCGAGTGGGTCGTGTGCCAAACGCTGCTCATGGAGTCCCTTTCCAGCACAGTAAAAGGGCGAAAAAAAGAAAAGAAAAGAAAAGAAAAAATAAAGAATACGGAAAACTGTTCCTTATGCAAAGAGCGTTTGAAAACATTTCAAAAGGTACGCTATGACTATTATCAGTTAATTGGCAACAACCGATATCACGGACAGATCCAGGAAGTTTTGAGGGGGGGACAGGTCTGAAAAATAAATTTGAGACATTTCTTGATATGTGGTTGGCTAACCAAAAATGTGAACTGAAGTGCTTCATAATACGTATTTATCGCCCTTCTGGAGGCTGCATTGAGGAAAGCCATGTTGTTCAACACGAGAGAACCATCTTTTTATTATTGCATTATTTTATTTTATTATTATCATTATTTTTCTTAAATTAGATTATGTAGAGTAAACTATTTTTAATTTAATTTCCTATTAACATAATTCGTATTAACTCTTTACTAATATCCTTATTTTTATACTGCATAAGTACTATCGTGAGGTCAGATTTAACACCATTATTTGTTTTGGAATTAAAATATGTTAATACGTGTTACCATTGGCAGTTGATTGTGGACCGTTTACTAGTGCTATACTTTAATGGACTTAACTAGTTTTGGGGACAAAAGATATTTTCAAAATATTTTTGACTAATGGTCTTTTGGTAATAGATTATTACGAAGCGAAAGAACATACTTAAATGAAATAAAGTTTTTTGTTATCCAAAAGTAAAGTATGAAAATACTTATTTTTATGTAAAAAAGCATTCAATTATTAGTGCTGAGAAAATGTAACTTGTCATTCAAAAAGCTGACAATTGATGCTTTTGTGTTTGATTAGTTGCTTGGCTGAAGGCCCGTATCCACAGGGGAACTAGGGTGCCGGGCCCCCTAAAGTTTTATTGTTCTCCCTAACAGGGACGTACCCAGAAATTTATTTCGGGAGGGGCGTAAAGCGTTTTGGAGGGGTTCAAATACAATTTGAGGCTAAATTATATGAAAATTTCTAAAATTGCCCCTAAAAGTAGATTACATTTTTTTAAAGTCGAGATTTCGGGGGGTGGACCTCCAAGACCCACCCTGCGTATGCCCCCTAAAATATTCACGGTAGGCTTGCAAATGAACTGCTATACTATAATGATGAACTATAATATGGTTGGATCGGCCCCCTAACTTCTACCGCCCCCTCATATTTTTGGGCTGGCTACGGCTACCTACCAATACACACAATGGTTAGTCTTAAGGGGCCGTCCACATATTACGTAACGCTACTTTTGACCAATTTTTATCCTCTCCCTCCCCCTTGTCACACTTCGTAATGCAAGGCTGAACCCCTCCCCCGTTCGTTACGTAACCTTTTGGATTTTTGTTTTCTCATCAATTTTCCTTATTTTGGGAGTTATTATAATAAAAACTATTTTTAATAGCAGAAATTTTATTACAAAATGCTCTTTTTCTGAATATATTTGTAGTATTTTTCACTAATAAATCAAAGTACCGGTACGTATTAGAAAATGGTAGGATGGTAATAATATTTTAACCCCATAAGATTGCTTAATTAACAGTCCTAATTCTTCAAAACTGCATACTGTCGTTTCCCAAGGACATCACACCTATCCTTTTCGGTCAGATGATGACAACGAGGGTCACTACGAAAGTTTTGTGATACGCATTATTGTGGCACAGTATTTGAATTCCAACAATTGCGTTGGGTAGTGGTATCCAGAGCAAAGAAGCGAAGCAGGTTTCAACGGCGTATCGCCTTCACTTGTTTGTTGATGTGAGCAGTATTCGGCTGTCTAGAATGGAGCTCAAAAGGGAACCTTTTCGGGCAATGATCCTTTACGATTTCAAAAGTGGTTTGAACGAGACACAAAGCCTTGACCGTTTGCAGGGGGCATTTGGGGTCCTTGCTAATTCCCGTGCTACATTTTTTCTGTGGTTTGGTGAATTCAGAAGAGGCCGGACATCGCTTAAAGATGGAGAGAGAGCTGAACGTCCTGCAAAAGCTGTGTCAGATGAAAAGATTGCCGCTGTGGAACAAATGATTCGAGAAAATCCTTGAACAACTTTCAACGACATTGAATCTACAGTGAACATTGGATCGCCAGCAGTAACAAAAATTCTTCATGTTCATCTTCGGTTCATGAAGGTTTCTTCTCGTTGGGTGCCGCACACTTTGACTGAACAGCAGAAGCGCATGCGTGTGTAATGGTGTGAAGAAATGCTTGCAAGATTTTATGGAGGCAATTCTCGACGCGTCTCTGACATTGTTACTGGTGACGAGACTTGGATCTATCAATTTGACTCTGAAAATAAACGCCAGTCTACAGTTTGGATCTTTCCAGACGAAAATCCACCCACGAAAGTGAAACGACCGCGAAGTGTGGGGAAGAATATGGTCGCAACTTTCTTCTCCAAATCTGGCCATTTTGCAACTGTTCCACTTGAAGAACAAAGGACTGTTACTGCTCAATGGTACACTACTGTTTGCCTAACAAAAGTGTTCCAGAAGCTTCGGGAACGGCGTCCAAGAACTGGATTGCGTGGGATCCTGCTTCATCATGACAACGCGTCCGCACACACGGTCAATATCACAATTCAGATTTTAGAAGCTAGGGAGGTCAACCTTATGTCTCATTCGCCGTATAGCCCTGACCTGACTCCGTGTGATTTTTTTCTGTTCCCCAGGATCAAAGATCGCTTGCGTGGGAAGAGATTTTGCAGCCCTGAAGAAGCTGTAGTGGCTTACGAGAACGAACTTTCAATACTTGAAGACTACTTCCAAAAGTAGCTTTCGGGGATGCAAAAGTGTGTACAGTGTAATGGTGAATACTTTGAAAAAATGTAAGTGTTAAATTGATTTTAAGTAAGTTATTTCACATCTGAAAACTTTCGTAGTGACACTCGTACTGACAAGGAAGATGAAGGTGGAACAGGATCTGAAGAACTAACATCGATCTCTTTTTCAGGGATCCAGGATGCTTCGTGCATTTGAAATTCGCCAGTTTCGACCATGCAAAGTTGCCTTCCTCGTCGACCACAGATTCAAAGTAGCTGCGCATGTGAAGAAGCAGGGACATCTCGTTTGTGAAGAAGCTCTCGAACATCTTTTTTGGACTTAGGACTTCAGTTTACCTCTTTTCATATTCTTCTTGTCCTAAATCAGTGCGAGAATGCGAATAAACTCAATTTCTTCACAAATATTCAAATTCAAAAATAAAAAATTTAGTACGAGATAATATCCGACGAATTAGGTTTTTTAATATCTTATTTTGATCTACAAATCCTGGATCGTTCCATCGCGGAAAATATAATTTCACGAAAAAGAATTTCTTCTGTTTCCTATGCAAAACCCCTTAGAAGAATAGAGTGAGTAATGATTCAAATCAAAGGTTTCAGATAACATTCTCAGAAATAGCAATACTAGTGGGAACATGAGGGCATTTTCAGGCGGTGGTTACGATCACTAACAACTAACTCCGGAAAAGCGTATTCCCTAAATCCAATGCTGCGATAGCCACAAAAAAGCGGAGTTTTATTGTATTGTAATACATGCAGGATTCGCCACCATTTACGCTGGTGTCTAGTGCGTCTTCGAATCTCTTCTGTATGATTCAATTTATATAGGCTATAGTTCGCAATTTTCCAAAACAATAGGAATATTTATTTATCTATATCGATATATATATATATATACACGAGGGTTGGAACTTAAATAGTGGCAACACTGCTGTGGAGACACTATGCAATGAAATGTACTAGTGGCGCTGATAGCGCACGTTGTTAACATACCTACCTAACCTCTGAGCAAGTAGACTCGCCCGTCCCACGTCACCGGCAGGCTCACAAGCGAGGGAAGCACAGTCACTTGTGAGCGAGCGGTCTAACGTAAAGGTGTCACTATGTTTTCGGAACAGGAACAACGGAGTTGGATCAAGATTGAATGTGCCAGAGGTCGTACAGCACAACAGTGTCATCAAGGGCTTCAAGAGGCGTGTGGGGAATCGGCATTGCCGTACAGAACAGTGGCACGGTGGGTAAAAACCTTTAACGAAGGTCGGCAAACTGTGGCGGACATGCATCGGGCAGGTCGTCCTAGCGTCTCTGAAGAAGAAGTGCAAGCTGTTGCCGCGTTAGTGAACAGTGATCGACGCCTGACGATTGGTGAGCTCGCCCACGAAACCGGATTAGGGCATTGACGGTCTGCCCTGGAGGAACGTAATGCGTTAGGATAACACACCATAACTTTCACCACACTGGGGCTCTGACGCACTTTCGACTTTCGCGGCGACCCATAATGGCGCCATTCGTTGGATTGTCGTTTCAGTGTTGGCTCGTAAGATCTGGCCCATGTCTCATCCAGTGTTACGGCGCCATGATACGGCGTAAGAAAGCCTCGCCTTCGCGCTCATACCGCTCCAAGCGCGTCTGAGCAGCGTCGTAACGCATCCATTTTTGCATTTCCATCAACTCATGCGGAACCCATTGTGATGCAGTTTTGCGCATGCCCAGGCGTTCCTTCAGAATGCGAAGCACAGTCTTACGCGCTAATCCGGTTTCGTGGACGAGCTCACTAATCGTCAGGTGTGGATCACTGTCCACTGTCCACTAGCGAATTTGACACCTTTACGTTAGACCGCTTGCTCACAAGTGATTTGTGCTTCCCTCGCTTGTGCGCCTGCCAGTGACGTGGGACGGGCGAGTCTATTTGCTCTGAGGTTAGGTAGATATGTCAACAACGTGCGCTATCAGCGCCACTAGTACATTTCATTGCATAGTGTCTCCACAGCAGTGTTGCCACTATTTAAGTTCCAACCCTCGTATATATATATATATATATATATATATATATATATATATATATATATAATATTAGGGATGGGCAAAACCGGTTTCTATAAAACCGAAACCCGAAAAACCGACATTTCGGTTTTCTCCAAAACCGGTTCGGTTTTTCACCGAAACCGGTTTCGGTTTTCTTCAAACCGGTTCGGTTTTTCACCGAAACCGGTTTCGTTTTTTTTCAAAACCGGTTCGGTTTTCACCGAAACTGGTTTCGGTGAAAACTTTTCGAAAAAACATAAAACTATTTCTGTGGAAATGGATTCGGTTTCCGGAGGACAACGAAACACCATTCTGGTGAGAAATAGAACAAATTTTGGAAAAAACCGGAATCGGTTTTGAAGAAAACCGAAACCGGACCAGGTAAAAAACCGAACCGGTTTTGGAGAAAACCGATAACCGGTTTCGGTGAAAAACCGAACCGGTTTTGATGAAAACCGAAACCGGTTTCGGTGGAAAAAAACGAAAACCGAAAAACCGGTTTTTTGCCCACCACTAATATATATATATATATATATATATATATAAATGAAAGTGACTATGTTTGTAACTTAATAACTCTTAACCACCCGACCGATCTCGTTCAAATTTTCAACATAGATGAAGTTCTGACCTGGGATGTTTTTTATCATTTTACTTTGAAGGTGCAACTTGGGGGAGGGGGAATATATAAAAAATGATTGAAAATGAACGATGTTAGTGTCAAATGCATAAATTTCGGCGTCGCTGAGATAAACAGTGACTCTTTCGATGCAGTTTAAATCCAAATTCACCCTGCAACTTGGGTAAAGTGGAGGATGATATATACAAAATGTTCGAAAACGACTGATATTAGAGTCGAGACCATGGTGTTAGGGATCGCTGAGATGAACAGTAACACTTTCGATGCCGTTTAAATTAAAATTTGGCCATGCAACTTGGGGAAGGGGAGATATATAAAAGTGATCGAATATGACCGATATTTGTGTCGAATCCATAGTTTTTGGAGTCCGTAAGTTGATGGTGACAGTTTTGGTGCCCTATACATCCAAAATGAAACGTATTCTCCCCGTATGAAAAACGGGTATTCTAGCTAATTTATAAAAAAGAAAAAAAACAATAAAATTATTTGTTTAAAAGATTGCATATAAATCTGAGAATAAAAATAAAAAAATACAGCAGAAAAACTGTTACGTAGCGAAGACCTAAAGCCCCTCCTCCCCCTTATCACTCTTCATAACGCAAGGCCGAACCCCCTTCCCTCCTTGCCGCGTTACGTAATATGTGGACGACCCCTAAATGTGTCTTAATCACATATCCATTAGACACAGAACAAATATAGACACTTTTGTTCTTCTACTGACAGTCAGTACATATAGTGATTTTTCTTTATTGACCCTTATGCACATTTCGGTTGCACATAGAACAAATCCAAGAACGTTTTATGTCACCAATTCGAGGACAAATAGCACATCTCCTTCTTTTAGCTGGAGAATCTTTTTGCGGACAGTCTTCATTGATGTTCCTATCAGTTAGTCGTAACAATTACTGCCGAAGCCTGCGAGAAAGTGTCCCGCATTCGCCCCTTACTTTTAGGTGATCTTGAGCGAGAGTCATCGTAATACTCCTCATGAAGTCTCGTCTCTGAAGTCTTCTTGGTTCGTTGGAAAGATGGTAAAAAAAACAAGGCTATTTAAGCATGCAACGTCCAGTATTCTATAGAAAATTGCAAGAAACCACCTTCTGCAAAATCTGCCAGTTCCGAGTTCTGCACACATCTCCGTAACACTCCCCAAGAAAACCACAGAAAAAAATGTAATGGTGGAAACGTATAGCGCAAGTACTATCCTGGGGAAAATTTCGACCCCAGAGGTCCGAAACTATCGAAACAACAAAGTGCATGGACACGAACAACAAGTCGCTACGAAATATCAAGATCAACTGAAAAAATGCAACCGTTAAGTTTTACGACCCACAATTATGCCGGCTAGGCTAAACGAGGATAATGAGAAATGATAATGAGAAATGAATGAAATGGTGGAATGAAGAAAGTGAGACGAAATTGGAGAACCCCGAGAAAACCCACGCACACAGTGTTTATCCAGCACAAGGTTCACTTTGCGCGGGCTGGGATCAAACCCAGGACCCCATGCACCAGAGGTGAATACTCTATCACTGAGCCACCGCGGTCCCCTAGCAAGGTCAACTGAGAATAGACGACTGAAGCCTCAGTGAAACAATATATATATATATATATATATATATATATATATATATATATATATATATATATATATATATATATTGTCCACAGCTAGAAATGTGTTTGCGGAGGTCAAATTTGATCCCCCACGATAGTAGTTACGAGTTAAGTATGTAGTGATAACTTAGGAAAAAGATAAGTAAAAACTTAGATTTCTTAATAAAAATAACTTTGTATACTGTTAGTATATATATATATATATATATATATATATATATATATATATATATATATATATATATATACAGGGTTTGTCCGGGAAGTAATAGGACTGATTTTATTCCGCCATGACTGTACTTCGGAGCGTGCGCGCACTGACTGAATCCAGTAGAGGGCGTTCCTAGCTAACGAACGATCGGCTGGTCAGTTGTCTCCCAGCACACGGAGAGTCAGGACAGGCTTTTTCGCGCTACGTGTTTCTGTGAGTGGTGCAAGCCGAAAATGCAGCGTTCGTTAGAGCAGAGGTACGCGATTAAATTCTGTGTTAAACTCGATAAATCTGCCACAGAGACGTTTGATATGATCAAGCAGGCTTACCCAAGATGATGCTTTAGCAAGAAGTGGTGTGTTTCGGTGGCACAAGGCCTTTTCGGAGGGCCGGGAAGAGGTCGCCGATAAAGACCGTGCTGGAAAACCTTCGACTTCGACAAACACCGACAATGTGACTCGTGTGCGCGAAGTTTTGAACTCAGACCGTCGACTAAGTATTCGTTTAATTGCCCAGATGTTAAATTTACCAAAAACTGTGGTTCATGAAATTGTGACGGAGCATTTGAACATGCGCAAGGTGTTCGCGAAGTTTGTCCCAAAAGTGCTCACTGACGACCAGAAATTGCGACGAGTGGAATTGTGCCAAGAAAGTTTGAACATATGTGAAAGTGACCCCCAATTTTTGAAAAAAAACTAATCACAGGTGACGAATCATGGATCTTTGAGTATGATCCCGAGACAAAGAGGCAATCTTCCGAGTGGCACACGCCGGCGTCTCCTCGCCCAAAAAGAGAAGAATGAGCAAATCCAAAGTGAAAACGATGCTCATTGTCTTTTTTGACATCAAAGGCTTCTCCCATATGAATTTGTTCCTCCTGGACAAACCGTCAACGCCAAGTTTTACGTGGAAGTGCTCAAGAGACTCAAACAAAGGGTCAATCGGGTTCGACCAGACATCGGAGCTGACTGGAAGCTGCACCACGACAACGCTCACACCGCCTTTCTTGTGAACAGCTACCTGACCAAGGCTGGCAACCCAACGCTTCCGCAGCCGCCCTACAGCCCAGATGTGGCCCCCCGAACTTCTTTTTGATTCCTCGCCTGAAACGCCCGATGAAAGGCAAGCATTTTGAGACGACAGAGGGGATCCAAGCAGCTTGCACCGCGGCTCTCAAGGCTATTCCGGAGAATGACTTCCGTGACGCCTTCAACGCTTGGAAATCGCGCTGGCAGTGCTGCATCGACACACAAGGAGCCTATTTTGAAACTTTTCAAAGAATTGTAACGATTGGCTCAATAATTTTTTAAAATCGACTCAGTCCTATTACTTTCCGGACAAATCTTGTATATATATATATATATATATATATATATATATATATATATATATATATATATATATAACGCAGCAGCTGAAATGCGTGGGGCAGGAGGGTATGAGCAAATCGATCACCAATAGAATGAATCGATCCAGGGCACAGTAAAACTAGTTAGGCCACTGGGCATATCTCCTTCCTTCTCTTCTCTTTATATTATATCTGGAGATGTATGTTCTGACTAATAGGCTACTGTGGCAATTTTAAAAAGTAGGTGGATATACGCTATCAATGATAAACTATGACTTTTAATATATATAGGGCAATAAATCGAAAAACTCTATATTATTGTTCTGTCCCAATGCCCTGTATAGAGATCCACATATGTCTTCTCAGAGCAACATTAAACTAATCTTTTCCACAGAATATTTTTCATTCTATACTTTGATCCAGGGGTGGAAATGGAATTTTAGACCTAAGGGGAAAGTCAATAATAGATAAGGTTTGATTCAGAAAGTCGGAAGAGCAAGCGAACTTTGATGGAGAAGCGATAGAGATTGTTGCAGAACAATTAACAAAATTAATATTACCATTCAAATTTACTATTTGTTAATAATAACTACAGATGTTTTTCCTTCTTTTGCACAATCACTTCAACTTACGAAGGGGATATTATCCCCTCGTGCATACCTGATTTTCACTCTTACTTTGATCTCAGGCGTTTTGCACGTGAAACCGTATTTACCGGGTAACTGACGCGGGGCCATTTTGACTCGTGCATTTTTGTCGCGGAGCACTTGCGCCCAGACCTTTTCCATGCTGGGCCGTAAGACTCGGGCCCTTTTGAGGTAGGGTTCTTTCGACCCAGTCTGCTTTGACGCAGGACTCTTTTAACTCGATTCCTTTTGACCCGGGCAATTTTGACGCGGGGCCATTGTGACTCGTGCATTTTTGTCGCGGAGCACTTACGCCCAGATCTTTTTCATGCTGGGCCATAAGACTCAGGACCTTTTGAGGCAGGGTTCTTTCGACCCAGTCTGCTTTGACGCAGGACTCTTTTAACTCGATTCCTTTTGACCCGGGCAATTTTGACGTGGGGGCCGTTTTGACTCTGGCCTTTTAGTAGCAGGGCTATTTTCACCCGTGTCCTTTAGAGGCGGGTCCTTTTGATCCGGGCTCTTTTAATGTAGGGCCCGTTTGTCGCGGGGCCCTTTCACCAAGCCCTTTTGGCGCGGGCTGTTTTGACTCTGGCCCTTTTGTTGCGGAGATCTTTTGACTCGGAGACTTTTCTCGCGGGGCCTTTTGACCAGGAGACCTTTTGACCTGTGCTCTTTTTTTTACATTCGCTCAGCCGCGTAACTCTCAGCCGGTGCCTTAAGCATTCAAAACCGGCGAGGTAACATTATTGCGAATGTTTCTTTATTTTTTCTAGGCTCTCTTGACGCGGGTCTGTTTATACTTGGGCTCGTTTGACGTAGGGCCCTTTTGACTCGGTTCTTTTAGTCGCGGGACCATTTTATCCCAGGTCTTTTTCACGTTTGATCGTTTTATTCCGGAAACTTTTAACTCAAGCCTTTTCGACCCGGGCCATTTTGACGCGTGCTCATTTTGACTTGGACTCTTTTTTCGCGGAGACTTTTGACCTGGACATTTCACACTCGGCTGTTTTGACCCGGGCCCTTTTCACGCGGGATCGTTTTGACTCGGGTACTTTTGTCGCGGAGACCTTTTGACGCGGGCTGTTGTCTAGCGGGGCTGGTTTGAACCGTGCCCTTTTGAGTTGCATCCTTTTGACCCGGCCTCTTTCGAAGGAGGAACCATTTGTCGCGGGGTCTTTTGACTCGGCTCCTTTTCACGGGGGGCCGTTTCTACTCGGGGCCTTTTGTCGCTAGGCCCTTTTGACCTGCAGACTTTTTGACTTGCGCTCTTTTAACGCGGGGCCGTTTCTTCTCGGGTCCGTTTGACGTAGTAACCTTTTGACTCGGGTTTTTTCTCGCGGGATCCTTTTGAGCCGGGCTCTTTTGACGCAGGGCCCTTTTAACTCAAGCCCATTTAACCTGGGCCCTTTCGACGTGGGGCCATTTTGACTCGGGTCCTTCTGTCGCGGAGACCCTTTCACACAGGTCCTTTTGACTCGGGCCCTTTTGTTGCAGAGATATTTTGAACCCGGGCCTTTTGTCGGGGGGTTCTTTTATCCGAGCCCTATTGACCTGGGCTCTTTTCACGCGGAGCCCTTTTTACTTGGGCCTGTTTGACGCAGGTCCATTTTGACTCAGGTCTTTTTGTCGCAGGACACTTTTGACACGAGCTGTTTTGACGCGGGGCCGTTTTGATCCGGGAACGTTTGTTGCAAACAGCTTTAGACTCGGGCCTTTTCAATTCGGGCATTTTTGTAGCGGGGCCCCTTTTGGCACAGTCCGTTTGGCATAGAGCCCTTTTGACTCGAGCTCTCTTAACACAATGTTCTTTTTTATTCCGGTCTCTTTGTCGCAGGACGATTTTGACCTGAACTTTTTCACGCTGTTCCGATTTGACCCGGGCCCTTTTGAGGCGGGATACTTTTGACCGGCGCTCTTTTTACGCAGGCCTCTTTTAACTCGAGCCCTTTTGACGCGGGGTCGTTTTGAGTCGTTCCCGTTTGTCGCGGATACCCTTATACCCAGACCTTTTTCACACTGAGCCGTTTTGATTCGGGTCCTTTTGAGGAGGGTTCCTTTCGACCCAGGCTCTTTTGACACAGGGCCTTTTAACTTTATCCCTTTTGACCCTTTTGATGCTGGGCCATTTTGACTCAGGCCTTTTCGTTGCTTCGCACTTTTGACCCTTTAGAAACCGGTCCTTTTGACTCGGGCCCTTTTGTTGAGGGGTCCTTTTCACTTGTGCCCTTTAGAGGCCGCTCCTATGACCCGGCCTTTTCTGACCCAGGGCCAATTTGTCCCGGGCCCTTTTGACCAGGACCCGTATTGACTCGGGCCCTTTTGGCTCAGTTCCGTTTTGTCACTGAGATCTCATGACCCGGGGCCGTTTTAACTTGGGGCTTTTTGTTGCGGTGGTCATTTACCCTGGCCCTTTTGACATTGAGACATTATGACCTGGGCTCTCTTGACGTGGGGCTCTTTTCTTGGACCCGTTTGACGCAGACCTTTTTGACGATGGGTCGTTTTATTCCTGGCTCTCTTGACGCGGAATAATTTTGTCTCGGGCCTTTTTCACACCGGACTGTTTTGACCTGGGCCCTTTTGAGGCGGGGTCGTTTTGACCCGTACTCTTTTGACACAGGGCCCTTTTTTCTCGAGCCCTTTGGACTAGGAACCTTTTGACGCGGGGTCGTTTTGACTCTGGCCCTTTTTTCGCGGAGAGTTTTGACCCAGGCCTGTTTGACGAAGGATCTTTTTCACTCGGGCTCTTTTGTAGCGGGGCTGTTTAGATCGGTCCCTTTTGAGGCGGGTCCTTTTGACCCGGCCTTTTTTGAACTAGGGCCCTTTTGTTGCGGGACCCTTTGACGCGGGGCCGTTTTGACTCGGGCCCGTTTGACGCAGGGCCGTTTTGTCACGGATATCTTTTGGCCCAGGCTGTTTTAACTCGGGGCTCGTTTACCCGAGCCCTGTTGACTCGCAGACATCTTAACCTACGCTCTTTTAATGCGAGGGCGTTTTTACTCTGGCACGTTTGACGCAGGAACCTTTTTACTCGAGGCTTTTTGTCACGTAATTCTTTTGACGCAGGACCTTTTGAGTCGGGGTCCTTTTGACCCGGGTTCTTTTGACGCAGGGCACATTTGAACCGGACACCTCTGATGCGGGGTAGATTCGACTCCCGTCTTTTGTCGCGGAGACCTTTTGACCAAGTCCCTTTAGACTCGGGTCCGTTTTGACTCGGGCCCTTTTGTTACGCGTTGTTTCGACCCTTGCCCTTTTGACACGGCTCCTTTGATGGGTGGCTGTATTGACTCGGACCCTTTTGGCACAGGGCTCCTTTGGCGCAGAGAGCTTATGACCCGGGGCCGGTTTTAGTCGGGGCGTCTTGTCGCGGAGGCAGTTACCAGGGCCCTTTTAACCCGGGCTCTTTTAACTCGGAGCCATTTTGACACGGTCCCATTTGACGCTGGGCCGTTTTAACTCGGGCACTTTTGTTTCGGAGACCTTTTGAGCAGGTTTCTTTTGACTGGGGCCCTTTTGTAGCGGGGCCCGTTTTGACACCGGTCCATTTGACGTAGAGTCCTTTTAACAAGGCCCGTTTGATGCGGTTCCGTTTTGCCTTGAGCTCTTATGTCGCGGGTCCTTTTGATCGTTCCTGTCTTGACTCCGGCCTTTCTGTCCTCGCCCTTTCGTCTTGCCGTTCTGACATAGAACCATATATATAACGCAGCAGCTGAAATGCGTGGGGCAGGCGGCGGGTATGAGTAAATCGATTATTAATCGATCCCTGGCGCAGGAAAATTAGTTACGCTACTGATCATATCTCTTTCTTTCTCTTCTCTCTACATCATGTTTGGAGATGAATGTTCTGACTAATAGGCTACAGTGGCGATTTTAAAAAGTAAGACGATATATGCTATCAATTACAAATGTTATGAATTTTAACTTAATATATATAGCGCAATAAATCGAAAAACGCTATATCGGCCTTTTGCTCCCCCCTCCTGTTGGAAAAATCTTGCTGGTGTTAAGGATTATCATGTTGCTTAGTTACTGTATTATATTGTGCTATACAAACAATAAATTCATCTGTGTTTTTGTTAATAAGAAGAACCTTATTTACATTTATTACGGACCTTGATTTACGACAGCGAAACATATTTACGTTCAGCGTAATCAGTTTCCATTCTGAAATAAGGACAGTGAGACGAAAGAAATTACTGACGCATACATTTAGGACTTAGAAAAGTGTCCTGCGAACATGTCGTAGTAAATTCCTGAAGAGTGACATGCGCTAGTAGCAATTGTTATCAGTTATTAACTGAACATAGAAGATAATAAACTGAAAAACTGAAAATACGAATCTTTTCAGAGATGACACTGTACTGATGCTTTAAATCTGTTCCTTTACTCCTTATACATACGTTATTTCCCTAGTCAAAATAAAAACTCTTCAAAATTATTCACAATTTCTTATGCAACCATCCCTTCCTTGGAGTACTGCGCGGTCACATACCCGTCACGGCGATGTAAAGGCACTTTTGGCGACGAGGATACATTGAAATTGGTCGCTTTGCTGAGCATTTGCTAACCAGCTCCTACGAACGAAGTAAAATTACAATGAAAAGTGCGAGCTCAAAAATATTGGTTAAACGATGGCAAATTATTGGTTAGCCAACTAAACTACGTTGGTCCAACATAAAATTTTATTTTTACTATATTACCAATTAGAACCATTATGCTACGTAGGATCTACCAAGTATGCTACTACGGATATGGTCTTCTTGATTAATCCATCTCTAGTTTCTTTTATTTATATCTACTTATGAGAAAACATGCATCATCACTAGAGCTAGGAATTTTAGGTGCTGTGCCTTAATTCTTGCAAAGAAAAATATTAAATAAACAACTGTGCTTTAGACTTCATTGCCACTTTTTGCACATTTTGTTTCTAATGCAAGCAATCATTTGGATCTTTTCTCAATGTCATCATCTTTTTGGTCAAAGAAAATTTTTTCAGCTTCTTTGCTACATTTTATTTGTATAATAATTAAGCAAAAAAAGTGTGTGGCATCACATTACATTTTTCGGTTCAGTGCAGTCACGTTAGACGAAAGCTATTGAATAAGGCGTAAAAGAAGGTGGCAAGATCAAGCAGATCAACCACGGCTGTCCTCAATCGGTGTCGTTGAGAGCTTTTCTACATACAAACATTTATGTACTGGCCGGAGATTCAGCCTCATTGAAAAGAAAACGTTGAAATGTTAAACGTTATCTGTTTTAACACTCTTCTGGACTTATAAACTTTAATAACATAGTGTTCTGGGACTTGTTTTAGGCAGACTTGTTAATACATGATTAAAATTTCAATTCTGCAGTTAATTTTAGTACTCTTTGTATAAATATCTATTGAAATGCTACAATATCAACATAAACGCTTTTTTTTTTATAGGGTACGGGAATAGGGTTAACTTCACAAATCTTTATTCATCACTTATTTTATAGGAGCAAAGAGTCCTCTACTCCCAGCCATTAGAGGGTTACGCTCTCTCTTTGGCATAAATTTTTAAAGGATTTCTATTGATAATAAGATAATTGAAGATGGGCTAAGTGCAGAAAGTATGAACATAAGGATTAGTAATCATGTAATAAGTCACATTTTTTTGAAGAAATAATATAAAGTTGAGTGCAGATATGTAATTCAGGTGCAAAGGTACTAATAGGAATTAGAATACATAATAATAAATATAATAAAGAACAATGATGATTATGATGAATGAGGTGAAGTGCTAACACGCCACATAGTTTGATTAGTGAGACAGATGCAGGGTTATATCTTCTGTCCCGGGGCGGCTCGTGACTAATGAACACATGGGGAAGCCCTTGTTAATGGTGAGGATCTAGTGCTAAGATGGAAAAAGATGCGGAATATGATGATCAATGTCATATATATCATATAAACTATGTGATCAAAAGTGTCCGGACACCTGGCTGAAAATGACTTACAAGTTCGTGGCGCTCTCCATCGGTACTGCTGGAATTCAATACGGTGTTGGCTCACCCGTAGCCTTGATGACAGCTTCCATTCTCACAGGCATACTTTCAGTCAGGTGCTGGACGGTTTCTCGGGAAATGGCACCCCATTCTTCACGGAGTGCTGAACTGAGGAGAGGTATCAATGTAGGTCGGTGAGGCCTGGCACGAAGTCGGCGTTCCAAAACATCCGAAAGGTGTTCTATAGGATTTAAGTCAGGACTTTGCAGGCCAGTCCATTACAGGGATGTCATGATCGTGTAACCACTCCGACACAGGCCGTGCAATATGATCAGGTGTTCGATCGTGTTGAAAGATGCAATCGCTATCCCCGAGTTGCTCTTCAACAGTGGGAAGCAAGAAGGTGCTTAAAACATCAATGTAGACTTGCGCTGTGAGAGTGCCACGCAAAACAACAAGGGGTGCAAGCCCCCTCCAAGAAAAACACGACTACACCATAACACTACCACTTCCGAATTTTACTGTTGGCACCACACACGCTGACAGATGACGTTCCCCGGGCATTCGCCATACTCACACCCTGCCATCGGATCGCCACATTGTGTACCGTGATTTGTCACTCCACACAACGTTTTTCCACTGTTGAATCATCCACTGTTTACGCTCCTTACACCAAGCGAGGCGTCGTTTGGCATTTACCTGCGTGATGTGTGGCTTATGAGCAGCCGCTCGACCATGAAATCGAAGTTTTCTCATCTCACGCCTAACTGTCATAATACTTGGAGTGGATCCTGATGCAGTTTAGAATTCCTGTGTGATGGTCTGGATATATGTCTGCCTATTACACTTTTCGGCCCTCTTCAACTGTCGGCGGTCTCTCGCAGTCAATAGACGAGGTCGGCCTGTACGCTTTTGTGCTGTACGTGTCCCTTCACGTTTGCACTTCACTATCACATCAGACACAGTGGACCTAGGGATGTTTAGGAGTGTGGAAATCTCGCGTATAGACTTTTGACACAAGTGACACCCAATCACCTGACCACGTTCTAAGTGCGTGAGTTCCGCGGAGCGCCCCGTTCTGTTTTCTCACAATGTCTAATGACTACTGAGCTCGCTGATAATGAGTATCTGGCAGCAGGTGGCCGCAGAATGCATCTAATATGAAAAAACGTGTTTTTTGGGGGTGTCCGGATACTTTTGACCGCATAGTGTATTTCCCTCTCAGCCACGGGAAGGTGTTCGTGTTTCACATATAGAGATACGAAAATATTTAAAGGTGAATGTTTGTATCGATATGCTGCGCCGGTGTGGAGAATGTCCAAGAATAGTGGATGACCTGTTTGGATGCGAGAGCTGATGTATCTCAGGCGAAGTTGTGCGAGATGCTCGGTGATCTTTGGAAAGTCTATATATTCATATGTGAGCCACATTGGGTATGGAAGTTTAATTCGATACGCCAGTCGAATAGCATATTCTTCCAGTATGCTGAGTTTTTCATAGAAAGAAACAGAGGCATTGCACCAAGCGGTATGCCCAAAAGTAAGGATCCGATGGAGGAATGCTTTATATGTATGAAGCAAAACATTGGCTTTTAGTCCCCAAGATGTTCCTGTGAGACGTCGCAAAAGATTTAATCTAAAATAAGCCTTCTTCGTTAGGCTTTTCAAGTGAGCATTCCAGCTAAGCTTCGAATCGAAAACCACGCCTAGATAGGTAGTAGTGGTGAAAGGGCGTACACGATGCCCATCAACAGTTAGTTGTAAGAGAATTGGGTTTCTATGGACTTTTGAACGACGCTTAGGAGGTTGAAATACCAGAACTTGGGTTTTCTCGGAGTTGGTCGTTAACTGCCATTTCTTGCACCACTTGACGAAATTATCGAGTGTTGTTTGTAAAGCAATGTTAAGCTGATGCATAGTTTTTCAGAGAGCAAGAAAAGCTGTGTCCTCAGCATATTGAAAAGTAAAGACATTGCGTGGTACACAAGGGATATCCGAAGCATACAGTACATATAGTAAAGGACTGAGAGCTGACCCTTGGGGTACTTCAGTAAGGGGGAATATCGGCCAGGAGAGTGCCGTACCAACTGTAACATAAGCAATGCGATTTGAAACAGAAGAATATATTAGCCTGAGATAGCATATAGGAAGATTAAACGACTGCAATTTTTTAATGAGACAATAATGCCAAACCCTGTCGAATGCCTTCTCTAAATCTATGAGAATGAGACATGATGGGAAACCTTTGTTATACTGATTAGTAATTATTGAGCTTAGGCGAAGTAGCTGGTTATTTATGGAAAAACCAGGGCGAAACCCCGCTTGATGAGCAGGTAGCAGAGAAGTGGTATCAAGGTACTTATGGAGGCGGCACAACGAGAATTCTTTCCAGTATCTTACTGAAAATTGAGGTGAGTTGGATGGGTCTGTAAGAAGTTACTGAATGTACAGGTTTATTCGGTTTATGGAACATGGAGATTTTGGAGACTTTCCAATCTGAGGCGTAAAACCCGGTTCTGAGAATGAAATTGTATATTGTGACGAGGAATAGCAAGAGAGATGGCGGGGCTACTTTGATATGTCGGTAAAATATCGTATTGATTCCAGGTGCTGTATTCCTTTTCCGTTTAAGAGCAGAGTGCAGTTCATCGACAGTGATGGATGAAGTAAGAGGATGATCTAGGTCAATGATATGCTCCGTGGAAGGTTGTAAGGTAGGAAGGCAAGATATATCTGTCCGTTCACAACGTTTGGAAACAGCTGTAGGCGTAAAAACGGTCTGTAACTGAGCAGCAAATGCGTTTGCTTTGTCTGCGTCAGAGAAGAGAGGAGTACCGTCGGCTATTAGAGCATAGATGATTTTAGTGCTTTTGCCAACAAGCTGGTGAAACCGCTTCCAATAGCGAGAAGGATGTGCTTCCTCGGATAAGTTCTTACAAGATTTTATCCAGTTTCGACGTTTGTATGCAACAAGATAATTACGTACCGCTCTTTGTCATTGGTGATGTAGGCGTAAATATGCATCGTTCCCAGTTCTATAATATTTTCGAAGATGACGAGCTTGCTGTATGAGTGGAACATATGTTGGCGGTAATTTCGGTTTGTGCGGATGCACTTGTTCGGTTGGAATATGATGCTTAGCACTAGTTTGTATTGCCGTGGTGATAGTAGGGATGGCCAGAACCGGTTCCTAGTGGAACTGGTTTTCGGGTCTGAACGGATCCGGTTCTAGAAGATCCGGTTCCGGAACCGGTTTTCCGGATCCAGGTCTGGAACCGGTTCTTCGGATCCAGGTCTGGAACCGGTTCCCAAGATCCGGTTCTGGAACCGGGTTTTCGGATCCAGGTCTGGAACCCGTTCTGGAAACCAAATCTCGAAGAACGGGTTCCTCGCGGAACCGGTTCCGCTGGAACCGAAACTTTGTGACCATCCCTACGCTAAACCCAAGCTGCTGGTAGACTGTGAACAATGTACTAGATGATATGGTGGAAGCGACAAGCAGGCACCCAAGCGTCGGCCGCTTGTCTTATTTGGCTAAATAAACTGGGTAACTGGCAAACTCATTGGCTAAACAGGCAAACTGGCCAACTCATTTGGCTAAACACCCACTGGTGGAACAAAATTTTTTTCTGGGGGCACAAGCGGGTCTGGGCGGAGAGGGCACAAGCGTATGGTCCTTTTTGCAGTGTTTTGAAGGTGAACTTCGTGCCTCCTTTACGGGTCTTTGGGGACTTTCGGATCCAGGTCTGGATCAGGTTCCTAAGATCCGGTTCTCAAAACCGGATCTTCGAGAACCGGTTATACGCGGAACCGGAACTTTGTGGCCATCCCTAGGTGATAGTTGTAAGACAAGCTCGGTTTCATTAGTTGGAGGCGTTTCACTGTGAAGTCTGCGCTCAATGTTTTGCCGGAAAAGAGGCCAATTTGCCTTATCATATCGTGGAACATAGCGAGGTGCGATTTGTGGCGTGGTCGTTGTCCTCGAGTGAGTGTTTCACTGGATGGTGATCGCTCCCGATTGAGTCGAGAACTTCAAGATGGCGGTCAAGAGGAAGATTTAGCGATGTAATGACAAAATCGGGTGTAGTCTGATTTATAGGTCTCGTGTGCGAAGGAAGAACATGGAGATGTAGTTGGAGATTGTTAGTTAAATACTGTTGAAAATCTGCTTTCTCACGATCACTTCGACTGTGTATATTAGTGTCCGCCATGATAATGATATTTCGATAATTATTGGCAATGTATTCGAAATAGTCTAGCGGCATAGGTTGTCGTAGTCGAATGTAGATCGTACTAAAATTGATGATTATGGACGGAAAATATATGGAGCAAAGGAGGTATTCCAGCAAAGTACTAAAAGCTTGTGGGTTGTACGATCGAACTGGATACTTTGAGGAAAACCTTATTGCAACTCCGCCTTGGGCGCGAGCCAGTTGATCATGATAGTCATGACGTTCTAGTTGATAGCCAGGAATGCTAGCTAACATGCTCGGTTTTAAAGCGGTTTCGTTAAGTGCAAAGACATTGATATGTTCCTCCAACAACAACGCTTCTAATGACAGTTTATGCTGCGAAAAGGATCGAATGTTGACAAATAAGAAAATGATTCCCATAGCGATGAATGCTATGCAGATTGTATTAAACAGGAGTTTCCAGAGATCCGATATGAAAATGGACATAGCTATTAGAATACGTTGCATGTAGATTAATGTGAAAGATGGATTTTGCGGCAGAAATGATGTGGTAAAGAATATTGGCCCGCTGAAAGAGAAATATATTTTGAAGCATCAAACTGATGGAGCGGAGAAGATCTCCGATTGTTAGCGGTGGTAAGATTGATTGGTTAGGTTGAGTTGTCGTGTCAGTCGTTCTTAGCGGCACTGTTAGCTCCGGATGCTTGGAAGTTGGCGCTGGTTTAGCTTTACAGCGATAGCTATACGTAGGAGTTAGCCCACTACCACAGGCGTTACACTTAGGTGGTCCTTGTAAGTTTGGGCAAACTTTAGTTTTATGGAGACCCGAGCAGTATCTGCATTTAGATAAATTGGAGCAATTTGCTGTAGGGTGGTCATTGTACATATGACATTTCTCGCAGCGAATAGGTAAAGGTCCCTGAGTTTTAGATGGTTCGACACGATGTATTTTCTTATAAATTGGTGCACCGAATGGTAACAGACAATCAATAGTGTCCAGCTGCTTAGAAAGTATACTGACCATGTACGTCGAGCCATTATTATTCCTAATACGGATGCATTTATCCACGGAGATCCCTTCTTGCTTTAATTCTTCTTGGATTTCTGCATCGGTAAGATCAGGGGAGACATTTCTAATAACGACCGATAGAAATGGTGGTTTTCGAGGTAATGGAGGTTGTTTCTGCCGCTTATCTGCCAATTTGGTTAGTTTAGCGCTCTTACGGAAAATTTCTTACGAGACTTTGTTTCGATTAGTAATTCCAAAGTTGGGATCTTTCGATTTTAAAACGTAGCCGTTTCTAGAAGGAACAAATTGGACGAGAGTATCGTGGAACGTATTTCATGATTTGTAGAAAAATCATTTTAGGATTAGTAAATTTTGTGTCGTAGTCTGTAAGTATGAAATGATAAAGAGGATCAGAGTGTGACTGTTTCACGGTAGTACCTTGAGCCCCTTTAACAATATTGTTATATTGTGGATTAATTTCTATGTCCATTGATGCTATCGGTGATCATGATCTTATGCGTTTTGCTGATTGTGTGGAATCGTTAGATGGATGTCTCTCTCAAGATGTACTTGGTACTGGAGGACTTCCCCAAGAAAAGTGTCGAGTGCGGTTAGAATATGCATTGGGTGCCGTTTGTGCAAATGCAGTGCTTGGATTTGAAGGTACTGTAGAAGGTAAACCCAAATGACGACCAAAATTCGATTGTCCGTTAGTATTGCCTGAGTCCGCCATCGTGATGAAGTAGCAGAGGACCGAAGCCCAAATGAAGATGAAAGAGATGAACAAGATGATGAAATGAAGTTCAAAAAGCAATTCGCCCTTCGAAAGTGAAAACTTCCGTCAACCCTCTAAGTGGTGTATATGTGCTTTGCTTACAAATGAGTATTGCAACACTTGATCCTTACGGGCACACTAACTAGCACAAGAGAGGTTATGCTCCTTGATTCAGTATGAATATAAACGCTTTTTTTAGGGAGACAGGATTGATTGAAATCTTTATTGTTGCATAATATTCGGAAATATGAAAAACTGCCACTAGAGGGTTTCGCCCTCTCTCTTGGCCTGGGATGTGGAAGCATCAATTAACTTTTATTAAATTTGTTGCTGGGCAATGTGCTGTTAAAGAAAATGTTGGTAAGTAACAATTACTAAAACGCAAGATGTTGCAAACACATATATGCATATCAATATATATATATAAAACTTGAAACAAAAACAAAATATAAACATTAACAATAACTAACACATAATAGGATAATATGCAATAGGATAATAGGATAATATAAGTGCATTTAGATAAATAATAGTAAAGAGGTGCAGTGAAAGCATCAAATAAATGAATATTCAAAATATGAAAAACGTGCTAGCGAAATATAGGCATATTGTAATGAACGACATTCATGCTGATGATAATGAGTGCAGTGCACATCACATCACAACACAATGAAATAAGTTAGTGAGACGAATGCTGGTTAGTCTTCTGTCTTGGGGCGGCTCAAGACTGATGAAATACGTTGGGAAGCCCTTATTAGTGTTGTGGGAGACAGTGCTATGATGGTAAAAGATGAGGAATATCATGATGAATGAGCTGTCGTCGGAAAAATCTTGCATGATGATGATCGTCTGGATGTGATCGAGCATAAATGGAAATGAGGATGCTGAGTGGTGTATAGCAGTATCGGAACTGGGAGTCTTGTTCCAAGTCTATGAATATGGTCTCGAGAAATATATCTTTATATGAATGGAGACAGTTAGCTATATATTTTTGCCGTAAGAGAGCAATATGTTGGACAAGCGGAGGAAAATCGATCTTATTATAAAGATCATCATTGGGCTATGGTAGTTTTATGCGAAATGCGAGTCTGATAGCATGACGTTCGAGAATTTCTAATCTATTGTAAAACTTCTGCGGAGCAGAGCACCAGGCAATATGACCGAAAGTGAGGACACTGCGCATAAAGGCATTATAAGTATTCAGTAATAACTTAGAGTTTAACACCCAGTTTTGACCCACGAGTCGGCGTAAAAGCTGTAATCGATTTTTTGCTTTCCCAACAAGTTTCTGGAGTTGGGCTGTCCACCGCAATTTATCATCGAAAACAATACTTACTTAGGTAACAGTTTTAGTCGGCTGTAGAAGATGATCACCAACACGTATGCGTAGCAAATTTGGATTACGGTGAACCTTACTGCGGCGGTTGGGCGGTAAAATTACTAGCGTCTGTTTCTTATCTTCGTTAACGGTGAGTCTCCATTTATCACAGCAGTGAAGAAATGCAGTAATTGTAGCCTGTAAGTGGACATTAATTTGCTGAATTGTTTTACCAAGCGTGAGAAAAGCGGTATCATCCGCATATTGGAACAAATATGTATCAGGTGCTGGAGATGGTAAATCCGATGCATAGAGGATGTAAAGAAGTGGTGATAAGCTTGAACCCTGCGGTACGCCGGTCAGTGGGAATATCGGATGTGATAATGTACCATTGATATTCGCATAGGCAATACGATTCAGTATAAACGAATATATAACTCGAAGTTAAGTAAGAGGGATTCCGAGTTTCAATAGTTTATAAAATAAGCCGTAATGTCAAATGCGGTCAAACGCCTTCTCGAAGTCCATGAGTACGAGGCAAGACGGTAATGCTTTGTTATAATGATTGGTAATTATAGTGTTAAGTCGAAGTAGTTGGTCATTGATACTATATAGCGGCCGGAATCCTGTTTGATGAGAAGGTAGAAGATTATGTTCGCTAAGATATGGATGTAGACGACGTACCAGGAGTTTTTCAAACAGTTTACCCAAAGTAGAAGTTAATTGTATGGGTCGATATGAAGTCACGGAGTAAGGTGGTTTGTTAGGTTTTAAGAACATACAGACCTTAGACACCTTCCAGTCCTGCGGATAATAGCCAGTGCGTAAAATAAACGTATATATTGTTGCTAAGAAGAGAAAAAAACTGCAGTGTGCATTCTTTAAGAATTCTATAAGATATGCTATCGAAACCAGGAGCAATATTGCGTTTGCGTTTGAGGGCTCCGCGTATTTCATCAGTAGTAATCGCCTGAGTCAAAGGATTGGTGTTATCTAACTCATGCGATATCGAAGGCTGAAGTAAGTTGCTAATTGCCGGTTCAGATATTCGTGGACTTAAGCGATGTGTGGAAACAGGCGGTATAAAGACTGCTTGCAAATGAGATGCAAAAGCGTCAGCAAAGATGATCGTCCTGTACAAGAGGGTATGTAGTACTAACTTTCTGCCCAGTTAATAGGTTAAATTTTTTCCAGTACCTTGTAGGATGTGTTTCAGTGTTCAGCTTGTTGCATGTTTTACTCCAGCTAAGCCGTTTGTGCGCAACAATGTAGTTGTGAACTGTGCGTTGCCAACGACGAGCCTGAGCCAAATATTCTGGATTTCGATGATGGAGACGATGGTGGGCGTGCATGGTTGATTGTAACCTTTATGGGTAGATGATCACTACCGATGCAATCCAAAACAGATACAGTGGCTTTAGCAACTAATGTAGGTGTACTAATAAGAACATCAGGGGTAGTTTGGCTACTAGTCCTGGTATGCCTGGGTAGGTTATATATATGGCCATGTAAGAACAGAGATATATAGTCAAAGAACTGAGTTTTATCTCTGTCGAAGCGACTGTGGATATTGACATCCGCTTTTTTATTTATTTTTATTTATTTATTTTTTAAAAATTTTTTAACCGGCTAGCCAAAGGGGCTAGCAACCTATAAGAGGGTTATGCTCTCTGTGAGGTGAGTGACGAAAAAGATTTTAGGTGCGAGGTACAGTTGGTGGTCTATGTGCTTTATTGAAATTATTTAGTATTACGTCTTACATTAACTAACTAACAAAAGGACGTAAGGAACTTTAATCCTTACCATTACGAAAGGAAAAACATACATATATATAGCGAGTGATAACTATAACAAATAACTGAACGTAAATGGAAAATATATAATATAAAATAAAATATATGAGAGAAAAATTTATATGAGGATATACAAGATAAGTAGTACAAAATAATATAGATGATTAATGAAATTTTTATATATTTGTAATGAGGATGAAGAATGAGGCGAGGTGCGAAGCACAGGACAACACGTGGGTTTTGTTAGTCAGACAAATGAAACTATCTTCTGCCTAGGGGCATCTCTAGGCGATGATGAGAAGCAGGGGAAGCCTAAGTGAGTAAGCAAAGGTAGTTACTGTGCATGGTATGATGGGTGAATGAGCGGAAGATGTTCATCAATAATGCAGTCAGAAATGAGTAAGAGCGAAGGATCTCTCGGAAGTATAATGTACTGATAGACTGTAAACAGTAAAGTCAAGGGGGTATGGTAATAACGTTGTGGTGTGGGATTCAAAGCAAGGTATCGCATAGTATCATGAAGTAAAGGGTGCTGGGTTTGGAAACGTTTGTTGATGTAAGTGATACGTAGTTTTTCGCGGTAATACTGTAATGCGAAGAAAGTTATGCGTTGGTATAGTTCCTGGGTGGGGCTAGGTAATCGGACACGGAAGGCTATGCGGATAGCATGTCTTTCGAGGATCAAAAGTTTTTGGTAGAATTTAGCTGATGCAGCTATCCATGCAGTGAATCCATATGTTAAAGTTGGCCGTAAGAAAACTTTATGTATTTAAGATTGTCTGTGCGTTAAGTCCCCATGTCGTACCAGTTAAACGTTTCAGTAAATTGAGTCTATTATATGCTTTCGCCGTGATAGTTGCAAGATGTTTGTTCCATGTTAAGTGACGGTCGTAAGTAATTCCGAGATAGGAGACTGTGTTACTGAGTCGTATAGATTCATGATCTACATAAAGTGAGAGATGGCGAGGATTTCGACGTACTTTTGATCTTTGACGCGGTGGTAGAAAGACAATAGCTTGGGTTTTGACATCCGCGTTTTTTCGTTCGTTTTCCTTCGTTTGTTCATAGCTAGTCATAATGACTAGCACCCTTTTAGAGGGTTACGCCCTCTCTTAGGGAAGAGTATTACGTAAATGGAAGATTTAAGGGATTTTGTGACGGTTTCATAGAAGTTCTTTATTATAATAATTTTAAGGTCTTAAGGATCTTTCGGATCCTTAACATTTGGTAGGAAATTAACGAGGAATTGAAGTTAATTTAATATTGTACAGAACTGGAACAGCAGAAATATGATAGTAAGAATGGGTACCTAGTTGAGTTGAGTTGAGTTGATTTTGAGTTTAACGTCCCTTTTCAGCAGCGAGGCTATATGAGACGTGGACCTACTGATTAACGTGGAATCCGAACCACATGAGCTCCCGCCGGGAATCGAACCCGGGTCTCCCACGCCATAGGCGCGTACGCTAACCGCTTAGCCACGGAGAAGCTCTGGGTACCTAGTGGTAAGGCATATCATATTTATACAGAGTGTGAATGATGAGCATCAGGAATGAGGTGAGGTGTGCTATCACATCACAACACAAAAGTGTTAGTCAGACATATGAAGTTATCATCTCGCCTAGGGGCTGCTCTAGGCTTCAAAGTAGACAATGGGAGTTCTGTTAGTAGCAGATGGATTCAGCGTGCAAATGATGGAAATATGAGTGGAAGATGATCATGAACTTGATAGTCTGTGAGGAGCTCCTGGTCTAATGCGTCAGGGGGTAGAGTGTAGCAGTAGAGAGTATAGAGTAACGATAGCGGTGGGGGGTAATATCGAGATGGAGAAGGATGGAGAGCTAAGTGGTGCATAGTATTCAGAAGTAAAGGGTGTTGGGTTTTATAACGAGAGCATATGCATGTCAGACGTAAAGTTTCAAGATGAAACAGAAGTATAGGAAACTGAATCCGGTCGTACAAATCTGCTGTTGGACTAGGCAGTTTGACTCGATATGCAATGCGGAAAGCATGTCGTTCTAACACTAGTAACTTTCCGTAAATTTTGCGGGTGGCCGCAATCCATGCAACGTTTCCGTAAGTCAGCACAGGCCGTAGAAAGGCCTTGTATGTGTTCAAAATTGTGTTTGGTTTTAGTCCCCAGGACGTTCCGGTTAGCCTTTTTAATAAGTTAAGTCTATTGTAGGCTTTAGTTGTGACTGTTTGAAGATGTTGTTTCCAAGTGAGATGTTTATCGAATGTGATCCCCAAGTAAGTTACAGTTGAACGTGCCTGGATGGGAGTTTGGTCTACTTGTAGTGAAAGGTGGTTAGGATTTCTTCTGACTCTTGATGTTCGTTTCGGTGGAATGAAGACAATTGCCTGCGTTTTTGAGGCGTTGATCGTTAGCTGCCATTTGCCGCACCAAAGAAGAAAATTGTTAATTGCTAACTGTAGAGCAGTGTTGATGGATTGGATAGTAGATCCTAAGGCAAGAAAGGCAGTGTCGTCGGCATATTGAAATAGGTGAATTTTATCAGGAAGTGGAGGCATATCGGCAATATAGAGAAGATAGAGAAGTGGCGACAGAGCCGATCCTTGAGGTACTCCACAGTGAAGGAAAATAGGATGTGAGAGGCAGTTATTTATTGAAACATATGACAAACGGCCGATTAAAAAGTTGTATATCAGTCTTATATATGGAACAGGAAATCGAAGATGAGTTAATTTGTATATAAGTGCGATGAGCCACTTAAATGCCTGTCAAATGCTTTCTCGAGGTCAAATAATACAAGACATGATGGTTTGACCGAGTTATAGTGTTGTGTAACCATGGTGGTTAAACGAAGTAGTTGATCGTTGATCGAATAACCTGGGCGAAATCCTGCTTGGTGTATGGGAAGTATCTGGCGTCTTTCTACGTATGCATGCAGACGTCTTACTAGAATACGTTCTAGGATTTTACTAAAAGTAGACGTTAATTGAATTGGGCGGTAGGATGATAAGTTGGTAGGAGGTTTCTTTGGTTTTGGAAACATAAACGTCTTAGAGGTTTTCCAGGTGACAGGAAAATAGCCAGTTCGCAGAATAAAAGTAAAAATCGTGGCTATCAAATTAAGCAATATAAGCGGGCTTTCTTTTATATGGCTATAGGTTATTGTATCAAAGCCAGGTGCACTATTTCTTTTGTTGCGAACAACTGTACTGATATCTTGAACTGTGATTGGCTCTGTTAGAGGTTCATTTTGCGGAAGAGTATGAAGGGCATGAGGTTGTAATGAAGGAGAAGATGGATTGACTGTGTCAGCTGGATGTCTATACAAATATGTAGAACTGAGTGGTGTGAAGATGTCTTGGAGGAAATCAGCAAAAGCGTCAGCTTTGTCGGAATCTGTTTGTATAGGTAAGTCACCATTTAATAATGGATATGGTGTTTTAGTATGTTTTCCGCAAAGAGCATTAAAACGTTTCCAGTACTTGCTAGGATGAGTGACGTCAGAGAGGGAATTACAGGTTTTAACCCAACACCGTAGCTTGTAAGCATGAATGTAATTCTTGACCATCCTCTGAAGTTGCCGGTGATGAAGGAGTGATTTTGGAGTTTTTGTACGTTGATAATCGCGATAAAACTGTCGAGAGCGAGTGATAAATGTGAGATATTCTGGTGGCAATGTTGGTCGATAAGGCGTTGATGTAGTTACTGGTATGTAAAGTGAATTAGCTTCTTGGATTGAAGTTGTGATGGCATGGATGTCACGATACAGTTCATCCTCTGATGTAGGAGGTTGCAAAGGCTCTACTGCTGCTGTGAGATATGTTCTGTATTGTTCCCAGTTGGCTTTGTCAAAACGGAGGCTAGTTCTTTGAAATTCTGTAGATTGAGACGTATGGCGAGTACTGAGTTGTAATTTGATCGGAACATGGTCACTTCCTAATGGATCGAGAACATCAATATGGATTTGTGAAACGAGATTAGCAGAAGTAATGACAATATCTGGTGTGCTTTGTGATACAGGCCTAGTGGGTTTTGGAAGATCATGAATGATACCAGTCGTGTGAGTTGTGACAAAGGTTTGAAAGGTAGATCTGTCTCTTACTGATCTGCTGTGCATGTTGAAGTCGGCCACAATTATGAATCTCTTATAATTATCGGAAATGTGTTGCACGAAGGCAGTAGGTAGAGCTTTCCAAGTCTGATATAAAGTGTAGCAACGGTTATGGCTATATTACGGAAGTATAAAGTAATCATGAGATATTCAGGAAAATCTGGCAGCCTACAAAAGTGTCGACGTGATGGAATACGTTGAGAAAATCCGACGGCTGTTCCTCCATTTGCGTGCCTCCTAGGAAGGGTGCTATCCTGTCTAATTAGTGTATATCCAGAAAAATGACAAGTGATGGAGGGAGTGAGAAAGGTTTCGTTAAGGATAAACACTGCCGCTCTTTCTTCCAGTAACAGCGCTTCGAATAAAGCTTTATTCTGACGAATGGATCTAATATTGAGAAATATAAAGACTATATCCATGATCAGTAGGTTGGACAGTAGTTTCCAAAGGTGCTGTATGAAAATAGACATTTTGACCAGAATAAGTAGCATGAAATGTAACATGGAACATTTCTTTTGCTGCGTGGGTGATTTGTTTTAAGACATGCGAACGATGAAATGGTTGAATATTTTTAAGAGTAAGCGTTAGAAAGGCAAGCATATTGCGCACTGTTATAGGAGAGTCCAGTGAATGTGGAACGTCTGTAGAATAGTTATATATACGTAGTGGTGCCACGTACTCAGGGTGAGCTTCGGTAGGGGCGGGTTTGCCCTTGCACTTGTAACTATATGTCGGATGTTGTTCATGGCAAGTGTAACAATTCGGTGGTTGTTGTAGATTGGGACATGAACGAGTTGAGTGATCACCAGAACAGTAGCCGCAGATAGTGGTATTTGGGCATGTTGCGGTAGAGTGTTGATTATATGTCTGGCATTTTTCGCATCGAAGTGGGTGCTGGTGACCGTGAAGGTTCAACTCTGTGTCTTCTGTTATAAATGTATGCCCCATTAGTCAGAAGAGAATCAATGATGGTTTGAGAAGGTGTTAGTACTCGAACAATGTACGTGGGGCCTGCAGCATTTCTAATTCGTATAACCTTCTGGAGTGTGTGTCCTTCGCATGTAAGTTCCTCCTGAATCTCTTTATCGCTATAAGAAGGATCAACACCGCGAATCACCACGGAAAGGAGAGGAGGACGGCGAGGTGGTGGTATTTGCTTGCGTTGAGATGCATTGAGATTAGTAAGTTTAGCATCTTTGCCGAAGGTATCTATAGGTACTTTGTTCCTTATACTACTGAGCAAGCTTGCATCTTCTGTTTTGAAAATAAAGCCGTTCCTAGTCTTGACAATTTCTTTGAGTGAGGCACAAGGAAGGTACTTGCGTAGTTGTAGAGCAACTTGTTTCTCAGTCGAGAAACGTGAATCGAAATTGGTCAACAGAAACGAGTAAATTGATTGAGATAAAGCTGGAGCCGCAGTAGAATCTGTTTTCATGTCCGTAGTGTTGTCCACCCTATCTGGTGTAGTGTGTGCTTTCTTTGCAGGTGGTGAGAATTGCAAGCGGTTAGAATAACTTAGCTTGATTGAAGAGCGGGAAGCCACAGACGTAATAGAGCTTTCAGATGAGCTTCTGGTACGACCAGAAGTGGTTTGTGACTGTACCTTGCGTTTTTCCACCTTAGTGGAGCAACCTGGAGGACCAGGGATGATACTTGGTAAAGCGTGTTTGCTGATTGTGCGTTTGCCATGATCGATGCCATTGTCCGCCATAGTGAAAACCGCCTGGTGGGCTAAGCCCAAGTATGAGATGATACCAAATAAACCGTAAAACCAAGAGGAATAGCAAAGTCGTCAATAGGTAATATCAGTTAGGCGTGTTAGCCTCCGTGGAGGCTTCAAATCAACTCGACGGTTGTTTCTTTGACCTCAAAGAGGCAAGTAATCCAACCGTATATAGATGTTCGCGATTTAACCAAAGGGGATGGAAATACTAAAGGGCTCACTTATTTTTCTCCACCAGCTACGAATACCCTATTTTTTAACCTGGTTAGAGCTCCAGGTGGCCAGTTCGCAAAGCCACGGTCACGGTCACGGTCACGGTAATGTTGAATTTTTGTGAAGAGTATCGGGCCGAAGCCCCTGAGTCCATGAGTAAGATGGCAGAAAGAATATATACAGATGTGCAGGTGGCTTGTTGGGTATTACTATTGTTTTGTTATGTCTGTGAGACTACATCTGCAACTGTCGCAGAGTAGCTCATGTTGAAGTCATTACGATCTAAGGAAAGATATTAAAGGCGTGGCGTGCGATGAACGTTCCGTAGAGCGCATTTGGTTCCAATGGTAGCTATAGCAGGATTTATGTGTCTTGGTAAAGTATGCCAGAACTTATGGTGGAGGTGCCGTAAAACTTCCTTAACAGGAGGCAGATCTAAATCTTCCAGAATTTGGTTGTTGCGTATATATCTATCGTGACCAGTGATGATACGACCGAGCTTTTTTTTTTGGGTAAGTGATTAGCCGTTCCGGCCAGAACCCTGTTAGAGGGTTATGCCCTCTCTTAGGGAACTGAAGTATGAGAACAGTAGATGTGCCTGACTTTGAGAGGGTCTCAGAGTTCTTTATTAAAGCTTGTTATAGATATCAAAGAACGACCGAGCCTTAGCTCCAACTTCTAACTTATGATTTCAACCTTTTGATTTACGGTTATTTGTGATTTCACGTTCAACAAAGGCAAATATTTTAAAGTGTGTATACTTTAAATAAATTATTTAAATAGATCTTTTTTTCATAAAGTTTATTTTTTAAAAATTATTGTTCAAAGCCTTTGTATTTTAATAGGCCTTCTCCAAAATCAATGCAAATGAACTATGCTGCCATCTTTGGAGTTCCTTTAAACTAATGTTTGTGGACGCTTATATGTTTGTGACCAATCCTCTCGACAATGAGCTCTCGAGAACTTCAGGCTCTAGAAAGATGATGTTTTCATTGATCGATTGCAAATTTTGTGTAGATTGTCCAGTTCTAATTGAATATTTAAAAAACGTGGTCATTATTTTTCTATTACGGTACATTTTTACGGGTACACTGCAAGTGTTGAAATTTTTTAAAAAAACTAAAGTATCCTACGAGTTATACATTCCAACACTACGTAGTTATATATAGGGGTTGTATATCTCTCAGGCGTTTGTTTCATGGCCAAATGATAATGAAAAGCGAAGGATAAACATTTCTCCAGTCTAAAATGAATCTTTATTGTTTGGAGTGTTTCGCTCAATGAACACCGTATATCACTGATGTTATAATTAATTGTTTGTGTAATGTATTTGCTTATTACATACTGCATGCAAGAAGAGAGTAAGCACTGGTCGTACATGAATTAGAAATTCTAACCTAAGTAGGCTCAAATCTTGCAAATGGTGAATGATATTGCAAAAATAATCGAAAAAGTCTGCCTTTTCTGATATCCCTTGCCGATTTTTATCAAGACGTCCTTCACTTGTGTATGTACAGATGTTGTGAGGAATGACAAGGAGATTCATGCTCATATGTGAATGATGTGCTGTGTAGAGAGCTGATGCAGGTTCAGCAGCTGATGCAGGTTGATGTGCTGTGTGCAGGTTCAGCTAGTCTATATATTAAAATGCTAGGTTTATATGTTTGTCTCCAATCCTTTCGACAATGGAATCCCGAAAACCACAAGTGCTAGAAACGTGCCGCTTTCGCTGGTCGATTCCAAATTTTGTGTAGATTGTCCAGTTCTAATTGAATATTTGTAAAACGTGACCGTTATTTCTTTATTACATCTTTAGGGGTATATTGGAAGTGTTGAAATTAAAAAAAAAGTGAAGTATAATATCCTAAGTTATACATTTCAACAGAACATAGTTGTGTTGTACAAGGGATGTATATCTCTCAGGCGTTTGTTTCATGGCCAAATGATGATGAAAAACGAAAGATAACCGTTTCTCCAGGCTAAGATGAATCTTTATTGTTTGGAATGTTTTCCCCAATGAACACCATATATCAGTAACATTATAATTAATTGTGTATGTAATGTATTTGCTTATTACATACTGCATGCAAGAAGAAGAAAGAAAACATTGATCATACATGAATTAGAAACTCCAACCGGAAGTAGGCTCAATCTTGCAAACAGAGCGAGGCACTGAAAAAGGCACTCCTTGTCGATTTTTATGAAGACGTCTTTCACTTGTGTCTGTAAAGGGACATGTACAGATATTGTGAGGAATGACAAAGAGATTCATGCTCATATGTGAATGATGTGCTGTGTAGAGGGCACAGGTTCAGCTAGTTAACATTTGAAATTTTCACGTTTTTGTTTACAAAATTTTGCATGTTTCTTAAAACCGAAATTTGTTCTTTTTTAAACCCAAAATAAAATTCATAGCTCTAATCATAAAATATTATTATTATTATTATTATTATTATTATTATTATTATTATTATTATTATTATTATTATTATTATTATTATTATTATTATTATTATTATTATTATTAAACTTTATAATTGATAGGATGAAAAGTGAATGAAGGCGTGTCTGATCTACAGATCGCCTAGCAAGGCCTATCAGTGGATGGAATGGAATGGGATGAGAGTAATCGATCAGAGAGACATAATTCACTTTGAACCATGACGCAACGAAGGGCTCATCAACCTCTTATGACAGCCTAGAATCTCTATCAGGGACACGTCAAGATGCTATTCGAAAATGACAAAGTTCAAGGAACACTTTTTTTTCTTTTTTGTTGCTTTCGAAGTACTACTGGAACGAGAGGAAGGAAAGCAGATCGAAGTGTTCGAAAAAGAGATATCAAAAGTTTGTTTACCTTCAACATTTTCGTCTTCTTTTTTCCTTTATTTACTTTCTTTTTGAAAGAGAAGACGAACGTTACTATTATACAAGCTTACTTAAATGTTTTCATTGATATTTCAGAAATATACTTTCCTTTCCATTTGTTTTACATTTTAAAAGTAGATTTGGCTGATGTCCATTACATATTAATTTATACTTTTTCTGTTACTTTTTCTGGATTTAATATAATTAAGGAATCGTTCATATAAGGCATTGATGTAATGTACTCTTAAATGGGCAATAATCTACTGACATCGATGTATCGCCTTGTGCCTCTATTGTGAATGCGGAAAAATAAGACAGCACAGTCATACACGTGTCCAAGGAGAGACAAAGAGAAGAGGAACACATCTAATGTTGTGTATCTTAAGAAAATTTTTGTTAAAAGCACACAATTTCAAAACAAATCATCACTATTCAAAAATCTAATCTTAGCCTACTCATATCAATTTTGTTTCAGTGGCATCATTCAGCCGGTTCACCCAAACCAATTGTTAAAACTTCTCAGGGTCGTAGAATCGATTATTAAAATTATCACTCCATCTCTAGATCAGGTACTTGCGAAAAATCTAATTATGTAGTAAGGTACGAACACCGATTATGGCCAGGTTCCTCAATATGGACCAGGTTCTTTTCATTGATTGCACCAAATGTAATGGTGTGATAGATCAACATGTATTTGTCTCCAAGAGACCATTGGTTTCGAGTTGTGTTGGTGTCGGTATGTGCAGTTGAGTGAGATCATAGCTAAACGAGAATTCTGTTCTTATTTTATAAAGGGAAAATAATGATTTCTTATTTTGCCTCTTATCAATAGTGAAACAGATGTAATGATTGGAAATGCGTATCTGTATGTCTACTTTAACATCCAGTACATGCCAATAGTTACACTCTTTTATTATGAAAGCAAGAGCTGCGTAATACGGCCCGGAAATGGCATATTGGAAATAAATGTATATCCTATTTTATTTTGCAGCTCGGTGTAGTATCAAATAATTATTAATTTATTATCACTTAATAAGCCTATAAGGTACAAACAAGGAAGGATCTTCTACATTTTAAGTGTTGGTTCTGTTACATTGTGCAGAGAACACGGTTTTTGAATGCATCTTTGTGCCGCACTAAATATTGTGTTCTGGTAACTATGTTCACGAAGAATTTGTTGGACTCACAGCAAACGATACGGGTCCATTTATTTGCCCTCAATGTGAAAACTGATTTGTAAAACATTTTCAGTTGCTGTTGTTTCGAACCTGAAAAATAAATGTGCTGGTGCCTTACGGTTACTTTCTGAAATTTTGTTTTAAGGTACTTTCTTCCAATACCGGTATATAACTTCTGTTTCACAAAAATAATTACAAGAAACGTAGCTTCTCGAATATCTACAACATATACCGTTATATAAAATAATTACAAAAACTTATACAAGGCGAACTATATAAGACATCAAAATGGTATAATCATATTAAAACTTCATTTCACCAACATAATGACAATATTGACCAAACTCTTATAACGTTGTGTCCGATTATTCAACAGCAACTTTTTCAGCAATTTAAAACAAATTATATTCAGAAAATTTTCAATGCATGTCACCTATTGTAGCTTAGTAACTGTTGTCGTATTCATTTTAACATGTACGATAAGATATACGAGTGGATAAAATGTTTCTTCAAAAAATAATTTCAACTAATTTCATAACTGCCCATATTATAAATACTCTGTTGTCAATATGGGCCAACCACAACTTTTCACTTTTCAATTTATAATATTTTAATTGGTCTGTTGTAAGAAGCCTTCGTAGTTTTCCCCTTTTATCAAATAGTCTCTCTTAAATATAAGACATTCATCTTACACACACAAAATAATAATAATAATAATAATAATAATAATAATAATAATAATAATAATAATAATAATAATAATAATAATAATAATAATAATAATAATAATAATAATAATAGAACGTGATGCAAAAAGTAAAGAAATTAAAGTAGGCCATGTACGTTACTATTTTTGAGAATATACTACTATAGAGGATTTTCTTTCGAGCTTCTAGAAAGAAAATGAACGTTTTCTTAAAACTAATTTCGAGATTTTGTGAATAATCAATATTCTTAATATAAAAGGAAAATTTTCTTAGTTTGTGGGTAACGCTAATTTCTAATAGTTAACAGTCTCCGATCTGCTGCGTTCGCTGTCTGTCTTTCTTTATTTAAAAATAGATAGTGGTGACTCTGAATATGAATATGCTTTGCTGTTTATAATTAAGATAAGAACCACCTTAAATTAAACAAGGTTTTAATTACTTTTATATAAAGTCCACAAATATTTTATTCCATGTCAATCACAATATACATACTTTAGTAACTAAAGAATATGAACATAGTATATACACTACAAACAGTTGTTTTTCTTTGCCTTGAGAGCAGTGCAATATTTAACAAGTTTTACCGCCAACCCACGTGAAGTATACTGATATTAACCATATTTAGATTTGAGCATTAATATTTGTGTAATAGCAAGTAAATTTGTATTCAACTTTAAATGAAAGTTAAATGTAAACAATTAAAGTTTTTAAATAAACACTATTTGAACCAATATCGTACAGTGAGCGGAAGGCTGTGGGATGAGGGGGACAAGTAATTTTTACTAAAGAAGAAATCTTCAGAATCATCAACCGGAGAACAAATAATGAAAGCTGTTTTTGAAAGGGAGTTCGGGCATTTAGTTTAATGAACAATGTAATGTAGGCCTACCTTCAGATAAAATATAGTCCCTTCTCGTTGAAAACATATCTCACATCAGGACAGTAAATCTTACAAGAAAACCTTTAGCGGAATGGGATGCAGCGTCATTTGTGAAGTTGTAATTACGCCAAGGACATAATGCAATTGCTGATTGACGGGTTAAGAAAAAAACAACCTCTATCATTCTAAACACCAACTAACCTTGTGCTCTGTTCTTGAACTCTAGATCTATCCCAACATTTACAAACTGTCAATATAAGGACGCTGCCTGATTTTATTTTAGTCACTGTTGCTAGTATCATTGAAATAAGCAATAATAACAATATACAAAAACATGATGGTATATAATGATAATGCTACTACTAAGTCAACGTAGTATACTACACTAATCAAGAAATCAGTTGTTAAATGATTTGAATAACACGGCTATTTTGCTCCCACCTTGGTTTTCGCACTCTTCGTGTTTACATCTGAAGAAGGCGAGGTTGCCATTGTATAATTTACCATTCTTTGTTGTTATGCACTGTAAATCGAATAAGTTTTAAACTTAGGATCTCCATTCACAACTCGCCAGCAGAAGACGCTGTTGGGAAGCAAGAAAAATTCTCATTTAGGCCTACATACTACATTTATATAGATTTTCAATCACAGGGTGTTCAAAAAGCCGTGTCCGATCAACTTTGCTCTCTAACATTTGTGAATTGATATACAGCAGCTGATTGGCGATTACATATACCTTTTGATATCCCCCGATAAGTTCGAATAACACATATGCTGACAATGGACATCAGAAGGGCTTCAAACCCTAAAAGTAGAAATGACAAAAGTCTCTTAAAACCTCAAAATATGTTTGAAATCAGCAAATTGAGTAGGCCTGCTTTGGATTTGATTTTAGGTATAGCTGTAACTACCCAAGTAAATAAATAAATAAATAAATAAATAAATAAAAGGAAAATGTAATTATGCATCTGATTTGTGTATTGTATGACGCTCACCTTTCCTGGATTAAGATATGCCCAAATGCATTGCAAGTTTAACCAGTCACTAGTCTGTATGGGCGAGATTATATATGGGCATACAGTTGAAGTTCACATCCGAAGTACAGTAATGCTTTCAAATCTCAGGACTTTTCCACCAGAAATGGAACCCAGAACCCTGTGCATCGAAGGCACACGAAGCTTTCTCTTTAATTCTGGTCGAATTTCTACTATCGAGAATCGAGAGACACAGCGAAAACACATAATTCACAGTAGCTCCGAATAATCATCGCTGATCGAAAATCTTCACCCTAGTTACATAGTTCACTGGCGCTATGACCCAACAAGGGTAAAAGACCCATGTTTAACTGTGTGATACGAGGCAATACCTGGACTTTTGATGCCATTATTTTTTATTTTGTTGATCGGCGTCACATACCGCTTAATTCATGTAGTTCTCCAGTTGTTTTACAATGCTGGATCAACTCCAGAAACTCTATGTTCAAATCAGGAGTCATATTTAGGACAACGTGCAAAATCCATTCAGCTATATGTTAGTACTCACTCTGTATCAAACGTACAATAATAGCCACTAAATGTTATAATGTAATATTCGTGAGATATAATACTTAGTTGAAAGACCACTCTACTTAATTTTATTTATGTATTTATTTCAGTTTGATTTTCGTTGCCTGGACTCTTATGAGATAAATAAATATGGTAAATTGTAGGGCTATTAGTGACATATTAATACATGGAATATGAATAATATCGTCAGAGCTATTTCTAAAAAAATCGATTTTCGTTCACCAGTTTCTCCACTTTTCCCTTATTTGAAGAGAGAAACAGTAAAAATAAACTATAGTATTTAAATAAATAAAGCAAGTGAGTATCGTTTCACTATGCGATTCAATACTGGAAGCAGAAGTAGTTATAACTTCCAGTTGCAATCGACACGTAACGGGCAGAGAGGGAATCTGTTTATTGGATCTTGAATCCTTATCAAAAACAGTTTTTCGCTATTGCAACTGGAAGTTCTGCTAGTTTTACTATTTCCAGTTTCAGTAGAATAACAGATGAATTGACATCTAATCTTGGGTGTCTCAATCCATATTAAAAACGTTTGTGCCCTCCTATTATCTTTTTTGTTCTATGGGAATCAACATTGGAACAGGAAGTGGTAATGATTCCAACTCTTGCGGTTGCAGGAGGATATTCTTCGCGCACTGAATTCTTATGTAAAGCAACTTCTCGTAATCGTATCCGTCTTTTATTCACCGCGGTGATCAATTTTGAAACTGGAAATCGTATATTTCTACCAATTTTTGTCTGAATAGAACTTCAAAAAGCCATCTCTCGCTATTATTTACGTTTTTGTTCTTTGGAGAATAAGTGGAACCATAAGTGGCACAGTTTCTTTCACTTTTAGAAGCAACATAAAAGTAAAATCGGGAATGGAATCTATTTTTGCGGTACTGAATCCATATATATATATATATATATATATATATATATATATATATATATATATATATATAGATAGATAGATAGATAGATATAGATATAGATATAGATAGATAGATAGATAGATAGATGTTGAAACTGAAAATATATCCATTTAGATTTACGCGTACCACTTTCCAATTTGAATAAAGGGATAAAACTCGAGATGAAGCTTCTACTTCGGACGCTTAATGTAAATCAAGAAGTTATTTCTACCTTGCCGTTTTTGATGTTTGGAGATCAATATTGAAATTAGTAGTAGTAGATATTTATCACTTCAGATTTCAATACAGAAATAAAAGTGGAGATGTCATCTCTCCTTGTCGTACAGAATTCATATAAAAAGAACTTATTCACGCTATCAATTACCGTTTTTCTACTCAGGATTGAAACCGGAAATAATAAATTACTATCACTTTCGGTTTCAACACATGAATAAAGGTTGACATTAAACTTGATAAGATACCTGTTCCTGGCATGCTAACCGTTTCCAAGAAACTGTTTCTCGTTCTCTATGATTATTACCGTTATTATACTATGGCGATCTCCGTTAAAACCGCGAATAGTTTCTTTCTACCACTAGGTTTGAATAGAGCATTAGGAGAACATGTAAGCTATTCTTGGGACATTATCTCTAACCGATTTAATTTTGACATTTGTCAACAGCCCTACATAACATTCTATAAAACGATTATTACTTATGAAAGTCTAATTTGGAAGTGTAAAATACATCAATATGGTGTTCATGACAAGGGAATGGCCACCTTTCACATTTCTTGGAAATATGCTATTTGGAATGAAATACAAATGTTGTGCTATTCTGAAAGAGCAGAAGTATGTTTCTCTTACAGTATTAGGAAAACAAAACAAATTCCCCCCAAGTTCTGTAAACGCAGTATATCGGGTTTTATGTATATACAATATTTAACATCTCTTTCCTTACATTCTAAGGTGTGAATTGTTCGAAGAATTTAAAGTATTTTCCTTATAGTATATGAGTGTGGCTACCTCTTCTTTGTTCATGTATGTGACTGTTATTACATGAGAAATAAAGGCCATGTTATAACATTAGAACTGTCACAGTTGACACGTGATTCGTCTTCGTTAAGCAAGAACATGGACATGACGGCTTTACGAATAGCCGTAGCGTATAACGTTATTTCTATCTTATTGATTGATTAGATACACACAAGAAAATGTATTTGTTTATGATGTCAATTAGGTTCTACTTCTTTCAATTGACTATTCACTTACTTTCATACTGTATATCTACGCTGTAAAGAGAAATCAATTAATTTGTAGGTTAAACATGTTATTCATGATTTGTAGGTTAAACATGTTATTCATGGTTTTATTTTAAGCTTTTGACTTGTTTTGTTGCAGCATAATGAATAGATACACTATACTGAAATTAAACCAGTGTGTGCTTAAGGAGTATGTATACCATAGCAAGAAAGAGACAGAGCAACAAACTGCTAGCTAACAGAATATTTGAGTACAGGTAAATAAATAACATTTTTTTCCAACAAAATTAAAGAAAAAACTGTCAGATGACGTGCTTTTTAGTGATACAAAAATTCGTTCTTTTTTTTCGATTCTTTTTTCGAAAATTAAACATGAAAAATTTACCTTCAAGCTTCTTCAGCTTGTTCAAATTTATCTTGTTCAGCTCCCTGTGATCTACTAACTAAAACAGAAATTTCAATTTAATAATGTACGACAATTCTGAGTTATGGCTACGAGTAAAATTGAAGGGGAATGCGAAGGGATTCCGTTCTCCCACTTCCAAAAATAACTATGGCGTCCCTCCACTGCTTAAAAATACAGTGGGCAAAGATAGACACGGGGTGCGCCGTGACGCCATCGCCCCCCCGCTATCTTTTCAGAGCCGCTTTTTTACCCCTGGTTATACCTCAGTAATCATTCTATGTAGTGTTGTCCAGCTGGTATCAGAATGAAGAGCTTCATTAGTTTGTAGCGTGGTAATTGTACAAGATCATTTTTTTATGTTTACAAATTAAGTGGTGGCTCTCTATTTTCTCTAAAATTACACAGGAGGCACGGTGGCTCAGTGGTAGAGCGGTTAGTATGAGGACCCTGGTTCGGTCGCTGAGCAAGTAAGTTTGTAGTGGACAACATCGTGTCCGTGGGTTTTCTCGGTGTACTCCCATTTCCTCCCACTTTCTCATTCCACCAATTCTTTCATAATCTTTCACTTGCCTTAATCATCCATCTCCCTTAGTCCAAAAGGCATAAACCTGGAACGTTAAACTGAGAAGTTTAATTTGATCCTGAAATATACACATACATAAACTACACATAAGCATTTGCGCGATGCACGTAATTTTTTTTTCCAGCTCAATCGAGTTCTATCGATTTATATGGTTTAAGTATCCTCTTTGCACGTATTTTTTCTCATTAGACTAATTTGCCTACACATACTGTTGATATCGAAGGTTTTTCTACTCTTTCTAATACTCTTCCCTTGTTCCATAATTGATTCAAGTAACTCGAAGGAAGTGGAAAATATCTACTATAACAATTTTGAGAACAATCCCTGCCATAGTTAGAAAATCACTTAAAATAACTAAATATTCGCATATAAATGTCTTCGTTAGAATTAGACGACTTGGAGTTTAGCGTTCGTTGAGGACCATAGCTATGAGCTTAACATGGGATACGAACCATACAAGCTTCCACCATGGTTTGAACCCGGGTCTCCCGCGTCGAAAACACATTACACTGGCCATATAGCCACGAGGGTGTTCTCTGATATTAGGAGTCTATGACACACGTTCGAAATTATTCCCTCGTATTCGTAACAGAGATATAGTCGATTGTTCCGTTTCATCAAGTTTAAGTTGTTGATGATAGGGCCATCCGGCGCATACATGTTTGTTTTAGCTTATTTGTTTTGTCAGGAATTAGTTTTGTTGTCTTTGAAATAAACCGTAATTTTTGTGATCTGATTTTACTAATGCTTACATCAAATCTATTAAGTGTCTTTTATTTCGTAATAATTAAATTTTCTTACACATATAAATTTAATATTAAATTTTGGCAAAACAACGGATACTTAACTAGACTTGAAGAAGACAGCAGTAAAATCCCACTAGCAACATTCCAGTTAATTTGAAAGAAAGCAAATAATAATAATAATAATAATAATAATAATAATAATAATAATAATAATAATAATAATAATAATAATAATAATCCATCAATTAACTAGAAACCAAAGATGAAAAAAACACCGTTAATGTCTCTTGAAACATTTTGAGAAGTAAAACATCTTTTCTCATTTGTGGTGCACTTTGATATTTGTGTTACACTGAGAAAAATCCGTTATCCGGACAGCGGTAATTTATATTGTATATACAAATATACGGAATTTTTGTGTCTACTACTGAAAGCTGAACGAAGCATGCGTTATCCATATGCAACATATGCTGCAGGATGTCTGACATTTAACAGTCTTCCGTATATTACATAGGCATGCGACAGCTATATGTTATATACGTCCATCTGTATGTGAGATCCTGACCGCTTATATACAATTCTTTCGTTCGTATGGAAGGTACGTTTATTCGGAGAACTTATACGGACAGTACATATAAAACATACGTTTGGTGCAGGATGTTACATAGGGTTAAAACGATTGAAACCTACATTTTACGAACGCCACATACGTTTTTTTCCTCTCTGTGTACCTATTGGTAGGCTGCTGATCTTTGGTTTGATTTTGAATTTAGTGTTCATTTCAGTACCGAGACTATATGAGACGTGGACCTATAGACTAACGTGGGATCCAAAGCACATGAACTCTCGCCGGGAATCCCGCACAACTATTAGGAAGCTCGCTGCTGGTCTTAAAGATTTGTGAAAATTTCTAAGAATATTTACGATAGAGAGTATGGAATATATTCTTGAATGCGACTATACATACAGTATGGGGTACGGTGGCTCATTTCTAGTGCGAGAGTTCCCTGGTTTAATCCTGGGCTATGTGCGTTTGACCTCGATAACATCGTGTCAATGGTTTTTCTGAGTTATTCAGTTTTTTCTTACAATCTCGTGCTACTAATTGTCATAATTATTGACTTTCATTAATCATCCACTTCATTTAGCTTAAAAAGCATAATTGTGAATGTTAAAAAGGTAATTCCATTTTATACACACAGTGAGTTTGACTCCAGTTACACATTAATCTAAAATAAAATCGGATTATGCATTGAAGTCACGTCGTTATGGTGCAAAAACGATCTTTGTTTTGTATGTGACTTTAACGAGAGTAAATACAAATGAAAAATTTTACGATAGTGGGATACACGTACTTTGATTTTGCTTCAAAACGTTACAGAAAATGTAACATAGGCCTACATATATACCTAAAGAATTGTTTGAAGGCATACACTAAGCATACGATTTTTCTGCGGTTTGACTTCAAAAATAGTTAAAAGTAAATGATTTATAGCTTGAAAGCAGTTGTTTAAACACAATGAAACAAACAAAACATGGATGACCTCGTCTATTTTAAGAAGCTGATGTATCAGCAGTTCTTCACCTATGCTTATAAGAGAATTGGTAGGGTAGACTGGTCAATTGTGTTTTCATATCTATAAAAGTAAATAGGATATTGGAAAATTTCCTATATGACATTCATATAAGACGCTAAAAGTTAAGACTTTCCTTTATCAACAATACTTTTCTTCTGCTGCATATTGACATATTGGTGGAACATGTAAAGGTAGTATAATAACATTTGCAGGCTTACGTTTGGTTTATATATACATAAAAAAAATAAGTGATTGAGAAAAATACAAAAGGAGTTAAAGAAAACAATATATATGGAAAGCATTTTCTTACTGTAATAGAATTGATAGAAGTTAATGGAGCTTAGATTATAGTTGTTTGAGAAGTTCTGTTTTTCTTTTTATTTCACTCTTTTAGCTGTCGAAGTTCAAATAAAATGAACAATAAAGATACAATACATTGTTTCAAACTCTTAAATTTTATCATAATTTTATTATTTTCCCCCCTTTAGAAATGTTTTACACACGAGAATGCCAAGAGTTAATGTAAGTTTTGCTGGCTCCTGCCAGGTGTCCTTATACAGTCTTCATAATGTTTTTGAGCTTTCTGTATGTGTGTGTGTTTATCAAAATTTTGCCTGAATACTATTATTTACTCAGGAACTGCTTAATCGATTTAAACAAAATTTGGCTTGAAGGTCATTGAAATGAAAATGAAATGAAATCTTTGAGTTTTACGTCCCACGGTTATGCCGGTTAGGCTAAAGGAGACGGTGATGATGAGTAATGAATGAAATGATGGAATGAAGAAAATGAAACGGGAGAATCCCGAGAAAACCCACGCACACGGTGTTTGTCCACCACAAAGTTCACTTGGCGGGGGCTGGGATCGAACCCGGGACCCAAAGCACCAGAGGTGAACGCTCTACCACTGAGCCACCGCGTTGAAGGTCATTGATGGCCTACTTAAGTGTTATACAAAATGTGGTTGATATTGACCAAACCAGTGGTCAGTTTTTGCTCCTGAAGAACGTTTGAGTGAACATTTATTTCTAATGAACGGTTTCATCTGTATGGATCAAAACTAACACGAATATCATTGACGCGCTACTTCAATGTACTCCAAATTTAATTGAGATTGCTCAAAGCTGCAAAATTTGGTTGAGTTCAATTGCTAAATTTGTCCGCTTTTTATCCGCGAAAATTTTTTCTGTAAACTATTATTTCTCACGAATTTTTAAATTGATTTCGACCAAATTTAAGACGTATAAAAGCCATAGAGAGATTACATTGCTTGCAGAGTAATCTATTACATTGCTTGATTGCAGAGCTTGCTAAATTTGGTTAATACCGATTAAAGTGAGAGAGAAAATTTGAACAAGATCTAAAGATGAAACAGATTAAATTTTTCTTAAGAGTGCCTTGACAATTTAGAGTAAAGTTGACATGAAATTTATAAATGATCTTCATAGATGGGCTGGCAACTTTGAATTAGATCGGTTAAGGCTAAACCAAATTTGGATATAGTTATATTTACCTAAAACCAAAATCCAATTTGGCTGATTTAGGTAAAAATGGCATTAGTGCTTACTTATTTGGTTATCAAATTTCTAAAATTGCCTTTTCTTCTAAGTTTTTATTAACAGTTTGTACATCTTTAGCCTCAATTTTATTTTACTGCGATCAATGTCAATGACAAAATTTTCATTTTTTTTAACCGGTGAAGTAATTGTCCGTATGTTCGATCGATTTGAATTAAAATCAGTATGAATGTGACTAATGTCGACCAAAGTGAACTACCGACTTTAATTGCAAATGTGAAGATTAAAAGTTTTCAGATTAAGATCAAAACCGGTGTCAACCAGTTTGAACCTAAATTGGCATCGAGATTACTGATAGGCTACTAAGTAGGCTCAATCTGGCTAAAGATGCCCAAGTTTGATTAAGACTAGCGAAGACCAGCTGCTAAATTTGGACAAGATCAAGAACAGAAACCCATATGAAATGTTGTCAGGAACGGCTTAATAATATGGAGTAAATCACATGAATGTATTAATGATTAAGTTAGTCTGTCTGCCAAATTTAGGATTAGATGGATTAGGGGCAAACCTGGGCAAGTTCAGAGTTCAAATCTAATGTTGATTAATTTAGATCGAAACTACAAGAAGGTCGTTGTTAAATTTCGTAGCTGGCCTGCAAAATGTAGTTGAGATCATTTGAGGCCAAATTTGATCATAGCCAAAAGCATAAATCAAGGTGAACTTTCATTTCACAGGTTATGCTAAACCAATTTGGACTAATATTGCCGCAAAGGTCTTAATGACCTATGTAAGTGACTTTCCAAATTTGATTCAGATCGATACAAGTCGAAATTTGAGTGATCGAAAGAGATGCAGAATGCTACTGATGAAGGCAAAGATATATTTTCGAAACTGTAGCACACAGTGGCGTATTTACGATTTTCTTTCGGGGGGGGGGCTTTGCTAACTTTCGGGGAGGGCTTTGCCTGAAAATGTGAAAATTCTGCAAGATATTTCATATACTTTACTATAGTAAGTAAGATTTCGGGGGGCTTAAGCCCGGAAGCCCCCCCTAAATACGCCACTGGTAGCACAGATCATTAATAATAATTGTCTGTTTTTACCGGACTTTATGTTTTTTATTAAAGTATAAAAACAGTGTGCATTTCGAGATCGTATACCGGCTGTTTGTGAGCATGTGATTCAGAACCTTTAAATTGAAATTTTCATGGATGGCTAAGAGGATACGATAAAATGTCTTTTATATGTTTTCTAGGTCTTAAATTTTAAAAGAAACAATAGAAATAAAAACAATATTGAGCAGTTGTTACAGCTACTGGGACAAGAAGATACCGCTTGCTAACCTTTCGTGTTTCTGTTTCTTGCATTATAGCGAAAGCTGTCTACATAAAACTAATATATTTACTGATAAGTTATAAACCTACTATTGTGTCTGAAACATACCATTCAAGCATACGTATATTATATATATATATATATATATATATATATATATATATATATATATATATATATATATATATATATATATATATATATCGTAATAATACAACGATTATATTCTAGCAAGTGTTAGTATAATGATTATTATATGACCGTTGAACTATTCATTTCGTTGTGAAATTGTTACTTGCTTTCTGTCTTTGTTCTTGTTGACTCCCATGTTGCTCTCTATGGGCAGGAGTTGAACTTGCTCTAAAAGAATGAGTCCAATATTTGTATATACTGTAGCATGTAGCAACGCTATTCAATTTTTCTTAACCCACAGCGCACCAAGATTTAAATGTTCACTCATAGAACATTTAAATGTTGAAAGATTTAATTATTATAGTCATAGATTCGATCAGAATTAGCATATTTAAAATTATTCGATAACATTTGATTTTTTAAAATTTTAAATTACAACAATTACAATTCTTGATTTTATCAAATTTCACAAACTTTTTATTGTTTTTGTGAAGGACATTAAATTTCAAATCAACTCAAGTATCATTTCCAAATATTGGTTTATTTTTATGCCAAAGCAACGGATCCAACCTAGCAGTTTGCTAAACAAGACACTGGAATTATTTTTTTTTTTAAAATATAAACAATAATAATAATAATCGTGTAAAGAAGTAGCGATAGAAAATTTCTAGAAAAATTATTCGATGGAAAAAATTATATGTAATTAAAAATGTATAGCATTCAGTTGAAAGAAAACGTTGTCCGTTGCCATAGAAACCGCCGTTTCCAGGGCAACAGATCCTGTCACGGTTAGCCAATTTGAAAGAAAAACGAAGAAAAAAGAAGCAATGGATGTAGAGGAGTCGCTAAAATTAATTCTCTTTGAACGAGGGCGATTACCAAACATCACCTACTAATTGAAATCCAGGTTATTTTCCAATAAAGTCAATTCCAATAAACTTTCTTGTTACTGTTAACTATCCCATATCGGACTCCCGAAGAAAACTCATCGAAACAACTTATTGACCGTGCCAATAGCGACTACTCTGTCATGACTCCGTTTTCTTTCATTCAGAAATAGAAAAGAAAGAGAAGAAAGTAGAAGGGTAAAAGAAGGAGGTAGGAAAAAAAGAAAGAAAAAGAAATAGGGTATTTTAATAAGAAACAGATTACTGGACAATTCCGAAAATATAGTAAAAAAATCGAGAAAGTCGTTGAAAGATGAATTGTTCCAATGTTATTAATGACTACTCAATTTTGGAATGCTTCGGAATAGACACATGTTCCCTCATACCACCCAGACCTAGCTCCAGGCACCACGATCGTGGGGTTGCCCAGACCTAGACTTGGAAATGAGAAAAGTGAAATCACTCTTTGTACTGTTATTCCAACCGTTGATTGATAACCATCCAGCATCTGAACTCTGTTCTCTAGGATCGACCACACATATGAATTAGCCAAGGAGGAAAAAAAAATCAAACTTATGAACTCAATATAAATTTATGTATCATATCAATAAGAATTTCAACTTCCTGGAAGAAAGATGTCGTATTTAGGCTTATCCTGTTATCTTTGTTTCACTCTTAGAGCCGATTTAAACCATTAGTAGCGGTCCTTCATGACCAAGGTTATTTACCTTAACACATATATTAAAACATGACACATATATTATAGATGTTAATACAACAAATGATATCACTGAAATTACTTAAATTAAATCTATCATGCATTCACTCGCTCACTCACTCAGGACAGTGTATATATGTTCAAAGGAAACCAACTAACTACAAAGATACAAATAGTTTATTACATTCATAGTGAAAAGGAAAAATAATTACAAAGAAAATCTTAACAGCACAAGTTCTTGGTTATATATTAATAGAATACATAGAGTTATATTCTAGTAAATTTGTATATATTCAATCATCTTGACAAATGAAAGAAAAAATAATAATTACATGTATTATATCTTAGGCATGCTAAAGCAAAATTATGATTTGCGACATACGCAAAGAAACACTTATTTCACTTAAAGAAAAGAAAAAAATATATATGGACAAAGAGGAAAGAAAAGGAAAAAAAACTTTTAGATGTATTAGGATTTATATGAGTCTCTACCTCACATTGAGGAATAAAATCTTAATAATTTTGAGCGTTCAAATCACAAATCATGCACTACTCGTAGCGTCCAAAACATTTCGCTCCATTTAACTTAGTTTGTGTATATATATAAATCTATATATATATATCTATTGGTTTATAAAAACCATTCATTGACTATATTTAGTTTATAACTTTTAGCAGTTTATATCTGCACTCGCACACTGCGACGTTTATACCCATCTTGGGATTTCAAAAAAAAATCACTTTCGGCAGAGGATGTTTCTCCTCTTAGATAGTCCATTCACAAATTTGTTAATCGAATAAATTCAAGTTATTTGTTCCACACTGGGACACGTCATGAAACCTTTCCTTAGGATCACTGTCGTGTATATGTATACATGTTTCGGATTTGAAACGATCTTCCACAGGAGTAAGGAGTATGATGGTTTAAATTGAAAAAAAAACTGGTCAAGTCACAGGATACATATGCAGGTGAGAAGGATTCACCACAATGGTTTTAGATTGGTAGTTCAGGGATAATATTCATCATGATGTGGGTTACGTTTAGACCTGCCGTTACTTTTTAATACATGCCAGTAAATAATTACATAGGTTATCATTTATAACTATTCAGAAGAAAAGGAAAATTACGTGAGTGCACGGCGGTATTCTTGACAAAATCTATATTCTTATATACGTCGGAAACTTACTGGTAAACTATAGCAACCAATACACGTTTGGGGGACAGACACGAGCGCTCTTACATATATTCATATAATACATTTAATATCATACTTTTACTTTAAAATCATATTCACATACTAAGTACATATACATTTCGACGTATTTATTTCTCTCTCTATATATATTTATTATAACTGCGCACACATTTAAATTAATCACCCCAACATTAATTTTTTGAAAAGGTTGCAAGTACAAGAAAACAAATAACTTCCGACATTACATATGAAAAGAAAATTGATTTTTTACTTGACACCGCGCGTCTATAAATTTTAACTTTTATATAATCAATTCGTGCTTAAATAATAATAAAAAAAACTTTGTGAGGCAGGCACGTAACACAGAACATTCCTAAAGATATAACTAGATAACCTAAAATACAATTTCTGGGCCCAGGTCAACTACAAGGTAAACGAAAACCAAAACGGAAGGAAAGTGACCAATAGGTTAAAAAAATAACTTAAGAGGACGACGGTGACAGAACGTAATTGAAGTGTCGTCAACTACGAAGTCTTTGTTCATTTCGGCCATAGGTCAAAATGTGATGGAGGACCCAATCATTATCTACTTTATCCATGAATCGTGTCTTGCAACGTCTCAGCTGGTAATTTCAGATCAGAGTTGTACGTTAAATAAATCGTAAGCGACAAGTTCAAAATCGGGGGGGGGGGGAAGGTTGAAAATTTAAAAAAATCTCGAAGTAAGAAGGAAGAAAGAGACAAGAGAGAGAAAGCGGCGCCAACGAAAGGAGAAAGATTAAAGTACTACTCACTACACAGAAAAGTGATCGAATTTAAATATATAACAACTCATAGCCAAAAATATTCACATATGCCGAAAGAGGGTGGTTTACTTAAATACGTAAACTAAGAGGGAGTCCCTGCTGCCAAGGATGCAAGTTCTGTGTCCATCAGATCCCAATCCCACAAGAATTTGCTTGTAAGATTGAAATCCGATCCCCGTATCCGGCCCAGACCAGCAGGATAAAAGGAGAGGGGGAAGGGACCAGGTAACTGCGTCCCCAATTTTGAAATCTCTAAGTAAGAAAAAAAAAACATTCGACTCCTCAGAAGAACTAAGAAGGTTCTAGGACAGTAATGAAACTAGAGTAAAAGTATTAGCTAAGATATCCCTAACTAATGATTTGCCGAAAATAAAAAAAAATTAAATAAACTGAATTTTGAATCGGTGATTTCAATTACCAAAACATCACCGATAGCTACCCTGCGCAGACACGCCACAGTCTGGGATGTCGTTAATTTCCCTCGTCTAATTAAACTAAGAAAAGAAATGAAAATACTTAAAGGGACTAGGGGTCGACATCCGGGTACGCGATAATAAATTTCAATAATTAATTGTTTTGATTCTGTAACCCTGTCAGAGCTGTCGCCTCCATGAACATTGTAAGCTAGCCCGAGTAGGTAACGTGAAGAAAAAAAAATCTCACGGAGCAGGATATTCTATTTTAAAACCGACCAGAAAATATAATTCACTACAGCCCTGTTGTATAACTACTATTGTCTTTTCATAATTTATTATTCAATATGTCTAGTCAGCGGTTATATGATGCTACCTATTCTATCAGATGGTATTACTATGGTCGATTATTACTATAACACATTAAACTACAAAGTATTACCATAGTCCGACTATATATCGCCCTCCGGTCCGCGTGATATTATGGTGCAGGGGTCAGAACCTGAGATGTTTGTAGCTACACGTATCTATTCAATATCTATATATCAACACGCGGCGAAGTATTCACTGGGCTACTATACATTTAACTATATGGGTGTCCTATCTTCTATATCCATTTACTACAATATTCATATACTTCATATTCATATTCGTATTAACATTTATATAATATTCATGTCATCATCTTTTTTCATTTACTACGTCGCTATATTTTACAAACACCCTGTCTCCTCTATCTACGCCCAGCCTATATACACATTTCATCATAACACTTTAAAATCTATAGTCACTACAAACATTTCCCATTCCGATCACCGCACGACCCTCACTCGAACTCAAGACTCTTTCACCACACACACAATACTATGTAATACCTGGTAGCTTTATTAAGAACGAAAAAAAAATCCTACGTATGTTCACTGAAAATAGAATTATCCGCGATAATATTTAATGTTTACGAAATTTCTGCAGCAACAATGAAATTCTGCAGCCACGAAGAAAACATGAACATTTAATATAATTTCAAAGCGAAGAACTAGCATCATATCGCCCGACTTCTGTTAAGAAATTATGTATTGTTTATTTACTTAAATATTTCGACTTCTAGACGGAGCAGAATGTTGTAATTTTCGGAAAATATTAATTTTAGGTCACTTGACCTAACTGTACATACATATGGGCTGTGAATTATACCTTCTAGGTTTTATTTCGAAAAGAAAGGTCAATTTCATGAAAACTAAATCACTAAGAACATCGATATGAGAATGACGGTTAGTACTGACTTTCGACACTAGAGGCTATAACAAAATACTTTGGATAGATTAATAATTACCTGTACCTTGGGCAGAAAGTGCTAATACATGTGCACTATACTTAATAGAATGTTAATTTGATAATAACAAAAGAAGAATGTTTTTGAGATATGTAAATGATTATTATGGGATAGTTGTTACTATGTAAAAAATATTATTATGGATAGCTAGTGAGGAAGTTTGTGTGCTTGACAGTTTGAAGGAAAATATATTATAAAGTATATCAGCTAATAAATCATTTTAGCAACGTTCATCGACGTTATCATTTTAACAGAAAAGGTGAGAATAATGCTATATAATTATTAAAGATAATTTTTACATGCAAAATTAATACTACCACTCAATATTTGTATATCTTACTTAGACGGACCAGGTTGACGACTACCCTTGGTGAGTCGTTATAAAAATTTTGGTTTACCTCACCCGGGAGCTTTCATAAATTCTATACCCCGAAGTAAAGTAAGGGTGAATTTACTTTTACAATTAATTTAATGAATACAAATTTGACCATATTGAGAAGTGGTAGAATAATCATAAGGAAAATGGACACTGAAATAATGGAGAATGAATCCACTAATAGTGACAACGGTGAATCTAGTGTAACATCAAGAATGACATCGGAAGACCGAATCTTGCTAGTTTTACAGCAGCAATTGAGTCAGATGTCTACTGAATTGAAGCAGACGATAGAACAGAAGATAGAACAGAAGTCTGATGAATCTAACAAGCAATACGAAGAGTTGAAGCAGACGATAGAACAGAAGTTGGAACAGAAGTCTGATGAATCTAACAAGCAATACGAAGAATTGAAGCAGACGATAGAACAGAAGTTAGAACAAAAGTCTGATGAATCTAACAAGCAATACGAAGAATTGAAGCAGACGATAGAACAGAAGTTAGAACAGAAGTCTGATGAATCTAACAAGCAATACGAAGAATTAAAGCAGACGATAGAACAGAAGATGGAACTGAAGTCGGATGAAACGAAACAATTAATTATTCGAACGATGAGCGATATTACCTCGCAATTCGAGGAAAAGTTAAAAGGGATATCGGAGGAATGCCAAGGTAATCACAACCATCTGAGCCAAGAAATCAGTGATATAAAAAAGGATTTAGAAGTAACCGAATCTTCTGTTCAACAACAAAAGATCCAGGTCATCAATAATGCTAACAACATACGAGCAAATACGCAGTCGATAGCTACGTTACAGGAAGAAATTAGAATGCTACAGGTTAAGGACAACACATACCGTAATAACATGTGTAGTGATCGCTTGGAGTTTCCCCACTCACCAGAGATGAACTCGCCTTCGCCGGTGTCTGATGATGATATTATATTGGAAGAAATACATCCAAAGAGTACAGATGAGCGAAACATAGATGGTGTAACGACACATCATGTTATGGATAAGAACTATCACCCAATAAGTACACGGAATGATAAAAGGAAGGTAAAATTAAGTGTTAAGATGAGTGAAATTCGAGCTATGAGCAAATTCAGTGGTAAGTGTAACGAGAATGCTACTTCTTTCTTAGAGAAATTCCAGGACGAATGCAATATTATGTGTATAGATAGATCACAATATATGAAATTAATTCCTCATGTATTACTCCCACCTTGTTCATTATGGTTTAAAGCTGTACGTGATCACATCAATACATATGATGAATTCAAAGCGGCACTAATCGCAAATTATGAAAATGACTTTTTGCTTGCGAATAGAGATGCTACCATTAGAAATCAACACTTCAATCCTCGAGTGCATAAATCTATTGTAGAATTTGTTGTAAATACATACAACGAATTAAAGGTCGTTAATCCATTGCAATCGGAATCGAGAATAATCGCATCGATTCGAAATTTGCTTCCATTTAAATTGCAACAGATCTTATTTTCCACACAGTGTATGAGTTTCAACCATTTGTTAATGCTTGTCCAATGCTATGAAACGCAATACCATGCCATGAATCAACAAGCAGGAATGGGTAAAAATAGGAATAATTCAGATCATTTGGTGCCTGTTCGGAATTTAAATATCCGAAGTGTGAATAATACGGAACATAACCTAAGCCGAGTACACTCTAGCAATCAAAATGAGCAAAATAGACAAAGTTATGTAGGGAATCCGCCTAACCCAATTAATCGTAGTAATCCATATGTTAGACCCTATAATCAAAATAGGTTTAACAGTAGACGAAATGTATGGCGAAATTCTAGGAATTCAGCGAACTACGTGGATAGACGTAATGGTAGGACAAGAGATGGCACTTCGAATCAAGATCCAGGTATCGAAGTAATTTCTGTACAGAACAATAATACGGGACATTATCACGATTGTGCTGTGCAATGCACTTTATTAGAACCCTACACCAGTATGAATTTAAACTAATTACGGCTGATGTGGTAGGGGTTAAACCCACATCAGCTGTAGATTCTCTTGAACATTTATCTAAAAATTTAAGCGATAATTCTTATGAACATTTATCTTCTAATTTACATGTTCATGTTAATGATGAAAATGATCTTTCACATGACGTCTCTGTAAATGATTATTCAGAAATAGCAATTAATAGATGTCAGTACCAATTTATACCTATCGTAAATCGTTGTTGGTTCGAGGATGATACTGTCAATGATGGTTTTAATATTGAAGAAAATTTTGTATTTTTAAAATCTTATAGTACAGCTAAAATACCTATTAAAGTCAATGGGTTAAGCACCGAAGCTTTACTAGATACAGGAGCAAATGCCTCTCTATTATCGTATTCATTGTGGAAAGCAATTACTAGTAATTATTCGAATCCCAAATTACAAAAGGCTGAGAACCTTATTATAGTTGATTTTACCGGTAAACATAAAAAGAGAGTAGCTGGAATCACTCGTGTGACAATAACTATTCAAGATTTTGAAATATCAATTCCTATTCTGGTAATAAAGGAACTTAACGAGAAATTAATTATGGGTTTAGATTTATTATCTCAATTACGTGTCATGCTTGATTTTAAAAATCAAACGTTGACCATACCGGGTATACCTAAGGAAATCGTGCAGAAACTGCTTCCAAAATTAGATAATCTTGCTTGTCAATATAATCATATTTCTCCTGTAGTGAATAATGCTTCTGTTAGTGCTAAAAGTGGTAAACTAAATGACCAACGAATGGAAGACACACGAAATGTGGTGGATATAAAGGACGATGTATTATTTTCTGAGCGTGTTAAATCACTCGAAAGCAGCCTTGACTTTACTGATAATACAGTAAAAGCTAACTTTAAGGATATCTTATATAAACATAGAAATGTCTTTTCCGAACGTCCTGGGCGTTGCAAGGATTTTGTTTATTCTTTTAAAGTTAAAACAGACAAACCCCTAGTAACCAAGCCTTATATAATTCCATATAGATACAGGGAGAATGTACGTCAGCAAATTACAGATATGTTAGACATGGGATCATTAGGCCTTCACGAAGCGTCCATCTTAATCCATTACATGTTGTTCCAAAGAAAAATGGTTCTCTACGTGTGGTATTAGATTTGAGACGCACGAATAGTCACATTGATCTGGAACAAGTGAGGTACCCTCCAGTGGAAGAAATACTAGCTTCCTTACAAGGGAACACTGTATTCGGAAATTTAGATCTAGTGATGGCGTATAATCAGGTCGAATTACATGAAGATTCTAAACCGTACACCGCATTTAGTTTTGAAGGTCACTTATACGAGTACAATCGTGTAGTCTTTGGGCTTATCAATGGTAGTGCGGCGTTAGCATCCTGCTTGAACAAAGTTCTAGGTCAAGACTTACGTAGCAACGTGATAACTTATGCTGATGACATCTTAATCATGGGAAAAAATCCACATGAATACTTGAAGTACTTAGACATCGTTTTAGACAGATTGGAAAGTTCGGGCCTTACTATCAATCTACAGAAATCCAAATTTCTGCAGAACTCTATAGAATTTCTTGGGTACCAAATTGATGCCTCTGGTTTACAATTCAGTCCATCTAAAGTACAAGCCATAGAAGATCTGCCTGCTCCAGTAAATGTGAAACAGACACGACAAATATTAGGGCTCTTCAATTGGTTTCGCAAAGCCATCCCGCGATTTGCTGAGATAGCCCAGCCTTTATTTATGATCATAAAGAAAGGAGTACCATGGCAATGGGGTCCGATCCAAGAACACAGTTTCAATAAGTTGAAGGAATGCGTGAAGCAAAATATCCATTTGAACCATCCCAGATACGACGTTCCTTTCTATGTTCAGTGTGACGGTTCTCAACTTGGAATCTCTGCAGTACTCTGGCAACCTAACCCAACTATTCAGGAACCGGCTGTTATTTATTGCGCTAGCCGTACTTTAAAGAAAGCGGAAAAGGGGTACACCACAACAGAGATCGAACTTTTGGCTGTACGTTTTGCAATACAAAAATTTGCTCCATATCTTAGCGGATGTCATTTCATAGTACTAACCGACCATAATTCATTGCGATACCTTAACAGCGTACAGGGATATAATAACAGATTACTTCGCTGGTCGTTAGATCTTCAAGCTTATGATTTCGAAGTACAACACATTAAAGGGGTAGATAATGAACCCGTAGATACATTATCACGTCTGTTTCCTGGAGAAGAACAACATATTTTGTCCATTAACGAATTTAAGATCTTACAGGATGAAATAGCTACCATTTCAATAGAAGATTTACGAGAACATCAAATGAAGCATCATGAATATAAACAAATCATGAAACATTTATCTTCATGCGGTGAAGGATGTAATTGTCCCAAACAATGGAATCTCAGATTTAAATTATCTAATGGAATTTTACTCATTAAAGATTTTAAATTCAAATCTAGGAACAAAATTTGCGTTCCACCTACGTTAACAACACGCATATTAAAGGCCTACCATGATGATTTCGGACATTTTGGGTACGTAAAGGTATGTGCCTTGGTTAATAAATCCTTTTACTGGAAGGGAATGAGAGCTCAAATCAAAAATTATATCAATGATTGCATTGAGTGTATGCGAATTAAACACAATTACCAAGCTATACAAAAACCAATGCTCTCAATAACGCCTGAGAGACCACATTCATTTCTGTCTATCGATTTATATGGACCGTTACCAAGAGCAGCTACTGGAGAAACTTATTTGTTAACAACCATGGATATCTTTTCACGATATGTAGTAGCCTATCCCTTGCGTAGAGCAACTTCCGCTGCTATCGTAAATAAAATTATGAATGTATATATTCCACATTGCGGCCCTATCGAACATATATTATGCGATAACGGTTCACAATTTAAAAGTGATGTGTTCCTCAAAGCCATGAACAAGGCTAACATTAAAATTCATTTTGTAACTCCGTACCATCCCAGTAGCTCTGTTGTAGAAAATGTACATCGCAATTTTGGTATGTTGTTTCGACATTTTTGTAAAGATAAACATGCCGAATGGATTAAACATGTCAGTCAAATCACATACCTTTTGAATCATTCTATATCAGACACTTTAGGTGTGTCTCCTGCTAATGTGCATAATGGTTCTGATTTGGTTTTCCCTGTGGAACAACATTTTGATGTCAAATTAGAAGATTCGACAATTATGGATTCTTCCAGTTTAGTGAATATGGTAAAAATCCGAAGACATAACAAATTTTTGAAACGTAACTCACAAGTAGAGTCTTTGCAAGAAGGAAAATATCGGATCAAGGTCAATGACTTAGTTTTTGTTAAACAACATCCACAAAGTAATATGTTGTTAAAGAAGATTTATAAATTTTGTGACATTTTCTCAGGTCCTTATTTATGTTTTAAGGAAATAAATCCTAAAGTTTTCGAATTGTTGAACGCTAAAACAGGTACGTCAATTGGACTTCGTAATATAGATGAGTTAAAGGTGTGGAAGCCTACTCAGTATACAAAGGAAAAATGGATGCATCTAGTGAAAGAGTTAGTTGCGCCTGACATTCTTGCTCAAATAAATAGGAATGAAGAAGACTGAAAGAAAAAAAAAATATATTATACCAGAAGGGTGTTTTCTGTTTATGTAAAAATAGACTTATTTTCTTCCTTTTTGGTTATTCAAGCGTAGGTTCTGTTTAATTTTTGATTTTTGTTCAGTTATATTTTTTTTATTTTCATTAATCAACGATAAGTTTTCAATGATTTGAATTCTTTCTTATTAACGTGAAGGATTATAATTTAATTCATGATTGATTAAGTACAAGAATTGTTGTCATTATATCAGTTTGTGTTGAAAATTTAACTGTCAAAGATTATGTTAAGAAGAAGATCTATTCTATAAAATTAATTATTCGACGACTGTTTTTATGAGCTATCCTATATATTATCCAAAGTAAGAGCACTATTGTAAACAGACCAGTGGTTCTTGAAGATAAAAGCCAAGCTCACTCATGACTTTTATATTCAGTCCAATCGTCGGGCGACATTTTATATAACAAAATACTTTGGATAGATTAATAATTACCTGTACCTTGGGCAGAAAGTGCTAATACATGTGCACTATACTTAATAGAATGTTAATTTAATAATAACAAAAGAAGAATGTTTTTGAGATATGTAAATGATTATTATGGGATAGTTGTTACTATGTAAAAAATATTATTATGGATAGCTAGTCAGCAAGTTTGTGTGCTTGACAGTTTGAAGGAAAATATATTATAAAGTATATCAGCTAATAAATCATTTTAGCAACGTTCATCGACGTTATCATTTTAACAGAAAAGGTGAGAATAATGCTATATAATTATTAAAGATAATTTTTACATGCAAAATTAATACTACCACTCAATATTTGTATATCTTACTTAGACGGACCAGGTTGACGACTACCCTTGGTGAGTCGTTATAAGGCTAGCGACGATATAATCAACCCTTGAACAACTGAATGTGACCTTGTACACGGAATTATTGTACTATATTGCGTTCACTTTTAAATATTGTGTATGAGTTCACTTAATGACGGAATAATAAAAATTTTATTGCATAGTAAATACTACACGGTCCATATTTAGTTATCTCACACACTCTTTCATCACTTAACTACCACAATTACTACTACTAGAAAACGTTTACTACATTACAAATATACACATACATGCCACATCCATACTACACACTACATTAATACATGTTATACTAATAAATATACACAGAAAACATTCAGATTTCACCATTTTAAATCGGCTCGAAAGGAAAAGGAAAGAAAGGAACAGGGCCAACTGGCCCTTGTATTTACTAAATCACATTCTGAAACTCAATCTGTTTAATCAATGCCCCGAGGGGACATATCGAAGTGTTGACTAACAATAGGACCCCTGCCCTGAAGGGGCAGGAACCCGGAACAAACTACATGTTCAACTCATTCCGCTGGAAGCCGTACTCCCAATTTGGGAGTCAGATAGGAGCCCTTACTGTAAATTTACACGTGCATTATTCTACCTATCTTAACTACAACGAAATTCAATACCGCCATGTTACTAATGAATAAATACAAACGAAATCACATCCACTACATAGACGAAAACAAACGGCAGTGGGGCAGGCCTAACGTAACTCTAACAGGAATAGTTTTAAGGATAAAAGTATTCTAAGATGAAAAACACTACTTTTCCGAAACTGTCTGTGGATATTTAAGAACCACTAGCAAACTGATGCACTTCGTAGAACCTGTCCATCACTAATTATATCTGCTCAACATGGCGTTACTAAATTATGCTTCCTATTTTTTGCTTTTTAGTCCAGTTTTGTTCTGAAAATCTAGCAAATTTATGGCTCCTTAGCTTCCTGCTTGGTAGTTATTCAACTATTATATTATTTTACCTTTTACTGCAGCTTTTCTAGCTCCTTTTTGACTTTTTTGAGCTGGGACGATCTTAGTCCGGCGTCTTCAGTGTAATTCTTGGCATGGAATGGGAATAATCGCGCCCTAATATCATAGCGTGGGTTTATCCTCCAATCAAAACTAACAAGGGAACCTTCCGAAAATGATAGTTGCAGTGAAAGATGTGACCTATACCAATTGAAAGAGCTGTAACAGAGATGAGCATTCCCAAAAAATTAGCTGCCCATAGCAATAGGTTCAAGTAATATAAGGGGTGGAAGTTCGGGAAACAGCAAGGTTGGACAAGGGGGGAAAAGTGCAAATACCGCAAAAAAAGGGGGGACACGGCAAAATACAATGCTGACAGGTGATGTATAGAAAGAGACTTGCCACAATAGGGAACAAATGAAGGCCACCAGTGGGGTTAACAGTGTTGCCAACTGCAATGAAAAGTACATGTTTTGCAAAGAGCACTATATGAAGTGAGTGCAATATTCAGTGTCAACCTGTCATGTAGAACATAAGATATGACGTGCATAATCAGTGGTACAATCTAACAAAAGAAAATAGAATAAACAGAAGTACGAAAAATACGGAAGAGACGGAATTGGCCATAATGCGCCACATTTGATCACGAGCTGTGCATATTAGAATGAACAAAACAATGTAGGAAACTGACGTACCTAGAGTCAAAAAGAAAATCGAGTTTCAAAGTTGGCAACACTGGCCATGAACATCCAGACAAGTCTAATATAGTTAGGCCACTCGCTTCACAAAAAAAAATCCGGCAACAGGCATTAGCCTTCGCATCATTTGCACATGCTCGTCCACATTGTACGTGCAATTGTTCGATGAGACAATGGTCCAAACAGAAAATACATTTGCAGTGAGCACAGCGGAATACTGCCAATCCGTCACACATGGTACAATGATCGCCTGTGAATGTCTCGAAACAGTACCCTAGAGATGTCGGAAGCTTTGGTGATCTTTCTATCACATATCCACACCTGTAGAAAGCAAACATAATCAAAGACTTGATCTGCTGTGTGCTGCTGTCTGCAGTACTATCACCGCCTGTATGATATATCCAGTGTGTCACACCTAGCTCTGCGACTGAAATAGTTTCAAAGCGAAAAAAATGTGACACATCCAGTTGCACAGGAATGTACCCATGTTAGCGGGCGAGAAACTTCTGTGAGACGAAAATGCCCCCAAGTCCCCTATCATACGGTCCCAGGGGCCAACTTTGAAATTTCAAATAGCACCATCGGTCGAGTTATATTTCTTTTTATAAATCTTGGAATATACAACAACGCATATCAAAAATATAGTTAACATTTGTATATGAGATTTCAAAATGGTCATCAAATCTATCTGTTCGTTGACCAGAACAACGTGCATTTTTGGCGGCCATTTTGAAACCCGTGCTTCATATAGCAAATGTTTCTTATAGGCGGTGTTGCATCTATCCAGAGAAATATCATCCGCCCCCTGTTCCCATTTGAAATGTTGCGGTTGACCCCTCGAGCCTTATGATGGGGGCCCTGGGGGACTTGCTTCTTACAAAGTGTTCTTGGCACTCGACATGAGTACATTCCTGTGCAATTGGATTTGCAACATGTCTTTTCGATTCGCAGCAATGTGATCACAATGTTCGATGTCATGTTAAGACACAACACATATTTGTGGCGGCCATTTTGAAAACCATGCTCCATATAGCAAATGTTTCCTATAGGTGTTGTTGCACATTCGATGATCTATCGAAAGAGGTACCACTCGGTCCGTGTTGCCATTTGAAAGTTTGAAGTTGGCTTCTGGGGCCCTATGATGGGGATCCTGGGGGCACTTGCTTCTCACAGATTTTTATTACCCCCTGACCTTAGTACATTTTTGCACAACTGGATCCGTCACATTTTTGTTAGTTTCGCAAATCTTTCAGGTCACAAAGTTTGGTGGGACACCCTGTATATTCCCTCCTACGACCCAACCATGACATAATGTTCACTACTTCTATTATCGGTTGTTGGCTCAACACAACCATTTTATGTTCCCCAACTTGACATTGCCTCAATCGCTCTAGGATTGATCCATTCCAAGTGATGCTTGTTGCCGGAATTTTCTTTTTGTGAAGCGAGTGGCCTAGCTATATTAGACTTGTCTGGATGTTCATGGCCAGTGTTGCCAACTTTGGAACTCTATTTTCTTTTCGACTCTAGGTACGTCGGTCTCCTGCATTTTTTGTTCATTCTAATATGCACAGCTCGTGATCAAATGTGGCGCATTATGGCCAACTCCGTCTCTTCCGTATTTTTCGTACTTCTGTTTTTTCTATTTTCTTATGTTAGATTGTACCACTGATTATACACATCATATCTTATGTTCTACATGACAGGTTGACACTGAATATTGCACTCACTTCATATGGTGCTTTTTGCAAAACATGTACTTTTCATTGCAGTTGGCAACACTGTTAACCCCACTGGTGGCCTTCATTTGTTCCCTATTGTGGCAAGTCTCTTTCTATACATCACTTGTCAGTATTGTATTTTGCCGTGCCTCCCTTTTTTTGCGGAATTTGCACTTTTCCCCCCTTGTCCAACCTTGCTGTTTCCCGAACTTCCACCCCTTATATTTCTTGAACCTATTGCTATGGGCAGCTAATTTTTTGGGAATGCTCATCTCTGTTACAGCTCTTTCAATTGGCATAGGCCACATCTTTCACTGCAACTATCATTTTCGGAAGGTTCCCTTGTAAGCATTTTGGCGGTGGGGCTTTGAAACGAAGAAAATTTGGTAAAATCTGGATTAAACTAGTTTTTAGAAGGACCTAGGTATCTAAAAGAGAGGTGAAGGGTGGTCCTGAAAATTCTGTCGAATTTTAGATTGGTTATTTAATCTGAAAGTTCCGTCCAATAGTGGATCTATATTTTCAGATAGCACTGACACCGTAAGAATTGTAATAATCCATTTACACATCCATATACAAGACTTATAACTAATTTAAAATATAAATAAAGGTATTGACTCCCAAAACTATAATTCCTAATAATTTTTTTTTTTTTTTTTTTTACAGTTTTTCCATGTTAATTTGAAATAGAATAACAAACAAAATTACGAATTATATGAACAGCCAGAAATTTTTTGTTAAACGTCAATTACAGTCGGTGCAAAATATTTCGGGCACCCTCCTATTAAAAACATAATCTCATTAGACTGTAATGGCATATTACACAGTAACATACGCAACGCGCGCGCGCGTGTGTGTGTATGTGTGTTTGCGGGTGGGGGGAAGCGGAGGTTCGGGGTTTTAACCATTTTTGAGCAAGACATTATACAAAAATAAAGATTTACCATATGAATTAGGATGTGTAGAATCAAACTCTCCGTTGAGCAAATCTCAATGTGATTTTTCCTCTTACTGATCAATTTCAGACAGCCTTGCTAATCTCAAAAGCCACATTCAAGATGCTTTCTTCCATTCTCAGCACCTTGTTGCTAGTTTTTTCCTTTTGTAGAAGACTTACGACACAACCTATCATTATGGAATCTTAAAATATTTATATGACTGTGATCTTCGTGGCCACATGATAGAACTCCTGAACTTTCTGGATAAACGATATTTTAGGGTGAGTGTGGATACCGGTCCCTTAGAGCAATTTCTGCAGAGAAAAGGTGTTCTACAAGGCACTGTTCTCGGGTCATAGTTTTCTGTTGCCGTTAACAATGTTCTTTCGCAGATCCAGACTCATGTATGTCGTCTGCCTCATGTTGACGAACGTAATTTTTGTTGCTAAAGATACTTTCGCGGTACCGGTATTAGTCAACCTGACGTTAAATTGTCTGTTTGCTGGTCGAACGAGACAGGTTTTCGACTTCCTGGCCAAAAACACAGTTTGTACACTTTTGCTACCGACGAACTTGCCTTATTGATCCGGACATATATCTCGTTGCACCCGTCTGACATTTGTTCACTGTTTTAAGTTTGACTTTCGATTGCCACCTAATATAAGCACCACACATACGTAATCGTCTCTGAGCTCTGAATTTAGTTCCTGTATTTTCCCACCGCACCTGGAACGCTGATCTTAATCTTTTGTTCCTATTATATTGTAGTCTAAGTCGGTGCAAGTTAGACTATACGGTTGAATTGCGTATTTATATGCTCATTCCTCCCTGCTGAAAGACTTTGATACTGTTCATCATTTGGAAATTCGGCTAGCTACTGCTGTCCAAGGTCGCCGATTTCTCTGTAACTTTGGGGGGGGGGGGAGGTATTTATAAAAATATATATAACAATACATATAACAAGAAAAATATATATTCATAAAAATACAGGGGGCCCACATGAGATTTGGGGGCCCGGGCCCCCCAGGATCGGCTCCCTTGCTGCTGTCTTTCGCACTAGTCCTGTTCCTAGCCTTCTTGCAAAAGCAAATGAGCCACCGTTACCCTATCGTCGTGAGAGATGTTTTAGAAACTATACAACCCATGTGAGTTGTATATCCGATCACCTTTGCAAGCTATTGTTGCGTGGGAGTCATTTATAACCAATATGAAGCATGATTTCGAGTTATGCGCCCAGGGATGTTCGTGCTTATGAAAGACTGAACACTGACGAATTTGACTGGCTGTATACTTACTGGCCTGTTTACTTGCCCTTCGGTTCGCTTCAAAAGCTAAACAGTACACAAACAGTCAGGAATTTCAGGAGGAATTCGGAGAGTTACTAGAACAGTACTCCGATTTTAATGTGATGTGTACGAACGCTTCCAATGGAGATAATTCCGTTGGCTGTGTCTCGATCATGGACGAGGACAATTCAGCATTTAGTCTGCATTGCCTCTGTTCAGTATTTACTGCTAATCTAAAATAAGTTTACCCTCAACTGTGCTCTTCAACTTTTGCTACGCCTTGTACTAATTTGCACTGACTCACACAACGTTATTATAAGCCTGCAGAATGCCTTTACTAAACACCCTTTAGTACAACATTCTTGAGAGATGGCATCAGCTACAGAAAGAATCAAAAAACTGTCGTCCTTGTCTGCTGGTTGCCGGCACACGACGGCATTCAGAAAAATGAGAATGCTGACGCTGCTGCCAAACCATTGCATTGGTAGATGTTCACTGGAGCACTTTCTCCCATGCTCAGATCCCTGTAGCTAGTTCCTCCAACAGATGCGCTCTCACTGGCAAATGGATTCGAAGTAGGGGAACAAAAATAAACTCCACACATTGAAACCTATTTTGGTTCATTGACAAACGTCGTTACGTATTAGTCGCTGAAATGAAGTGTTCTTTACACTCTGCCGTATCTGACACTCTAATCCCACTCATTCCGATTTAGTGTGCGGGTCTAATCGTCCGTATTGTGAAGAATGCATCGTTCCACTGAGTATTCGGCAAATTCTGGTAGAATGTCCAGAATACTTTGACCTCAGAGAACGTTTAGGACTACCTAAAGACCTTAATTAGGTTTTGGGGATAATTAGGTCTTCAATGATCGTATTTTCCTCTTTATTCTTACGGTTGGAATGGGTAATGTGCTCCGAAGAATTTTCTTTTCAGATTTCTGCCAAAGTTTCTGTTGTTACTATTTTTGAGTAATTTTCTCATTATGTATTTTAAATTTTATTTATTATTTTGTCCTTTTCACAACCTCTGTTTCAATTTTTTTTGTTTATTCTCTGAATTTGTAGATCTTGTTCTTGATTTAATTTTTTCAGAAGTTTTATTGTGAATTTTTAATATGCAAATAGCTTCGCAGCTGATGCCCCATTAAATTTCAACCAATCAATTAAACCATTGATACAAATAAATATTATATTACAAAATAAATGTATAAAATATATATTTAAGAAAAATATCGAAGTTAGAATATTTTTTGTCTCGACTCGCCTCGATTTCTGTCCATGCAGCTTTCTTTCTTCTACGTGCCTCTTTGTCAATCCCTCGTTTAAATTACTTCTTACGATGTTTTCCTTCTTGGAATGAGACTCCATTACTGGAGAAATACGATCATATCCTTAAAATGGGTCTGGAGTCAATTTTAAACTGCTCCTTAAGCGACGAATCTTGGATTCAAGCATCCTTACCTGTGAGATTAGGGGGTCTTGGTATTCGACGATCCGTGGATATGGCGATTCCTTCCTTTTTAGCGTCCTACCACGGATCTCTTCGTTTAGTCGAGGCTCTTCTTCCGCAAGGTTACCATCTAGACCCAGATGGCACAGTTCAAGAAGGCTCTACCAAATGGAAAAAATTAACAGATACAGATCTTCCAGAGATTAACAAAATAGGTTCTCAGGCATCTTGGTACACACCAATTGCAGCGCATTTTCATGAACTTCTCTTACAGTCAGTTATTGCTCCAGAGGATAAAGCCAGGATTCGTGCTGCCTCATCTCTACATGCTGGGGCATGGTTGAATGCATTACCCTCCCCACCATTAGGTCTTCATATGACTAATGAGGCTTTTCGAATCTCTGTCGCCTTAAGATTAGGTGCAGATATTTGTGAGCGACATCGCTGTCCAGCTTGCGGGTATCAAGTTGACCAACGTGGCCTGCATGGCCTGTCATGCATGAAGAGCATAGGTAGACACGCTAGACACTCCTCTGTAAATGATATCATTTTACGAGCCCTTACCACAGCTGGAATTCCTTCAATACGTGAACCTTCAGGATGTTGTCGTTCAGATGGTAAACGACCTGATGGCGTGACATTAGTTCCTTGGTTGAAAGGCAAATCACTAGTTTGGGACTTTACTTGTTCAGATACATTTGCCCATTCAAGTCTCCCCTTAGCTGTTATGAATGCTAGGGCTGTTGCTAGTCGTAGAGAAGTAGAAAAACAAAGGAAATATAACAGCCTCCTTGATAAATTTATTTTTGCTCCAATTGCCATCGAGACTAGTGGTGCTTGGGGATCTGCAAGCCTTGATTTTATTAGAGAAGTAGGCAGACGCATTTCTATCGTTACTGGAGATATTCGTTCAACATCTTTCTTAATACAACGCATATCTATTGCTATCCAACGTGGCAACGTGTCGTCGGTTCTTGGCACCTTACCACATGGAAAAGAACTAGACACAGAGGACAATACTGAACATTTGTACAACTGGACGACGTGCTATGCAAGTAGGATGTGGTGTCATTGGATGGCGTGGAAAGGCAGGCAGTGGCAGTGGATGTGATGCTGTTGATAGGTGGTTTTCTACCCCTTCCTTTGGTTCGACTATCGAAATATGTTTCCTGTTGATTTAGTTATTTTTTCTTAATTGTTTCATAAATTTATTTAATAAATGTGCCATTTTTATTGTTTGTCGTTTGCGCAACATGTAGGCTACATTTCCTGATAATTTTGTTTTCATATACTGTTTGTTATAATTTCATTTGTATTTCTTTATGTCATATAGGTAATATCTTATTCTTGTAATTGCCAATTTGAGTGCTTTCCTTTAATCTAAATGTTACTTGCTTATTGTGGCTTGTTTTAATTTCTTGGTACAATGAAATATCTACCAATGATTTCTATTTTAAATTTTCTGATGTTATGATTTACGTTTAATTTTGAAGCCCGAATTTTGCATTATGGTTTTTCGTTGTAAACTAAAAGATTTTCATCTTTATAGTTCCATATCTGATGAAGTAAATCTAAAATATATTACCAAAAAAAAAAAAAAAGAAAAAGAAAAAGAAAAAAAGAAAAAAGAAAAATGTAATAAAAACGATGCCTTCAGTAACCACCGAATAAATGCAGTGGGAACACCACTATCTAGAAACTACTTTATAAGAAATGCAAGCATATAGGTGACTTGGCTGCAGATCCACGCCTTAAAGTGTATAGACTTATGCACAGGTGGAGAAGAGAAGAGTACCATGTTGCTTGTCAATAAATCTAATAATGCGTTTAATGGAATAGAACTGGACGTTTTTGAAAGCAGAATGAAAGACAAGAAGTTCTTTAAGAGAACAGAATGAAATAAGAACTAAATTGCTTTTCTGGCAAGCATAAACTTCTGGATTTATCAGTATGTCAATTATTATATAATCGTAGTTTAAGTATGTCAGTAACTTGAAAATGTTATCGAGAGAGTTAGGCACTTCTTCCAGTATGAGGACGATATGGAAGGTGAATTACTTGATGTTCTAATATTGTCAGGATAGATCTTTTTCGGTTTAATATCCCACGATTATCTACCTGGCTAAGGGGGATGATGATGAAATGGATGGTAATAATGGAGTGAAGAAAGTTGGAGTAAACGGCAGAACGCCGTGTAAACCTATCCACATGGTGTTTGTCAACCACAAGGTTCACTTGGCACGATCTTGGACTAATTTATAGGACTTATAACAAATATTATATAAAGAGGAAAATCATGTCATAAATTTAACTTAAATATAGTCGGTGGAGTCAATGCAAATGTACCGAAATATTTCACTTCGGGACAACAGCGTGCCATTTTGCAAATGGCATACACTGGTTATGTAAATATGAAGGAATCAAATACCACCGGAAAACACTTCATCAGGAGTCATGAGCCCTTGTAGTGACGTGATCAGAGTGCTCCCCGTATCAAAAGACAGTTCCCTTTAAATTAGCATATCTGCATTACCAATCATAATATTGAGATGTTTCAATACATTATTTGAAAAATATTGAATTAAGCTACAAAAAAATCATTTTTTTTTGTAATTCGAGTGGTTAAGAAGTTACGGTGGCAAAAATTTGGGAGTGGGTGTATACTGGTGAACATTTCAGGAGAACGCTCCCTAAAACGATTTTAAAAACATTTTTTTGCGACATTTGGGAATTTTTGTATTTTTAGTGATAAGGAGATCCTGCTGAACATGAATTTTAATGTTTCCATGTCGAGTTTCGCTTTCTTATAGCCGAAATTAGGGATGTGCGATACTTCGATATATCGATCGATCGATCGATATTTTGTGAATATCGAAATTTCGATATTTTGTAAATATCAAAATCGATATATCGATAATTCGATATTTTTCGATATTTCGATATTTTCGATATTTCGATATTTTTCGATACTTCGATATTTCGATATTCTTCGATATTTCGATACTTCGATATTTTTCGATACTTAAATATTTCGATATTTTTCTATATTTCGATACTTCGATACCATTCGATATTTTGATAATGGAGGTGGTCTCCATAATTACTAGAAAACATGTTTTAATCACAAAAAATAAACATAAAAATGTTGCGTGCAGTTTGCCCGTAAATAGATGGCTGAGCGCCGCAGATCAATAACTGATATCAAGGCATATTTTGAGTTCTATACTGAAATGGCTGTAACATATTCTGTGTGCCAAACATGATCAAAGCCCAAACAATATAGTCAACATGATGCCAGAATCGAGAAAATGTGGCGATCCATAAGGGCGCATATAATCTGCAAGCCTTATCCTTAGTTTTCTCGAAACTTCCTTGATGTTAGTCAGTTATCTGTGGCGCTGAGCCGTTCAAACACGACATTGTGTAACAGGAAAAGAGCTGAATAATGAGTACCTGCTGTGTTTATAATCTCTGGTATAATTGGATAAAATAGATATATTTATACAATATTCCAGATATATTTATACAATTTCTACAAACTACTACTCTTATGTTGTCAGAAACGCAAAAATTACGTGAACTACAACTAAACTTGCACACAAACTTTTATAGTATACATACTACGAATCTTTGTTTCTTACAAATGAGTATAACTGGTGAACAGGAAACTTATTGAAGTGAATATACAAGAGAAAATGAGATTTTCGTAAAAATAATTCTCACCATCGTGATAGTAATAAGAATTTAAGTAAATGCTCAAAAGTTGCACTAAATAGGAATTAAGATTAACTTTCTCTTCCTTACACAAATCTCATTAAAAAAAAAAAAAAAAAAAACAATAATGTTATACCACCGGACTGAATAAGCGAAATCTTACTTAAATGTTACAGTGCTATCTTTAAAAATTACACAATACACTTCTGAAATCTAACATGTTTTTGTAAACCTGACAATATTTCAATTCTTTTTTACGAGTAGGTAATAAAACCTTACCAATTTTTATTTTGTAAAGCATCATACAATTATCTATTTATCATATTCAAAATATGTTATGACGTGTTCACAACTTCAAAAAACAAATATTTTAATATTTATAAAAATGATAGCTACATTTTACTATATACCAAATAATTCAATCAGTTTGCTTAAAGAAATTAGTGATGTAATATAGGCAAATAGACTTGTATGTCAGTATATCCATAAAGTGTATAATTTTACTTATAGGGTGTGACAATGAATCGGGCCATTTTAAAAACGTTATTAAGAAGAAATGATGAAATTTATTTGGGTATAACAAACTGGAATATAAACTAGATATGAAAGCATTTACTTATTTGTGAATTTAAGTCACCAGACAGAAAACAATCTTGCACAAAAAAGAAAAACAGATAGCACTTTCTTCTTTAAGGAGATCTTCTACCTCTTCGCTTAGGTTTCTAACTCTCCATTTGAAAACACGTAAATTTTAATATGGTAATTTCTAACAAAGTATTACAGGTAATGACCTGAAATTTTTAATACAAATACACAAGACCCATATAAATCCAACCACCGTCTCCAATTTACGTTACATGCGTTAGATTAATTGTAATATATTCTTCAGAAAGTTTGGCAACTATGCTGTATATAGCATATGGATAGATCTGTTTGAAGGTATTGAGAGCCCTCTGAACCTCTAGCCCTACTAGTCTTCGGGACACGTGGTAGTGATTTATGAGCGCTTCAGGCTAAAAACCAATGTAGTCTCTGTTCCTTTCCTTCTAATTTTCTTTCTTTTTTTCCTTTTTTTCAAAAACTTGTTTTGGGCAGCTTTGCCCTTTTGTCGGCTGTCTATAGAAATAGCAGTCATACTCCCTGGAATTGTTGATTCTCGGTTGGAAGAGTCACTTCCTCACCGTCGTGAACCTCAGTGTTAGATCGACAAACAAAAATAAACTCGAAGACAGTAAATATAAAAAGACAGTAAAGCAGCAGTAGTTTGTATTAAAAATTTGGAACGAACAAAAAAATTGTATCTAAATGACGTATTTGTGTTAAATGTACTTTATCATGATAAGAAGTTCTATATTCTTCTCGTATAAGATGCTATAAATGCTCTACTTTGTAATAAAACTTAAAGTAATGTCTTTGAAAGATGGTATTAGACTTGGCAAAAATTGGTTTTGTGGGGTCAATGTAATATTTCACACATACAATATTTTTATTCAATTTTCAGAAATTAGTGTATTGGTAATATACAAAGTGTACAGTACATGTGATCAGTGTACAATATTAAGATATTTTATTGATAATTGTTTTTTGGATGACAACTTCAGGCATATAATCATTCTATTCTTTTCTATAATGTAATTAATATAAATGTGTACACAGAGTATGAATGTTGTTTGACAATAGCAAGGTATTTCGTTGAAAAAAAAATGCTTTTTGTAGGATCATTTTAATTTTAGATATATAGTCATTCTACCTGTTTTCATAAAGTAATTAATATAAATGTATCAACAGTATAAATGTCGTTAGTGTTAGAAATGTAGTGAAATATTTCGTTGATAATTGTTTTTTGTAGAATCATTTGAATTATAAACTTATAGTCATTCAATGGGGTTCCATAGTCTAAAAAATGAAATGAAATCTTTAAGTTTTACGTCCCACGGTTATGCCGGTTAGGCTAAAGGAGACGGTGACAATGAGAGATGAGTGAAATGGTGGAATGAAGAAAGTGGGAGGAAACGGGACATACCCCGATAAAACCCACGAGCACGGTGTTTGTCCACCACAAAGTCCAAACGGCGCGAGCTGGGATCGAACCAGGGACCCAAGCAAAGGGGGTGAACGCTCTACCACTGAGCCACCGCGCCCCCCGTTCCATAGTCTAGTGGTTAGAGCGTTCGACTCCTGATCGCCTGGTTCTTGGTTCGATTCCCTGCTAGAATACTCAAATTATTGGCGTCTGCCCATCGTCGTGAGGCAAGCTGGGTAGCCATGTGATTAAAAGACATGACAGTCTATATAATTAATATAAATATATACACAGTACAAATGTTGTTTGACAGTAGTGAGGTATTTCGTTGATAATTTATTTTTGTAAGATGTATACTATTTTTATAATGGTAGAATGTGTGTATACTATTTATAGGATGTAGACTTATACATTTCTTTGTATAGACTTTTATAATGTATAATGAATTTTTATAATCAAGAGCGAAAGTTTAAAACCTTAGAATGGGCAAATCTTGCCACGAAAGCGAGATGTACCCGTAGAAAAATTAATAATAATAATAATAATAATAATAATAATAATAATAATAATAATAATAATAATAATAATAATAAGGTAAGGAATGAAGACGTACTAAAGGAAGCTAGTGAAGGACGAAGGAACAAAGGTGTAGGCGCCAACAAACAATTTGAACATTAAAAAAATCACTGTTTTGCATTAGGTAGCCTTTAATCAAGTTGGCAGAGACAAATTAAATCATACAACAATAGAGTTGAAGCCAAAATGTTAAACCAGATTCTGAAGTTGTATTGTAATCCACATGTCTTAGTTGTATAACCCTTATCTCTGACCTTTGAAATTTCCCACACAGAAGCAAAATGCCCTATGTGGCAAAGAATAGTAATGATATTGGTTTGCTTCATAGAGAGAGGTTTCCACCTTTGCTGCAAATGTTAAACTTGTCTCTCCCCTCCATAAGGCTAAAGACAAGCAGTGCTTAAATACAGCGGGTGCCTCGAAATGCTGATAACCATGAAGGACCCCGGCACTTTTTTTCGTCGTGATCAATCACATGCGGTATTGCATTTGTTAAGGAAGGTAGAGAGGCTTATTTCATATATTTATGTGGAAGAAAAGCAAAAGTTTTTATCACGTAGAGGGAGGTAAAAGAGTGTTTGTTTCATGACTTTTTTTGTGTAAGAACAAGAAGAAAGAGCCAAGAAACAACTTGGACTTTAAATACCCAGTGTTTTTATTACATATTCTTTCATCATGGCCTAGAGCAGCGTTTCCCAACCTTTTTCAACTTGCGGCACACTACGGGTGTTACTTGGATTCTCGCGGCACACTTATAGATATTATTATTTGCAAATATAAAACACAGTGGTATTTTTTTCTGTGATTATTGATCTCCTTCCCACAGAGAAGAAAGCTCGATCACTGGTTTCCCCCCGTGGTAAATCATTATGCTTATTTTTCATTCTAATTTAAAAATAGAAAACAATTGCAATGAAATATTGGACTCAGGTTTTTAAAAATACGCTTTCTTTTTAAAAACTGTATCCAACCTTTTACTAAGAAGGAAGATCACTAAATTACGAACGAACAAACAAATCTCTTACTTTTAAAACACAAATGTAGGTAATTTGTCGAAAGGATTGAATTATATTTTAAATTTTCAAGTTAAGAAATAGTCTTCAATAATAAAGAAGCAATAATGGTCATAACAATGATAGCAAATACTTTTCTCAACATTAGAAATGTACAGAACAGTAACCTGATATGAAACTTAAAATTGTAGATTCGTAGTAGAGGTTCATAGTAATGTGAAATACAAATATACATTTTTCCCCTACGTTTCGCAATTTGATTGCTATAAAATAATTAATTTTGTTTCGATTCCTCGCGGCACACCAGCGGCCCATTCACGGCGCACCAGTGTGCCGCGGCACACCGGTTGGGAAACGCTGGTCTAGAGAAAAAAAATATTAAAAAAAACAAGAAACAAAGGAGTCTCTTTTTAGTAGTACTGCTGTAGTTTTAAAAGAATCGATTCTCGTTATCAGTAAACAATCTCCCTACTAAAGAATAAAAGGTTTAACAAATGCAGTTCCCCACTCCGGTGATATTTTGCTTCTCTTTTGCCCTCTGAAGTGTGTTTGTGAAGGGAGGGAAGATAAATCTAACAGCCTTTCTATTACCACGATCCCGTCCTATAATCCTTTGATATCTTTAACCGTCAGATAAGTTAGAAAAATGTCGCGGCAGTAGCGCTGAGCGCTCACTTTACCCAAAATAACACATTAGTACTGTGATCGATTGTATCATCCCGTTGCCTTATCTGACGGTTAAGAGATATCGAGACATTTTATTAAAACTGGCCCTGAAAGTGGCTGGAAAGCTTAGAAGCAAGCACTGTCATGCCCTACTTTCTAATATCCATAGCATTTTTTCTTTGATATTTTTCGATACTTCGATATTTTTCGATACTTCGATATTTTCGATACATCGATATTTCGATACTTCGATATTTAGATTTTCGATATTTCTACACTTCGATATTTTTCATATTTCGATACTTCGATATTTTTCGATACTTCGATATTTTTCGATATTATCGACCGATATATTATCAAGCCTTCGATATTTCGATATTCGATATATCGATCGACTTTCGATATTTTTCGATATTATCGACCGATATATTATCAAACCTTCGATATTTCGATATTCGATATATCGATCGACTTTCGATATTTGGTCGATATCGAAGTTCGATATTCAAAACCGGATATCGCACAGCCCTAGCCGAAATGCAAGATAAAGACCAAAATGGCCTCTGCTTTTTTCCTTTTAACTAGCTACAAATATTGCCATGTGATATATCATTTTCTAGGTTTTTTGAGTCTCAAAAATGACTCAATTTACGGAAAAATTTGCAATCAAAAGCAATAATAGCACAGTTTCCTTCAGGGAATTGGCTGAATATATCATTCGTAGTGCATATTATTCTCCCCTTATCCTTTTCCCCCTTACATAGGAGTGGATTTATTCTAGCCCAAACTCCAAAACCTTTCATTAAGTTTCGGGCTGGATATTGTAATATTTTCATATGACATTTGAAAGATATTGAATTAAGTTACACAGGTTATCTAACATTTTTCTTTTTATCAGACGAAGGCTTAGGATTTATTGCGTCAGCAATTTGAAAGGGAGTGAAAAACAATAAACATACCTTCTATGACTGTGTTTTAATCTCTACACTAAGCCTCACAGCTATAAAGTAAATACAATTTAAGTCAGAGTTTATGCGTCGACAATGATTGTATCTCTTTAATTTTTCGTGATATTAGGTCTTCCAGCCTGTCCATATTGATCTTAGCGTTAGCCGATGAGCGGGGCTTGATTATTAAATTCAATATCGTTTTCATGTTCGAACGATAATTTTATCTTACTTTTTTCGGTAACGGTGAACACGAATTTTTCTACTCACACCAATACGGATGGCGATTTTCTCGTTTTAATGCTGAATTTAATGTACACGCGCAACTCAAATTTTGACTCCAGCGTCGCAGTATCCTAGTATAGCATGTAACTGAACAGTCGGTCAATCCAAAGCCTTACTTGACTACAGGCAAAAGAGTATTCTTTTCAAGATCTTTCCAGAACATAACGTGCTTTCTCTTCTGCACTCTGGGCTACCTACCCAGTTTCACTAAAAACTGGGGACTACTCTCTTGCTCGGGGGAACATAATGGTATGTCACATTTTCTAACTTTCGAGTTGAGTTGATTTGGATTTTAACGTCCTTTTTAGCAGCTAGGCTATATGAAACGGGACATACTGATTAACGTGGAATTCAAACCGCATGAGCTCTCGCTGGGAATCGAAACCGAGTCTCTGACGCCAAAGACGCGTATGCTAACCGCTTAGAAACGAAGGAGCTCTTTCTAACTTTCGAATAAACTGGAAAAGAAAGCTTAACATTCCCATGCAATTTAATGCAATGATACACAATTAACAAGTTTCCCCTTCCCATCTGCAGGTACATTTCAGAAATTAAACTATCTACATATTGTTCTGTGATCCGATCCACCTAATTACTCAGTTTCACCGAAAGTGTACCTTACCACTAGTTTTCGCGAGCGACTCATATGTAGACAGTAATTCCCAAATTAGAAATACGTAAATTACAAAGTATAATTGCTTTTATTGGTCCCGAGTTTGATTCCCGGTGGGAGAGTATTTAAACGGATTACAGTGGTTCGGATTCGACCTTAATTATAAGTCCACACCATATAGAGCCTTGGTCCAGAAAAGGGAACTTAGCTTCAATAAATAAGTTAACAAACAAAGCGTTTATTTGAAAATATACGTATTTTTCGCAACTTTTACACCAATCAAACTTAGCAACTTTCCAATTGCCCTGATAGTGGCCATCAAACGCAGGATCCACTGTAAACTGATGGAGGGAAATGATGCTGGTAGTTTTCAAAAGCTCTTATTGACTCAACTAATATCGATAAACTTAAAAGTTGAAAATCTGTAAGAACATAGGATTGCCTGTAGTATTCTATAGATGTGCAAGAGGGTTGGTCATTAACACGCCAGAATATGCTCAAATCAAGGGTAATCGAATACAAATTATTGGGGAAAAGTTTTGAAGTCAAAAAGGGATAATCAATACAGGTAATACTTAACATATAACTCCAGTATTCCTATGGATACGCATCCTTTGAAATTTTGTATAACTTATTAAAACGTAGGCTACAAATGATGACGTGTGCACTACGTGAATGAAATGAAGGTTGCTGGGAAAGGTTGCCGTGTGCTAAAGAGGTGGGGATAAGCAGAAGCGCTACAGCGCAAGCGAGCAGTAGGCGAGCAGTTGAGAGGCACATCTTTTTCCCTGCTGTAACAAGGTAGACAAAGATGTGGCAACACCTCACTTGATAACAGCGTTTAAAGGGAATTCGAAGTACCACTTTCAAATGTCATAAACGTTGTTCCTTAGCATAGATGAAGACGCTTAAGACATGCAGGTTACATTACTCATTTGGGAAATTTATTAAGAGGTTTATAGAGTTGAGTTAGAAAACTGTTGAGTAAGAGACCTTTAGGTAGGTGTGAAAGAACATTAGAAAATAATAGATATTAAAACCTTCAGAAAGTAAGGTGTACTAAATATTGACTGAATTGGCTTGGCTCAAAATAGGGTCGAATCACATTCTTTCGTTTCCGTGGCGATGAACTTTCATTATTAATCCATAGTTAGTTAGATTAAAGGGGTAAAGAAATCGCTGGGATCAACCCATGGACTATATGCAGTAAAATTAATCAAGCAGACACTCGAACCATAGTAAAATAAATAATGAGTTGGCAACAATGAGCGTTCGATTTCTTTTCTCTACTGAATGGAAGAAATAAGAAAGGTGAAAGTTAAAGAGTTCACCTTTCTCTCAGAGAAATCGACCCTTTGTAACAAAAGGTTTTCTTTAAAACTTTTGAAATAGTAAAGTTAATCCATATCAATTGCTTCTATCTTTTCTCTTTGGGGAGGGGAGAGGAAATAAAACAAAGAAATCAAACATACAGAAAGTTAAAAAGAATCGAATTCTTTGTCCAAGAGCAAACACACAAATATAGTGGAAAGAAAAGAGAGGGCCAGATAGAATAGGTGAAAGTACCAGCTGGCTTTGATCGCAAAGAAGATAAAAGTTCTAAAAAAACCAGTACAGGTAACAAAAACAAATAAAATGTAAAGTTTTCTCTATTCGTAGGATGTATTGCAAGAATGTAACGTCTTTTATTGTGTCTCTTTTCCAATGTTCCAACACTGAAAAGGCAAAAGATATATATATATATATATATATATATATATATATATATATATATATATATATATATAGGGGCTAGACAAAAAAATCTGAAACGATTGTAAAAGTGTGAAAATCATACCTAGTATGGTGTGGGGCCTACTTTTGCGTCCAAAACAGCTTGGATACGACATGGGATGGACGTATACAGCTCCTGAATCGTGGTATGTGGAATTTTGTTCCTCCAAAACATGCTCCAGTTGCTTAAAGGATGCTGGTGGAGGGTAATGAGACCAAACACGCCTTTCTAACTCAGACCACAATAGCTCAATGATGTTCAGTTCTGGTGATTGTGGGACCCAGGGGAGGTGTTACAGCTCCTGGTCATGCTCCTCAAACCATTATTTCACCCTTTTTGCAGCGTGAGAGGGTGCCAAATCATCTTGGTAGATGCCATCACCATCAGGGAACAACATTTGGGCCATGGGTAGAACCTGGTCCCTCAAAATGGCCTCATACGCCTTAGCATTCATCATTCCATGCAGGACTATGATGGGACCTGCAGAAAACTACGATATCACTGCCCATACTGTAACAGAACCATCCCCATGCTTTACAGTTGGGAGCAGACAGTCTGTATCATAGGCCTGCGACGGTGTTCTCCATACGTAAACACGACAGGTTGTTGGAAAGAAGGTGAAGGTCGATTCATTGGACTACATTACGTGTTTCCACCGCTCATGAGTCCACGTCTTGTGGTCCTTGCATCACTGGATACGCCTCTTTGCATTTACTGCTGTGACCAGGGGTTTAGCGATAGCGGCCCTGCCATGAATGTTCATTTAATGAAGTTCCCGTCGCACTATTTTCGATGAAACCGGGATTTGTAGGCCAGAATTGTGTTCAGACGTAATTTTCATTGCAGAGGTCTTCTTTTTAGCTGCTACAATCAGTTTCAATGCCCTCCGGTCCCTGTCTGACAGGATTCTCTTTCGACCACTGTTGTGCTTTGCAGACGTCGTTTACCCATGAATTTTGTATGCCTTCGTGACATTGGACACAGTGCCTTTCGATACCCCCACAATATTCGCCACTGTTGCCACTGAAGCTCCAACCAGACGGCACCCGCGATCATGCCTCTTTGGAAATCTGTCAGGTCGCCCATTTTACCGCACCACTTTCATACCTCGACACTCACAGGTGAAATGGTTACTGCTGACGGAAAAGAAAGGTCCACAAGACACATTGAAAACAAAAAACTATCGGCAACCGCTCCACGTGTTGTACAGTGGAGGGCCAATTTATATAGACATGAACATTCATTTATTTCCCGGATTGATGCTGAGAAAACATACGGACGGCTTACCGTCTATTTCCATCAAAGTACTTTTCTCCTGCATCTACAAATCAATTCCAACGTTGTCGTCTTTGCTGGAAGCAATCCTGGAACGCCCATTATGAAATTATAGGCGCATTAGTTCCCTCGTCATGTTATCCTTAACGTCTTGGACGGCATCAAATCGTTTTCCTCTTAAAGCGAAGTTCAGTGTATTTAATAGAGAAAGGTCATACGGGGGTAGAGGGATGGTGTACGATGGAATTATTTTGGGCAAGAAGTCAAACAACCATTTCAAATGTGACACAGAGTACTGCCATGGTGCAAACATCACTGTTCGGATGCCCATTTTTCCACTCATTTTCGATGAACAGAATTGCACAACCGTTGTAACACAACTGTTTAGACCTTCTTATTGACAATTTGGCCACGTGGAAGAAATTTTTATGTATTCTAAAATTATAAAATAAATAAACAAACCGTATCATTTTCATCCGGAATCAAACATATTTCACTTTTCTGGGCAACGGGATCCAGGTGACTCTCATTGGGACATTACTTTTGTTTTGAGGACGTACCTGAAACCCATGATTTATCCTCTGTGATGATACTGGTCAGGAATGTCGGATCGTTGGCGACTGTCTCCTCCAGTTCCCTGCTGATGGCGACACAACGTGATACATGACAATCATTGGCACGAATTTTCCACTACACGCTATATCCCTAGGTCTTGGTTTAAGTTTTGGTAACTTTAACTGCTGAAAATATTTCATTTCCTCGCTGGGATATTTTCTCCTCATTCCAACTCACGAACGAATGATCGGTATTGGGATCACCATCTAGGAACGTTCTTCTATCTGGAAAACGTGCAAACAAGATTCGTTGATGCATCGCCAAATGCTTCCTGTAACATTTCGTACGTCTCTACGATTCGTTTCAAATAAAATTTAATGCAAGTTCGCTATTCCTTTCGATTACTCATTTCACAATCCAACATGGATCGCACAACACAAAGCACCCAATCACGTCTCACTCAATTTTGCCTAGACTCAAGTGAGTAATAACGCTGGGACGCCATCGATCTTCAGCTTCCCCTTTTAAATTTCAATATTTTTTTTTCTATTTTTCGAATGGTGGTCAGTTTTTCTTCTTCCTATTCCTAGCTTTCCTTCCATCTTTCCTTCTATAGTGGTATGAAGAACTGTCCAATTAAATTGCCCTGACTAAAACAGTCCTCTTCTCTCTTATCCGTTTTAAAACATTTTCGTTTCTTACTCTTTCTGTCCATTTTATTTCCTCAATCTTCCTCTAACACCATATTTCGAAGCTTTCTAAATATTTCTTCTCTAACTTCCGTAATGTCCAAGTCTCTCAATCATACTATCCAATACTCCATATATAGCGCTTGACTAACTTCTTCCTTAGTCCACTATTACTACTGCTAGCTAAGATTGTTCTTTCTTGACCATATCTTTTTAGTTCAGTGAGCGTCTCTCATCAAAATACTTCCCAGATACTTGAAGTGATCTATCTCCTCAAGTTCTTTTTGTTCTTCTCTGACCTCTAAGGATTCATTTTCACAGGATATTTGCACAGATTTTCGATTTTTCTACCTTGACTTCTACACCATATTGTTTCCCAGTGTCAACTATTTTGTCCATCATCTGTAATCCTTCTTCGGTTCCATTTATAATAACCGTATTATCTGGATACACATTTTATTCATATTTTATAAACAAACATTTCATTAACAGACATACGTGTAATTCATTTCTCCTTTGAAGAAAACCACAACTGTTTTATTATTCCTGGGGTGTTTTTGGATGAGTATTTCACAAACAACATGGTAAGGGAAGAAAGAAGGAATGATACAAAACTGCATTTTCGAGAAAACTGCGATTTAATATTGAAAACCGCGTAAGAAGAATAGGGATAGTTACATCTTTTGCCCCTTTTTACATGGACATTTTTACATCTACGTATGCGTGGCATATACAGTCAAATAGTACCAGGAGTCACCAACAGATAGGAGAAAGCACCCGAAAAAGCACATACATGGACATTCCTTGTTTTTTCCCCTTACCCTTCAACTGATGTGATTTTGTTCGTATTTCATAAATAAATATTTGATTAATTATCGTGTAATGTAACGCAAGACATTTCCCCTGAAAAATCCCAAAAGGCTTACTTTATTCTTAAGAGTGAGAGTTTTTCGAACGATTTTCTCAAAAACTTTTCTGATAATTTTGTTCATATTTCATAAGCATATATTCGTTGACAACGCTATAACGTGGCGTAAACCATTTCTTTTTGGAAAGGTCAAGTAGTAGTTTACTCATGTAGTGAATTTTATTCAGGTGATTTTCTCAGAAATTATTCAACCGGTTTTATTCATATATGAGAAACAAAAACTAACAACCCTATGATATTCTTTAGAAATTATTTCTTCTCGAAGCACAAGGGTGTGTGAACTCTTGGAATGAGTTTTTTTCAGACGGTTTTATGAAAAATTGCTCAAGCCACTTTGTTACAATTTCATAAATAAATATTTCAGTAACAACTCTATAATGTGCCGTAAGCTGTTTGTTCTGAAGATATCCACAAATGTACCAGTTTGTTTTTGGGAGTAAGTTCTGTCACATGAGCTCCCGCCGCGAATCGAACCCGGACCTCCAACGTCAGAGTCAGCTTGGTCTCGCTAGGCGCCTTTGGCGTGGGAGAACCGATTTCGATTCCCGGCGAGAATGCATGTTATTCAGATCCCATATTAAGCTGTAGTCCACGTCTCATGTAACCTTGCTGGTGAAAGGAATCCCAAATTCGAAAAATGTAAATCTTGTTTTCAGATTCCTCAAGAACTACTCAGGTGATTCTGTTCATATTTCATAAACAATCTTATGATGTAGGTGAGTCATTTCTTCTGAAAATATCCACAAGGGGAAGTTTATTCATGAGGTAAATTTTTCAGAAAATTTTCTAAAGAAATTACTCAGGCGACTTCGCTCATACTTTATAAATAAATAAGATAACAACTCTAAATTATAACATACGTTGTTTCAAGTGAAAAATCAAGAAGGAGTAGTTTAACCTTGGTAGTAAGTTTTCTTCCAAGTTTTCTGAAAACTCTTACAATAATTTAGTTAATATTTCATAAATAAACGCTTTAGTAATAACTGCAACATAACTTAATTTAATAAATGGAAAGGAGAAAGTTTAGTTCTGTGGTCCGTATATATTCTATTTCATTTCTCTTTAAATAGTATTAAATATGTTTTCAATATACTTTTCGAACATTATTAATTAGATAATTTTATATTATAAGGAATATTGTGGTTACTTTATCAAATCTATCTTTATTTTAAGTCACTAAATTAGTAAACGTAGTACTAAGAGTTCCCTAGAATTAACTTGCCCAGATTTACGGCTAAAACAGTTTATTGATATTTGCGGTGAAAGAAATAGTGGCAAATAATAAATAAATAAATAAATAAATAAATAAAAGGCTGATAAAAACAATTAATAGTTCCATTACGCCACTATCATCGTTAATTATTTACAACATACTTCAATAAATATGATTTCATTATAGAAAATCTCTCAGGAGTCTACACATAACAGGGAAGGTATATAATTAAAATTATTGTCACCACGCGCACAAAAGAACAGTAATTATTGACGTAGAGCGGTTTAAAATTTTGAATGACTGTCGCTCCCACGAAGATATTTATGCATTCCTCTCCCAAACGTTTGTGACTGGTTGTGGGCCTGATACACAGCGTGATTAATGAAAAATATAGCTCAAAACTATGATTTATATTTTAATCATTGTTTAATATCGTAATACAAAGATAAGAGATATACACAAATTGATAGACGACACTTAGCTGAGCCAAATAAGATGGTTGATGGTAAATTCTCAGGTGTACTTTTCGAGAAAATTAAAAAAAAAGAATTCTTTTAGGGCTGAAAAGTGTGTTATTCCTTGCGAATAAAAATTGATAGTTTCTATTATTCAGAAACAGATAATTTATTTATGTATTGCGTGTAAAAAGAATACCCTGTTAGGTAGCAGACTGTGTTCTCCTAACAGTGACACATACTCCTAACCATTATCATATCGAAAATTTTGGTTCATTCTCCATAGCATTTATTCGATTCTTCCTAACTATTTGACTTCATTACGGACCTCTTCTCTGTCGAAATACACCAATATACAATATTTTCAGTTAGTACTTCCTAACTAAAACTCTAAATTCAACTTCAACTCTTGAGGAAACTGTTTTGGGTCATCTTGCTTCATGCTTCCTTCCCGCGAGTGCATGAGCTGCGAGAACATTAGTTCGGATATACCAAAGATCTGAAAAGAAAACCGTTTTATTGCAATCAGTTCCAACAAAAAGAGCTAGTTTATGGATTTTAGTATAAGGTGACTTCTTCGCCCTATTAGAGGAACAATGTACTACACCATAGGTTGAAGTGTGCTAGATGCTATAGTACGGTATCGGGAGTAGATAATATCGGGAGTATTAATATCTGCTGAATGTTGTACTAGCCGGACATATATCTTCGCGTCGTCTCCCCTTACCTCATAATACAGACGCCTCAGACTACTATGTGTGTGTTATTACCATCGCTGGAGTAGCTGAGTGAGAGACGATCCTGTTTTTGGCATTTTGTATCAGAAACGCCCATCCCATCCCAGTACCTACATATTGCAGGTTAAAAAGAGAGAATTTCCATTATTTTCTTCTTTTTTAAAGATTTCAATCTTTTTTACAAGTGAAGGTGCTTATCTATACCCTGGCCGGCGAACGATGATTTCTGACAGCGAGGACGACTGAGAAGTGCGGTGTAGTCCTTTCCTTCTCGCGCAGGGGAAGAATTGTCTGCTTCCTCGTTGAGGTTGGGAGGGGGTGAGTGAAAGTTTGGAAATATACGGTGCTTACTATGGAGACGCGACAGGTTCTGAGCATAGGTTGGCTGACCTGCTGTCTTCTGCTCCCTCGCCGTGGCCTTGTGCAAAGCTGTCAGAAATCATCGTTCACTGGCCAGGGTATAGTACATGACAATATCCATGGTGTCTACAGATATTGAATGCAACATAGCATAACAAGGGACCTTTCTCTCACTAATCTTCGCAAAATTTTGCAGACCGCACGAAACGCTAAAGTCCGAACAAGTATTTATAAGTGCTAGTATTTTACAAGTATTTTAGTTTAGGCTGTTGTAGTGAAAGGACGTGTTTGTGCGAAGTTCCAGGGAGCAGTGAACCGTGACAACATGGGGATCGAAATTCAAGCCTGGCGTGTGAGAATAGGAATGTGGTGTGGTCGAGTGTGTATCAAATATCCGAAAACTCAGTGTGACCTACCTTGTTTGTCTCCTATGTACTTCATGGGAATTGTGATTGCTGTGTTGCTAGTAATTGGTGGGGTGGAACTGAATCCTGGACCAGCTACAATAGATGATGTGTTATCCAAGCTTGAGGACATGGACAGTAAAATAATATCATTGTGCTCAACCACCTGTGACCTGGGTAAAAAAAATAGAGAACTTGACTGGTGAATTAAGTGCTATCAAGAATGAAAATAAGGAACTTAAGCGACAGTTGGAGGAGACAAAGAAGTTGATTGATAAGCTTGAGGACCACTCCCGCCGCAATAATTTTGTTTTCTACAATATTGCGGAAGGGGAGAAAGAAAGATGGGAGGAAACAGAGGAACTGATAAGGGAATTCCTTGAGAAGAAACTGCAAATTGAACTTAATCCGATGGACATTGAAATATCACATAGATTGGGTAGGGGGAGGGATAGACCCATAATAGTGAAATTTGCGAATTACAAAAGAAAGGAAGAAATACTAAGAAGTGCTTATCGTGCCAAGGGAACGCCTGTCAGAATAGGAGAGGACTTTTGCTATGCTACTCGTGCCATTAGGAAGGAACTAAACACTCACCGGATCGAAGCAGTGTCGAGGGGTCAGAAAGCACGACTTCAGTATAATAAGCTGTACATCGATGGGAATCCTTTCCGGCTAGAATATCTTAAGAAAAATAGTAACAACCAGATGTCTTCGAAAGAGCAGTATGGTAGTGAAACTAGTGCTAACGAGAACGAGTTGGCAACAGTGCAAGGTAATCTTCCCTCAGTTTGGGCTCCAGTCGGACAAACAACGGCAGCGGCAAGGGTGAATGAAAAGGAATATCCTGTCCTTCGACAAACAAGAAGAAGAGGAGGAGCACGACCTCAGGGGACTTTTCGAAATTGACAGGAAACGTTCAATGACCCTCAAGGTAAGACTTTGAAAACTGAATGCTCTAATGTGTTTGAAAGTGGTAAAAAAATAGAACATTTACGTATGTGCTATATGAATGTGCGATCTCTTAGAAAGAAGGCGACTGAGTTTTATCCTAATATTTTATCAAATGACTATGACATAGTAGCATTAACAGAAACTTGGTTAAATAACAGTTTTTTTGATCATGAGTTTTTTGATATTCGATATTCTGTTTATCGGAAAGATAGAGATAGTGCATGCAATAAAACACGTGGGGGAGGCGTGCTACTGGCATTTAAGAACATAGAAGTGATTCAGGTTACCTATACCGATCTGAACATGGATGGTATTCTTGTGAAAGTAAAAATTAATTCAAAGGCTGTTTACATTTGCGTTGTGTATATTGAACCGGACTCCAGTATCTCTCAACATGATTACTTCTTTCAATTTATTGAAGGCAATTGTGAGGTAGGCAGCACTATTCTCATAGTGGGGGATATGAACTGTTCTCAAATAAATGGAACGCAATTTTCTTTTCTTAACTTGACAGGCAAATATCAGCATTTATATAATTTCCTATTGTATTATGACCTAAAATCCCTTAATAATGTGTGCAACAGCTTAGGACGAACGTTGGACCTCGTGCTCTCTAACCTTGAGAATGTTACTGTAGAAAGAGAGCTTCATCCTCTCGTAAAAGAGGACATGCACCATCCGTGCCTTCTCATAAATATATTGTGTAAAAGGGCAATAAAATCGAAATTCCATAAAAATATTTTAGGTTTCAACTTTCGAAAGGGAAATTTTTTGCGACTTTACAAAGATCTACATGAAATTAACTGGTTAAGTCTGGGAACTTACCGGGATGTAAATAGAATGGTGGACTAATTCTACGAAATAATTTATGACGCTTTTCGCAAAAGTATTCCCTTGAGAAAAAAGTCCACAAAAAATTTTCCATGTTGGTTTACAAGTAGTATAATAGAAAAAATAAAAAAGAAGTCGTACCACCGTGCTTTTTGGCTGAGGGGAAAGGGGAATTGTCAATATCATTATAATGAATTTTGTAAATTGCGGAAGGAAGTGAAACAGGAAATAGCAAGAGAGTATAAATTATTTATTTTAGAAACGGAAATTAACATACAGGAAGACCCAAAACAATTTTGGAACTATATTAAGAGTAAAACGCGACATCTCTCTTCTGGACCACTGTTGTACCAAGGACGTAGCCTGAGCAAAAATGATGAGATTGCAAATGCTTTCGCACACCATTTTCAGTCTATATATAGACTAGCGTCGTCAACTGACGATACCGGTAGTAGTCATTCATTTGGTGATAACATTGATAATAATACTGTGTTAGGCTCTTTTTTTATATCGGAGATAACCATAGAAGAGACTGAAAGGGCAACCAGAAAATTAAAATCTAATAAATCAATGGGAAATGACAACATTCCTCCATATATTGTTAAAGCATGTATTGATATTTTCAAATATCCTCTAAGTATAATATTTAATTTTGCAATAAAAAACAATGTTTTTCCTGACAAATGGAAGCACTCAATAGTTTGCCCAATTCCAAAATCAGTAAAGAAAAACAATATTGAAAACTTTCGGCCTGTTGCAATTTTACCCGTATTTGCCAAGATATTTGAAAGTATCCTATATGTTCGAACACTAAATCACGTGTGCCTTGTAATCTCGGTATATCAACATGGATTCTTGCAAAGTAGATCGACAGTTACAAATTTAGGTATTATTACAGACTTTATAGCTTCTTCTTTGGACAACAATGGTCAAGTAGATGTTATATATACTGATTTCAGTAAGGCTTTTGACACCGTACAACATGATGTTTTACTACATAAATTAGCTTTATTTAACTTTAGTCCAGCGATGGTCAATTTCTTTTCCTCTTATTTACATAACCGTAAACAGTCCGTTATCTATAAAGAATTTCTTTCTAAAGAAATCGACATGATTTCAGGAGTTCCGCAGGGATCAAACTTGGGACCTCTTCTCTTTTTACTTTTTATCAATGATCTCCCGAGTTGCATTACAAATTCAGAAAAACTACTATTTGCAGACGATCTCAAAATATATGCCAAAATCAAAACAAAAGAAGACTGTTATTTATTACAACAAGACCTAAATAAGGTAATGAATTGGTGTAAGGTAAACAAACTTCAGATGAATGTAGCTAAATGTGTGTCTGTGACGTTCAGTAGAAAAGAGTTTCCTTGCGAATATTTCATTGGTGGGACAAATTTAAATAAATCGAACTCAGTGAAAGATTTGGGAGTAATATTTGATCATAGGTTAACATTCAACCAACATGTAGATAAAATAACTAATGAAGCCTACAGGAACCTCGGATTCGTAATTCGAATGAGTAATGAACTTAGAAATGAGATGACGTTGAAGACTCTTTACTTTTCGTATGTTAGGGCTAAATTAGAATATGCATCAGTTATCTGGAATCCATACTTAAAATCTGAATGCCAGAAAGTTGAGCAATTACAAAGTAAATTCTTGAGATATTTTACCTACAAAAAGACCGGTCTTTATCCAAAATTTGAACACTATACCAATCTTATTGACAATTTTAAATTCAGGACGTTAGAACAAAGAAGAACACTAACTGACTTAATTTTTCTCTTTCGACTTCTGCATAATAAAATTGACTGTCCAGCGCTGTTACAAAATCTATTTATTCAAGCCCCGTCCCTCAAAACGCGTGCAAAAATAACAACATATTCTTTTGCCGGAAAGCAAGAACAAATATACTGTATATGTCACCTACTTGGAGAATTAGTGCTGCTTACAATGCAATAAGTAAAGAAAATGTGTTTTTGGATACATTCAGTAACAAAGAGCGTCACTTCAGGAACCAAGTTATGGAAATCCTATGATTCATGGCTATTTGTACACTTAATGTATTTTATTTGTCTTGTCGTGTTATTATGTATTTGTTTATGTATGTATTTAAACTTATGTATCATCATTACTCTTACTGGTTAACTGGACATAAACACTAATGTTAACCTTCTGTAACTGGAGTTTTATACTCTGTTGAGGATACAAATAAATAAATAAATAAATAAATATTGAGAATTAAAAGGTTTATTTTTCGTTGTGTTCAAGCAAACACTCACGAATGGAATAACACCCAGGGTATATGATCTACAGATGTTGGATTCAACCTGTAGACACTGTAGAAAAAATTATAAGAACCGATAGACCGCAGTAGCTACTGAATCGTCTTCTACTTTCTGTGAGTGTAAACTTTGAATAGATATGCAAGATTTTGCTTACTCAAGAAATTCTAGTTTTTTATGGGCATTAAAGAGAATTTGTAGAAGAAAACAGGAAAAAACAGAATCGCATACTGTAGGTTTAATATTGACGTATTTGGATCTTAACATCAAATTACGCACAGGAAGTGCAGAAATGCATCACCATTAAAATAATTCCGGCATTAGGCTACTAAAATAAGAATGTTTCATTTGTTTTATTGGAAACGGCAACAGTTAACTGTCAATAGCCAAGCTGTGTTAGTATTATTATTTGTCCTTCACGAGGTGGATGACAAATGATTAACATAAATCCACCATTCAAAAAGTAAGACTTGGTAGCAAATACTGTAAAGATTATCCAGGAATGAATTCTTGCGCACAATATTTTCTTTTAGTTACTTAACCTTCTCTAATACTATTGCAAGTTTGAATATTTTTCTGCATAAATAGCACACAGTGTTCGAAAAATATTGTCTGAATAACAACGTTCGGTAAGTTTACAATATTTCCGTACGTTTATAAATATCTAGATTAATTTGTGAGAAATAAAAGTTTCCCCAAAGTTTTCCCGAGAATAGTAGTGCCTGACATCTAAAATTCAAAAGCGTTACTAATTGTTAATTGTAGCTTAGTTGCAAAATTAGCTTAGTTGAATCGATTTCTATTAAAAGGGCGTATGTAACATTTTTAATCACAGTTTTAACTTTTTTAAAGAAATGAATACTTTAGAGGTAAATGTAACAATTTGTGATAAAAGGACGTGTGTTTCTTGAAACGTGTTATAAATATAAGGCATTTCTCTTTTTTTCATGAACCAAACCGTCTTGTAAGAAAACAGTTTTTGTCATTTTCCGACATATTTGTTTATTGCACATATGATCTTTTAACCCGTGTAACGTGGGTTCCTGTCACCACGGCATGGCGCGTCCTCAGGTTGCGGATCGAGGAGAAGGCCTCTATATATAGAGGTTAGCTGCGAATATACTGAATAAGCAGTCGCGGACAGCCGACTAGGAGTGGTCCTCCAGCTTGGGCGTTTGGGTAGGGCTAACAACCTCATCCTGTAAAAAAAACAAAAAAAAAAAAAACACTTGTTCAGAAATATTCACAAAAGCCTCGGACAAGAACTGATAACTTGGCACGACCTCAGTAAAATAAAATGGACATGAGATTTGGAACATGGAATATTAGGAGTCTTTATAGGGCAGGCGCGTTAAAATCCGTAACGAGTGAGTTAGAGAAATACAGGATGGACGTAGCAGGAGTTCAGGAACTTAGGTGGGAAGGAAATGGATCTGTGAATTCCGGAAATTTTACGTTCTTTTACGGGGAAGAAAATAAAAATCACCAGTTAGGAACAGGGTTTTTCGTTCATAAACGTATATTACCAGCAATTAAACGGGTTGAATTTGTTACTGACAGACTTTCTTTTATTACTCTTAAGGGACGGTGGTGTGCTATTATTGTTTTAAATGTACATGCCCCAACTGAAGATAAGGATGACGATATAAAAGACAGTTTTTACGAAGAAGTGGAACAGATATTTGACCAACTCCCGCGATACCATATGAAAATTCTATTAGGGGATTTCAATGCGAAGGTAGGACGAGAGGATATTTTCAAACCGATTATAGGGAACGAAAGTCTGCATAAGGAAAGTAAAGACAACGGTGTTAGACTCGTGAACTTTGCAACATCCAAAAACCTAATCGTGAAGAGTACAAAATTCCCATACCGCGACGTTCATAAATACACTTGGACATCACCAGACGGGAAAACACATAATCAAATTGATCACGTTTCAGTAGATAGAAGAAAGCAATCTAGCAAAATTGATGTCCGGTCGTTTAGAGGGGCTGATTGTGACACTGACCACTACCTGGTAGCAGCGATAATACGAGAGAGGCTATCGTTCAATAAAGGTAATATTCATTGTCCGAAAACGGAGAGATTCAATTTAAAGAAATTAGAAGAGAGCCAGGTAAGAGAGAAATACCAGATTGAAGTTTCGAATAGATTCTTGGCTTTAGAAGATTCGGAGTGCACTAGTGTTGAGGATACCTGGATTGAAATTAGAGATAGCATTAAAATTTCAGCAAGAGAAAAATTGGGACACGCCATGGTTCGTAGGAACAAACCATGGTTCGACCAGGAATGCATAAAACTAGCAGAGAAGAGAAAACAGGCAAAATTACGCTGGCTACAAAATCCGAATGAAATAACTACACAAAATTTCGCAGATATCAGGCGGGAAATTCCAAAACTTTTAGAACAAAGAAACGCGATTTTCTAAAAGCTAAAATTAAGGAACTTGAAGATAATAGTAAAAATAAAAACATCCGGGACATGTATAAGGGAATCAACGAATTTAAGAAAGGCTATCAACCTCGTGCTTATATATTAAAGAAATCTGACGGTACAGTTCTCACTGACACGAATAGCATCTTAAATAGAGGGAAAGATTTTTTTGACGATTTGCTTAACACGCAACCAATAACTAGTGTGCGTGAAGAAAAGGAGATACACACCGCAGAACCGTATATTCCAGAACCCAACCGAATAGAAGTAGAAACCGCTATAAAGAAATTAAAGAAACACAAATCTCCGGGTGTAGATGAAATTCCGGCTGAGTTAATTTTAGCTGGAGGCGAAAAATTGTGGAACAAGATACACAAACTCATTCTCCTTCTCTGGAACAAGGAAGAATTGCCACAAGAGTGGAAAGAATCAATCATTGTTCCAATTCACAAGAAAGGCGACAAAACTGACTGTAATAATTATTGAGGCATTTCTCTTCTGTCAACATCCTATAAAATTCTTTCAAATATTCTATTAGCAAGACTGACCCGATACGCAGATGAAATTATTGGAGATTATCAGTGCGAATTTAGACGAAATCGATCAACTATCGACCAAATATTTACCATTCGCCAAATACTCGAAAAAAAGTGGGAATACAATACCCCGATACATCAACTATTTATTGATTTTAGAAAGGCGTACGACTCGGTTAGGAGAGAAACACTATACAACGTTCTTACAGCACTTGGAATACCAAGAAAGCTAATTAGATTAATTAAGATTTGTTTAAATGAATCCCAAAGTAAAGGCCGGGTAGGAAAATTTTTGTCCACGAGCTTTCACGTCGAAAATGGCCTGAAACAAGGAGACGCGTTGTCCCCATTATTATTTAACTTCATTCTGGAATACGCTATAAGGAAAATCAAAGATAACATCCAGGGTCTAGAGTTGAACGGTATTCACCAGGTTATGGCATATGCTGATGATGTAAATTTAATAGGGGATGACAGGAGAACAATAGAAAGAAATGCAGAGATCTTATTAAACGCTTGCAGGGACATGAATTTAGAAGTAAATGCAGAGAAAACTAAATACATGGAAGTGCGTCGGGACCGGAATACTGCAAATTATGGATGCGTTAAAATATTAAATAATACTTTTGATAAAGTGAATAGTTTCAAGTATCTAGGATCAATATTAACAGAGGAAAATCATATTCACGGAAAAATTAAATGTCGACTAAAAGCAGGGAATTCGTGCTACTATTCGGTTCAAAATCTCTTGTCGTCGCGAATTCTGTCGAGGAATTTGAAGCTTAAAATATACAAAACGATAATAATGCCTGTAGTTCTGTATGGCTGCGAAACATGGTCACTTACTCTGAGGGAAGAAAAAAAGACTGAAAGTATTTGAGAACAAGATCCTGAGACGAATATTCGGACCCAAGAGGAACGGGAATGGGGAATGGCGGAAACTTCATAACAAGGAACAACATAATTTATACGGTTTACCCAACATTGTTAGGGTCGTCAAGTCTAGGAGGCTTAGGTGGGCAGGTCATGAAGCTAGAATGGAAGAAAGTAGAAACGCTTTCAAAGTCTTGACTGGAAGACCAATCGGAAAACGACCATTAGCAAGACCTAGGCGCAGATGGGAGGACAATATTAAGATGGATCTCGCAGAGATTGGAATACAAAGTAGAAACTGGATGCAGTTAGCTAAGGATAGAAGTCAGTGGAGAGCTTTTGTGAACGCGGCATTGAACCTCCGGGTTCCATAGGCCATAGAGGTAGTTAGTTAGTTATGATCTTTTAACAGAAGGCGACAAAAACTGTTCATTAAGTGTTTCCAGTATTATAAAATATTATCATAATTATCGCTTTCGGTTTCATAAAAAAGGGACAAACAGTTTTCTATCTTTCGTTTTCCAAATCACAGGTTCAGTTCATACAATGTAGTATCTCTGTTCATAGGATGAGTGTAAACATTATTCCTTATAGGCTGGCTTCTAGTCGCTTTAATCTGGACCGTGATTCCACGAGCTAGCAGTAGTTTAACTCGTTCAAGATGACCGATGTAATACTCAAAACCTTTCCGTAGAAAGAAAATGGGACATACTCATTAGCGCGATAGAGGGATTAGTGGGAATCTACCGGCATATTCCAGCGTAGGCAGCGGAGGGTTTAAAGGCAAACTCACATCCTCCTTTTAGTGCAACGTACTGAGTCCCATGGTATGACCATAGACCAGCAGAGGGAATCCGATCCCAGCACTGCCTCCCTCAGATTAGAGCTAAGGACAAATGCACTGCCTGGTCCAATGGATCGTCCCTTTGGGAGTGGGACGAGCTTTTCCTCCCTTGCCAGAAAGTCCGGTTACATTTGGCTCTACTTATTTTATGAAAAACAAAGCGCTGCATGTAGGTATTTATACAGAAGGAGTCACTTCAGTACTGATAATCCAACTGTTAACTGACAGAAGAAAAAGCTCAGTATATTATCTGGTTGTGACCCATTCTTCGCTTGTGTTCTTACCTTTGTATTCTTCAATCTTTCCTACAATTTACTTCTAAAAGATCTAATATTTCGTAAAAAATTCTTCTAAAGAGCTTAACTCTTTAGACAACTGATCAACTTCTTTAATGTAATATACTGTGTCTGTTGTCAGGTCCCGCGTCATTCACACCTTTCTCTCACCACTTCTGAACTTCTGACACAATCTCTGTATACTTTGACTTGATAATATGTCCAGACCTAGACTTCCACCAGGCGTTATGGCTTTCAGTATACCCTGGTGAAGAGAACGTCATTTCCGCTTTCTATTTAGCTAGCTGATTACAAACAAACCAGCTTTGAGTGGGATATGTAAAGAAGTTTACGTACTCGCCTCTGATTTTTTTTTCGTTTTCAGATATAACCATTAACAGTTCAAGAGATACATACATTTTTTTTCGTGTATGAAGAATGAAATTAGAATTATTGTACTATATATTAAAGAGAAACAATAACAAAGCTACACTGTACAACAAGCGATATAATGATTAATTACTTATTGAGCGAACAGATATATCTCATCTCAGTTTTGAAGGACACTTTCTCTTCTTGCATATTCTGCCAGAAAGCAATTAAAATACACGTATTTTTACCAAAAGCACCTTGCTCTGTCTTTTCTTGTTTGTTCGTTTGTGATATTTTTAGGCTAATTTTACTAACTCTTTAATATATAGGCCTATTAATACTCAGAACACTGTAATATCGTTTCTTAAGAAACTGATAACTGAATCACACTTTTAAAGACATACTATTATCTTCGAACAGTGCCTGGCCCAGCATGGAGTGTGATACTCGCCTGCGTGCACTCTTTCTGAGCCTCACCAGCGCAACTTCGATAACAATTTTACCCTTGTGGTAACATATAGAGTCTATGTGTAAAAATTTGAAACTCTTGATACAATTGAGATTTGCAGGCAGTGGATAATTTTAAAATTGGTAAATCGGCGTTACACATATATGTAAGACAACCACACTAAAGTAAGTACAAGCTAACCTAACCGTGCCTTACTTCATATGAATATTGGTAAGAGTATAGTACATTCAATATAGTAAAGTTTAAATCGGATTTGTTAGTTTGTCTCATTTCGTTTCACTGTGCTAAGTGTACATGAAGAATAAGGGATCATTTTTCGAAAATTTACGTCTAATCTACAAAAATAATTCTGTGCAAGAAATTTATTTATGTAGAGGGAGAACATAGAAACAGCATTTAAAAAAGTGCCATGGTTACTAAGAGATTGAAATGTAAATCCATTTGTAGCGATTACTATCCTGTCTTTATGCTTTTCGAACCTGTCTTTCTTTCCACGCATACCCAACTTCACTGATCTGCCTGCTCCCTACAGATGCATCCTTATATCCGCTCGAGCTTCAACTGCCCTAAATCATCACAGATGTAGTGAAGTAACCACCCAGCGTAACTTGGTACATGTTTTCCTTATGAGTTTTAATACATATGTATGCTAACAAGTTACAAATCTGTACGCTGTTCGTGGCAGACTCAAAGAAAATAATTCAGATAACATTAGGACATCAGATAGGATAAATAGAGAATTATACTTTTTAAATAATTATTTCTGGTGGCGCCTTTCAATTTTACCACTGCCAAGCAGGGAATGGACACCCGCTAACAAAAGAATGAAGAATGAATTAGGAAATTATTTCCACGAAGATATACTAAGTTTCTGAGATCAAATATTCGCAATTGTATGTTTTAAAGTGCATTGGTTATTTTAGCGCTTTACTCCTTTGCTCCGAATATCTTATCATTAATTTTAAAAAGTCAATTTCTTTCATATTAAACATTTTCACTGAAGCTAAAAAACGTGACAGAAGTATATAGCATAACAATTTTCAATAATTTTAATTAAACTCAATCTAAAATTATTATTATGGACAAACATGTACATAATTGGGATTGTCACTCACTTGTCCAGCAAGTTATTGGCGATTGCAGTAATTAAAATGTAGAGTAATTTTGTTTCATATTATGATAAATATGGCTTCCTATATGCATAGAGTAAATATATTCACTGCTATTCGTGAAAAATTTCACCTTTTTTCGTAATTTTAAGTTCGTCTTTCACAAGACTCACAGGTTCTACATAAAACGCCATTGAAATTGCCTTACAAGCAACGTACAGAACGAGGCAGGATCAGACCCCACTCAAACTTCGACCAGAGGACACATAATAGTAAAGAAAAAAATGCCAAATTTTAGCTGCCCATATCCAGAAACACCGGAGATATGCTCCGCAACATAATGCACCACATGACAATATGACATAAGGTAAACGTCGCAAGATATCCATTTATGTCGAAAATGGAATGGATGGGCAGCACGAAATGAAATCAAGGTATTTGATATGCTATAACACTGACTTGGCAGCCATCTTAAATACCGCGATCTTGGATATAGCGTAAGGTATTGAAATGAGAAGCGGGATGTGTGATATATCAATGCAAGGTAAAATGCAAAAGGAAAACCAATTATGGAACCGCGAAAAACATATGTGTTATTGTGTGGACGGGACGAAGTGTGGAAGACTCGGGCAAAATAAACGTGTATTCGAAGGATAGAATAATAGGGCAAGACCCCCCACGACAATGATACACGACAAGTAACTGCATGTGTCTGTGCATGAAAGTGCATCCGTCTTGACAGATTATGCGTTTCGAGGATATTGGGATTCGGTTTGGAACAGTGAAAACCACAGTTACAACACGCGATACGAGCGCTCATTTGGAGACAACATAAACTACAAAGGACTATCTCTTATGGAACTATCTCTTATGGAATATTCACTACAAAAAATATTGCGCGTTTTGGCTTGCATATGCCACAAACACACTATCACTTTTCACTGGCCGGCCCCTGCTGTCACGTTCACTTCGTTCCATATGTACAAGTAAAACCAGTAGACAGAATTCGAGTCATCTTATTGTGTGGTAAACTAGCCTTCTAGTGGGGGACTGCAACAACTCACGGAATTCATCGAGTCAATGCAGAATGCTGCCTTTCCCTAATATTGTGACTGTTTGGGACTGTCGCGAAACAATGTAGCAAACCGCGCAAAGAAAAAAGAAATATTCGTAAAGAAATGTATGCTAGAACATGGCTGGGCTTTCTCATTCGTACACACTTTGCTTCAGATAGTGTTGTTCAAACATATGTGGACCGAAATGTCCTTTGTTTACACGAAACATCAAGAGACTTGAACAAAAAACATACAGAACGTTGTCCAGGAGTGGGCTTCAATCCCAGGTAGGTCATGCTTTTGATCACCCATCCAAGATGATATTTCCTACACTCTGAAGCGAGCTGCCGAATGCTGTTCCATAAGAGATAGTCCTTTGCGGTTTATGTTGTCTCCAAACGAGCGCTCGTTGCAACTGTGGTTTCCACTGTTCCAAACCGAATCCCAATATCCTCGAAAAGCATAATCTGTCAAGGAGGATGCACTTTCATGGACAGACACTGTTGCAGTTACTTGTCGCGTATCATTGTCGTGGGGTCTTGCCCTATTATTCTATCCTTCGAATACACGTTTATTTTGCCCGAGTCTTCCACACTTCGTCCCGTCCACACAATAACACATATGTTTTTCGCGGTTCCATAATTGGTTTTCCTTTTGCATTTTACCTTGCATTGATATATCACACATCCCGCTTCTCATTTCAATACCTTACGCTATATCCAAGATCGCGGTATTTAAGATGGCTGCCAAGTCAGTGTTATAGCATATCAAATACCTTGATTTCATTTTGGTGCTGCCCATCCATTCCATTTTCGACATAAATGGGTATCTTGTGACGTTTACCTTATATCATATTATCGCGTTGTGCGTTATGTTGCGGAGCATATCTCCGGTGTTTCTGGATATGGGCAGCTAAAATTTGGCATTTTCTTCTTTTCTATTGTGTCCCCTGGTCGAAGTTTGAGTGGGGTCTGATCCTGCCTCGTTCTGTACGTTGCTTGTTAGCAATCACCCTAGCAACAGTTTGTTTGTAACCAATATGGCTGCGCTCATTAAAATTCACAGCAGACGACTTTGGCAGCATATTATACCTTTCGCGTGCCCTTCTTCACGATTGCAACACTTGTATTCTGCATGATTTCGGTGACATCTTACTTCATTGTCTTTATAGCAGGACTACGATGGTGATACATGTATGGGGGACATTCCATGTCAAATCTACACATCAGATTTGATCGTCTTAGATTTTTGTAAAAATTGATGCACAGCTTTATTGCAGTGAGAGATGGAAACATCCTAAATATTACCTGTCTCCTCTTGAAAGTGTCACCACACAGGGTGTTCAAAAATTTCAAAAAAGGGCATTTTCAGTAACATGGATTATTGAAAATTATCATGAAATGGTTAATATGCGCACTAGGGACATGGAACAAACACCATTAAAAAGCTTAAAGATTCTCTATAAGTTATACTACATTGGAAAACCTGTACAATAAAAATAATACTTTAAAATGAAAATTTGAATTTTGAATTTCGCACAAAATGCCCCTGTGAATTTGTTCAAAATTGTCCAGATTGTAGTCTCATATGTGTACCAAAACACCACAAAGTTGCACTTTGGGCACTCAATAGGATCCGATTCAAAATTCAACATAAACCAAACATTGCAAGATATTGACCATGTGAATATCTGGGTTCAGTTCAGATCGATAACGACTTGCCTTTAGCTATTTACCTGCAGCATCAAAGGAATTTATATTCAACATTATTTGTTTCTTGATGTATTCATTAGAACTTACACAATTATCCAGCTTTCGAGTTATTTGGAGAGGTATTACCTTGCCGAAAATTACTCAATACAGGTCATTATTCTTGTTATCAGTATGGATGTTTCTAAATTTATATAGGCTATATTAATACATGTTATTTTCATTCCTTTGTTTCAGGATTGCTGTTACAGACATGTGGAAGTGCATCATTGAAATATGAAAAATAATTCATTGACTAATTGTTTGTGCTGAAAGTGTGTGAAGTAATTGTGAAGAGTGCCATTGATTTCGTAACACATTTGATACAAATATTGTGAAAGAGAGGGAAGTATATCCCTCCCTTTCATAATAAGTTCTCTAACAACAATCTTGAAACAAATAAATGAAAATAACATGTATTAATGTAGTCAATATAAATTTAGAAACATCCATAGTCACTAACAAGAATAATGACCTGTATTGAGTCATGTTCGGAAACGTAATACCTCTCGAAATAACTGGAAAGGTGGATAATTGTGTAAATTCAAGTAAATACATCAAGAAACAAATAAAGTTGAATATAAATTCCTTTGATGCTCCAAGTGAACTTTGTGGTGGCCAAACACCGCGTGCGTGGGTTTTCTCGAGGTTCTCCCGTTTCCTCCCACTTTCTTCATTCCACCATTTCATTCATTACTCATCATCATCGTCTCCTTTAGCCTAACCGGCATAACCGCGGGACGTAAAACTCAAAGATTTCATTTCATTTTTTTCCTTTGATGCTACAGGTAAATAGCTACGGGCAAATCGTTATTGATCTTAACTCAGATATTCACATGGTCAATATCTTGCAGCGTTTGGTTTATGTTGAATTTTGAATCGGATCCTAATGAGTGCCCAAAGTGCAACTTTGTGGTGTTTTACACACATATAAGACTACAATCTGGACAATTTAGAACAAATTCACAGGGAGATTTCTGTGCGAAATTCAAAATTCAAATTTTAATTTTAATTTTAGAAGTGTTGCTTTTTATTGTACAGGTTTTTCAATGTAGTACAACTTATAGAGAATCTTTAAGCTTTTCAATGGTGTTTCTTCCATGTCCTTAGTGTACATATTAACTATTTTATGGCAATTTTTAATAATCACTATTAACTGAAAAAATCCCTTTTTGAAATTTTATAACACCCTGTATGGGGATACTTTCATGAGTGGAGAGGTAATGTTTAGGATTTTCTCATCTCCCACTGTAATAAAGCTGTGTACCAATGTTTACAAAACTCTAAGATCGCCAGGTCAGATTTTGTCATTTCATTGATTGATTTCACATGGAATGTCCCATGATCAAGATCGTACTTCACCAAAGGAAGTAGTAATAATGCCCTATAAGGAATCTATTTTCAACCCAATGTTTATATTACTATTTTCGAGAAAATATGTGATTCTTTTTTACTGCTTTGCGTATCCTTACTTCTTACTAATGTATAAAAGAACATGTTTGTGTGTGTATGTGTCATGAACGTTTTGCGTAGGAATAATCACGTATAGTCACCAAATTTTGTCAGATTGATCTAAACGCGTACGAAGTACTTTTTTTTTTATTTTTGACTAGAGGGAGGGCTTAGGAGTCACACTTTCTGGAAGTTCACAAAGTATAGAGTGTCTCAGAAGATTCATTTCTTCAAGTTAAACAATTCAAACTACTCTACTGTGTTGCAGATTGCATACTGTTTAGCGAAGAACGGTGACTCCTGCTAGTATGAAATAAAATGTAATAGACTAAAAATAAGACTTAGTCGTTCGAAGATTGAAGTTTACTGAAAGATTATATTAAAGTATACGTGTAGATCACAGTTTTCAAGAACACTGGAAGCTGATTAGGTCCAAGTGTAGTAATGATTATGCTATGTAGTATTATCTTAAATGTAAACCAGAAATACAATATATGCAAGAAATGGTTTAGTGAAAAAAGCAATTACGAAAGGAAAAAAATTGCATGTTCTGATTCTTTGAGCAATGAATAAGGAAAGAGATTCATTAAATGTTCTCTGCATCAAATGTTATCATACAGTAGCCACATAGAAAGAAAAAAAATATTTGTATGGAAAAATAAACCTTACATTTGAAGGAATTAATTTGCTTATGAATATGTTTGTATCTAGGATTTCAAAGGATTGGACATGACCTTTGTTACATACCACCCCAGTGTGTTGATATTTAAACCGCATCGTGTCTACAACATGTTTAACTGACTGAACAGAATGCATATACAAATAAACGAACGAATCTGTATCGACTAATTCATTTCCTGTCTATGTAAGCACTGCTTCCGTTCGCTATGCAATACATTTTTAATTTCCACAGAGAGTATTTTTATGATAAAAAAAAAAGTCTAGATTACGGTAAAAGCAAAACCAAATATTCGTTAACCTTTGATGACCTGCTTTGAGTGCATTGAAACGTGTTTTGATTGTATTTTGAGATTATTACGATCGTTCAGCAGATTTGTGTACTGGTATTCTCGATTTAAAATATATATTATGGCAATTTTGAGTTCTATTGTTATGGCTATCATAGTTAGGACGTAGCGTAGCAACGAGCGTAGGGCGCTGATTGACTGAAAATATAACGTATATTTTCAGTACTGACGTTCTTTGAAAAATGTACCTACAGCTTAACATGAGATCCGAGCCACATGAGTTTCCACCAGGAATAAAACCCAAAGATCAGAATCAGTGGCGGCTCTAGAGGGAAGTCATGTTTGTAAAATTATATATATATATATATATATATATATATATATATATATATATATATATATATATATATATATATATAATATAATCGCTTCAAACTAGAGAAAGGAAGTTGATTTAATGTATTGACAAGAATTAGAACATAAGGTAAGTTAAACTTCCCTTAGTTTGAAGCGACAAAAGTTTAATTTTTACCGATGTGACCTCTCAAAACCCGCCACTGATTCTAAAGTCTGTTCCAGGCAACCTGATAGGAAACTCCCCTACCTCCCACCACTTACCACTGCAAAAGGGGAAAGCAAGTCGCTGATCTTCACAGGGAGGGAAGCTTTTCTAATAACAGAATCGTGTAAACTCGAAATTCGTACGTCAAATCGCTCGCATCAGATGCTGAGAAAGCACTGCTGTTTGTTTTAGCTATCAACCTCGAGTAACAATCAACTACTGTTTTTAATTTTTGTCCTGTAGAAAAGTATTGCATGTTATTTATATACTAAGTTTACCCTATTGTAAAAATTTTATTGTCTTAACAAATATCTATCGAATACATTAAAATCAATAAGATCTCAATCTGCCCAATTTTGTATGAACATGGAAATTGATCCCTAACACGAATACAAAAACGGGAACTGACGGGTTTCGAAAATAAAATGTTAATAAAAGTATTTGGAGCAAAAAAAGAAATGAAATCTTTGAGTTTTACGTCCCACGGTTATGCCGGTTAGGCTAAAGGAGACGATGAAGATGAGAAATGAATGAAATGGTGGAATGAAGAAAGTGGGAGGAAACGGGAGAACCCCGAGAAAACCCACGCGCACGGTGTTTGTCCACCACAAAGTTCACTTGGCGGGGGTGGGATCGAACCCGGGACCCCAAGCACCAGAGGTGAACACTCTACCAGTGAGTCACCGCGGCCCCCTATTTGGAGGAAAAGAGGCATACATTCAGGTGAATTAAAACGCTATACAAGCTTTTATTTCACAACAACTACAGGTCACCGAATAGAAATAGTAAAGTTAATATGTATAAGATAAGCATGACACGTTGCTTGTATGAGAAATAAGCACTAAGTCACCAAGTTTTATTCAGAAAGTCTAGGAGAAAGAGACTATTGGATGGGCTTTCGGCTTCCGAACAATGTTAAACGGATCTTTGAAGGATGGTTGATAGCAAACATGGTACATTGACTTTTCGCAGGTTAAAATCTAATGGAAATTTTTGTTTCTGCTACGATGAGACTTTGAGCCCTAAGCTAAAGCGTTCGTTATTTTAGTATAATTGAACAAACTTGTATTTATAGTTACTCTTTCTTTCTCATACAATAATCAAATCTTGTTGCAACATTAGACTATCCTGCACGCTTGGGGCCGCTGTGGTTCAGTGGTAGCTTTTACTTGTGGTGCATGGGGTCCCTGGTTCGATTCCAGCTCGCACCAAGTGAACTTTGTGGTGGACAAACACCGCGTGCGTGGGTTTCCTCAGAGATCTCCCATTTCCTCCCACTTTCTTCATTCCACCATTTCTTTCATTTTTCATGATCACCGTTTCCTTTAGTCTAGCCGGTATAATTGTGGGACGTACAATTCAAAGATTTCATTTCATATTTTATATTCTGCACGTCATAATCGTCTCTCTCTTGCAACTTAATTATTGCAAATGATTATTCCTATTAATGGAAACCGATACTATTTTTAAGACAATGGAATGTCATTTTCCCCTCTTCTGCAAGAAAGGCTCTGCAAACAAAATTATTATTGGGACACTATTATCAGTGTATTTATTTTTCTTCTTGTTCTTTTAATGTAAGAACATCTGTTTATAAGAGAGGAAAGAAGTGTTTTTTGATTTCATCATTTCAGGTTCTATTGTTATCATCTTATCCTCTGATAATTTACCCATACATATTGAACTTTTTTTGATTTTATTTATTTATTTATTGAACAAATTCCCAGATACAGCATAATTGTGCCATTTTACACAGGGAAATGTCAACAAGCGGGAAAAAAAGAAAAAGAATTTAAAAAATAAACAACAACAGTAACATCAATAGTATTAACAAAGAGTGCACAAGTAATATTATTTAGCCAGCACGAGTTTTATTGTTCTTTCAAACACCGGGTAGCTCGAAAAAATGTCCACCTCACTTGTTAGATTATTATAATAGTTGGGTACTCGGTGAAAAAGAGACCTCTGTATAATTGTCAACCTAGGTCGTGCAAGATGGAATAGGTGGGTATTCCGGGTTTTGCGGGAAGGAACATGTAAGGATAGTTGTTGAATTAGGGTTTCTGATCTTAGGTTCCCATTTACAATCTTATGAAGAAACTTCAAATCAGAGTTATTTCTGCGTACTTCCGGCGTCTGGATATTAAGATATCGCAAAATTTCCTCCTTAGGTAATATTCGAAGTGCGGGAACACGAAAACGTACTATTGCAATAAAGAAATTGAGAACAGACTCAAGTCTAGAGAGATGTGTAGGTGCGGCCATGGCCCATATGGGAGAGCAGTATTCTATCTTGGGTGCTATTATAGTTTTATAGAATGTTGATAATGATGCCGCAGTACGTAGTTCAGTGAATCGGTAAAGAAGCCCTAGCATACGCATTGATTTCTTAACTATTGAGGAGATGTGGTCAGAGAACGAGAGTTTCGAATCAAAGATGACACCAAGATCATTATGACTGGCAGAATGTGTTATAGGGGAATCGTTAATATGGTATTTGGAGGGAACAGGAGACTTTTTCAGAGTAATTGTAATACCGTCACATTTCTTACTGTTAAGTTTCAATTGCCACATTTCACACCAATCTACAAGATAATTTATGTCTTCCTGTAGGGCAATTGTGTCATGGAAACATGATATTTCTCTATATAATTTGCAATCGTCAGCAAAAAGCAAAAGACCACTAGGATTAACTGATAGGTGAGAGTAGATATCGTCCATATACAGGACAAATAGCAGGGGCCCTAGTACGCTTCCCTGAGGCACCCCAGAGATCACAGGTTGGGGGTTAGAAGTCGCCCCTGAAATAACAACTTTCTGTTTACGGCCCTTTAGATAGCTGGTGATTAAAGAGAGAAATTTACCATGTACATTAAACCTATTGGAAAGCTTGTGGAGAAGAAGAATGTGACTGACAGAATCAAAGACCTTTGAGAGATCAAAATAAATTACATCTAATTGAGTATTGTTATTTATACATTGAACTGCACAGGAAAGAAGAGTACTTAAGTTTGTGAGACTTGAGCTTTTCGGTAGAAAGCCATGCTGAGAGGTGTGAATGTAAGGCGACGTGAATTTGAGAAGCCTGTCTTTGATTATTTTTTCGCAGATAATAGATATTACAGAAAGAAGAGATATTGGCCTATAGGATGATACTTGATCTTTAAGTCCTGATTTATATATTGGGGTCACATGAGCTAGTTTCTAGCTGGTGGGATAATATCCTTATCTGAAGCATCTATTGAATAGGATGGATAAAGGAACTGAAATAGCTGAAGCAGTTTTGTTAAGATAGAGAGAGCCAATGTTGTCGGGCCCGAGAGATCTATGTGGAGAAAGCGACTGCAAGAGAACCAAAACCTCACCCGGGGTGGTAGAGAGGTCTGATAAGGTGTTAGTACAAATGGGGAGGAGAGGAGGAAGATGGGTTGTAGGGGGAAAGGCGGTAAATGTTTTACAGAAGTAGTTATTAAAAAGGTCGGGTCTCTGACCATCACTAGCTTCAAAATTCTCGTCATGAACTGTTGCTGGTATGCCGGGAGATTTCGATCGAGATTTAATTACAGTCCAAAATAATTTAGGGTTGCTAACAGTAAAATCACTAATTGAGTCCATGTATTCAAAGTACTTACGTCGCTGTACCTTCTTCGTAAAGTTTCTAATTTTAGCGAATTGTTTATATGTGTGGTCACTCGGATGTGACTTCCACAGATTCCAGGCAACCTTCTTGTTTTTAAGGACTGTGTGCGTGGGTTTTCTCGAGTTATCTCGTTTCCTCCCACTTTCTTCATTCCACCATTTCATTCATTTCTCATCATCACCGTCTCCTTTATCCTAGCCGGCATAATCGTGGGACATAAAACTTATAAAGATTTCATTTTCAGATTTCGATGAAATTATTGTATTAATAAGTAAACACTCATTTAATTACCAACCCTGCCATCCCTTGCTATTTCAACATTATGTCTCAAGCCCGGCTGCCAAGAAGAAGGAAAATAAACAGTACAACTGTTCAATAACATGTCCACTATAATAACACGTGTTACTTACCTCACCAATACAAGCAAATGTAAATAAGTGTTTTAAAATTCATAGCGTTATTATGAAAGTTGTAATTTATTATTTAGACATATTTAGATACACTCTATACTTCCGTGTGCGGAGGCTGATGGTGGAAGACGGAACACCAACATTCACCCGTAATTGAGCATGGTGGAGGGAAAAACAACTTCTTTTTCCTATCAGCTTACGTGAAACAGATTATAGCTCTGTACTATAGCAAGAGAATAGCTCCAAAAGATATGACGTAACCAGAAGTGAGGTGTTCTGTATTCCAAGGAAATCAAGATATCCCTTGTGGCTTAGTCGTTCGTGCTTTCACCATTTTAGATACCAGCGCTCGTTTCCCGCTAGGAGTGCAGGTATTTTAGGTCCCGCGTTAAACTGTGTTTATGTCTCACATGTCGTACTATGATACGAACGGTTAAATTTCACACAAACAAGTGAATTGAACGACCGACGTCAATAAAATCAGTAACATATAGTCAGTAATGAGTTTCTGATATAGGTTCAGCGTCCGTATAACAGGTTCTATCTTTGGTCTTATTCCTCTGTTCAAGTATTTATCGATGTACAGGTACTACTTCAACTTTGAGTAATAGTTTGTAAAAATCTACCCTTGTTTCACACTGTGAAACGAGACTTACTTCTTTTCTTTCTTTTAGCCCTCAACTACAATACAGGGTGGATAAAAGGTGGAAGTCGTATAGAACGGCTATTTTATCCGTTCGTACGTCTGTCGACAAGTATCAAAGCTAAAACGGAAAGAGATATCGAGAAGCGGTTTTCGTAATCAATTCAGCGTCCAAAAAATAGGTTCCATCTTCTCCGCTTATCCTCTATTCCATTTCCCATACCGCCATAGAAAAAAACAAACGGTAATAGATAGTAGCAAGTGGTTTTGTTAGGGATGGCCAATTCCGGAACCCGGAAATTGAATCGGAAAAAATTCTGAATTCGGAAAAATCTGGAATTTTTCCAAATTCAGGATTTTTTCCGACATCGGAATTTGTCTGAATTCCGGATTTTTTCTGAAATTCGGAAAGTAAAATTTCTAATTCCGGAAAATAAATTTTCCGGAATCCGGATTATAAAAAAATTTTGACCATCACTAGTTTTTTGCAACCAATTTCAGTGTCTTAAGAGAAAATAAAATCAGCACCCACAACACTAGTGAAACAGGAAGTGGTTGATATTTCATTCATCATCTTTGAGTTTTACGTCCCACGTTTATGCCGGCTAGGCTAAAGGAGACGGTGATGATGAAATAATTAGTGAAATGGTGGAATGAAGAAAGTGGGAGACAACGTGAGAACTTCGAAAAAAAAACCATACACACTGTTTGTCCACTAGAAAGTTCACTTAGCGCGAGCTGGGATCAAACCAGGGACACCAAGCACCAGAGGTGAATTGATATTTACTAGTATTTCTTTATTCAACGTTGATTTCCATGGAGCAAGAACGGTAATAGACGTCTAGTAATGGCTTTTTGACGTGGATTCAGCATCCGAGGGATATGTTTTATCTTTGATTTTATTCCTCTATTACAACAAATAGTGATAGATGTACTACGTATTTCAAGTTTGAGTATTAAGCTCGGATAGTTTGTAAGAAGTCTACCGTAGTTTGACACTCCACACTCACTTGTCTTTCTTTTAAGGTTCAAATTAAAATAGAAAATTGTGATATTTTTGCAACTACTTTTGTGTTAAGAATTTTCGTATTTTTTAACGAAACTGAAAAAAAATGAGTAGTTCTAGCAATAAAAATTTTCTGTCTTCCTCGTTATTTTGCCTCGCTGCTTCAGTTTAAATAAAATGGACAAAACCAGTTCAGTAGAAAGAAATTAGCAAATATATCTTATTTATTTTTTAAAAGATCATCAGCGATATAATGTTTGTACGACTTTAAAATTCTACAATATTATAGCGTTTAAGGTTTAAAAAATAAACGCCCAAAGATGAGACACACTGTATATCAATCTATCTATCGCATAGAAATAAACGAAAGAAGATGATTAAGGCAGGGATCGTTCCTCTACTCCAAGAAAATATCTGTGGTGTCCTTTCACTTGATACAAAATTACAATGAGTAAAGACATACACGGGGAACAGCGTGACGTCATGCATCCCCCTATCTTTTGAGATCCACTTTTACTTCTGGATTAAGGGTAACTTCTCGTGTATAGGTTTTAGTGAAAAAAGAATCTTTATGGTGCTGAAAAGCATGCCGTTCCTGCTTATATTAATTGAAGCTTTTATTACGTTGGAACAAATCGTTTATCTATTTATATACTGTGTCCAGTGGAGGATCTAGACCAGGGTCGGGGGGTCTAGGCCCCCCAGTTTTTTGAGGGACAAAAATAATTTAAGCTATTGTTTATATATAGTAAGCTCATGATATACCTATCATAGTCTGGGTTCTGGCTGCCCCCTCCCAGTTTTTACCTTCTAGATCCGCCACTGACTGTATAAAAAATACTATCAATTAGAATATATTATCTACAGTTTCAATTTTCCTAATACTGTCATATGCTTCTAACAGTTACACTACTACCCTTTCATCACTGGTACTACTACTTGTAAACTATGTGTATATAACTGTCATTTATCTTGCATTAATTATAACATTTTTTAAAATTGATGATTCCTTTTCAGTATAGGGACTATGAGTCACATACCTACAGTTTGACATCGGCTTCCGTCGAGAATCGAAATCAGGTTTCTTTCACAAAATGCGAGATCCAGGAGCGCACCCATTGGTGGGGGTCCACCAGGTCCGGAACCTCCCGAATTCCTTACTCAACATTCTCCATAAAACTATACTTGTTTAACAGGGAAATGATTAATCTAGCATGAAAATTTGATCTTACACTTAATCTGTATTCTTTCTCTTATAAAAACAATCTAGTTCACATAGATATAAGGCTTGTAGCATGGGACCACTTCAAAGCTTGGACTTCTCCCAACAAAATTCTAGGTGCGCGCCTAGTAAGAACGCTAGTCAGTTGACCACGACGAGGTCCATAATGAAACAGACAAATATGTATATACTATATCTATATGCTATAGTGTAACACTAATTGTGAAACTAAAAGAAAATTGGTTCGAAATAGGAAATTTTGTCATCATGCCTTTAATATACAGCTTAATCAGATCACTTTGCTCAACAAACGTAGTTAATGGCATTATACAAAGGCATTTCAGATAGTTTTGCAGTGCTACACTGTTGAACAACAATGAATATGGGATTTAATTACGCAGTTAGATTCAGTGTACTTTAATCTACAAAAACATATGTCTCTGCAAATTGAAATTTCCACAATCTGAGTAAAGCAAGCTTCTGAGTTCAGTCTAGTTGCAGTACCTTGTGGTCGGTCAAACATGGATTTCTCTCAGGACAACATTCAACTTGATACAAGCTAGGTGAAAGAGCTAAGAAAATCCATGAGGACTTGAAAGCAGTTTAGAGGTATTCATAGGACACCATTGCCAGATGAATTCGGTCATTTCAGCAGTGGAGGAAGTGTTTGAAAGATGATCCTTGTTCTAGCCTACTTCGGGAATGTGTGAACGGGAGAACAAATCACACGGTTATGGCAGTTGGCTTTAGTATTGGCAGTATTAACTCTCGATACTTCGTCACCGTTTGAATATGAGGGAGGTCTGTGCAAAATGAGTTCCGTCATTCTCTCATTCGTGAACAGAAGACGAGAAGGAAGGATTATGCGGCTAAATTGCTCACTATATTTCCACTAAATCGTTCAAAATGACTGATAGGCACATACACAAGGGACGAAAGTTGGTATTACTAGTAAACAACCTAAAGAAAACCCAGAACTACGTGTGGTAGACTGAAAAGACCCAAAACCAGTTATTCTTCGACAAAATTTCAGTTCTCGAATGCGACTTTTCACAATTTCCTACAACTACGAAACATCAATGGTAGTTGCTTGCATGCCAGAAGATCAGACCATGAATAGAACACGTACTTTTCTGTTGGACCATCTAGTCAAAGAATTGAAAATAAGACGTTCAAAGGTAGAAACCTCGAGAGTGCTGCTTCTACACGACCTTGTAACTTCTCAGAAAACTTTCAATTGCAGAAACTGAATGGTGAAAAATTCAAAGTTCTTGAACATTCACCTTACTCTTTCTAGTTTGCAGCATGTGACTTCTAGTTGTTTTCTCGAGTGCAGTTTGCTATTTTAGGAAAGTCCTTGAAGTCTATGCAAGTCCTTACTCCAATCAAAAGCAAGGGCGCCGATTCTGGGGGTCCCGGGCCTCCCCAAAGCTCATGTGGGCTCCTCTATTGTATTTATGAATGTACAATATTTGGCATAATTTGCATGCAATTTGTCTTTAAAGGACGTAAAGGTAAATACTTCAATGCGATTCATTGTGTAAATTTTGAAGGGATACTTGCAAAACTTTCTGAATGACACTCGTATTCCTACCGAATCTTCTGAGTAACTTGTTTCGAAAATTTGGACGTAATAGAAGGCTTCTGGGCGACGACGAATAGTAAATATATTTAGGACAATGAATTATGCTGAAGTATCATAATGAAATGAGGTACTACGATTTTAGTGAAAAAATAAACGTATATTGTAACATTAATTATCTTCGAAGTTGTCCATATACTGCTTTACTTTGTAGTCTGTATCCTAGTAATTACATTGATGCCCATTTCGTATTTAGCAAATGCTACTGCCTTGACTAATGAAGTACAAGCTGTCTTGCTCGTTATATTGCAAGACAGATAACGATACAGGATATGCTTAACAATTTTCAATGCAATTATTCTTACGTGCCTATTGAGAACGTATTTGTTGAGGATTCAGGAAACAAACGTATCGTCATAAATTACAGGTTATTGTCTTCGATTTTAATTCAATTCGTCAAGATGGCCATTGAAGTTCATATATTCTCCTTTCTTCTTTCCCTTACTATTAATATGTAATAAGGTGATTCAGTGAGACTATAGCGGAAGTCAAAAAAAAACAAGGGTGACGGCAAGAGATAAAGCGCTAGAAGTACTACTCAACCTGATTATTTTCAGAATAGTGATATTTTGTTCTTTTCTTTCTGTTTTTCATCGTAGAAGTAGAAGAAATATTTCTCTCTGTATTCCCATCGTACCTTGATGTTTCCTACATACATTTTCACAGAAATCATTATATTATTGATCTAGGTCACTCATTTCATTTTGACTTCTTGCAAGGTATTTTCTTCATAGGTACGATCGTTCATTGCATTCTGGTTGTCTTTATTCTTATTTCTGATCTGTAGTTGACAAGTTTCTATGGAGACCAAAGCGAAACAATTTACTTACATATTGAAATGATTTCTTTATACGTTACGTACATTTAGTAGCTGCGTAGAGACCTTACCTCTGGCGCGTAAGGCCCTCGTTCGATCCCCTACCAAGTAAGCTTATGGTGGACAACATCGTGTCCGTAGGTTTTCTCGTGATACTCTCGTTTCCTCCCACATTTTATTCCACTAATTCTTCCATCATCATTCATGTACCATAATCTCCCGTCTCCCTTAGTCTAAAGGACATAATTCTGCAACCTTAAACTGCAAAAATTTCATTTTACAACAATACCACTTATTGCATCTAATAAATTAGTTCAGAAATAAACCAGAAGTCTCTATTGCATTTGGGAAATGTTTTATTGTGACAACTATGATCATTGTTTGTGTTCGGTGCTGCATTATATACTTTAGTTACGTCTTTCACTTATAACGTTAGGCTTACTAATTATGTCTTAACGACATATAAATTTTGCTATATATATAACCTCTTACCAAAACCAATTAGCACCAAAATGTAAATACGAATATGTATTTTAATATAATCTATAGTGTCAAGTAAAAGATGATATAAACAAAAACATATTTATAAAATATAGAACCATGAACAAATACTTAATACGTTTAAGCAAAACCTATATAGTCTGAATCTAAACAATCCATATAATACAGTCTCATTTTTATCTTCATTAAAACATTTTCACTTTGACATGTGTGTACTTATTTCCCAACATGTGCACATGTGTGCACTTATTTCCCAACATTTATATGCATTTATTTTCATGTTAATCTTGTTTCTATTGCTAACCATCTTTAAAATTTAGCAATATTTATAATTGTTACTAACAGGTTTCATTGGATATTTCTAGTTTCGAACATCTGTAGAAGTGAAGAAAACTTCACAATGAAATTTAATAGATATGAGCCCAAACTACATGTTTACGCCATTATATCTATCCATCTACTCTACAGAGTCCTGAAGGCACCCATTCAAAAAATCAAAACCAAATTTTAAACATAAAAGCTTTAAGACGAGCACAAAGACTCGACTATCGCCAACAGATGGCAGCATATATCCCCTATATTTTCAATGAATTTCATAGGGTGGGACAGTATTCACAATAACTGAATAAAGTTCAAGAGATGAAATATTCAAACTTTGTCCATAATTAAAGAGTAATCCGTGCACTTTTGTGATATTTTGTTTTTTCTATTGTTGAAAGCAGGATTATGTTTAAAACAAAATGTTTAAAACGAGGGCTTTGTTTTATTCAGTTTGTTTTAAACGTTTTAAACAAATTGTTTAAAACGTGTTTTTTTCCGATGCTGGTTGGACATGTTTAAAACAACTAAAATATCAGATTGAAGAAGCTAATTTAATTTTCTAACAAACAACCCATCCTCCGCAGGATTTGTGCATGGAGTAAATTACAAGCAGAGTTATATTCTTATTATAACAGCAGTTACTGAACGAAATTCTGCACATCAGTGTGCGTATAACTAAACCAACAGAAATTCAAGTGAAGTATTTGAACATTTCTTAATGTCCAAGAATAACTGAGGTTAAACACACTATACACTATTCTAAGATCAAAATTCACAAATTCAAAACTTGGGTATTTTTTGATCACTATCATTTCCATAATAATGACAGTTCTCACCTCATAAGCTAGAAGAAATGCCCTGACAAATACAATACAACTTATAGAAAAGAGCAGTGACTAGCCTACAAGGAGCAAATGACATATTTTAACTAAACAGTTTTCAAGATACATCTCTATCTGGAACATGGGTAGCTAATAATGATTAGTGTCTACGGCGTAACAACACAATTAACTCTAGACACCCGCCAGGGACTTTTAAAAAAATGGTAAACTCTCACGCTCGGGGCTCTGGTGACCCCCCTAATTATCACAGAGTCATGAGTTATACACCATTGGAAAGCTTATAGACCACAAATTCCAATGAAGTAACATTCGTGAAATTCCCGCCGTATTCGTAGAAAAAGAACAGACATAAAAAATCATTAAAAATATGAAAATATTGACTTTGCGGGGCCCTGGCAACCCTTGCAGCCACCTTACGCTGACAAAATGATGCTAATGTGTAGGCCACATACTTGTAACAATAATATAAGAAATGGTAGCCATTTCTGCCATTGCGTAATGAATTCGTTTTATGTAGGAAATATTTTAAAAAAATATGCGCAGAAAAACATTCATTGAATTAGACATTCTCTCCCCTCCCCCACTATAGTACCATGTCCATATGCAAATCATTTTTGCTGCACACATCATGTATACGAACAAGAATTATGCTTCTAGGCCACTTCAGTGAAATATATCTTGTGTGATATGGGACCGTCCCGAAAAAAAGTCAAATTAACCAAATTTGACCCCCTCTTCCTCTATAAACAACAAGTACACATACAGGTTACTATCATGTAGGGGACTACTTCATTGCTTCACATACCAATTTTTATGGATGTACCACAAAGAGGGGAGGAATACCCGCCAAAACCTGATGAAAAAAAATGATGAAAAAAAAACTTCATCCTCCCTCTCTTGGCCGTACATACGTACCCCCTATATACATAAAATGCAACTGACGGAAAGCTTTATCCCTCAAAAATACTTTGGTACCAAATCATCTTTCTAGCTTAATTAAGGACCGGGCTATTGATGTTTGTTGTAAAAATAAATGTAATTTACGTCAAAAAAACTTAAACTCCAAAAATTAGCTAACTTTGCCCCCCTGCTCCCCCATATAAGCAAGAAGTACAAATACACAACATTACCATGTAATGGCCTACTTCATTGCTTCACGTAACAATTTTTATGAATCTATCCCCCAAGAGGCGGAATGGCCCCCCAAAAATTGTTGAAAAAACAAAACAAAAAACACGATATTTACCCTCCTCCTACATACATAAAATGCACACCAGCAAAGCTGCATCTTTCAGGAATAAATTGGTACCAAAACTATCTTCCAGCCTTAATTTGAGGTTTAAGACTGAGCCATTGAGGTTTAAAGCCCTGACACAGCAGTTGCGTCAATGGGAGTTTAAAGATTAAGAGTGCAGACGACCAGTAGAACGTAACACAAAGAAACTAAACTACATATTCTGTGAACGGCGATCGGGAGAATCCAGATTTCTTTCTCCGGAATTGAACATTTGGGAGGATCGAGATTAGGGAAGTTCCCGGAATTTGATCTAGCGGTTGAATATAGATGGCAACCAGTACCTAAGAGTGTAAAAATGTAATATATATGCCTATTTAGATTATTGTTTTAAACTAAATAAACATTTTAAACATGTTTTTTTTTGTTTAAAACAAAGTACTTACTTTTAAACGTTAAAAACGTTTTAAACAAAAAGACATATTTTAAACATAAAGACTTTTTTTTAAAAAAAGAAAACTTTTTTTTCAACCCTGGTTGAAGACTTTCATTATTGGAAACAAACTTCTGAATAGCTATTAAAATTAAGTGCTCTGTACATACAATGAATAAAACAAAAGAATCAAAAGTGTAGGGATTAATCTTTAATAGTTTTAACTTGATCCTGGACAAAATTGGAATATTTCATCTCTTGAAATTGATTCCATTATTATGAATTTTGTCGGACTCTACAAAATGCATTGGAAAGATAAGGAATATGTGCTATCATCTTTTGGCGATAATGAAACAACTTCTTTTATTTCCACACCAAATAAGGGATGTGATAAATGATTGGGGAAAAGTCGAGAATAATGTAAGAAGGAAAAAGGTCTTACGATTTACTTTATACCCTTCAATGAAATACACCTCTGTGTACTGTTGAAAATTCTATAATGTGCTATTAATAATAATTTCTTTCAGAAAATACTGAAAGCCAATTTTACTGAAGGGAGTGAGTCTTGTTTACCCAAACTTCTGGAAAACGACTCTTTGATTTTCTTAATTTTATTTTAGTTTATTGTCCCACAAAGATGCACCGAGGCTAAAGGAGAGTGATGATGAGATGGATGATAATGGTGGAGTGAAGAAACTGGGAGGAAACGGGAGGAACCCAAGAAAACCCATATATACAGTCCTTTTCCATCACAATGGATTTCTTTTATAGGTATTTCAGGAATAATCATTTTATTCATGACTATCAATATTTGTTTCTCTAAACGAAAAATCGAGAAACAACAGTTTTTGAAAATTATTACAAATCCTAGCACTAAGGAAACGAAGTTTCATTAGACATTAATTTGAATTCGAGAATCAATCGCAGTTGAGCGATAAAGTGTGGGCGGTGGGGTCACATATCTTTTAAGCTCATACGTGTTAAAGTGAAATTTACTGTCAGTGTTTATTAAAAAATTAGTCTTGATTTTACCTGCAAAAAATAATTTCATGAAAATTTATATCTATATCTATCTATCTATCTATCTATCTATCTATCTATCTATCTATCTATCTATCTATCTATCTATCTATCTATCTATCTATCTATCTATCTATCTATCTATCTATCTATGAGAGTTATGAGAGTACTAAATTTCCACCAAATGGGTTCTCTAGTTTCCAGAATGTACTGCACACACTGCAACATTGATTTCCTTCCTCGCTTGTTTGTGATGTTATTTTAACGAACGTCAGAGGAATATTCAAATCACGTCAAGATGACTTTCGCACACTGATTCCTGCTCTTGTCACTCCTAACGTTTTCCTTCTTCTTCGCTTTAGTTGTTTTTTGTATGCCAGTTTCTCTCTTCTATGTTGAAAAAACTTGTTCAACAGTATTCTAGGGATTTTAGTCAATTTGTAACTTTGTGTTGGATCTTTGTGGAGGAGAGTATTAAATGATGGTCAACTTTGTGTAAAAGATTATTCAAAATGATTCGAAACAACATAGTGGAAAACTTCATACAGTTCTTTGCAGAGTGTTTTCAAACTTTTTTTTAAACTATAAGTTCTTTCTACTTAATGAAGGTACAATATTTGTATGTCACAATGTAGAGAGGCTATTGTGTAGAAGAATGATTGACAGTGACTGAAAAAATTTCCAGAGACTGAGCACTAAAATAATAGTAATAATAAAGTACATGTGGGGCCGCGGTGGCTCAGTGGTAGAGCGTTCATCTCTGGTGCATGGGGTCCCAGGTTCTAACCCTACTCACGCTAAGTGGAACTTTGTGGTGAACGAATACCTTGTGCGTGGGTTTCCTCGGGGTTCACCCGTTTCCTCCCACTTTCTTCATTCCACCATTTCATTCATTGCTCATCATCACCGTCTCCTTTAGTCTAGCCGACATAATCATGGGATGTAAAAATGAAAAATTTCATTTCATTTCAATAAAGTACATGGGTAATAATAAAGTAAATAAAAAGTAAAAGAAGTTTTTAGTGTAATCTCTGTGTTGCGTGAACTGGAGTTCGAGAAAGAAGCATCAATTGTCCATTAACTATACCTTTCATAGACGGTTATTTTTCTTTTTGGTGTAACAAAGTGTACATAAAAGAAAAACATCTTCACATGTATGGATGAATGAGCTTAAGTTTATAATCAGGATTAAGCTTCTCACGTAACCTTCTACTCAAAACAAGTGACAGAAAATCAACCACTTGCAGAATATAGTTTCCCCTAGATGCTTATCCAACGTGCGGCTCTTAAATGTTTTAAGGTTTGCATCTTAGCGTTATGCGAAACGTGCCGTTAAGACGGGGTTATTTTGTACAAGATTTAACGAATTTTAAACAAAATAGCATGCAACTTAAAAACGAAATGATTTAGAACACTGTATTTTAAACATATAATAGCGAGATATATAAAGAAAACATTTAGTGCAAGTTCATTAGTAAACATTCAGTATGATCATAGTTATTGAAATATAAACTTTGGTGCAAAGTAACTCCATAGGTGGGGCTACTTATGCACTACATAAAAAGTATGTTCAACATACAAACACAATGTTTTTGTATGCAATGTTTTCCCTTCACTACTTTGGGAATAATTTAGTTTCCGGGAGTGGGGTATAATCAGCAACGAAACATATACAATCTATATATCAATCGATTCAGCTTGACAAAACAAATCGATCGATACCAAATTTAACTACTTCCGGTTTTCTGAGCCTAATTTTGTTTTCGGGGATGGCGCATAATCGGCAGCGAAACATATACAATCTATATATTAATCGATTTAGCTTGACAAAACAAATCGATCGATACCAATTTTAACTACTTCCGGTTAACCAATTCCCGTTTATTAAGCCTAATTTAGTTTCCGGAGTCGGGTTATGGAAATGTCAAAATTCAAAGAATTCTTTCAATAAAGTGGATACTTTCAAATGTCTACCATGACAGTACAAGATGTGCTAGGCATGTGCCATTTATGTGTCTCAGCTACTTTTTAGGTACCCGACACTTGGTACATATGGTATTCATGTGTTAAGTATGTACTTCAGCTAGCTAAAACTTTAGGTGCTTGTTACGCCTAATTGATATTTGCGACTATGTATCTCAAATGTAGCATTTATATACTTGGCTCAGTTTAGCACTGTGATAATAATTTGTTTTTATATAGTCACTTGGGACATATATCTTTCATGTTCGAGGTTCTTACTTTAGGTGCATACTTTTTCAGATACTTATTACATGACTGATATCTGCAGGGACACACGAATGACAGTCAGCTCTTTGCATTTGCTCAGGCGCAGTAACATGCAACGGTTTCTCGCGGTTGCTCCACTTTCTGTCCTAGTACACAATCGCTTAGAAAAAAGTAGCAACAAATGCATGAAGTTCGGAAGATAAATGTAGAAGAAAGAAATGACATAACTGATGAATAAAAATTAAGATGAATCTTTCATACATATGTGAACAGTTAATTATTTACGTAGTTATGGATAAAGTATTGTATTTTTTAGATTCCAACTGTCGCCGATCGTTTGAAAGTGAAAATGGAAGAACCATGAAATAAAGTAAAGAGACACGCGTCATTTTGTTATAAAATTACATGGCGAGCGGATTTTATCTGATCCCAAATGGTTATCGTCGACTATACAGGGTTACAACTGCACTCTGATTAGCCAAATTAAAAAGACCTCAAGGATTTATCCCTGCACAAGCAACATTTTCCCCATCGAGTTCGTGGCCATGTCGGAAGAGAACGCGCCTAGTAATCAAATGGTTGGTGGTTCACGCCCACCCTGAGGCACATTTTTTTACTTGGTTATAGTGTTTTTTTAGACTCACCTTAATGTAAACATATTACGCATATAGGTGATTTAACATATTTTGGGTGAATAATTATGTGGTTCATTGATGCTTGCGGCATGGGGAACCCACTTGGAACATACTAGGTAAGTTTCCCAGGTACATATGAGGCATGTGCTTACTGGCGGACATAGACTGTGACTATCACTTGCCATCCATGTTGTTTCTCTCTCACAGGTACATAAGGCACATACTGGGCACATTTCCATGTACCTGAGGGAACATGATAGGCATATTCCTCATGTTCGTTGCTCCGGCACTCATATTCACTCCGGCACTCCGGATAGGCATATTCCTCATTTACTATTTTCGAAATTAGCTTGTTTCGAAAATAGTAAAAAGATATTTACAAAATAAAGTTAAGATGTGGCCAAATTTAGCCAGGTCTCTATACTTACAAATTTCGATTAAAAACCAAAATCAATTGTTTGATGTTCGATTGTTGATTATTTTGAAGAAAAAACAGTTTTCGAAACACATACAAATTGTTTACAAAAGAAATAGGTGATGAAACTTCACACTGTAAAAAATTGTGTTATTTCAACGACATGCCTATGTGTTAACACGATTGTATTAAAATATGACACAAACAAGTTGTTAGAACAACTCACTCTCCATTTGGAGTTGTGTGTCAAATACCGCTAGTTGAAATGATACACAGCCTGTGCGTTAAATTAACACAAGTGTATAATCTTCGGTGTTGTTTTCTGCGTGATTGCCAAATATGTTGGGCATCTAATTATAAAGGCTTATGAATTGAAGCTACAGACAAACACAGTAGAAAGAAATACTTAAACAAATCCAGGTATACGCAAAATTTCAAAATGCAAACAGCGCGATGTGTTTCCAATTGTTTTACGTAATGTTTCTGAAAAAACCCTAACAGCATAAGATGTGCTAGACATGTGCCATTTAGGTGTTCTAAATTCATCTCCCACATTTGATGCATTTATTGTTTCTTTTTCTAAGCGATTGTGTACTAGAAGCAACAAACGCATCAACTTTATTAGATGGCAACTGGCGCCAATCATTTGAAAGTGAATATGGAAGAACTATAAAATAAAGTAAATAGACAGTCATCATTTTGTTATAGAATTAGACCTACATGGCGAGCAGATTTTATCTTATTCCGAACGGTTATCGTCGAATATACGCGGCTTAAGGGCGCAATCAGATTAGCCAAATTCAAAAGACCTCAACAATTTATCCCTCTACAACCGACGTTTTCTTCGCTAGTAGTAATTGAAAGGTAGGTGGTTCGTGACCCCCCTCCGCCACCGGAGTACATTTTTTTACTTGTTTAAAGTGTTTTTTTTAAAGACTCAGCATAATGTAAACACATTACGCATATAGGCGATTTAACATATTTTGGGGGAGTAATTTTGTAGTTCATTAACGCTTACGGCACGGCTCAACACCGGTGGTGTGTTAAAGACGTAACACACACCCTGTGTTAAACGCCAACACTGTGGCGTATGTGTTGAACTAACACCGTATAGTAGTAGTCACGCTGGAACCACTACCCTGTGTTAAAAATGAGTTGAATTAACACAACCATTTTTTACTGTGCACACTGGTAACACCGTCATATTTGGAATCAAAGCAAAAGCTGATTATTTGTTATTGTTTATTTTGAAGAGATTTTTTTTTGTAGGTTTGGAAAAATAGAAAGAGAGACATATCTGTTGTTGATTGTTTTGAAAATAAAAATCCCTTTTTCAAAACACACAAAAAAATACGTTTGAAGATATATTTGGTGGTCAACTTCACACTGGTCTTCACACTAGTTTTTCTGCTTTTAGATTACGATTCAAAACTCAACCAAATTGTTTATTTTTCCTTTCTTATTGAGTGGCTTCAAGAGAAAATATTTTATTTCGAAAAAATCTAAAAGGTTATATAAAAATAAAAGTTGGGTGAGCAAATTCACACCGATCTTTCAATTTTTTAAAATTTGAATAAAAACAATAGATAAAATAATTCTTAAATGTTGACGTTGCCAAGAACGTGCTCATATTATTGTTTAAGTTGTCCCCAAAACGTTTGTTTCTTTGGAGGCACGCGACTTTCTTAGTTAAGTTTACGAGATTTATATTTATTTAAAAGCATTTCTGACAAAAAGTAAAAATGAGATAAAACACAAAAAGAAAAGGGCGAAACAAATAAAGCTAACCGGAAGAAGCTAAAATCTGTATCGATCGATTTGCTTGGTCAAGCCGAGTCAATTGATATACAGATTGTTCGTTGCTGATTATACCCCAACCCCGGAAACTAAATTACGCTTAGCAAACCGAAAGTGGTTAACCGGAAGTAGTTAAATTTGGTATCGATCGATTTGTTTTGTCAAGCTGAATCGATTGATATATAAATTGTATATGTTTCGTTGCTGATTATACCCCATCCCCGGAAACTAATTTAGGCTCAGTAAACCGAAAGTGGTTAAACGGAAGTAGTTAAAATTGGTACCGATCGATAGGTTTTGTCAAGCTGAATCGATTGATATATAGATTGTATATGTTTCGTTGCTGATTATATCCCACCCCCGGAAACTAAATTTGGCTCAGTAAAACGAAAGTGGTTAACTGGAAGTAGTTAAATTTGGTATCGATCGATAGATTGTATGTTTCGTTGCTGATTATATCCCACCCCGGAAACTAAATTTGGCTCAGTAAAACGAAAGTGGTTAACAGGGAAGTAGTTAAATTTGGTATCGATCGATAGATTGTATATGTTTCGTTGCTGATTATATCCCACCCCCGGAAACTAAATTAGGCTTAATAAACGGGAACTGGTTAACCGGAAGTAGTTAAATTTGGTATCGATCGATTTGTTTTGTCAAGCTGAATCGACTGATATATAGATTGTATATGTTTTGTTACTGATTACACCCCACCCCCGGAAACTAAATTAGGCTCAGTAAACCGGAAGTGGTTAACCCGAAGTAGTTAAATTTGGAATGGATCGATTTGTTTTGTCAAGCTGAATCGATTGATATATAGATTGTATATGTTTCGATGCTGATTATACCCCACCCCTGGAAACTAAATTAGGCTCAGTAAACCGGAAGTGGTTTACCGGAAGTAGTTAAATTTGGTATCGATCTATTTGTTTTGTCAAGCTGAATCGATTGATATATAGATTGTATATGTTTCGTTGCTGATTATACCCCACCCCCGGAAACTAAATAAGTTCAGTAAACCGGAAGTGGTTAGCCGGAAGTAGTTACATTTGAAATGGATCGATTTGTTTTGTCAAGCTGAATCGATTGATATATAGATTGTATATGTTTCGTTGCTGATTATACCCCACCCCTGGAAACTAAACTAGGCTCAGTAAACCGGAAGTGGTTAACCGGAGGTAGTTAAATTTGGTATTGATCGATTTGTTTTGTCAAGCTGAATCGATTGATATATAGATTGTATATGTTTCGTTGCTGATTATACCCCACCCCCGGAAACTAAATTAGGCTCAGTAAACCGGAAGTGGTTGAACGGAAGTAGTTAAATTTGGAATGGATCGATTTGTTTTGTCAAGCTGAATCGATTGATATATAGATTGTGTATGTTTCGTTGCTGATTATACCCCACCCCCGGAAACTAAATTAGGCTCAGTAAACCGAAAGTGGTTAACCGGAAGTAGTTAAATTTGGTATCGATCGATTTGTATTGTCAAGCTGAATCGATTGATATATAGATTGTATATGTTTCGTTGCTGATTACACCCCACCCCGGAAAGTAAATTAGGCTCAGTAAACCGGAAGTGATTAACCGGAAGTAGTTAAATTTGGTATCGATCGATTTGTTTTGTCAAGCTGAATCGATTGATATATAGATTGTATATGTTTCGTTGCTGATTATACCCCACCCCCGGAAACTAAATTAGGCTCAGTAAACCGGAAGTGGTTAGCCGGAAGTAGTTATATTTGGAATGGATCGATTTTTTTTGTCAAGCTGAATCGATTGATATATTGATTGTATATGTTTCGTTGCTGATTATACCCCACCCCCGGAAACTAAATTAGGCTCAGTAAACCGGAAGTGGTTAACCGGAAATAGTTAAATTTGGTATCGATCGATTTGTTTTGTCAAGCTGAATCGATTGATATATTGATTGTATATGTTTCGTTGCTGATTATACCCCACCCCCGGAAACTAAATTAGGCTCAGTAAACCGGAAGTGGTTAACCGGAAGTAGTTAAATTTGGTACCGATCGATTTGTTTTGTCAAGCTGAATCGATTGATATATAGATTGTATATGTTTCGTTGCTGATTATACCCCACCCCGGAAAGTAAATTAGGCTCAGTAAACCGGAAGTGGTTAACCGGAAGTAGTTAAATTTGGTATCGATCCATTTGTTTTGTCAAGCTGAATCGATTGATATATAGATTGTATATGTTTCGTTGCTGATTATACCCCACCCCCGGAAACTAAATTAGGCTCAGTAAACCGGAAGTGGTTAGCCGGAAGTAGTTACATTTGAAATGGATCCATTTGTTTTGTCAAGCTGAATCGATTGATATATAGAATGTATATGTTTCGTTGCTGATTATACCGCACCCCCGGAAACTAAATTAGGCTCAGTAAACCGGAAGTAGTTAAATTTGGTATCGATCGATTTGTTTTGTCAAGCTGAATCGATTGATATATAGATTGTATATGTTTCGTTGCTGATTATACCGCACCCCCGGAAACTAAATTAGGCTCAGTAAACCGGAAGTAGTTAAATTTGGTATCGATCGATTTGTTTGGTCAAGCTGAATCGATTGATATATAGATTGTATATGTTTCGTTGCTGATTATACCCCACCCCCGGAAACTAAATTATTCCCTTTACTTTCTACACAAAATTGCATGCAGTCTACAAATATTGATATTAGAATGAGGGTACCGGAATCGATGCCTAGTATGAATTACCAATATTTGTAAAGAAAATTGTGTATTTTCTGGTACCGGCACAGAAACGACATTTAGCATATGTCCTACAAAAATGCTACTCAGTAACAAAAAAAAAAAAAAAAAAAGTGAACTGATTTGTCTTGGTTATTATGTCTAAGAATATCATCCCAACCGTAATCAGTAGAAGATTCACGACGTTTGGGGCTTTCAGGCTCAAGCCCACCCGAATTGCATGATTTCTTTCTTTAAAAAATCCAATGTTAGTCATTCCTATGTGTCTGTTTCAAGACCCCCCAAAAATCTACGTGATTTCAAAAATAAAGAAGCCTTTCTGAGTGAAACCCCTCTCAAACTATTTCTCTTGATACGCCTCTGTTGATAACTTATTCTCCAACAAGAAATTAATTCCAGCATCTACCTAAATAGGAAATTTACCTAAATTTAGAATGCAGGAGGTTCCAGTAGTAATAATTTTCTATCTAAGGGATATTTTGGACCGGTGCAAAGTAACCTCGAGTAGAGGCTGAAACTGCCTTCTCCAAGTTTTACTTTTTTATGATTTTAAAACGTTTCACATTTTAATTTCAATTATTGAATCAAAATTCCATTATTCACAATAGTATTCTGATTTAACTTTAACGGAAATTCCTGTACGTGATATCTTTCAAATTTTATCCGCCTTTACAGTGACTGCTTTCCATACGTCTACAATAACAAACCCTTCGGGTAATTAGAACTGACGTTAACCGCCATCATTATAGCCAAAATACAGTATGTTATATCTTACGGTGACAGTTAAAACTTCCTCTTTACAGTTCATGGTTTTACCGACAGAGGACTGTGATACGCTTTTCATATTTTGTGCAAAGTAATCCCTGATATGCAAAGTCTTATGGTACATCTGTTAATGAACGGGATATGGATAACCACGTTATTTGTGGTTAACGGTTAACGGATGTTAATGGTTTGACTTCATTAACCAACTCGGCCAAGATAATCGCTGTATCAAAATAAATAAATAAAACATAATTTACATTAAAACTTAACTTTCGTTCAAGAGTTATTGTGTGGAGCAGGGGTGGAGGCAGAAGCTCATCAAGGGAGCTTGTACGTATAAGCATATACCTGTATATGTATATGGTTACGTGTGTTTGTATATATAGTGGGAAAGTTTCGGTCTCACGTTGGCATTGGCGATCAGATATTTTAGTTTGCCGATAGGCATATGCATACATTAGATCTGTGCGAGAAAAAATAGGGACTAAACTTAGATTTCTTACTGTGGATATATCCCGCCATGGCCGGTCCCAAGCCCGTGCTGAGAAAGGGGGAGGGACCCCCTGTGTGTGGCCTGGTAACATGCCTTGTGGTGGCCAGGTAACCCACAGGGGGAGATAGGGTTTCGGGAGCAGCGTGGAAACACGCTTCACTCTTGTCTATCCTGTGCTAAAAGCTGGCAACGATCTATTTAGTTGTCGGTGCAAATCAGGATAACAACCTACTGGCGGAGGTGAGGCTTCGGCTATCCTCCGAAATGGGCGACAAATGACAATGTCTGCCTTTGAGCAAACGGTCTACATCAGTCAATGGCTCTGGTAATGTACGGTGTACCTCTACCGTAATTAGAGGAAGTCCCGTATTGCTTGAACGACCCTACCGGAGGGGGGAGGGGGAGTGTCGGATTCCTGCCTGCCGGGGGACCAAAAGGAGGTGGGGAGGGTCCAATCCCAGGAATCTGGGTAACGGTTCTGATCCTGCTAAAGGGAGGAAACTCAGTAGGATATGGGCCGGCACCAAACTCAAATGGTGACTTAACACACCATTGGGTCCGGGATGAGATATGGGAGTATCTCGACGTGTGCGTGGTACATCTACACGACAAGGCGGTTGCCAGTTGAACGATAGAAGTAGTCAGGGCCGGGATTGAACAAACCCCCTCGGGCATAGCCTGGAGCCCTGGATTTGGGCTGGACTCTGCCGGGCTGTAGTCATACCGTGGGATTCGGTAGCTTGTGGGAGCCAATCCCAGGAATCTGGGTAACGTTGAACACGGGCGGGAGGTGAGCTTGCCTTATAACGCTCGGGCGCCATGCCTGCAGAGCATGGTAGGACTGACTCGCTAGCAGTCTGCCTCAACCAGTAGGTTCACTGGTAGGCACTCAGGACTTCGGTCTGGCCGCGCAGTGGGTGTATCCCACTCCCTCAGAGAATGGGGGTTACATCGCTTAGGCGAATCAGAATTAGGGGACAAATTGTGACGGTGCACCTCGTTTACTAGTATACAATAGCGTATAGAGGAACTACGGGCGGGGTGCGTTACATTCTCGCGGAACCCGTCCATCAAATAGACCGAACGGTTGTGGGCATGCACCCCATGCATGCAACTAAGCGTGGCAATAGTAGACCACTAGCGAACCTATGTGGATATATATACTCAAATAGATGAAGATGATTAAAAATACAGCATTTAACTAGTTTACGGAAATCTTATGAATCATTAAATACAGAGCTTTCAGGAGTTTTTTAAAACATTACTGTACGATGGTTTTTTTTTTTTTTTTTTGAAATTATATAACAAGAATTTTAGGAATGATCCAACAAATGGATCAAAAGATTGCGATCTTCGCCAAGAATTAGTTTTTGGATCAGGGGCCACAAAAGTTTGGAACGGCTCCTAATTCGAGTTTTCATATTTTTTACGGAATAAGTACATCATACTGAGTAAATTGTTAGTTTTGGTTTGGCTACACTATATGTAGTTCTCCACATATAAGGCGTACAAGAAAATGTTTGATTCAATGAAATATATTGAATTTTTTGGATCAGGGGCCACAAAATTTTTGAACGGGTCCCTAAATCGAGGTTTCATATTTTTTTTACGTACTGAGTAAATTGCACATCATACTGAGTAAATTGTTAGTTTTGGTTTGGCTATACTATATGTAGTTCTTGAGATCTACAAGAAAAATTTTGCCTGAAATATATTGGATCTTTTGATGCATAAAGAAAGACATAACATCGGGATCATAAATGGAATACACTGCATATAAGCAGAATCCATTATTAATGTCATTACACTAAGAGGAGGGTTTAAGCAGGGTCAGTCCCTCTCTTGGTTATGCCATTGGTGTGGAGTAATGGGACGGATATTGCAATTTTATGAGGCCATGTAACATGATCCAAATAAGAACACAGCGAATTCATTTACAAGTTCTAATTTTCGGAATTTTCCAGAGAAAACACACTTTTTCTCAGGTCTCTTTCTAAAACCATAATAGTTTTTTCGCCCATATTTATGAGAACGTAGGCCTATTTTTCTTTCGTCTCATTGTAATTTTCTAATTATGAAAAGTTTTGAGTAAAATACCATCTTTGAAGTTCTATTTTTAGCCTTTCAGTATCTTTTGAACAATAATTTTCAGATAAAATAAAGACGAGAAATAGGTTGAATTTGTGCAGTATTGCAAAGTAGCCACGTCTGCAAACATTTATAATAAAAACAACTGCAGCTGTGTGTTAATAATTAGTTTAGTGTGTAAAATAAAGGAACATGTAATTATCCATAATCTAAATAACTATTTAAATGATTAACCATGCTTTATGCTTAAAACTAAGAGAAAATTTTAGGTCAGAAAGTACAAAGAAACAAAGAAGTATATATATATATATATATATATATATATATATATATATATAATATCCAGGGTGTTTCAAAACAACACTGACAACGTTGTGTTACGGGGTTTAACTACAAAAGTTTAAATAGCAACCTACATCTTGTGGTATCTCGTTTGAACGATAGTCACGTGTAGAGACCAGGCCGTGCTCAGAACCAACTCTAAAGTCTAACGTAGGTCTAGTTTAGAAGAACGCACAATACACGTACCATACATTTAGCACTGTAACAGTATTGCAAATACAAAACATGGAAATTGAACTGAAACAGATAGAAAAGAGAGTACCGTAATATTAACGAAAAAATGAACCCTCTGAGGCTCGAACCCCGAACCTCACGTGTACTAAACGCACGCGTTATCACTACTCTACTATTGAACTACTACTCTTGCGGGCGAGGAGATGTAGCTCATGAGGACGAGTTGTCCGTGGTGGCGCTTTGGTGTTGGACACACGTACTTGAGCAAAGTCACTCTGTTTACTCGTGCACCACTATCAGATGTGGTTTTCCGACCAACAGTGCGCTACATTACAACTCGGAGCAGTAGGTCTGAAGGCCGTATACGTGTGTTTGTGCTGGTGCATTAGACTCTCCTACATTGCAGACATAATGTAGTATCTTTAACCAGAGAATTGAAATTGTGTTACTCTTTGGTGCTACGAATCGTTCGTACAGTGCAATTGCACAGTTGTTCAATGAACAAAATGTGCGTAACCCGATTAGTGTTTCTTCTGTATGCCATTCATTACCCAAATTCTTTACGACAGGCAATGCGAATTAATGCTCCAAAGCCTCGAAACCTCAGTGTTGTTACGGACGAGACACATATACAAGTGTTGGCGGAGTTGACTGTACATCCTCAATAGTCCATAAGAACGGTGGCTCAAACATGCGGTGTGTCACGCACAACGACACATGGAATCTTTAAAACAAAAACATTCCTTTCTACATACAAACTATGTATGGTATAGGAGTTAAGTGAACATAATCCCGATACGCGTATCGAGCTTTGTGAGCAGATGTGTGAGGCATTGGTGCGTGGAACCATTGTGCTGACAAACGTATGTTTCAGCGATGAGAGTACGTTTTACTTGAATGGTAAGGTCAACAGGCATAACTGCCGATACTGGTATGACACAAATCCTCATGTATTTCGTGAAGGCAACACGCAACACCCACAGTTGCTGAATGTCTGGGCGGGTGTCTTCGGCAATCACATAATCGGACCCCTCTTCATCCATGGAATATTAACAGGTGAGAAGTACCTGGCGATGCTACAAGACTTAATTGTATAGTTGATTGTAGAGGCAGTGGAAGAGAATCCTCAAGAATTTGGAGAGATTCCGCCTGTTTTTCAGCATGACGGCTGTCTTGCCCATTTTCATCGCCTTGTACGTGACTATTTAGACGGTGTGTTTCCGCGACGATGGATTGATTGGTCGTCGCGGCACGATTGAATGGCCAGCATGTTTGCCAAATCTTGCTCCACCCGGCCTTTTCCTTTGGAGCTATTTGAAGACTATGGTGTTCCGTACACAGCCCAACAGCATTGTGCAGTTGCGCTAACGCATAGTAGATGCCTGTCATTCCATACCGGTTGACTTTTATCTGTGTTCGAGAGGAGTTAACCCAACGTTTATAATACTGCCAGGAGGTGAGCATTGCACATTTCGAGCATCTGCATTAATGTGGTATGTCCCAAACGGTACCATATTTATCTCTGCTTACAGCTTTGCAACGTTTCTTCTACCGCACTTTACGGATGGTCGCCATGTTGGCTAGGAACACGCTAGCGACATGCAGTTTCCAGAACTGGTCTCTACACATGATTACCTTTCAAAGGAGGTAGGCTACCACACGATGGGGGTTGCTATTTAAAAGTTTGAAGTTACCTCTATAACCCTCTTGGGCCCTCTCATGGGTGATTCTCTTGATCAACATAATGTTGTATTTTATGTCTCTTGAAGGTTACAAAAGATTTCATGTTTCTATCTGCCTTGGTTTCTTCAGGAGACGGGCTTTAGTGTTATTCGTGGAACGCACTGTATATGCAGATAATGTGCAGATCGTCTAATATGCAGATAATCAGACCTAAATGTGTATAACAGTATAAGATGCAAGTGATGTATTGCTGGTATGAGAAACATGAATGGGGGGTTACGGATTACTAGTTGAGATGCCCTCGGGTAGCTAAGAGGAATTTACTAATGGATGTTTTGTTGGAGACGATGTTTATAATTCTCACTAGATGAGCTGGTTTAGTGTAATATCCGCTAGTGATTTTACACATATGCTTCTGGATTATGCTGTAGTATGTGAAATATAGTGTAACAATTTAATATCCGTTCTTGTTAAATTTGGGATATCTGTTGGGGGTGTTACTGTATTTTATGCTATATTAAAAGTCGTTATTATCTACTCAATAATCATTATAAAAGTAACGAAAGACCTTAATCCACAGTATTATGAAAATTACAATGTAATTAATATTAGTAACTCAAGTATATTCAAGTTCCATTAGTGAGTCACTATTTTATAAATTTTAAATTATTAGAGAAATTCGCGTTGAGATTCATCTAATTTAAACCTAGATATTTATCGTTAAAAGAAACTATTTCTTTTCTTGTGTTTCATTTGATTGTTTTAATGTTGGATTTATAATAAAATAATATAATATCCACGCAAAGTACGGTTTCGTAGAAGAGATGGTTGAATAGATAACGTAGATTCAACTAAATGTGCACTTACCGAAAACCACATCAAACAAACGAGCGCGTATGCATTTCTCTTGTATTGGTCAACCACAAGCAAATGTGAACGAGTCTCATGGTAAAACCACTAACACGCAATACATAAAAAGGAAACCAAATACTGGTATATGTGGGATTTTCCTAAAACATCTAAGTTTTTTTAATAATCTAAAGATTTTTCAGTACTTTCTATTCTTCGTATATTATTTTTTCATAGAATTATGTTATGTTTAGCATAAGTATCGGAAGTCTTCCAGAACGGCTTTGGAGTGTTCGTCCCTCCATCCATCTGTCGACAGGTTCCAGAGGGAAAACTGTAAGATATATCGAGATGTGGTTTTCTGCAATCAATTCAGAGTCCTAAGAATAGGGTAACTGTCCTTCGTTAACTTTCTATTCAAAGCGGAAGTTGTTCAAATCAGCCATTTCCTGCTTCAACGTTTATCTCCATAGAACGAAAACGATAACAAATATTGCGAAACGGAATTCTGCAAACGATTCAGCGTCTCAGCGCAACGTACTATGACTATCTCGAACACTCTCCTAAAATCAGAAGTAGTTCAAATTCAATATTACTTCCGGTTTCAATACTGAAATGGTAAGAGATATCGAGATGTGGTTTTCTGCAATTAATTCACTGTTCTAAGAATATGTTCCATCTGCTTCATTAACCATCGATTCAAACCAGAAATGGTTCCAATTAGCCATTTCAGGTTTCAACACTTATCGCCATAGAACGAAAATAGTAATAGATAGGGACGTACCTCAAAGAGCATATCGCCACAACCCGCAACGCTCTACCAAGACAGGAAGTGTTTGGAATTTACTACTACTTTCGGTCTCAATACTCATTTTCCTAGAGCAAAAATAGTAAGAGGTATCAAAATGCCGTTTTTTGTAATTTATCCATCGTACCAAGAATAGATCCCATGTTCTCCGTTAACACTATTCAAACATAAAGTAGTTTAAAACTACCAGTTCAGACTTCAACATTTATCGCCATAGAGTAAAATGGTATTAGATTACAAGAGGTTTTCTGCAAATGATTCAGGATCTTAAAAGAAGAAGCCATCTCAACCCGCAACACCCTACCAAAACCGGAAGTGGTTAAAATTTACAACTACTTCCGGTTTCAATACTGATTTCCATAGTGAAAAAAATGGTAATAGACATCAAGATTCAGTATTCTAAGAATACTCCCATCTTCTTCATTAACCCACTATTCAAACCAGAAATGGTTCAAATTAACCATTTCCTGTTTCAATATCTCGATAGAACAAAAATGGTAATAGATAGGAGAATCAGTTTTGTGCAATCGAATCAGTGTCTCAAAGAGCATATCGTCATAACCCACAACACCCTACCAAAACCGGAAGTGGTTGAAATTTCTACTACTTCCAGTTTCAATATTATTTCCGTGGAGCAAAACAAGATAAGATATTAGACCCGGGTTCGATTCCTGGCGGGAGCTCACGTGGTTCGGATTCCACATTAATCTGTAGATCCCGTCTCATATAGCTTCGCTGCTTAAAGCCACGTTAAACTCAAAATCGACTCAACTCAACGATAACAGATATCGAGATGCAGTTTTTTGCAATCGATTCAGGTTCCCAAGAGTAGGTTCTATCTTCTCCCTTTACTATTCATTCAGTTCAGAATTGGTTCGGATTTTCAGTTTGAACCTTTATCATTATAGAACAAAAACCGTAAGCCATGGTGACTAATGGCATTTTGATATGGATTCAGCGTTCGAAGAACAACTTCTGTCATTGACGTTGTTAATCTATTAAAACGAGTAATTATAGATATACTAGTTGAAGTTATTGAATTTCCACTGTTTGGAAAAATACAGTAGCTGGAAGTCTACAGTGGAAAGCTCAGGTAACTCTGGTGTTTTACGTGACTTGTACACTTCATGAAGTGTCTGGCTCTCCTCTGGCGTTCTTTATGGCCTAACCTTGACAAAGAAAGTAAATACAAAATAAACAGTCATGAAGTGTCTTGAGACAAAAAAATGCAAGACACATGGACAAAGCGTTCGTAAGGCATTTCTACAACTGTCTTAATATTTTGGTACATTGCATGTTGCATGGATACTATTAACAGTTGAAAGCCAGCATAACTGGCAATTTAAGTATGACGTCTCGAGTCTAATGCAGATGTCATTAGTGTATGATCGTAAAATTGATGGTGAATTCGTAGAAAGACACCGAATCTTCCAGCACACAAATAAACTTATGAAAATCATAGTGAACATAAACTCGTGAAATATTCCTATGTCCACTTCAGAAACTTAAAGCTGCTTTATCATATTAAATAATATAAAAACATTAAAGGAATGCCATAATTTAGAATCATCTCAGTGCATTAGCTATAGATAGTGTCAATAGTGAAAAAATGGTAAAAACTATATTTCAAAAGAGTTATTGACAAGCTGGCTGTCCCGAGTAACAACTGAATTGATTTCATATACATATGAAATGCATCATTTTTTTTTAAGTGAATGGGTACTTTTTTATTATGTATTAGTATATATGGTTACCTTCATTGATTTTATTGTTTTGCTTATTTAGAATACTGAAAGAATTCTAGAATTAGAATTTTTTAAACAGCTACGAACTACAGAAAAATTATGTCACGAGACGCCACTGGTGCTTTCAAAGAAAAATCCCCCAGAAGGCCGGGTGTATCCTGGCAGATGGATATACAAAGGGAAACCAATTGCTTGCCTTCCTCGTAACCCTGACATGATAATTTACCTTTGGAATTTTCCTTTGAGAGGAACGTGAAAGATCTGGTGTATGCTCAGAAAATTCCAGATTTCAATCATTTTAAACAGTGAATAATGAACACAATCGCATCCATCCCACCAATATACTGGCATTAACGTAACAGGAAATAGAATATTGATTGGGCATACCCAGTGCTACCAAAGATGCACACCTCGAAACCTACTAGATGCCAAAAAGAAATACAGACTTTCATGTATATCTTTTCATTGCATTAATCCTATAATGCAATGTTTCTCATGTGGATTGTATGATGAATGCATAAAACTTCAGATGTCTTTTGTGTAGAACCTATATTTACATAAAACAATCTTCAAATATGTTTCCTAAGATTGTGCTGAAAGGAACTCCAGTTACGACAGTTCAATAACAGTGTGCAGTATTTTAAATGGTGAAACATAGAATCCTTTTGAAGACATTTTTCACAAACATTTTCATCTTCTAAAGTATGCGTCTGTTATTTTCACCATTTTTTAACATGAAAGCGTTTTCTTCTCCTATCAGTTATGATCTTCGCACTTAATCATTTGGAAATAAATCTACCACAGCACACTGTGCCATGAATAATTCAAGAACACATTCTGCACACACTCAATTTTGCGACAAATTCAAACTTTACAAGTAGTAAGTGACTCATTGTTAGTATTATGTGTCACTGTTAGGGAACAACAACAACAACTACTACTACTACTATTACTACTGATATTTAACATTGTATATTTTCATATAAGAGTAATAAGAGTGTCTCACTCTTCATGGTCACTAACAAGGGTGACCTTCTTAAGAGACCAGCCTTACGTTTATGGCCGAACAGTACTTCCGGACACTAACCAGTATACATATGTATTGTTAATAAGGGACTTCAATGCAATCCTCTACAGTTATCCCCAGTATAATTGTTCTATTCTTGCGGTCATTAGCCTCCTAGCGAGTAGAGGCCTACCACCATGCAGTGATGGCACCCAAGCGTTGTAAAGCAAGCTCATCTTTCCCTTGACGAACGTTGCTCCAAGTTACTAAATCCCACAGTATGACTACAGCCCGACAGAATACGAACCTATCCAGAAATCTCCAGGACAGTCTGGGAGGGAAGCTCAGATCTGGTCCTCGCTACTTCCATGTTGTTCAACAGACGCCAGAAGGTACTGCAAAGCGCTCAATCAACCATCTCCTGGACCAAAGGACACACTTTAGTTGTCCATTTTTAAGGTATCCAGAACTTTTCCCTCCCCGGTAGGGTTGACAAAATCCCAACACGGCCTATTTCATTTTAGGAAGAGGTACACGGTACATGATTGGCATCAATGGGTGATGTAGTCCATCTGCATCAGGCGGACATTCCCATTTACGGGGCACCAATCGCTCCCTCCAGTAGGTGTGGCTACAATAGCCTACCTCAACAATATTCGTAGCGAGGTACCACACACACTTCTGGCCCAAATAGTCCGTTGTAGTACAGCAGATTTCAGTCAATAAATGCAAGAATTGTGTTTTTAGTGATGAAAGAATGAAATTTGGTGGAAACATAGCTTACATAAAACTATGATAGGGAGCCAAAAATATATGACCAGTAACGCCCTCTGGCCATCTTGAAATGGCCGTCCTGTGCCATGCATATAAATTTTGAAAACTGGCAGTAATTTTCTTCTTTTTGGTTTTAGCGTGATGGCTTCTGTTATAAAAATGTACCAGAACATTCTGATGATTACAAGGATGTGCATTTTGCTGTTCCTCAATTATTAGTTTTCGAGATATTGTCCGAAAACTTTGAAACAACATGGGAAGTAAATCTGACAGAAGGTACAAATTCAACAATAGCTTTTCCCTGGTGGTTTTAGCGTGATGACTTTCATTATATAGAAAAATAAGAACATTGTAATGATTACAGGGATGTATATTTTATTCCTGTACGATGAGTGGTTCTCGAGATATTGTCAGGAAATTGGAAACCTACTTGAAAAATAAGCAACCGAGAAAAATGTAAATTCATAGATGGCAGGAGTTGTAAGTGACATAATTTGGAATTACAGTCTTCTGAGAAATGAAACGTACGGGAAGAAAGACAAAAATGGAATTGTGAACAGGTCTTCTCGGGCTAGCAGCCAGGTAAATACTGTTATATCTTGCGACGTTTCGAGAGCTGACGTCGTCCTCATCTTCAGGCGAATATGATGGTACAATAGAGTGTATGGAATATATATACTCATGTATGTATGATTGGACTCTTCTGATTGGTGGTTGAAATGGCGGCTTCTGATTGGTGCTTGAAATGGCGGGATATGATTGGTGTCCATGTTTTACTCAGTTGGAATCCTGTGTCTCTGTTAAGGTTCGTTTTTTCTTGTATGATAGCAACGGCTTCTTTTATCCTCCTGTCCCAAACTGTTGAGCATTTTGCTATTATTTCGGCATCTGTGAATAAAATATTATGATGCTGTTTGATGCTATGTTCAGCCAGTCCGGATTTTTCTGGTTGCTTTAGCCTGATGTAACTGTTGTGTTCTTTGCATCTGGCTTCAATGGTTCGTCCTGTTTGTCCAATATATGACTTACCACATTCACATGGAATGCGGTAAACTCCAGGAGTTCGGAGGCCCAGGTCGTCTTTGGTTGATCGTATTAAGTTCTTTATTTTTGCTGGAGGCTTGTGTATTGTCCTGATGTTGTACCTGGCAAATAGTCTGCTGAGCTTTCCAGATGTGTTCCCGGTGTATGGGTGGCAGATTGGAATGGAGGAAAAATGGTACGGGAGGAAAAATGGAATTATTTTCCTTCATCTTGCACATATAATTCTTTATTTCTATTCTAAATGATGTGTAATAGAAACGTCCAGATATTTCATAATATTTTCACATGAGATCGGCCCGGCGTGGTCTTAGACTAGATACAACAGAAAGAACCGCAAAATCCATTGTGTGAAACTGCAGAAAATCGCGCGAAATCAGTTTGCTTTCTTTGTGTGTGCGTTATATTCAGTGATGTCTGTGAAGTGTTTGGTGATATCTTATTGTGTCTCATGTAAGTTTTTTGTGTGATAAAAGAACACCCCGATAGTTGAATCAGGAACTAAACCAGGCTGGATCTTCAAATACCATCAAAGCCTGCAACGAAGAGAATTCCTGACTTCTATACAACAGTGCAGCCCTATCCAATATTCCGACAGCAATTACAGTTCCTATAGTACAAGGGTCTCACGCGAGCGATCTCTCAACTTTAGAAACAGTGAAGAAGGAAGAAGAGAAATGGATGAATAACGTTAATTAGATGGTTAGAGACGAAAATACCAATAATGAGCCTGTTTCCTGGTCTGCATATCATGCAAAGAACAAGCCCATTAAAGTGCCTTGTATAGGTGTTCTCCTACCACTTCTGAAAACAACCACCTAATTCTGTTGCAGTTATTGCACATGTTTCAACAATTGTTTTAAAGATATTCTCTATTCTCTGCCCTGATCAAGCGCCTCTCATAACATTTGATCAACCTCTTTTTGCTCCAGCTCGTCAGTTACAGTGAAACCAACCATCTCTGCTTGGAGAAGACAAATTTGTGATAATGCTTGGAGGCCTACACATTGAACAAGCATTCTTAAAACTTATTGGACAATGGCTTGAAGGGAGCGAATGGATGCAGCTGATAGTTGATGCTCAGTTGGCAACATCTGGAACTGCCTAAGCGTTCCTAGATTAATCTCATATAACGAAAACAAGAAGGACTAATCAGATCACTGCTTGTGCGTTGAATGTACTGCTACATGAAGCATACACTGAAGCTACTGAAACCAGTGGCACCGAGATTCCCATATCTGAGTGGTGCAACATCCGCAGAAAACAAAGTCCATTATTTCAGTACTAGTACAGAACATTGCACCTTTAGTTACTTCTAAATATATTTGTTAAATCACTACGCTCAAGTGATTTTCAGTTGTATTGTGACTGACTTAGATATGCTCGTGTTTTTTTTTTTTTTTTTTTTTTGCGATGGGCCTTATTAATTATGCGCACATTAAAGTGCACGCACCCGGCAATTGCTACCCAATTCAGCAAGGGCAATTTTGTCATCTATAAGACGAGACTTCATTTTTATGCTACTCGAATTGATCAAGCACATTAGCAATACAATGCAATCGTTAAAGGAGACGGTGGAGCATTAGAACTTTCAGAAAATCCATCTGCACTTCGACGATGGTCTATATGTGGACCAGAGGTTGCACGACTTGTATCACGGTTCCAAGAAATAAGTAATCATTCCAGTTCTCACCTTCACCACGATGAAAATTTTGGTATCAGCAGCATTTCGTGGAAGGCATGTAAAAGGTTCTAAATACGTTTCATGACCTGGGAAACCCTTACAACGATGAATCAGAAGATTTAATTAACATTGTCACAAAGCAAATCGCCGATGATGAAGTAAAGAAGACTGTTATGCAAATTGGTCTAGCTCGCTTTCAACAATATATGGATAATAGAATAAAAGAACCAACTGAGCCAGTTCTACAGCCGTTGAAAAAATTCAGACTCTCTTTAATGAGAACACCACCAATAAAGCCATCAAAACTGAAGAGTAGTTTATCTTCAATACACAATGACGTGAAGTTATTCTCACGTCTGTACATAGGGTGCCAAGCTCGAGGCTGTGATTTGGACGAGTTCTTTCGACATGGAAACCATGCCTGACCCCCTTCTCTTGCAGAGTATGGTCAATTTCGTTACACAAAAACGAGTGACATAATAGGATATGTGGAGCAACTTGTTCCAGAGCATGGTAGGCCTAATGAAATAAATATAGCATTACTTGATGGAGCTGCCATTGTTCACTTCATACGACCAACGGAAGGATGTAAAATTTTCAAGATTATGCGGATAGAGGTGTAATTCCATATGTCAATGCATATTTTCACACAGCTGCCAGGGTAGATGTTATTTGGGACAGCTACCGTATGGATTAATTAAAGAGAGCTACAAGACAACGAAGAGGTATTGGCATTCATACATGAGTTACGAGGTCAAGTACTCGTTTACCTAGAAAGTAGAACTAGTTTCTAAGATCATCTCGCAACAAGGAAGAGCTACTCTCTTTCCTGAGTCCATGTGTAGCAAATATATCACATGACAATGGAACAGTAATAACAATAATGGGAGATGTTGTTAGCAGCGCCGATATCTCCATTGCATCTCTCTGTTCATGTAATCATGAAGAGGCTGATACTAGACTCAAACTGCATGCCCATTCTGCTTTTCAGTGTGGATTCCCCAAAATTACTATAAAAAACTGTAGACTCTGATATGGTAGTGTTGAGCATTACTTTTGCAGCACAGCACCCGGGAGTACAAATTTGGTTGGAGCTGGAAGTGGGAAAAAGCCACCGGGTCATCTTAGCGCATGATGTGGCTTCTGCTTTACAGTATGACAAAGTATGTGCATTAACAACCTTCAATTCCATAACAGGATGCGATACTGTTTCTGGATTTGGCACTCGAGGGAAGAAATCAATGTGAGAAGCATGGCTAAGATACCCAGATGTGACAGTCTCTCCTTTCTCTATTACGTCCCTGTTCTGAAGTGACACATGAGGTCATCAACAACATCCAGTGTTTCGTGATAGTTATGTATGACAGTGCATCTTCGCAAACAGATGTAGATGTCACCGGACGTCGTCTCTTCACTCAGAAAATGAAAACTCTGGAGAGTATTCCACCGACAAAGGACGCGCTACTACAGCACGTTAAATGAGTTGCTTATCAAAGAGGACACATTTGAGATAATCGTGTGTTAAAATGCAGGATTTACCCTCACCAGAAAATTGGAGCTGGATGAAAGGGGAAAGTGGACGGTAACCTAAGTGGATAACTTTACCTGAAGCATCAGCAGCTTGCATCGAAAGTCTGTTTTGTCGATCCTCAAATAAGAAATGTTCCAATCACTGTAAGTGTGTGTCATGTGAAAATCAGTGCACCGCATTACGCAAATGTGAAGGTAATTGTGAAAATTAAGATTTAACAGTAACTTCGTTTTAAAAAGACTCAAAAGTGCTCACTGAAATAAAGTAAGTTAATTTTCTTGATATGGGATCTTGATATCTGATACGCAATGTGTATTTAAAATATTCATTACAGCACAGAACAATAACAAAAGGCAGTGCATTATTATATTAATTTTTACTGTATAATACACATTCTAGCATCAACAGCGTTAACAAGAACGAAAATATTGTGTTTATGATCTTTCTTTCAAGTAGGTTTATTTTCCAAGTAGGTTTCTAATTTTCTGACAATATCTTGAGAACCACCCATCGTACAGGCAGGGCGCAAAATTTCAAAGTCAGATGCACTCACCAATCCAAAAATGATGGTCGCCAGTATCTCTCACGTACAAATTATGAGAGCCCCCTTCTTCCCATCGGTCTTTGGTTTGACAAAAGAAAAAAAAGGACTTCACATTCCGTGTTTTCCCTTTCAGTGACAATTATTTTCGTGCGAAACAGAAACTGCGCAGAACCGTTCCTACTGAACACTGGTCACCAGCTCTAAATTTCTAGTCGGCAATGGCAACCAAGCGACCGGAAATTTTGCGATCCGGGATACAAATAAAATACATATCCATGTAATCAACGGCGCTGACTTTGGAAAATCTATGTGGGTGCAAATCAATGGCAGGACGGTTAGCCTATATGCTTTTAGGGAAGTCTTGATGCTTGATTGATTTATTTTTTGTTAAAATCTTTTATGAACACTGTTATAAAGACCTGTGCTGTGATCAAGTAAAATATACCGATATTGGAAGGATAAGTTGGGGCTGTCCTCGCTTAGTTGGTAACATGGTTGATTTAAACGCAAGAGAAACTGGTTCAGAAAAATGTTCAAACTAAAATTCTTGTGGGTGCCGAAGCCTCGGAGCACCCACGTAGCCGGCACGCATGCGTGTAATCATTATAATGTTCTTGTGTTTATATATAATGAAAGCCATAACGCTAAAACCACCAGGAAAAAAGCTATTGTTGAATTTGTATCTTCTGTCAGGTTTATGTCCTATGTTGTTTCAAAGTTTTCGGACAATATCTCAGAAACTAATAATCAAGGAACAACAAAATGCACATTCTTGTAATCATCAGTATATCCTGGCACTTTTTTTAATAATAGGAGCCATCACGCTAAAACCAAAAAGAAGGAAGTTACTGCCGATTTTCAAAATTTATCTGCATGGCACAGGGTGGCTATTTTAAGATGGTCGCCAGAGGGCGTTACTGGTCATATACTTTTGGCTCCCTATCATATTAATACTTACTTTTATGTAAGCTACGATTCCACCAAGTTTCATGCTTTCAAACTAAAAGCAGAATTGTTACTGAAATCTGCTGCACTATTGCACTGGCCTGTTTTGGAGCCTTTTTTGACGTCTTGCCTCCTCAAATAGGGAATCCCTCACCAGCAACACCTATTTTCATTAGAAATACTGCATTACTCTATAAGAGAGGTAATGTTAATTAGCAAAAGGCAATGTTTTAACTATTTTAAAATCGATAGCTTAAATAAAGATTGTAGGTGCTGGACAGTTAAGCGTATGAGAGTATGATAGGCTCTTATAAAGAGCCTTGTTGAATTAATAGGGGGCTGGATCCATTACGATCTTGGTCCATCTGCAGCAGGCCGTTTACCATTGTTACCACCACCTATGTTTAATTCTTATCAATAACGATTTACAGTTTCTGACAACTTATTAATATATGAAAGTGCAACCAAACATCTTCTAACACCTTTTTAAACATCAAAACTCCCCCCTTTATTTGTGGAGCTGGACATATACTTTCATTGCAAGCTGAGGTACTTCCTGTCGTAAGCATGATTACTTGTCCTGGCTTCAAACTTGAGAAAACGGACTAATTCGATGACATGAGGATGTTGCTTGTTTAGTAATTTAATCTATTATTCCAATCTGCGGGATTATTTGTTCTATGGCGTTTTTCATGACAGTTCCACATGCTTACTGGAACTGTAGAGTTTTCTAGCCACTGCTCAACGAAATAGTCAGAGATGTTCAGGTTCAAGCTTGCGAGGATGAGGGGGTATCTTCTTGAATTCACAGCCAACCATTTCGACCATTTCTAATGGAAGGAAAGCTAATGACGTACACATTCGAACGTGAAGTCTTATATCATCATTATTTTTGTAGTACTCCAAAGACACGGATTAAAGTGAAAATTGCATGCACTTATGGAAACTGAAGAAGAAATTGCTCCTCGCAGTCTACCATAATAACTCCAGGATTCCAATTCGGGACTCCATTCTCTATTAGTGAAAAAAAAAAACTTTCATATATATGCTTTCTCTTGTTCGAGAGAAGGCCAAATTCACTGGAATCACATTAGTTTCCTCTATTGGACTTCCAATATCTGCATGAATTATACAAATTTGGGAGAAATGTTTGCTGCAGTAATCATATCGAGGGAGCAAACAGGTTATCCTGTTCACCCCCTACATAATTATTTTTATTACTTTAATACGCAAGGCGATCAAATGACAATTGTGGGCGATCAAACGCGATTAAAAGACGATGAAATGATCTAGCTCAATTCTTATCAAATTTGCTTACATGGGGGAGGGGATAACAGGTGACCGGTGTTAATCAGAATTTCCAGAATTTATTTTGTCTATCCCTTCTTTTCATAAAAATAAAACTTTATTCACTTCTACATTCATCCTCTCCTTAATTGAACAATCACAATCAAGCATTACGAAAATTAGCAAACGAGCGTAATCTATAGTGGGTAGTGTTCTTGCTTTGCATTCGGAAGATCCTGGGTTCAAATTCGATCGTCCTTACTGAGGTTTCTCCATGATTTTTATTAAGTCCCACCACTCGAATACGGAAATGATATTTTTAAACATAGGCCCTAGTTAATCGCCTACTTATTGATACGACACTTATGAAAGCTAAGTTGTTCTACAGGGGAGAATTCAAGATTACCGTGAACTGGGAAACTTGGTACACTCAGAATATTCCTTTTAAGAGAATTCTTAAAACATTTTTTGCAGCATTTGAACAAGAGGCTCGTTAGGGACTATGGTATATATTTTACTCTTCAGGGAGGCGGCTCCCGTGCCCTCCTACTGCATCCACCACTGTTGTGGGAGTGGTCATATTGAAAACATTTGGTGCACGAGTTTGGTCCTCCCTTGTTCTTTGATGGTTCTACTTTGAAGCGTCGGTAGCCAATTCTAATGCCATTTGCGATGAACTGGCTGATCTGGTTGGGGTCCTGTGCGAAGAGTCTAGTTAATGGCAGTGGTCCGTTATTGTCATGTATCCTTACTATATTTATAAATCGTACCTTATTTTCATTGACTTCTTTACGGTCTTCGATTGATGCAGTTGGTATTCCTTTGGTTACACACGTGAGAAACTTTCTTGCGTGTGTTTTGTGTTTCCGTTGGTGTTGCAAGTTTTTCTTGTTCATTGGCCAACGTACGTCGAAGTCGTTGAATTTAAACTTGTGTATGAATCGTGTTTTGTCCTCTTGGTCCCCAATGTTAATTTGCAGAGATGGGCAGTGAAATTCAACTATTTTTAAAGTGGTCAACATTCTGTAGTAGTTTGTTCTCTCCTATTGTCATTCTTAAAGAAAATTCAAAGAAACATGTAGTATTGGGTAAATAAGTAAAAGTACTTGCACAAATTTAGCAAACGAGCGTAATCTATAGTGGGTAGTATAATGTTTGATGTAAATTTCCATTTGTTTATCTCGTACCTACGTGTTCAGTACTATATGGGTGATAGAATTTAGTTATGAACTATAATAATTAAGTGATTATTAAATGATGCGAATAAATCATGAACTACAAAGAATAATACGATGTCATGCCTATGTAGATACTCACATGAATTAACGTAAACATTAACTTGTTACTATTTTTTGTATTACCACTAGAATTACTGCTATTATTAAATAATAATATTGGTGCAATGTCATGTATCATTCCGTGTAAAGTAAGGAATCTTAATAATAGATATTTCAAGAAGTTTGATTTCGGAGTCCTAACGTCTGCTCTTGATTTAGTGTTTTGGCTTTACTCCAACGAGGACATTCCTTGTCAAGGACGTCTGTTCTGAATCTTCTCATTGTAGGTATGGAACAGTTAGCAAATGTTTAATTAAATACCACAGACGTGGTGACATAACTAAATCAAATTAAGTTTCAATGTTTGCCAACTTTGTTAAGCATTTAAGTAATCTGCTATGTCTCTTTCTGCCCTTGTGCTGTGGAATTTTGAAAGGAGAATTATGATTTTTCACTTTTTAAACAAACAAACAAACAAACAAAAAAAAAAAAAAAAAGAAGAAGAAGAAGAAGAAGAAGAAGAAGAAGTATTGATATCATTATCCCAGAGAGTCACTATTGTCACTGCCAGATTAATTGCCAAAAATTGAGAATATTTCATGCACCACAAAGCTAAAGCAATCTATTCTTCTAAGGATTTTCTGTCTATATGTTGTATTCATTTTCTCCCTCTTCCTCCTAGACACGGGTCCTAATCCTCGGGGGGCGGAAGAGCGAAGGGACGGATGAGCCCCAAAGTTTCCTTTGGACCTCCTAATTTAAACTTGATATACGTTATCCAAATATTATGTGTTTAAACTGTGTAATGCCTGGGAAAATCTTAACGATTATCTAAATATTGTATATTCTTATTACGTTTCGCAAAAAATGAGTGAATTTTAATTTGTATTCAAACCCTCATTATTGTCTTATTAGACAATAGATCTGACACCTAAATATTCATACTTGATCTCCCTCTTCTCTTCAAAGTTATGCAAAAATTGTTGTTTCTGCTAACTAGATATCTTTCCCTGGGGTATGAACCTTGGAGCAAGTTTCTTCAAGAGGGGCAAGTTTTTTCCTGAATTATGATGAAATGTTCAGAAATTGATATGAAGAAAGCATTTCGCATTTTTAAAATGGGTGTCAAATTCAATGAAATTAGTATGTGTTCATGGTTTTGAAATCGTAATCCAAAGCTCTAATATGAACAGTGCTAAGTATTCAAATGCTCGTGTTACCAAAGGGCACGATTATGCTGTTCTGTATAATCACAATTTTGACAGCCCGTAGAAAAATAATATTACTCTCTGAATGTTGTCCTCATTGCGACTCAGACCTCGGAAACTGTAAAACAGACTACAGATAATTTGACCTAAACTCATTTTCCACAAGAGTATGTGATTGTACAGTACTTAAACTATTGCAGAAAAGTAGTCAGTTTCATTACTTCATGCCAATTAGGAGTTCTGATCGGATCTTGAAAACTAACCGAGCATTTTAACTTCCACTTTAGAATGGGAATCTGAAATACATTTCGGCTGACCACATCTTTTCTACATGCAAAAGTTCCGAAAATGTGTATAGCTTTATTTTCATATTGTCTTGGGATACCTGGACGGTGTTTTTAGTTTTTGAGTTTTGCGTCTTTTATACAACATCAAGGCTAAGAAAAATGAAATCTACAATTAACGTGGGTTCCAAATCACGACCGCAACATAACTAGTAAAAAGCAAACAATTTGTGTCTCCAATTACAAATTTAACTTTAGAGGTCTGCATTAAGTTTCCCTAGCCTAAGTTTGGTTTCAAAATACTTCTTTATGCTTTTGAAAATAACCAATTTTTAGCTTTAAACAAATAATGACTAACTAAACATAAACTATTAAATGTGTTTTGGTTTCCCATTTTAAAAGGAGGGCCAACTACACAAAGAGTACAACATGAACTAGTTTTAGGCAATCTTACTAATTTTATAAAGCATGTTCAATAGTAGTTTTCTTTAGAAAGAAAATCAGTTTTCGTGTTATTTCTCTAAGGCTTCCCACTGAAAACTATTTCTTGGAGTTGAATCTGATCGAAGATGATAGTATGAATTAATTACTAACGTTAAGAAAATATTTGAGCTTTCGTATAATTCTTGCATTATTATTATTATTATTATTATTATTATTATTATTATTATTATTATTATTATTATTATTATTATTATTATGAAACATGGCATGTGTTTCCTTTGAAACTTAAGAAAATACCTCTACTGCTTGGAGTTAAAAGTGTCAAGGGTAAGAGGATCATCTTTCCTTGCTTCTCTTATGGACGGCATAACTTAGTTTCCTTTCAGACGACCATATGTGATTTTCTACCCCAGCACGACATCCATTTGTATATTGTCTCTGCTCCATGCTAACTTTCTTTTAATGAATCCGATTTTTCTGTAAGATTACATGTGCTTTGATTAGGATTAGGACCTCTTTCTTGAATTTGAAATAGATCTACAATGAGAGAGAAAATTAGTACAAATTCAATCACCTTAATGCTACCATATATTACAAGTTTGTGGGTGTTACCTATATAATTATGATCACAAGATAAATTCTCATGATAAATTTAATATAAACTGTTCGAATTTGATCAAATTTGACATGTACCGTCTTTGAGGATTCTCAATTATTCATATGCTTACAAGGGAAGTACTTGAAGAGGTACGTGGGGATCTGCATGTGTTCTAAATCGTTTGAAAGGTCACACTGTGTGCATCTCACATATGAAATATCTCGCTTGAATGGGACCTGCAGGGGGAGTGGCGACCATGGGAAAATCAGCACAAGGCACGCTCCGAAACACCAGAAAACGTGGACAAAATAGGAATCTATAATATAATTATTTTGAGACAGGGGCGGATCCAGGACCGAGTTCTGGGGGGGGCGGTGGGTTGTCATAGTGCTACTTTTAAGGGCTCTAAACTTTGCGATGGGTTTTATTTATATATATAAAATAAAGTTTCCTCTTCTGGGGGGGGGGGCGATCGCCCCGATCGCCCCCCTTTGGATCCGCCCCTGTTTTGAGACGTGGTAGGTTTAAAGTACCGTAGCTGAATACGAATCTGACATCAAATGTTTACAAATCAAAATGGCGGACACAAATTACAAAAAACAAGCTATGGATCTGAAATTGGTTATATAGAGATATTCGACGTCGCTATATATGAATTGGGCACTAAAAGTGTAAAATTCAAAATTGCGGATCCAAGATGGTGGAAAAATGCAAAACACTGCTATGGAACTGAAAGCGAGTAGGTAGAGGTTTTCGTGGTCGCGGAGTACGAATCCAATGTTAAAAGTGTAAATTGCAATATGGCGGATCCAATGTCACCACCCTCTACTATTTGAACGAAGTCGTTGAGCTCTACTGAATGTTCGAAACTTTGCACATTAAGAGCATTCTGTTGTTTTATAGCCGTAAAGTAACAATTAATAATAATATACTTGCTATTAAAATATTGATATCGGTAACTCACTCTACAGTATTTTACAAACACAAGTAAACAGAAGCGAATAGAAGTGTGAAGAGCACGACTATAACGTCCCTCGTTACTACTTGCCTGTCTAGATACTTTTTCCTACTAGAAACAAATGTAGCACACGCTATCTTGTAAACGAATGGCGATCGGTTGACAATCGGTTCAGATTCTCGTTTGTAGGAAGATTATAGCCTAAATCAATGTGACACATATAGCTTTTTTATTTAAAAAATATTATCTAATAATATCCAATATGCGGAATTCAATATGGCTGCTGTAATATACTCACAATCATTCAACCTAGTTTCTATCCAAGCCAACTTGCAACATTTGATTTTCTTCTTTTCACACGTCTCTTTGTTACTGATCTGCTCCGATTTTTTTCTATTAAGGCCAACATACACTAACGTATTTTCGGTCCGTAAAATGATGTCGTAAATTTCGGTCCGTACGTTGGCCCATACACCTAGCGTAAAAATAGGCGCGTAAAAGAAGAAGAAAAAAAGCGGTCATTTTATCGCTCTTCCTCTTGCCTGTTGTTTGAGCACGTGGTCGTTTTCCAGTTTACTCAAGTTGCTTGAACAAGATGGATCTATCTGAGGCCATGGTTTTAAGTGCAGGTGCTATAAACATTGTGTTGTTAAGTAAAAGAATAAAACGAAAACATAGAAGAAACAGACTAGGAGCCACGCCGAAGAGGATTTAAAATTCACATTTATCTATTACGTCCAAGCAGCTCAATCCATTTGGCCTATTTTTGGTACAATCTTAGATCATTGTACTTACTGTTCTGAGATCACTAAATATTTATATAAATCGTACTTCGAAGGAGGAGGACACAGGACAGGAAAAAAGTTATATTCAATTTTTTACGATGTAAATTGCAAACATTTAAATTTCTAAACAGATTGCAAACATTTAAATTTCTAATTGATTCATATTTTGTTATACAATGTTTTTGACTCTTGACTTTGGTCGTTAAAAAGTGGGCTACTGAATGATCAATTCAATTTAAAGAAAATATGATTTATTAATGGTTGCAGCTTTCATTTTTTTTCTTACAAAATTAACGAAGAATATAGTAGTAACAAATAGTATAAGTTATCCCCCCACGGGATACCAATTTTTACTACCTTATCCACAGCTCAAAAATAGGCCATAAAGGAAAAACAAGACTTATACAACTACCTCCAGCCCCATTCTTTAGAAATAGTTTGATCCTTGTTAGCTCGGCTGTTGTAAGTTGAAGGGATCCTCCCCGCTGCTTTCACCTACCTTTTTTTATTTCAAAGTTTATCTTGCCATTTAGTTTTTATCTAGTTGTTAAAAATCATTTAAATATTTATTTATTGAAAGGTTGGGTGTTAGCGGACTTAGGTAATTTCATCACCGGAATTTTCGTCACCGATAATTTTGTCACCAAAATATTAGCATGTAGGTTATTTCGTCACCGGAAATTTCGACATAGTAATTTCGTCACTTATAATTTTGTCACCAAAATATTAGCATGCAGGAAATTTTGTCATGGTCATTTTTTCAACAATCACCTTTGTTGAACTAAGTAGAGACAAAGTAAACGACCGAAACAGCTGACCTTGTCTTAGTCAAAGTTGGAAAACAATTCAGTTTGGGATGTGGGTTTGGATAAGAATCAAGATATGAGATCCGCATTTCGGATCCAGATCCGGATCTGATTGGATCCGGATCCTTTGGATCCGGATCTCGAATCTGGAACCTGTATTTCGTATCTGGATCCGGACCTCGAATCTGGATCCGGATCTCGGGTCTGGATTCGGATCTCGGATCGGAATTCGGATCTGGATCCGAAATCCGGATCTCAGATCTTGATTCTTATCCAAACCCACATCCCACCCAAATTGTGATAAACTTGAATATCTAAAATTCGCCGAAAGTGATTTCACGAAGTCCTGACAGTGAAGAAGAAAACAGAAAATTAAGACGAATATTGGCAAGTCTATTTGTCTATTTCTACACTAAAGATAAAATGTTTGCCTTACTAAAAAAAAAAATCTGATTTGATCCGGATGAGAGTTCGAATGTCGAATCTAGGTCCACCTGGTTGCAGGACCGAGATGAAATATACACATATTTATATTTGAAACCGGAATACAAAACTCGAATATTTAAAATTTTTCAACACACCTATTTCATTGACAGTTAAGAAAACATAAACAGTTATGACAAGTATTGACTAGTTTTTACGTATATTTATCTTGCTCAGTTTGCTCAAAATATCAAATGTATGCCTTACAATTAGATTTAATAATTATTTAGTAAATCATAATATAAGCACCGAGAATAAACTATAAATTTTGGTACCCCTTATCTAGATTTGAAATTTCGGATTTATACATAGAATCAGGATGAAAGATAAATATTTGAGATCTAGAAACCGAAACATGTGCTATTACCAAGATCGTAGCCGTTTGTACCTAGGTAATGCGAGCGGAAGGCACTTGCACTAATTCCGCATGTACTTTGGGGAACACGAGAAACTAAAAACAGATAAAGGGGTAAGTCGCGCTTTACCATGACTTTTCATGAGTGTTGTGTTCAAATACGAAAACTGTAATTGCGACTTGTTTGAAATAAATGCCTTTTCTTTTTTAGCAATAAAGTTAGGTACTTTCACATCGAGGAAAAATTAGCAAAGCACATTCCACTGATTAGAGTGCTGGTTCTTATGGAAGCTTTCACACTGAATCGAAGATTTCCTCATGTGGGTATCGGATTGCCACAATTCACCTTGCTGAAAGACGTGGTTTATTAGGAGGTCGGCCAAGATTCTTTTGGACTTAGCCTGTAGACTGCTTCTGGTCTCAATTATTCCCATATAACAAGACTAACCATACATAAAGTTGGTTCGAAATGATTTAAAATATCACTAATTTACCTTAAGGGGATAATCGCGATTTAAATATTCGTAAATCAGAAGAGATGTAAAAGACAAGCGTTAAAATAAATCCGATAATTCCTAATGCAACCTAATGATAGCAATAAAACTCCTTATGTAACATTTTCAAAGCTAAGATTAACAGTTATGTTCTTGAAGAGGGTTTATGGCAACATAGAATATTATAAATCCAATTATCATAAGTAGTACCTCTGATAGCCCCTCATTTCACATAACCATCGCCCTTCATCCTGACAAGTGGGCAATTCACTTACCCACAATGACTTTTCAGGCGTTCCAGTGACTCAATATCTCAATTTGGGTTTGGGATCATGCTTCGGTGAACCTTGACTATCACCCTCAGCAGCTATTAGAGAAACAGAACTTATTTCTGTATTAGATAATGTGGGTAACTATAGCTTTACGTCTATAGAAGACGGAGAGTGTATGGTATTATCGCAGGAAATTTTTCATACATAAGATTTAGATTGCCAGTATTTAGGGGCAACTTTTAAAATAATCAGTTACTTTAAATGTGCTACGGATTAGCCGAGAGAACCCGACAGCCATAGTCGAGTGGTCTGCGGCATTAGGCTGTGGATCGTTTGCTGTGAATGTCTTGGATTCAAATCCCGCTTCGGGCATAGGTGTTTTCAATTGTCCTCGTTTACTTCTATGTCTGTGTGGTGTCATAATGGTTACAGTGTAATCCGTGCAAAGCGTTCAACAGGTTAAATAATCTGATAAAAAGCTGTTAGCTTTTTATATATAAAAAACTGTGGTTAGCAGCGCGTGCCTTCGGTGCCCGTAGTCATGGGTTCAATTTTCGGAGATTCACTCAACAATTTCGATGTTGACCCAGCATCGTGAGGACAATTGGGGAGTTATCTTAAGTAAGAGGTAGCGGACTCCAATCTAGAAAGCCTGCATTATGGACTTCGGGTGTCGATGCGTTGACTACACATCCCCACTTTGAACGTAAGCCTGCTGGTAGGAACCAAAGGACTGTCGTGCCAAGAATTTAGTTTCCTTTAATTATCATAAATGCCTTCTTTATTATTAAATTTTATCCAATATTTTCTTTTCAATTAGTTTGCGAAACTCAGAGATAGCTACTTGTTTTCTTTTTTAATTCATGTTCATAGTTAGCACAACTAATCACTAAGGAAAAACAATCTTTTCAATAAAATTCGCCTCGCGTCTTTCGTAGCTCTAAGTTTAGTTATTTTTAGCTTTTTTTTTTTTTTAAGTTGAAGGGCGGTTTATCATTTTCCCCTCTATTTCCCTATTTTTTTTCTAGTTTTACCTATGTTTCTTTGCACGGACATTGCGCCTATACGCACGTGCTTAGTGTGTTCGTTTACAAAAGCGGGCCATTTTCCTGCCACTATAGAAAGTAAGAGTGCCCTGTATCAGAGAAATATTAATTGACGTATGTAAGTGAATATATCTGTGATGAAGTCATAATTACTCAGTTTTTGCATCGTACATATATTTCTCATCCTCATTAATCTCTTCACCCCCACTTCCTGAATTCCAGTTCTAGTATTCTTTCTTGGTGGGGGATTGATGTCTCATGTAGGCTTCTTAACTATAACATCAGCAATAAAGAAGGTAGGGTTTAATTTGCACTAATTTTAAAACATTACGTAAATTAAATAATAATAATAATAATAATAATAATAATAATAATAATAATAATAATAATAATAATAATAATAATAATACTAAGCGAGTTCAGGCTACTTGTTAGGATTCTTGGTTCGCAATTGGTTAATACCGGGTTCGAATTCGGAAACCAGCCATCCTGACAGGATTTTCTAGGGTTGTTCCTCAGTTATACTGGGCAAATGCTAGGTTAGTACCTTGATCTAAGGCTCTGGAGACCTTCCATTCCTTTTCCAATGTTGTTTTCGTCTGTTGATTACTACAGTGTAAAGTGGTTTCTTTGGATGTATCTAGTAGCTTATAGTAAATAAACAATAACGACGTAATATATCTTCACGAAACGTGTGGGTTAATTTAACTACAGCCTTACAATCCCAATAGATAGCTAAAGTTTTAATATCAATTTCCTTACTTTTAAATACTATTTTAATGTTGTTTCAGCTTTCAATTTTTTTTGTATGTTCCACCGAGAACTGAACCTGAGATCACATGAACAAATGCGAATATGTTAAATATTTTTGAACACTTTAATATACAAAACACAAAACGCTTCAATGATACGATGCATGCATATGTTTTGGTTACGTCCTGCAATATATGATTAAAGAAACCTGGAGGGTGAAGAAAAAAATAAAAGAAATCTCTTTTATATTTACTCCAACAAACTCCCGACCTCAGAAGGGCAAACATAAGTTAGGTAACTAGGTCATACAACGAACACAACCATATCACTCTCCTGAATTTCTCGTGTGTATGTTTAAAAGTCTACTGTTGTTCCGCGCCAACCAGTCTATATTTTTTGTTGTATATACCTTCGAAGTGAAAGATATTCATTATTACATTTGTTGATGGTTGGACTCTAGTAAGTCAGAAACTACTATTAATAAAGAGTTTGTTTTGTCTAGTATTCCTGCGATTAGAAGGGCCTTATCTAAAAGATATTTGATTTGCATATGAGAAATTAAGAAAGTTTATTTTCTAAAGAATAAAATAAATCTTTTCAATGTGAAGCTAACATTAAGTTTCGAAGAGGAACTAAACAGAAGAATTACTTACCATTTACATCAGTTTCCAGACAGTTCAATATACTCTGAAATGGGAAGAAGTCAAACTTGAAAATATTTTACTAAAGAGACTTCGACAGAAAGTGCAACACGTAAATATTGCAAGGTTAAAATAAAATAAAGAACAAAGGTAGCACAAACGTGTTATGGAAACATTTAAAAGCACAGCAACCTACTATAGTAGTGAATCCGAAAAAAGTTTTGACGAATTTTAGATATTCAATTTTATCATCACAATTTCAGATGTAGGTTTGGATACGAATCAAGATCTGAGATTCGAATTTCGGATCCAGATCCAAGATCCGAATTTTGCATCAAGATCCGAGATCCAGGTCCAGGTCCGAGATCCGAATTTCGAATCCGGATCCGAGATCTGGTCCCAGATCCGAGATCTGGACCCAGATCCGAGATCCGGACCCAGACCCAGATCCGGATCCGAAAATTTTTGGCCATCCCTAATATAGACGGGGCACATTACGCAAACAAATATTCCCAGAACGAGCTTTAACACGGCGATACGTATTTGACGCGTAAGTGCTATCAAAATAGTCCAGAAGTTCCAGCTCTTCCTCCGAAGTCACTTGTATTAATCAATGCACATCTGCTATTGGAAGAAATGCAAATCTGTTTATTTTCTCGCAAAATAGACGAAAATTTTCATTGCTCTTGTACCGTTCTAAGAGTCCAAGCTCTTGGACCTTCCTCCATGTTGACTGAGTCAGGTGAAAAAAGTAACGCTATAAACGAGTTGAATCTCCAAAAGTTGCATTTACAGCCATCATTTACGCTATATCAAAATCCATTACCATAGTTACAGGTCCGGATATTCACTAAATTCATTGCACTGATGCACCACCGCACGAAACAGTTCTTCATATGAATTTTGTGTCTTGGTCTACATTAGGGCGTATACCTAGTAAAGGAAGCCTCACCTCAAATAACATAAACTTTTTTTTTTTTTTTTGAGCCATTGAAAAGTTGGCGTTCACCATCCATGTTTCACTTTTTAATAGCTTCATAAGACTATATTTAAAGGAAACATCCAGAAATATTTATACGCTTTTCTTCCTTTATAGAAATTTGTTTTCTTCACATATATCCAATAACAATTTGCCAATGTTTACTCAGAGTTGAAATATAATATAATTCTTTTAGTAGCTCCTTAAAAAAGGCCACTCTTTTCAAATGACTGTTAACTTGGAAGGTCCAAGAGTTTGGGCTCAGAGAACGGTACTAGAACGATGAAAATTTTCGTCTATTCTGCGGGAAAATTAACAGATTGGCGTATCTTCCCATATTTGTTTGCTATTTTCTGTTCTGAAATTTTTATATTCACGAAATTTAATATTTGTAAATTGTGAATAATGAACCCATTAGTGTCCCATGTTGCCTGTGCTTTTAACATTTGCTCAAACAGACATTATTTTCTTCTACTGGTGCTTGTTCTTGCGTCGAGTACCAGGAACTTCAATTTTGCAGAGTTCAACACCAACTGAATTGTTTTCTAAGTTTTATTAAAATAACGTAAGCTGTTTGATTGTTTGCTTTGTCTCTATTTAATTCAACAAAGGTGAAGAAATAACCGTGACAAAATTTCCTATATGACAATATTTCTGTGATAGAATTACTGGAAATTTTCATCTCTTGTCTCAAATACGATATCCAAAATATATAACTCTTTATTTAATAATAATCTATTTTGATTATGCTGCATAGTTTTGCTTCAGTTGAAGATTAAAGAAAACAATTTCAAAAAACTTTTTCGAGTTCATTCATTGTACTTGTATTATGTTCTAAAAGACACTGGTGATGAAATTATCGTGACATTATTTTCGGTGGCGAAATTACCTATATGGTAATATTTTGGTGACAAAATTACCGGTGACGAAATTACCCTGACGAATTTTCCGGTGACAAAATTACCGCCGCCCGGTGCTGCCATGCGGGGTCAGGTTAAATTCAGTTCTACTCTGGTTTTCGTTTATTGCCAGTTTATCACTGTTCATTTTCATGTTTTCTTTAAATGTAGTCTTTAGTAATTTACTGTATTAAAAATGTTTTAAATACTTAATGACTTTTTTCTTCGTTCTTGCTGTCGGGTATGTGACATGAGGGTAAAATCCACCCGACATGAGGGTTTCCACATATACATACAAATCAATTGAGTAGTAGTAAGGGCGAACTCAACATCGGATAATTTTCTTTAAATTCGAGTGATAAGTTTCTATTTGACTTATTTGACTTAGTATGTAAGCATTAATGGTGAAATAGGATTATTATTAGATTTAAATATTTGTACAAACTTTGCTCCGTGTTATCAGGGAAATATGGGATAGTATCTTGTTCAAGGTCAGGATTACTACTATTTAAACTTACTTCGTAGGTAGCTATAGCTTTAATCCTGGTGATGCTTTCAGGGAAGCGTCGGATAAAAAAAATATTTGCATTATTTGGTGAAGGAGTGTCCTGCGCAAGAGTGAAATGTAATTTATCTTTGTTATTGGGATCAGGTTTATTTGAGTTCGGTCGGAGGGAACAAAGTTCCTGGAAGTATGCCTGGAAGAAACATTGTTGCTGGTTGCGATAACCTTATCTTTCAGTTTTCTTTTCTTTTCTTTTCTTGTCTTGTCTTTTCTTTTCTTTTCTTTCTTTCTTTCTTTCTTTTTCTTTTTCTTTTTTCATTTTGTAAATGGCGTGGCATCATTTATTTATTTATTTATTTTAGGCTATTTTACTCTGAAACATTTTAACAATTTGATAACAATTTAATAACAATTTGAGGTCAAGATGGTACAAGACAACAGCGACATTACAAAAATAGCTTATTTATGGATGATCTGAAAGTATACTCACTTGAAAAAACGTCTACAGTTTCTGGTAACTGATTATACGTACTGATAATTTTGTTTAGAAAGGACCTTTGGACAATATTAACTCTCACCGCTCGAGTGTAAAAGAGATAACTAGACCGTGTTATTCTAGCGGGTACGCGAAAATTGATCTGACTTAACTGTTCATATGATATGTGGCCATTTACAATTTTTTTGCAAAAATATTAGGTCAGAAATTTTGTTTCTCACTAGGGGAGGTTTGATATTGAGGGATTTTAAAACGTTATTTTTTTGGAAGTGTTCGGAGGTGAGGTACTCGGTAGGATACAATGGCTAAAAAGAAATTAATTACGGAATTTATTTTTTTAAGTGAGTAGGGCAGGCCATAAACCAGATAGGAGAACAATACTCAATAGTGGGAGCAACATATGATTTATAGATAATTTTCAATTCGTCAAGAATTGGTCAATGCTATTGACAGTTATACTTTTTTTAAAAAAAATATCACAACAGAGGGCCACAGCGGCTCAGTGCTAAAGCACTTATCTCTGGTGCGTGGGGTCCCTTGTTCAATCCCCGTGCAAATAAGTTTGTGTGGGCAACAACATGTCCGTGGGTTTTCTCAGGGTACTCTCGTTTCCTCCCACATTTCATTCCCCCAATTTTCTCATCATCATTCACTTGCCTTAATTATTGTATCCATTAGTGTAAAGGGCATAATCGTGGGAAGTTAAACTCAAAGATTTCATTTCAGTATCACAACATGGGTAACTCTGAAGGTGTGACTTCATCTTTACGTATATGCGCCTTTACCTGTGTGAAAAAAAAAACTAATGTCCAAATATTAAATTAAATCTTAAATTCCTAGTCGAAAGGCATCAGGTTCGATAACTTTAGCGAGCCTATATGAGAAGTAGAACCTGAACCGCATGAGCTCTTGCCCAGAATCGAACAGAGCGCCCCGCACCGAGGACGCGTACGCTGACTATATAGCCACGGAGGAGCTCTCATAATTTGCGACTTCAGATTAGGAAGTATTAGATTTAAATACCTTTTTCTCTGTGCACTCAAAATTAATTATGAATTTTAATTAGGAAATAATGTCTCGTTTTGTGCAATAGGAAATATTAGTTTAGCCGAAATCGTATCTTGTATGGAAAGACTGAAACTAGATTGGAATGATGATTTCTGGTGAATCTACCAGCAAACCTCAGCAACGAATCGCGAGGACAACTCAAGAACAGCTTTTCTGTTCTGAAAACAATAAGACCAGACCAGGGAGAAGGCCGTGGAGAGGGCAAGAGACCACCTGCTGCTCGAAAACCCTTTCATCTCAGCCGCTTTTACGCGCCGTATTTACGCTCGAAGTTAAAAGCAGCCAGACTTTTCCGGCGTATAAAAATTCGGTGCGTAAACGTACGCCAGGTCCCATACACTAACGTATTGACAGCTGCTAACAAGACTAGCGCATGAAATTTTATGGCTACGGCGGAAAAATACGTCAGTGTATGGCCGGTGTTAGATACAAATTTTAAGAAGCATGGCAAACTTAATTTCGCAAGCGGATAGCGATGGGTCAAATATGAGTATACATGCTCACTTGTGGGAATATTCAAGCCTCAATTAATGTGTAAACATATATCCGTTTCCGTTTAAAAAATATTGTGATATGCAATATTGCAGAATTCAAGATGGCTTCCATGATGGCCACATTCTCAATCAATGCTGATTTTGCAATAATACTAATTGCATCATTTGCTTTTCCCCGTTTACACTTGTGATTATTACTGGCCTGTCTCAATACGTTTGATTAGCCTCGTACAGATCCACATGTATATTCTTACAACAAAATTAAGCAGCTGTTCTCCACAGAATATTTTTCATACTAATAAGTACTTTTATACTTTGATCCAGAGGTGGAAATGAAATTGTAGAACTAAGGGGACAGTCATTAATAGATATAGTCTCATCAGGTTATGCTGCGAAAACAGAAGCCCAGAGAGATAAAGACGCAATCAGATTTTCATGGGGAACCGACTTAAGCGGTAGATACCTTTTGTTGCAGAACAAAACCAACCAAACAAACTCAAGATCATCATTCAAGTTTCCTATTTGTTACTAATAACCACTAATATTCTTCCTTCTTTTGGACAAATACTTCAGCGTACTAAGGGGACGCCATTCCCTCGTATCCCCCGATTTCCACTCCTGCTTTGGCCTCAGGCTTATTGGTTGTCGAGCTGTTTTTATCCAGGCTCTTTTGACCAGAACTCTATTGTCGCGGAGCCTTTAGACTCGGGACTTTTCATCGCTGATACCTACTGACCGGTTTATTTTGACACGGGGTCCATTTGTTGCGAGGCCTTTTTGCCGGGGGTCCATTTTGACTCAGGGCTTTCTCTCCTCGCCCTTTTGTCCGGGCCCTTCTCATACGGAATCCAATTGGCCACAATCTTAAGGGATGTTAATATATTTGTACTCACTGAAAAACACCACCACCACCGTCACCACAGGTGCTGTTTATGATTATTCACAAATGTCTTCCTGTCACCATAGAAAATATTAACAATACGTGTATCATCAGCTTCGAATAATTCAATAAAGGTTACAAGTTCAGTCCATGTGATTACAAAAATATTGCTTTTTGTAGAAACTATGATCTATTATTGTGCACCAACAGAACTGACACTTAATTTCTATGAATAAAAATTAATTTGGTCCGTATTCCAATTACACTACAGTTTAAGTTTGGATATGAATTTACTTCTTCCTGAAATCAAACACTGGTCTAGCGTCCCAGACTACTATCATTTAAGTGATATTTAGTCAGCACATTGGCTTTCCTTGCCGTTAATTTAGCATTTTTAGATAGGAATTTCCTTTCTGTTGAATTTCAGGTAGCTCCTCAATTATCTTACTGGCTCAAGACCGAAAGTTGGTGTGTACTGATCGGGAGCCGAACCCGATATTTCGTATACTGAAAGCAGTGCTAATAAAATAAGTAATCCATTTGTAATTTGTAACTTTTATTCTACGAAATATATTATTTGTTCTTGGGAGAAGTATTGTCTTCATTCTAACGGATCTTTCGTTCCGCATATGGGAAGGTAACACGTTATAGGAGAGATGATTTTCTGTTTGAGCCTGATATACTGTAGGAGGGGGAAGAGGGCGTATATATATGTTGGGAAAGAAAATTAGATTTCTAACACAAAGAGAAGAGAAGCATGTTATTGACCATGGTGTCAGAGTAGGGTTTCAGCTCCTTTTCTATCAGCCACATCACCTCCAACCTTTGATGCGGAGCACGGAATTGAATTTCGTCTAATGCAAGGATACCCTACGTTGTTTTTGAACTTTGACGCTTCGTATCGTACTAGTTTGAATTTCAAGATGAACATAACGTTGAATATTGGTTCTACGCCTGCCATTCTCAGATTTGTGATTCTTAAAAGTTTTACGATTCAGTGGATTGATTCTGAATATAATCGGCAGCTGTTCGCTTCTTCTTTGAAAACCGGCTTCTAACCAAGTTTCTCTTCTTTCTGCTTTACAAAGCGATAACAGAAGATAGAAAAAAGTACTGAAATACTCAAGTCCAAGATGTCTATGAATTTAAGTGCTTCATATCTTGATATGGCTAATAAGGCGATTTTAAAAAGTATATATATATATATATATTCATTCGTCGTCATAGAGGTTTAGCGGTCGTGCAGTTCCAACAATCAAGCCCTTCCTGTTGGTCTCATGGGTAGAGCGCGCGCCTTTGGTGCACATAGTCCCGGGTTCGATTTTTGGTAGGTTATTTTTGTTTTTTGAAGTTTAGCGTCCTTTTTTAGTAGCACTGAAGCTGTTTGAGACGTGAACCTATAGTTTAAGTAGAGTCTAAACCACTGTATTGCGTTTAAATATCAATATCTTCCACTGGGAATCGAACCTTGGATCCCGTGCACCAAAGGCGTGGGTGCTATCTATCAGACCAGCGGAAGGGCTAATTTCCGCTGGGACAACATTGACATTCTAATGCATTACGTTGGTTCAGATTCCACTTAAAAACTATAGATCCATGTCTGATATATTCTTAGTGCTGAAATGAGACGCCAACCTTTAATAAATAAACAAACAAACAATCGAATTCAAAGTTTGCACGTCAAATTTTAAAGAATCGCTGTGCATATATCAGAATCGAGGCTATTTGTTTCCGTCACGAAGTACATAAATAAATAAATTATTTCTATAGAATTTATACATACATTAATAAATACGAGGCCTTGTAATAGGCTCTATTTCCCAATAGAATAAAAGATATCAACTGCATCAGATTTGGCAAAGTATGTCGTACCTTTCAGCACCATGGTAGTTTTTCTTGATTTTCTCCAAAACTACACATTAGAATTTATCCTTAAGTATGTCATTTCTCTTCAGCTTGATGTGATTTATCAGTTGAGATAAGTCTCCTCTTTGATCAACATTTCAAATAAAGAAAAATAAAGTTAAGAATTAATCTTAATTTTGGATTATATCTCATTAACTATTCTGTATACAGAGACTTTGCTAGATTTACAAAAGATTAGTTTTTCTCTCGAACATTCCGATTTGGTGAATTCAATTGCTGAAAATGATTGCAAGCACTGGATTCAGCACCAAAAGAAATAGAGAAAAGGAGGGTGTTTAGTGGCATACTGTACACAGGGTAGGAGATAAGTGAGGGCAAAGTGCGAAGATTGAAAGTAAAAAATGTCTAGAAATGTCATGTTAATGCGGAATTCATGTAGAGAGGAAAACGAAAGAGAGTCTTAGAAATGGTAGAAGAGAAAATTTAGACATTATTTAGAAGAGTCAGATAAACTGGTTAGAACATTGGCTAAGGAACTACTATCCATTTCATAAAGATAGGCCCCTGATTTCGAGGTGCTGCTGTGACGTCCAGTCAAAACTTATACTGCATTGTCGTACCTCGTTGGAATTGTTGGAATGTTGTCTTTTCAATACTTAAGACATACAAATTTTCTTTGTACTGTATAATGAGAAAAAAATAAAAATTAATGAAAAAGTGCGTATTTTTTCGTATTTTTTTGGTAAATCAATGTTTGTAGGACTATATCTCGGAAAGGAGTTAACATGAAATAATTTCCTGTGCAAGATATGTAGATGCATATATTACCTGCAAGTTCTGAAAATTTCATTACTCAACACGTAGTAATTTTCTTGTTATTCAGCAAAAAGTGAGACATCATTATCTCTGAATTGCGGCGGTGTATTAACAATCTGAAAAAACTTTTAGAAAGATCTTAAAGTAGCTTTTTCAACCAAACTGTTTTGACTTGTTTTAAAAGATAAACAATCACAAATATGACATTATGATTTTCTCTGCTTTGCGCCCTTCGCTATCGCAGTTTATACGGAGTGCTACGTTGCCACATTTTCCTGACGCGTATACACTCTCAGCCGGACGGGTATTTAAACTTGTTACGCACTGTCCGTCACTTTTTAGAGATATTTTAAAAATGTAATGTCTCCACAGATTTTAAACCAATTTCTTAGAAATTAATAGGATATACAGTAAATGTACCAAGTGTTCAAAATTAGAAAAGCGAACTCTTATCTTGTTTGGATTTGCATGTGATGGTCCTCGAAAATTTGTTGATTTTTGTCAGTTCTTCACTTATTGCACGCAGTACAAAATACACTTGCACAGAAACAAAAACACGCACAAAGTTTATTATATGATACAACCTTAGTTGATATGTAATATTGAGTTTACAATTCACAGAAAATCTGTTTTCAGATCTAAGAGCTCCAAGCTACATTAGAATCTGCCTTTGAATAGGAAAGACGCGTTGTTTTTTTCGGCGCAGCCTCAGGTTTACTTGAAACAGAGTTACTATCTTGTTCACTCCCGGATACGCCACTGAGCACAGAATAATCAATGTCCTTACTATTAATTACTAACTCATAACCGTCTGAGTCAGAGTCATTCAACAGTCTCCAAATTTCATTATCGCTAAACATTTGCCTCTTCTTTTTGTAATATCGCCGCTCGTGAAGGAATATCCACTTTTTTTTTTTTTAAATCAAAAAGCACAAGATATACTCACGAAAATATAAATGCCCGTTCGTCCGTCTCATTGCAATGAACCCATATGATATGAATGCGTGTGTAAGTTTTTGACGCCTACGAACCGAAGGGAAGTATTGAAGACTTAATCAGTGCGACGTGATTAGACGCAAATACAGCCCTCGTCACCTACTCATTGCATTGTTTTCTTTCGTTGAAAGAAAACAAAGGACCCATTCTGTGTTACTGTACATTCGGCAAGGGAATTGATCGCAGAACTTGGGTGAACACGTGATTGCCAAGGCACATTTCTTTTTAACCTTTAACATGTTCGTAAGCTGGAGAGTGTGTATACTGATAGATCTTGAGGTAGAAATGAAGCAAATGTTTATAAATATTAGGGAAGATAGCAGGAGCAGCGATGAGTCAACAAAGTCATGACGAAAGTGAATGAAGTAAATAGATTAAGAGATGAGTTTTTGGATGTGTTACTTCAACGTTTTATTTCGATTACATTGAGATGTGTACACTCATGTCCAAAATTATTGTCGCATATCTATAACTGTCTTCTTGTAAGAATATAATTTGATGATTTTGCAGGGTACTTTTAATACTGATACTATATGTAGAGTCGGGAAATGTATATTTGTGGTAAATTTCATAGGAAAAGAATACGAAAATTAGCATGAGTAAAACAAAATGTTGCTAAATGGATAAGAAAATTTTAGTTTCGTTTTATTGTTTTTATTTACTGCTCTTTTGACATGAAATTTTCCACATAGCCTACATGTCTTTGCCGATTATACACATACTAACATTATAAGAAATACCAGGCGAATTCGTTATCAAATTATATTCCTACAATAACATATTTATAGACATGCGACAATAATTTTAGACATGAGTGTACATGCATTAATGTTTTTATGATGTTGTGAAAGGTTATAATAAATACTTTTTCCTATTACATTCTTATGAAGTAGGCTTCGCGCTACAAGCTTCCTGAACGCGACAACACTGCACGACAGCGTTGCCGCACTTCCATTTACTGTATGCTGTTTCTTCATATAAGCGCGGGGAATTTAAAGATTGGGTTGCAACATGGCTCACCGCTTAACGCAGAGAACATGTTGAAGTAAACATATTTTTTTAAAAAAATAAATACTCTACCAACTAAACCCTTTTTTGTTAATAGTTCCAAATATTTGGAACACTAGACTTCCAAATTTTCGAACAGTATTTTGTACGTTTCTCTACCTACCATGGTAAAGGAGATCAGAGCTTCGAACATTTGTTTTAATTACACAAAAAATATCAAGTGATGAAAATTGAACTTTTCACAACTTACAGTTAATGGATGCATCTACATATTGTACACAGGAAATTATTTCACGTGATCTCTTTTCTGAGATATAGCTCTATAAACATTGATCTACCAAAAAAGTACGAAAAAATACGCACTTTTTCATTAATTTTTATTTTTTTCTCACTACATAGTACAAAGAAAATTTTTATGTTTTAAGTATTAAAAAGAAAACATTCCAGCAATTCCAATGAGGTACGACAATGCAATATAAGTTTTGACTGGACGTCACGGCAGCACCGCGAAGTCAGGGGCCTATCTTTATGAAATGGATAGTAGAGGGTATGGTGGCAGAAAAGAGAGGGAGGTGGTGAAGGAGACTACAATTAATGGAGGATAGCAAAACATATAAATCGTACGTGAAGAAAAAGAGGTTAGCGGAAGACCGTGGAATATAGAAGCTTCTCACTTGCGGCAAATTACCTACCAATAATGGCAGAATACTTATGATGATGATGAAGCATGAGTAATTAAACTACTAATCTATATATTATTATTTAACTCAATCACATTATTGGTGTATATTTAATCTTTTCTTATTTGTTTTCCGTTACACGCTAGATAAAACGTTAAATTACACATTGAAATACGTAACTTTCCTGTAAAATCTTAATTTAGATTAGACAAAAGTAGTAGAAAATGGAACGATCTGGAACAACCTAACTCATACTTGCTCAAATCAGAAGCCCCTAGGAAATTGATCACCTTACACCGTGAACCTACATTTGTTCCCTTTTATGAGCACTTTTTAGGGGGTGTACTCGTTCTCTTTTATGAGCATATTTTTAGGGGTGAACTCGTTCCCTTTTATGAGCATATTTTTCAACCCCTATTTTAACATAGCAGAACATCAGACTACGTAACATAACGAACACACAGCAGAGCGGATCACCCATATTTGAACATAGCACATTACACAGAGACTACGAAACAGTGAAGATTAAAGGGTGAAATCGTTTCCATCCCCTATTTTAACATAACAAACATAGCAGAGAATATGAAATATAACAGGTGTGTACTCGTTTTTTCAACACACAGCATAGCGGAGAATACATAAGATTCGTTCCACCCCTATTTGAACCTCGTTCCCTTTTATGAACATATTTTTCAACCCTTATTTTAACATAGCAGAACTATTAAAAGAGTATGACTTATTTTCCAACCCTTATTTTAATTACGAACTCACAGCAGAGCGGGGTTCATTTTTCAACCCTTATTTTACCATAGCAGCTAAAACATAGCAGGGATGTATTCGTTTCCACCCCTAATTGAACATAGCATAGATTTAGACTCGTTCCCTTTGAACAATGCAGAACATAGCAAATCCGTTCCAACCCCTAATTTAACATAACAGAAATATCAGGGGTGTACTCGTTCTAATGTAACATAGCAGTTGGCCTATTTTTCCACCCCTATTTGAGCATAGTCCATTTTTAGGGTGAACTCGTTCCCTTTCATGAGTATATTTTAAACAGCACAGGGGGTGTATTCATTTTTTCCACCCCTATTTAAACATAACAGAAATAGCAGGGGGTGTACTCGTTCTAACCCTCTATAGCAAATATAGTCATTTTAGGAGTGAACTTGTTCTAACCTCTATTTGAACATAGCAGAGATTATTTAAAGATTGCAAAGGAATGCAAACTTCCGTGTTTTATTATCAGTTACATAATAACTTCCGTCATATGTGGATAATTCTCATTACGTCATTCATCCGGATTTTAAAAACATTGTGCTAGTTTTCTCTTTAACAGACAACACTGATTTAATAGTATAACTTGTCATTCAACAATAGGATTAAAAAAAGGGGAAACCCCTACCGTGACTCGATGACATCTTGTCTATTGCACAATATTAAGCAATGCAATCAATCACAAAGGTATATGTTGATCGCTCGCGATCTGTCTTGTCATTCAAACCTGACCGTGACTCAGTGACATCATCCCTATTGCGCAATATTGCGCAATGCAATTACAAAAGGTATAAAAGACTGATCGAGAAGTTTTTTTGTAATCAGTTCCTTGTTGGTGTTTCAGGTGTAAAGTTCTGATTTTGTGTGTGTGTTTATATTAGTGTGGTTTTGTTTTTTAGTTGTCTATAGGTAAGACATCTTATAACAATAATATCATATTATAAAAACTCACTTCTGAATTATTATAGTAACATTGCGTTATTTAAACAAAATGGCAACGAAAAAGGTTAAATCAAATACTATTAATTTACCAACTGATACTTTATTTAATAATAATTTGAAAAAAATCATTTTAAAATGCGATAATGTTTTAAATGAGAATAGTGGATGCTTTTTAAATAATAAAAGAAAAGACTGTTTAGATATATTAAAACAGGAACAACATAATACATCTTTTAAAGTAAATTTTTCGTTGGCTACAACTTTTGTAAAACCAATAGATTTAGAAAGATGTAGATTCTTTGTAAATAGTGGTAACGAAATTATTTTACCGAGTACAGATGTGAATGTTATAATTAAAAAACTATTTAATAAAATTTTAGTTGAACAAGAAAACAGAGCAATTAATAAATCAGGGTGGTCTCTATGCTCTCAACCTAACCATCTCTTAGAAATTAAAATCAGTAAATATGATCCCCTGACCGCATCATCTTTTATAAAATTGCTTCAATGGATTTTATCTAAAAAGTGTTTTAAATATTCAAAATAACGATAATAGATATTTATGTATTGCATTCTAGCTGCATTGCATCCCGAAAAGATAATCCACTGCGTGTAAATAATTACATACAATATATTAATACTTTATTACCGTTATTTGAAAAAACGAATATAAAATTCCCTGTTGAAGTAGCACACATAAGCAAATTTGAACATATGTATAATTCTGTATTTACTAAGGAACAAATTTCTATTATTATATATGGCATTGATTATGATAATGAAACAATTTTCCGTTACGTATAAGCGAAAACACAGTTGTATTTAAACATAGATTTATTATATTGTGAAGAAAATTTCAATAGTCATTATTGTCTTATAAAAAATCTCAATGCGTTATTGAAAGTCGTAAAGAGAAAACTTATGTAAAATTGCCTCAAGGGATTTTATCCACAAAATGTGTTTTAAATATTCAAAATAACGATAATAGAAGTTTTATGTATTGCATTCTAGCTGCATTGCATCCCGCAAAAGATAATCCACTGCGTGTAAATAATTACATACAATATATTAATACTTTATTGCCGTTATTTGAAAAAACGAATATAAAATTCCCTGTTGAAGTAGCACACATAAGCAATTTGAACATATGTATAATTCTGTATTTACTAAGGAACAAATTTCTATTAATATATATGGCATTATGATAATGAAATAATTTTTCCGTTACGTATAAGCGAAAACACAGTTGTATTTGAACATATAGATTTATTATATTGTGACGAAAATTTCAATAGTCATTATTGTCTTATAAAAATCTCAATGCGTTATTGAAAAGTCATAAAGAGAAAACTTATGTAAAATTGCCTCAGTGGATTTTATCCACAAAATGTTTTATAAATATTGAAAATAACGATAATACATGTTTTATGTATTCTAGCTGCATTGCATCCCGCAAAAGATAATCCACTGCGTGTAAATAATTGCATACAATATATTAATACTTTATTACCGTTATTTGAAAAAAACGAATATAAAATTCCCTGTTCAAGTAGCACACATAAGCAAATTTGAACATATGTATAATTCCGTATTTACTAAGGAACAAATTTCTATTAATATATATGGCATTAATTATGATAATGAAATAATTTTTCCGTTACGTATAAGCGAAAACACAGATGTATGTAACCATATAGATTTATTATATTTAAACTCTCATTATTTTTAATTACAAATTTAAATGGTTTAGTTAGACATCAATTAGGAACTCATCAAACATTTGTTTGTAGACGATGTTTAGTATCTTTTTACAACAAATCAAAATTAGATGAACATGAGAAATTATGTAAAGATCACACTCCAACGAAAATTAACATGCCGAAACAAGGAGATGTTTTAAAATTTCGAAAACTAAAATTGTTATTAGAAAATGATGTGATAATAGTTGCAGATTTTGAAAGTTTATTAAAACCTATAAATAAACAAATTGGATCTAATACAATACAAATTCAGGAACATATACCATGCAGTTTTGGTTATATTGTGTGTTGGAGTAACAAATATATAAAATCAGATTTAGTTATTTATCGTGGAGAAAATGTATCGATTAAGTTTGTCTGCTATGGAGAATGAATTAAGAAAAATAATAACATATTAGATAAACAAAAACTAATAATACCATTAAATAGTTCTCAGTTACAGGAGTATAATCTATCCACTGAATGCTCTGTTTGCGATAGTAAATATATGAGTAGCAATAGAAAAGTTAAACATCATAACCATTTAACTGGGGAATATATTGCCACGGTGTGCAATAATTGCAATTTGCAAATTAAACGTCAGAGTAATTTTATCCCTGTATTCTTCCATAATTTATCTGCCTATGATGCACATTTATTTGTGAAAGAACTAAGTTGCACACCTGGCAATATATCTGTAATTGCTGAAAGCACTGAGAAGTACATCACATTCTCCAAACATTTTAATTTTAATGGTAGACCTATTGAGTTACGTTTTGTAGACTTATTTAAATTTCTTCCGTACAGTCTCGAAAATATGGTGTCAAAATTAAAACCTGAGTAATTCGTATATACAAAGCAATATTTTTCCAATGATAAGTTTCCTTTAATTCTCCGTAAGGGAATTTGTTTTTATGAATACATAACAAATTTAGATACATTTAAAGAAACTGAATTTCCTGGAAGAGAGGTGTTTAATAGTAAATTGAATGGAACGCAAATTTCCGAGACCGACTATCAATATGCAAAACTGATTTAGCGTGAGTTTAAGTGTCAAAATTTAGGGGACTACCATGATCTATATTTAAAATGTGATGTACTTCTCACAGCAGATGTATTGGAAAATTTTCGAAAGACGTGTTTAAATGCTTTTAGTATTGACCCAATTAATTGTTTTACTGCACCTGGTTTGGCATGACAAGCCATGTTATATAAAACAAAAGTTGAACTTGAACTTTTATCAGATATCAATATGTATATGTTTGTAGAAAAATCGATTCGTGGAGGCATCACACAAGCTGTATTAAGGTATGCCAAAGCTAATAATCCCTTCGTACATGATTTTGATGCGGAAAAAGAAAAATCTTATTTACTGTATATTGACATGAACAATCTGTACGGACTATCAATGATTGATTATTTATCATATGATGGTTTTCGGTGGGAGGATAAAATTGACAATTGGCAAGACAAGAATAAAATTATCAATTGGCCCACTGATAGTGAATGATTTTTTTCTAGAAGTGGACTTAGAGTATCCAAATTATTTACACGAATACCATTCTGATTTTCCGTGTGCTCCCACTAATGAAATTCCACCGAATGGTAAATACTCAAAATTACTATTAACACTTAAATCAAAATCGAATTATATCTTGCATTATAGAGTATTACAATTTTATCTAAAACAAGGTTTAATACTGGTAAAAGTACATAAAATATTATGGTTTCGTCAATCTAAATGGCTTGCATCTTATATACAAGAAAATACTCAGCGTCGTGCAAATGTTACAATTGAATTTAAAAAAGATTTCTATAAGTTATTAAATAATTCTGTATACGGAAAGATAATGAAGAATGTACGAAAACGCATTAATATAAAATTAATTAATAATGAAAAAAGTGTAAAAAATTAGTAGCGCAAGATCAGTTTCAAAATTGGGTAAAATTAGGAGACAATCTTGCATTATTCCATATGCTAAAAAAATCTGTAACTCTAAATAAACCGATCTATGTAGGAGCTACAGTTTTAGAATTATCAAGATTAGCAATGTATGAATTCCATTATAATATAATTAAACCTCGATATGGAGATAAGATTAGTATTACTTACATGGATACTGACTTTTTCATTTACTACATTAAAACGATATTTATAAAGATATAAAAGACATGAACGAGTATTTTGATACTTCTAATTATGCTGAAAATCATGCTTTATATAACACAAAAAATTAACACGTTTTGGGTAAAATGAAAGATGAATTAAGTGGAGTTCCTATCATTGAATATGTTGGTTTACGAGCAAAAAATTATGCAATAAAAACTGATGAAAATAAAGAATTGAAAAAATGTAAAGGGATCAAGAAAAATGTAGTTAAAGAACAAATTACGTTTGACGATTATAAATCATGTCTATTTCAAAACGAAATGATTCATAAAACACAATTTGAAATTAAAAGCAAATATCACAATTTAACAACAAATCAGGTAACAACATTAGCGCTAGATCTTTATGATGACAAAAGAAAAATTTTAAATTGTAATATACATACTGTTCCTTGGGGGTATCATAATAAAGATTTAACATGTGAGATTTGTATATTGTAAATATGATATTTTAGTTTTTGTATATATATTATTGATAAACAAAAAATATGTCAAATCAGTTCGAGAACAAATAGTTGCAGAATTACATAAAGGTGCAAGACGAAACTATCCTCGAATACCCGTTATAACGAAAGAAATTCATGATTTATGGCAAGCTGATTTAGTTGAAATGAATAGTGGAAAATTGAAAGGTCCAGCAAACATTAATCGAAATTTCAAATATTTATTAACTGTGATAGACACATTCTCTAAATATGTTTGGGCTATTCCTGTGAAAAATAAAACTGGGAAAGAAATTAAACAAGCATTTATAACAGTATTGAGAAAAGCAAACAAAAGCCCCAAATTTTTACAAACTGACAGGGTTCGAGAGTTTTATAATTCAGAGTTTCAGAAGGCGATGAACCAAAATAACATTAAACATTATTCCACGTACAGTGATGTGAAAGCAAGTATTGTTGAAAGATTTAATAGAACATTACGTAATTTAATGTGGAGACAATTTACACTGCAGGGAAATTATAAATGGATTGGCATTCTGCCGGAATTACTACATAAATATAATAATACTATTCATTCCACTATTAAAATGAAACCTATCGACGCTATTAAAAAAGACAATGAAAAACATCTATTGACAAACATCTATTGCAAAAAGTTTTCTGTGATAAAAAGAAAAAGTAAATTTAAGGTAGGTGAATATGTAAGAATTAGTAAACTTAAGCGTCCTGGTTTTGATAGAGGTTTTACACGCAATTGGAGTACAGAATTTTTTCGAATTGCTAAAGTTTTCTTCACTAATCCTCCAACATATCACTTAGTAGATTCAAATAATAAATCTATTGAAGGAAGATTTTACGGACATGAATTACAATTAACGAAATTTCCAAAAAACATATTTAATTGAAAAAGTTTTGCGAAAGAAAAATAATAAGGCCTATGTGAAATGGTTAGGTTTGCCAAAAAGTGAAAGTTCTTGGATTGATTTAAAGCATACTATATTGTAAAAAAAGAAAAGTCAAGAATTTATAGATGAAGCACGTCGTCACAAGTATTTCTTGTAGATTTAATTTCAAAAGGTGAATTTTATATTTTAAATTCTAGCAACACTGTAAATTTTCTTTGCTTAGTTAAATGGTCATCATCATCTCGAGGTCTATCAGTATCAAAAGTAAAAAGTATATTAAATCAAATTTGTTCTTCAACAAACGCTGTGTTTTTATGTAAAGGAGAAAAGAAAGCAAAATATTTAAAAACGTTATATAAAATCAATGTGATATATCTGTAATACGGAATGGAAAATTCCTTTTACATGTATGATAGCAGGTTCTACAGGCTGTGGAAAATAATATTTTGTTAAAACATTTCTTAACCATTAGTAAGTTATTTAAAAATATTGTATGGTGTTATGGTGAATGGCAGCCTTTGTATGATACTGTTTCAGACTGCACGTTTAAAGAAGGTTTACCTCAAAATAATGAATTTCAAACACACGAAGGTCCACGTCTTGTCATTATTGATGATTTAATGCGTGAGTGTGACCATCGGATTGTAGATATTTTTACTAAGGGTAGCCATCATAGAAATATAAGTGTAATATTTATAACACAATATTTTTCATCAACAAAAAGGAATGCGGGATATTTCGTTAAATTGTCATTATATTGTTTGTTTTAAAAATCCTAGAGACCAAGCTCAAATTAATTATCTCGCACGACAATTGTATCCAGGTAATACAAAATTTATTCAAGAAGCATATCAAGATGCAACTCGAATTGCACATGGTTATTTACTTTTTGATTTAAAACAAAATACTCCTGATGAGCAACGAGTTCGAACAAATATCTTTCCAACAGATTCTTTTAATTATGTTTATGTGCCTCTAAAACAATAATTGCAATATGGTTTATATTCTAACAACTATTTGTGCTTTAATAGCTGTAAAAAATGATTAGTAAAGAAAATGCACATTTGTTAAAACTTTTAGCAAAGTCAAAACCGAAAGCACGTAAGGCAATTTTACAAAATGCAGATCCTGATTTAATTCGCTCTATTTGCGAATGTTCCTATAACGTATTACAGGGAAATGTTCCATTAAATAAAACAGAGATAAATAAGCTAAAAAAATATAAAAAGGAACTGAGATATTTGTTGAAAAAGGTCCGTCATTAAAACAAAAGACAAAACGAATTATTATACAAAAAGGTGGTTTTCTTACTGCATTGCTTGCACCTATTTTAGGAGGTATACTATCTAGTTTAATTAAATAATTATGCAAAACGCACAAAAACTTATTTTAATCTCACCAGAAAAATTACATTATTATCAAACGATATCTAATCTTGATGATGAAATGAAATAAATTTTAAATAATAAAAGTTTAAATGCAGAAGAAAAATTGATAAGATATAGAGAAGTCTTACAAAAATATTTAAATATAATTCAAAAACCGACAGCAGTTACAACAACAGCAACTACTACTACTATTGATAAAGAGGAGGAGGAAGAAGAAGAGGAGGAGGATGATGATGATGTAATAATATCTGCTTTCCCTGAAATTTGTAAACGTAAAGCAAGATCTTTATTACATAAATTGAAACAAAATCCTAATATTCAATGGGACGATAATGGAAATGTGAATATTAATAATAAATTAATTCCAGGTGCAAATATAGTGAATTTGATATCCGATTTTGTTAGATGTCGTAAGAAAAATATTTCAGTTGCCGGTTGGAAATCTTTTGCTACATTATTAGCAAAAGCCAATATACCCTTAGAGTACATTGGTAATCCTCAACGAATAGATTATATTAGAAAACTAACAGAGGACGAAGAGGATGGTCCTCCACCCCGTAAACGCAAATGGTGTAATTATAAGCAATAATACTAATATTCTATTGTAATCTAGTGATATTTTTGAGTATATAGAAAGAAAGATGAATGATCCGTACTTTAAATACTACACTAATCAAGCAGGAGGTGGTTATAACGTGTATAAAAGTACAGAATATCAAGAAGGTTATGACATTGGTAGTTTGCTAGGAGGTTTATTCCGTACTGTATTTCCTTTATTAAAACAAGGTGCAAAAACTGTTGGTAAAGAGTTAATACGTACAGGAATTAATGTAGCTGGAGATGTACTAGATAATAATAGACATCATATTCGCCTGAAGATGAGGACGATGTCAGCCCTCGAAACGTCGCAAGATATAACAGTATTCACTTGGCTGCTAGCCCGACAAGACCTGTTCATAATAATAGACCCATTGAAGAGTCTTCGCAAGATCGATGGCAAGAAGCTAAAACAAATTTAAAAAATAAAGCTCAAAATAAAATAAATCAGGTGTTGGTAGGATCTGGAAGAAAAAGAAAGAAAGTTCATTTTAGTGGTGTGAAACGGATAAAAAGATCCAAAGATATTTTTGATTGATTATGGAGCAAAGTGATAGTTCTATGGAATATTCCGAGCAATAGTTCTATGGAATATTTTCCTCAAAATACTCTTGCTTGTTATACTACTAAATTATATCATCCTATTGTACTGGAGAAGGGAGTGTGGGAAACAGCTGTTGTTGAAGTACATTATACAAGTTCATTTCAGAATGTTTTCAAATATACAAATAATATTTATTACCGTATCATGAATACAAAAAACTGGAACATAACTCAAATCTTACCAGGCCACTATTATCATGTTGATGATATTCTATCTCAAATTAATCATAAAAGTGATATATTAAATTTACAATTAAAAGTCAAAGCATCTGTAAAACGAATTGAGGTTAATAGAGTAATAAAAGATCAAGAGAAGCATATAGAAGTACGTCTATCTCTTGAACTAGCCAGAATACTAGGGTTTGATCATATTCAACAGGAAGATATTGCAGTTGTACATCATGCTCGTTATCCACCTGATTTACAAAAAGCGCTACCTACACTTATGTATATTTACAGTGATATTGTAGAACTACAAATGGTAGGTGACGCCATAGCTCCATTGTTACGTATTATAAATACAAATATTACAGAGCATGGTATTAATAATGTACATATTTTTGACAATCCTCATTATGTGCCCATGCAACGTAAACAATTTGATCAAATTATTATTGATTTAGGAGATAGTACAGGTAATCCACTTCCTTTCCAATATGGCTGTGTATGTGTAAAATTACATTTTCGTAGACGTAATACAGTATTGTAAATTTTACCATGTGTGAATATTAATAGTAAGAAAAAGACAAAAATGCAGTGTCAGTGTATGAAATCAGAATTAGATTTATTTGCTGGTTTACCCACACAAACCAGTATTATAGGTAATAAAATAGTTCCATATACGCCCGTGGCTTCAATATCTGATAATGCACCAATAGAATTTGTTGTCCCCGGTCATGGGGATGACTATATGGACTTACCGCACACAATGTTATATATTAAAGGTAAAATTACTAAATCAGATGGTTCTAATTTAACTTCTGCCGATAAGAAAATTGGGCCTGTAAATGATTTTCTCAATGCAATGTTCAGTGAAGTGCAAATATATTTGAATAATCAACTAATTTCCTACTCTTCACATACATATCCATAGCGATCGTATATTGAAAAACTACTAAATGCTAATGCTAAAACAACGCATCTTCAAACATCAATGTGGTTTAAAGATACTGCAGGGCATATGGACAATGTGATCGATGGTAATTTAGGATTTAAACAACGTTTTCTTCTCACTACTTTAAGTCAGTCATTTGAATTATTGGGTTATATTCATGCTGATATTTTCAATCAGGAGAAATTTTTACTGAATGGTGTACAACTGCTTATTAAACTAATTCCAGCTAAACGTACATTTTGTCTAATGGGTGACGCAGATGCTGATGGAAAAGTTGTAATTACAGATGCAAAATTGCTTGTGAAAAAGGTTGATGTATCACCAGCAGTTAAAATAGCACAAAATAAAGTATTACAAAATCCTAAATTTAAAATAAAATATCCTCTAACAAAAGTGCAGGTGAAGACAGAAACTCTACCACAAGGAATTATGGATAGTACACTTCCAGATCTGTTTTCAGGCATAGTGCCTAAACGTATTATTATTGGTTTTGTTACTAATGCTGCTTTCAATGGTACTTATCAAACAAATCCGTTCAATTTTCAACATTTTAGTATGTCGTTTTTTACACTGTATGTTGATGGATCGCCTGTCCCATCCAAATCATTACAATCGGATTTTGATAATAAGCTATATATACAAGCATATTCTACGTTATTTACAGGTTCAGGTATTTATTATTCTAATCAAGGTAATGAAATTTCACTTGCTGAATATCCTAATGGTTATACTCTACTGGTGTTTGATTTAACTCCTGATTCAAGCGCAAGTGCTGCATTTCATACTAGTCCACAACGGCAAGGAAGTGTACGTTTAGAGGTTCATTTTAAAGAAGCACTGCCATCTCCTGTAACAGCAATTATTTATGGTGAATTCTCTTCAGAATTAGAAATTGATTTCCAGAGAAAAATATATATTAATTAAATAAAATGTTAAATACAATTGAACTTTATGAAGCATTACAACAAAATTTACCTAAAGATCATTTTATTGGGGTATATGCTGCAGATGAGTTACCTTTGTTTATTCATACATTTCCAGCCGCCATAATTATAAATACTGATTCTAGTGGTAAGCCTGGTGAACATTGGGTTGCTGTTTATATATCTAATATGTGTGTGGGAGAGTATTTCGATAGCTATGGTATACCTCCCTATATACAACATTATATAAGGTTTTTAAAACGAAACTGTCTGTATTATACATGGAATAATAGACGTATTCAAGGTGATTTATCTCAATTTTGTGGACATTACTGTTTTTTATATCTAGCATGTCGTGCATCTGGTTATTCACTGCACGATTTCTTAAACAAATTCTCACTCACTACTATTGATGCTAATGATATTATGCTTTATTCATTTATGAGAGTATGATGATATTATTTTTTTAAACTCCGCCATTGCCGGTCCCAAGCCCTGGATGAGAAAGGAGGAGGGTTGGGGGCTGCTACCCCCGTAAAAGAAAATAATCTCTGCTATGTTCAAATAGAGGTTAGAACAAGTTCACCCCCGTAGTCTTATGTCTGCTATGTGTTATGTGCTATGTTCGTTATGTTAAAATAACGAGTCCACCCTTAAAATGGACTATGTTCAAATAGGGTAAAAAAATAGGCAAACTGCTCATTGTCTGCTGTGTTTAAAATATGCTCATAAAAAGGAATGAGTTCACCCCTAAAAATGGACTATGCTCAAGTAGGGGTGGAAAAATAGGCCAACTGCTATGTTACATTAGAACGAGTACACCCCTGATATTTCTGTTATGTTAAAAAAGGGGTTGGAAAAGGAAACGAGTCTAAATCTATGCTATGTTCAATTAGGGGTGGAAACGAATACATCCCTGCTATGTTTTAGCTGCTATGGTAAAATAAGGGTTGAAAAATGAACCCCGCTCTGCTGTGTGTTCGTAATTAAAATAAAGGTTGGAAAATAAGTCATACTCTTTTAATAGTTCTGCTATGTTAAAATAAGGATTGAAAAATATGTTCATAAAGGGGAACGAGGTTCAAATAGGGGTGGAACGAATCTTATGTATTCTCCGCTCTGCTGTGTGTTGAAAAAACGAGTACACCCCTGTTATATTTCATATTCTCTGCTATGTTCGTTAAGTTAAAATAGGGGTTGGAAAAGGAAACGAGTCTAAATCTATGCTATGTTCAATTAGTTGTGGAAACGAATACATCCCTGCTATGTTTTATCTGCTATGGTAAAATAAGGGTTGAAAGATGAACCCCGCTCTGCTGTGTGTTCGTAATTAAAATAAGGGTTGGAAAATAAGTCATACTCTTTTAATAGTTCTGCTATGTTAAAATAAGGGTTGAAAAATATGTTCATAAAAGGGAACGAGGTTCAAATAGGGATGGAACGAATCTTATGTATTCTCCGCTCTGCTGTGTGTTGAAAAAACGAGTACACCCCTGTTATATTTCATATTCTCTGCTATGTTCGTTATGTTAAAATAGGGGATGGAAACGATTTCACCCTTTAAACTTCACTATGTTTCGTAGTCTCTGTGTAATGTGCTATGTTCAAATATGGGTGATCCGCTCTGCGGTGAGTTCGTTATGTTACGTAGTCTGATGTTCTGCTGTGTTAAAATAGAGGTTGAAAAATATGCTCATAAAAGGGAACGAGTTCACCCCTAAAAATATGCTCATAAAAGAGAACGAGTACACCCCCTAAAAAGTGCTCATAAAAGGGAACAAATTCACCCCGAAAATGGAGGTCGTAAAAGACCGTGGGTTCACGGTGTAAGGTGCTCAATTTCCTAGGGGCTCCTGAGTTGAGCAAGTATGAATTAGGTTGTTCCAGGTCGATCCATTTTCTACTACTGACAAACGATTTCAGTTAATTGTGAAAGTTAAAACTAGGAATCGATACCTTTCATTTCCTTGTACACAATTATAATAATGATGTAGTGAGAAATCTTTCGTGGGATATCCATTTTTCCAAATATATTTCTCTTTGTAATTTTGTAAATGAACATTGAAATTTGAAATGTTTCTACGTGCAACTTAACGGGTCATCTATTGACCTTATCTGTAATATTAAAATTTCACTTTCTGGCGTTGCACATATTGCTGTAGATATATTTACTCGAAAACTTCGAAGAACAAATATAAAAGAAATATATATTAATGAAGAGAGTGTAACTTGTTTCCTATGACTATCATGATTTGAATTTCAAATAGTACTGATATTAGTACAAGTACGAATGAATAACGCATCTTCTATAAATGGTTGGACTTGAAACGCACTCTCTCTGTAGCTCAGCATTTATATAAATGAAGGTCTGTTTCAAATAATCATCAGAGGAACACTACTCAAGCCTTCTCCACAAGTCTTCGGCCTTTCGTGCACAGGCTTCCGAGTTGGATTCCCAGTCTTGAAATTAGAAGCATTATGGTAATTCGGATTTCATCTGACTATAGTTTTACGTCACATGATCTCGGCGGTGAAAAGGGACACTGAACTCCAGGCAAATAACTAACATGAACATACTTAGAAACTGATTTTCGTGTTTCGTTTGACTTCAAGGAAGGTTAGGTAAAATACGTGACATTGTTCTTGGCAGCATCCAAATGTAGGAGTCATGGTCGTTTTAACGCATGGAGCAGTGATCATTAGTGCAGGGGCCTGGTGAACAAAATTACATGTACTACATGTAAAATTTATTCCTTGGAGCTCCAGCATACTGATTTGCCCAAGGGCACATAATGCTGTTAAGAAGGTGGAAATAGATATTTGAACACCGCTTCTGCATTCTAAATATGTAGGCCTCAGTTCTTGTGGAGGGTCTTGTCCGAGAAAGCATCTTCACTATGACTTCCAATTGCGATGATACAAATATTTTGAAGATCTATGTAGTAGACGTGCAATATAGCCAAAAAAATAACGTATGCTTTCATCTCGTTAAGCAAAATGTCTAACATTTTATATGGTAGTCCGTGCCAGGTGATCCACTCGTTCGCTATTCATGGAATAGCACGAGCGTGAAAAGTTGGTTATTTAGGCCGTTGAAGGACAGCGTATTAACATCTTACACAATAAATTTGTTAACCTTTCATGAACTATTCTTAGTTCATCTACTCAAATACCAGAACATTTTCAGGGATAAAAATATGGGAAAAGTAAGAACGGGTGAAGAGTTACTCTGAACAATAACAAACCAATAAATAAAGAGATTATCATTCTCGAAAATTTATTCTTGATGTCTCATTTTTATAAGGCAATTAAGGCGACACATGAATTAAGGTATAGCGAATTCCTGTGTTGGAACACACAAATAAGAAGCAATTGGGTAGTAAAATGCTGACCACACATCACCCAACTAAAGAGCGTCTAACTGACCACAATCCTTCCTTGAGCTGTAACACCAAAGATTTCTGTTCATTTGCATTTGGTTTGTTACAGCTTAACATAGAATCCAAACCATATGAGCTCCCACTGGGAATCCAACACGCGTCTAAAGCGCTTAAGCTAACTATACAGGGTCCATTATGAAAGTAATGCGAATGATCGATTCTATTGTGACGCGACTATCCATGGTAGCCAGTTTGTTCCGAGCAGTGTCACCAGAAAGACGTACCTCCGCGTGAAGTGTTTTTTCGACTTTGTAACACGGCGCAATGGAGCGTTCGGTTGAACAGCGATACGCCATCAAATTTTGCTTGAAGCCTTTTACCTGGAGGTACTTAAGAGATTGAAACGCCGGATCACGCGCTTGAGGGCTGACATCAAAGACACGGTCAAGCTCCACCATGACAATGCTCTCAGCCACACGTCCTTTATTGTTATCAACTTCCTAGCCCGGAGCAACATCCCGATGTTCCCGCATCCCCTTTACAGTCCCGACTTGGCTCCGTGTGACTTTTTTTTGTTTCCCCACTGAAGAGAGAGCTGAAAGGAAAGCATTGGGCGATCGAGGAAAACATCCAAAAGCATGTTACAAAGTTCCTGAGAGACATTCCCGTCGAGGACTTTCAGGGTGTCTTCCAGGCATGGCAGACATGTCTCCGTAAGTGTATTAATGCAGGGGGAGAGTATTTTGAAGCATTTTAAGCATTTTTCAGCATCTATCAATAAATCTGTTTTCCAGAAAATGAGCATTACTTTTATAATGGACTCTGTATATCCACGAAGGAGCTCTGTTCATTAATAGTGTATAATTAACCTACCATATTATATACGCCAGTGCAGAACGGGAAATATTGTCTCTTCTCACTATTTTCAGGGAATAGATTATACATTTTATCCATAATCTTTCTTAGTGAGAAATAAAGTCATTTATATAACAGTCTGGCTTATGTTCAGTACTCGAACCCTACGCGTCAAGTTCGAATCACAGTAGGGAAATACACTTCATCAGCTTACGAATGTAGATGAATGCAAATAAAAAGCTTAATATACAAAACTAATATAGTTTGTATTAATATTGCGTTACTAACTAATTGACTGACGCTATGTCTTACGTTAGGCAATCCCTAGATTCATCACGCAGGAATAAAACCTCACAATATGATTTTACCCTTTGCTGAGCTAATTGTAATGTACCATGACAGTTGAGAGCAATGGCAACTTTTTTTGTCACCCTGTACCTACTGAAATTTTTTAAAATTCGATTTCGGCTTAATTACACGATTTATTTATCCTCTTTACTTCATATGAATGTAATGAATCGAAAGGTCTCATTAGGAATCATATTTTCACTGAATAACATATTTATTTATATTTTGATTAATTGTAAATCCCATTTTCGCATATACAAGTTGAATAGTTACAAGGTTTACCATTCTGACGTCATACCGAAATATAGTTCCGCCATTGGATATAAATTTTCTTAATTTCAGACCAATGTAGAATTTGGCGAGGTAATTAAACCTTCCCTCACCCCCTCTCACTAGTCCATAGTCACTTTCAGATCCGGTTATATCTGGATTTCACCAATTTCTATTTGCTTTGTAATTTCCGCGGCTGAAAGATTTCGCCCTGATTGGAGGAATCCTCCTATCCCTGACGTTTTCGGCGCAATGTTATCATTCTTAGCAAGGACGATTCTACCAGCACAGCCGGAGACATCAACTGCTCCAAATTTCCGCTAGAAAGGACGGACATTTTCATTAAATCAAGGTAAAATTTAATGTAATTTCATAGTTAAGGATTGAAGACGGTTTAGGAGCCCAAAACAATCTACAATTTTTGGTAAAGAAGCGGCTATTCAGTGAAATTCCGGATTTGTGTTTACAGAACGCCATGATGCTGTCATTTTAGAACAAACATAATGGAAGTGTGATTTTACCCTCCTCTTTTTTAAAACCGTAAAAAATCAGTTAGGGATTAGGTGAAATACGATCTGGTTTCATACATTCTATTTGTGTATATAGTAAATGTGATTTTTTTTATTGTTTAGTAAGTGCCTGTACATAGTAGGTTTTGTAGTGTGATACTAACCATCAAAATGACAGCTTAAGTTAACTAAAAGGTCTCCTATTCACTCTCCAAATTGAACCAGTTCTAACGGGGAAATGGTTTAGTTATTGTTTGTTTTAGGGCCTTTCCCCTCTCAGGGGACAGGTCCTTCAATAAATTTTGTTAATGTGGCCCCAGGGCTTCAAACTCCAGTAAACATGTTTTAAATAATTGGCCAGGTTAATTGGACCTAAGGGTTACACTTCTCATTTTGTCCCCCTAAAGTTCAATAGAGCCAACTTTATATACCGACAAGGAGTAATGTGTTTAAAGGTACTTGTTTTTAACATGCCTATAAGAAATGGTGCTTGTTTAGTTAGTAGTATTTATGTATAGTATTTATAGTGGTGTGTGTAGTTAGTAGTTCTGTATGAATGAGAGATTTTTACTGCGAGGACAGTATGTTAACATGCGTTAATTTAGTACCATTTGTCTAACTCGAAGTATACTAAACCAGAGTAAATATTATAGTTCTGATTAATAAGTGTAAGGGTATATTTTATTACACAGTAACTTATTTCTCTACTGTAGCGCCATCGTGTTCGTTTTCGGTAATCAATTGTTTGATGACATTATGTCATTGCATGAGTTAGCAATCTAGGTTGTTTGATTTTAGCCCCTTATTCTCAAATTACATCCGGTGGACATGGTTTTCGGTTCAAATGAGTGTACGTTTCAATGACATAGCATGAGATCTCGTAGTATTGAAAATTACAGCTCGTTACCTCAATTAGAAACCGAAATATCCACTGAAATCAAGAATGCCTATTTTCTTAATAGAAATAAGCCTACATGATGTTACTGTTTGTTTCAAAATGCAATATTATATTCTCTTTCCTCGTTGCTGTAGAGATATCTCATTGTTGCTTTAGTTTTATCAGCAAATCAGAAATAAAATCATCGTTGACAATTTAACTTTCAGTGAATACACGTATGATTTTTTTTTTTCAAAACTGCGAAGTAAATATAATTTGGTGTTTCGGAACAAAGAGTCTGTGGTTCCATGAATGTTATCGTGTAGCAGTTTAAGCGTGACGGATTGTGATAATTATAGATTTATTAATGCATAATGTAATATGTGTATGGCCTGCGTGTAAATGTATGTAATAGGGTGTCCGTAAAATATTACTTCGCGGGGAAATGAGTAAATAATGAATAAATGTAATGATATAGTAATGATACGATTATGATATAAAATATGAATGAGATGATAGGACACCTGTACTTAAGTGAATAGGCCCAGTGTATATTATATATTGAGAATATGAATATGTTTATTGAGAATCTCTCGTGTTTGGACTTCTACACCAATATCTTCGTCCAATTGAGTTTGCTATTGGATAGTAATGTGTAGTTGGGAATTATATGTTACTTCACGTTTAAATATCTTATATTAACAGCTCCGGTTCTTAAGCCTTTCATCAGATAGGGTAGCATCATATAGGAATTACCTTTGAAGGTTTACAGAAATGATAATTAAGAAAAATAACTGCTAAATCCTGTGATCATCGGAAGGTAGGGGTTTGGTCATTTGTCCCTTTAACATTCATTGACTCTCCGAGATTTTTTTCTACGCTGCGTACATTATTTACCATACCGTGTTCATATAGCCAATAGGACAGACGGGGCAAATCAAATTAAATCAACCGCTTCTAAATTAATATCTAGGTCCATTGCGTACCCGGATGTCGACCCCTAGTCCTCTTAAGTATTTTCGTTTCTTTTCTTAGTTTAATTAGATGATGTATCGAAATTTTCATGTATCGAAATTTCTCCTGTGCTGTCGAATTAAGTTTTCTTAAAATGTAATAAATGTCTATAGAAATGTAGTTAGGTTAGTTTAATTCAACTAAATGCAATCTGAAGTATACATTGTCCTGTATGAATGTGTGTGAGTGAAATGTAGGTTTAGTATTAAGTACACCAATTCTTTTGACATATATGTGTGACTTACTATAATTAATGGTAGTTGGCAATTAAAGTCGTTGAAAGTCAATACTAACTCAATTTAAGTTGACTCTATAAAGGAAGCAAAAAGGACTGAAAGTAACCTGAACGAACGATCATCATGGGAGAACTTCGAGTCAAAATTTTCGACAAATATATGTGTTACTCTGATTTTTTTTCCTCTGGTCGATTCTAATATGCCATCAACTTCATCGCTTATGCTTCAAGTACTGGATACTAGTCAAGAACTTTCGGAAATATTGAATAAACTGTTAAATTAAACTTTCTCATCTATCTCAGAGCTAGATTGGAATAATTCGGTAGTTGGGGTTAAATGGATCTAGGTCTGGGGGTATGGGTTAACATGTGTCTACCTTTGATTTCCTTAATACCAAATATTCACCCAATAGCTATTGGAAATAATCCTAATTCGATAATTATGCACTTTCCTTTACCATATTTCTCAAAAATATCTAGTAACAGTTTCCCTATTTCCTCATCTCCTTACTTTCCTTTTTTCTTCTTCCTATCCCATCTTCCTCTTTTTTCCTTTACTTCTTCTTCTATTTTTAATAAAACTGAAAAGGGGGTCGTGACTGGGAATTCTATATATAATAAACACTGTCATGTATTTATTTTATTTTTCTTCGGAAAGCCGATATAAAAGTTTCCTCATTTTGGTTGAACCTTGTATGTTCGAAAGTAAGAAATGGATTATATATTCCTATTAAATTAGATATAAGCTGATAGCTTCATGAATATTCCCCCACCAGGGGTGAAGGGTTCCCACTCACGACTCATTTTCCATACATCTCATTTGCACGATGCAGGGTTTCCCCCTCTTTTGTTTGTTTGTTTATCTTTCTTTTCTTTTTTTTTCCCTTTTCATAATCATATCTCGGTTATAATTATCTATCTTCCTAAGGTTCTGCTTTATTTTGTCCTTTTATCTTCTTCTATCCGATGTCTTTTCCCACGAGCTTCTAAGCAAGGACTCCATATACTCCCATGCGAGTGGCATGTCTGTCCATCTTAAACGTCTCGACTTTATTTTTCGTATTATGTCCCATCTCTTATACAGTTCCCACGAGATAAATTGCTCGTCTCGAAATCGAGACAAGAAATTTCACGAGTCTAATGGGCACACAACTTTTAGATGTCAATTACTACTTTACTTTTACATAATTCATAATATAAAAATTATAAGTTGATAAAATGATTATACAAACCCAATGAAGAGCATTTATTAATGTTTAAAGACACATCAGTAATTATAAAATATACTCTAATAATAAATATGATTTACCGTAGATATTCTTATATCACACCCTTCATAGACTTTTCGTGACGCAGAATTCTGATCACTTCTAAATTGAACTAAGAAAAAAATTAGAGCGTGCATTTTGCACTTAAATTTGCAAAACGAAATCCGAAGAAAATAAGGTCTTCGAAAATCGAGACGAGACGAGATTTTGCCGAATTTACGGGGCTAAACGAGAAAGCCTTATTAATCTCCTAGGCAATACTACTCTCGTAGGTGCTGTGAAATTGCGCAGTCGTTTTCTAAATGCACTTGCTTATAATTAACTTTTCTCGCTAAATACGCTCCCAAATTTTGTTACCGAAAACCCACAGAATCTTTTCGTAACACTTCGGATAAAATTTGCAAAATTATACGAAATGTAAAAGCCTCGTTAAAATTGGAATGAACTAAATCTGGACAATATTTCAATATTGCAAATCAATAAATGCGTTTCAAATTTTAGTTCAGTAACATTTGTGAGCATGTGTTTGAAGAATAAATGAAAATTCATGTGGCTGGTTATAATTATGTAAAGAAATTCACGTTTCTGAGTGTCTATGGTCATATTGACCTTATCTTGACCTTCAAGGGGTTTCGAAGTGCAAATATGCTCGGATCAATGTATATACAATCTAAATTATGGTTTTGACTTTTAGAAGTTACCCAGAGGCGGATCCAGAAGTTGAAACCTGGGGTTCAGCCAGAATCCAGACTATTGCAGGCATATCATGAGGTTACTATAAACTTCCAAAAATATATAAATAATAGCTTAAATTATTTTTTCACTAAAAAAATTGGGGATCTTAGGCCCATCCGGCTCCGGGCTTGATACGCCACTGAAGTTACCTAAGTATTTGTTTTCCATCTTTTTCTTTTTCTTTTTTTTTTAAGTAGCGGTTGAGTAAATGATGTCTCAGCTCAAGGTGATAATTCGCTGAAGGCTAAACTCTAAGAAAGAAAGAAAAACACAAAAGCAAATAAATTTTAAGAAAAAAGGAGAATGAATGAAAAGAAAGAACGAAACGTGAAAAACAGTCATATCTTGGGGAAAAGCGGTTGTGGAGGATGTTTTCAGAGGCGAAGAAAGGTCAGGGTGAAAAAAGGGAAATTAATTAAATTCTTTCTACCACTTTCCCTTTCTCTGTCTCGTTTCACGTAAAATGCAAACACTCCTCTTTTATATTAGAAAGAAGGAAACAAGGAAGAAAGGCAGTTCTTGCGTGCTTGTGTATGAAACGAGACAAGCCCTCAGTGCGGAAGGAGAATAGCACCGTGTCTTTGGGTTTATTTTAATATTACAAGACGAGTGTTGAAAATAGTGGGAAATTAGTTTAATATATTGTATCGTGTATTTATATTTATGCACATCTTGTCTTTCTGTGTCCTTGAGAAGTCTTGGAAAAGTTTCAAGATGTGTTCTGCTTGCGTAAATAGGAAGTTGTAATGACTGGAACATATTCAAAATAAAACAGTTTTTAAAAATAATAAATTGTCCCCGCCCTTGTCGTGTGCTTTTTGTTTCACATAGAAGTACAGTAGAACTCCTCTCGTCCGCTCTCGGCTGGTCCGCTACTCCGGTTGATTCGACTGTGCTCCAGCCGAACTTGTTTTGACCTGTCGGTGACTCACGAGGCCCATTGTCGTTTACTGCCGTCGCGGCATTGTTTTTACTTCTTGTTACCGCATATGCGCTTTAGTGTACCGTCATCTCTTGTATCGTTTCTTTCGTTGTGCGTGCTTTCTGTACTATACTATGTAGTTTTTAGCGCTTACTATTCGTTTGTTTTTATACTGTAAAGAATAATACAGTCATTTTTGAGTTCAGAGATTGTTTATTTTACTGTAAGTCTGTATTTTTCTGTATTTTCTGATAATTCAAGCTTTTTTGCGTTCCAACCATACAATCGGCCCCAAAGGTGACGAATTAGACGGGTTCTTCTGTATTATAGTAGAACTATATTATTCCATTAAATTTACATGAGAAATTTTGATGAACTTTATTTGCCCTTTGAAGTAATTATATACTTCATATTGTATAGCCTACACTTGTTCAAAAACTTTGGGTAGTTTAGTTCTCTTTAAAATGTTATAACCTTGCAATTACGTGTAGAAAATACCCAAACAAGTATCTCAATTGACCAAGGAAGATTTATATTTGCTTTTTGTACAAGTCTACAGATTATGCTGTGTGATATCTAGATAGTTATCAAAATAATGGAAACATCTAAATAAAAGCTAATTTATGTGACTAGTACGTTGCTGGACTACATATTTAGTCTGTTTCTTGTTTACTACACCGTTGTTGGACTACATTTTTCGCTCTAGTGCGTTGGCGCGGATGGTAAGAGATTTAGAAATCGTAATCCAATTGCAGATGTTGAGATCATGCACTTCTCGTCACAGTGGCAATGTTGAAACAGGTCTTTTCAAACGTTGATTGAATTATAAAGTCAGTTGTGCCGTATTTGTTTTGTTCTGCGGCTTTTTTGTGACAATTATCTCCATTAGCTGTAGATCTCAATCACAAATATTTGGTTTCCCTTTGATTATATCTTGTCACAAGTACCTATGTACTATACGCCGCCATTATTTTGAACATTAACATTTTTGTTCTCGATACCACACAACACGCTGACAATTTTGGAAATACATATTCCAACTGAAAGCTCACTCACAATTTGCCCTTCCTGAATATCTCACATTTTATATCACAAATGTCTGCACAATGCTGTCTGAGTGTTCTGCCCGAGCCTCAGTTATCCTATCGTAGTTAGGTAGGGTCATATGCCTGTTACATAGGAGTAGGTGTCCAGTTGCTTTACCCTATGGTTCAAAAAGAGATACAGCAAATTTGTACTCAAATATAATCAGATACACTTGCACATATATAAGAGAGTTGATATATGCATTATCAGAACACGTATTTATAATGGATGGCGCAAATAAAAGTGACCCGGAGAACAAGAGCCAAGGAAAGAAAATAGTTCCCCAACCTGCTTAAAGCAGATGTTGAAAATGACCACCATGCATCTCTTGAATGACCATATGAATGAAAATGACCACAATTTGACGTGGTGTCCGGACGCGTTTTGGAATGTTTTTGCCTTGTTCAAAACAGATCCTGTCTGACGCCATTTTCTGATTAATCGTTGCATTGCACTCTATGCTGGCAGTTTGACAGCATAAAATTCATAAGTATACAACTGACCACACTCTTTCCACGAATTTGTTTTTCCGTAACTTTCAACGACAAATATCCTCTGCTGCACTCTAAGTACCATCTTTTCCTGTGCACTGCTCAACTCACACTGACACAGTCTTGTCTAAAATCTGAACCGGTATTGTGCGTAAACGTGGTATCGTTCCATACATACAGTCACGTCCAATCGTATTCACTCGTCCGGGCCACTTTTATTTGCCCCACTCTGTATAAAGATCAATAACTAGCCTGGCTATTTCCTTATAAAATCTGGTACCTCTTTTATTTACTCTGCGCAATATATTATCAAAGTTTACACACTTCGCTTAAAATTGATATAAATAAAAGAAATAATGTGATGCGGTTTGGAGAACGTCGAAAATTGATCAAACCGAATTAGTGTCATGAGTAAGCTCGTTGCATGATACTATTACGGTGTAAGTATGTTTTAGCAATTCGTTACGTTCAGTTTATCAATACTTAAAAAAAAGAAAAAGAAATTCTGCGCTAGAGTGTGTATGAGTTTTGATGCACTTATTGTGTATATTACTCCTCGAACTTTCTTTCTGTACCTTACAACGTTCCCTTCCCTTTTTTCTAATGAATTTGTTCTAATTCCAGTTTTAAAATTTTAAAATTTACTGGTAATAGGTTGTTGTTTGTGCGTTGTCCTTTTAATTTATTTGTTCTTCTTACGAGTAAAAGAGGTTGGACTTCTATCTTCGTATATGGTTCCGGCGTGGTTTCTTTCGATTTATCATGTGTTTGCAGATATTCGTCTATGCCAGAGATTCATTGCGCGATTATCTCTCTAGACGTCGTCTAAATATACAGGGTGGTAGGAAACTCCACCGACAAACTTTGGGAGGCGATTTCTTATACGAAATGATAGGAAAAAGTTCTAATAAACATGGGCCGAAAAATGCCTCTTTTCAGAGTTATGATCCATTGAAAATTCGAAAAATCATTTTTCAAAACTCCCTAACTTAGAAACTATAGGGCCTATCCCAAGCGGTTTAAGGAATTACACAGGAACTAGTATGTTCTCTATCTAAATATCCATGTTTTACCATCTCTTGTTATCGGTGAAAGGAACTGTGAAAAGGAAGTTGAAGTATAGGGATACTCCTTTAAGTACTAATGGTGCGTTCGTTTCGCTGGTACCGGTGAATTCTGAAACATGGATATTTAGATAGAGCGTATACCAGTTCCTGTGTAATTCCTTAAACCGCTTGGAATAGGCCCTATATTATAGTTTCTAAGCCAGTATGTTTTGAAACGTGATATTTAGAATTTTCGGTAGTTCATAACTCTGAAAGGAGACGTTTTTCGACCCATGTTTATTAGAACTTTTTTCTTTCGTTTCGTATGAGGAACCGCCTCCAAAAGTTTTTCGGCGGAGTTTCCTACCACCCTGTATAATAGAATATGTGCAAATATTACTGCTTCTTAACTGTGGTGGTCGTCGTGAATAAAGACATTTTAAACAATTCCTTTACCCATGTGTACATCTTTTATCTTCTGTCGCTGGAAGACTGCATACCGTTGGTTTGGTTTAATTTTTTACTTTAGCGTCCTTTTAAGCTGCGAGGCTATATGAGACAGGGACCTACAGCTTCACGTGGAATCCGAACCAAATGAGGACCCTCTGGCAATCAAACCCGAGTCTCCCACACCAAATACGCATACGCTCAGCTACGAGGGAGCTCTGGATGCTGTTAGGAAGCGAATAAAGAAAACACGTGGCTTGAAGAAAAACAGAAATACAGAGTTTTCATTTTATAAGCAGAAATATTATATTTGAAAATGTTTCTTAAAGAATATAAGAATAAATGATTAATTAATTAACTGGATCGGCAGAGCAAGTGTCACAGTATTCCATTGACGTTAGTTATTTCGTATGAAGAGGTTGTCATAAATCACTTCTTAGGCTTGAAAAAGATAGTAACAGGAGCATTAATCACAGGGTCGTTGATGTCTCTTGCATCTGTTCATGCACTTACCCAATACATTCACGTATACAACATCTGCTTCTGCCCTAATCAATAATAAACATTGGAAACCAGGCAAAAATACTTTTGTCGAATACATAATCATAATCTTATAATTATCTACGTAGAATATCTCATTAGCATAGTTCATTTATGTATACATCTACCGTTACCCCATAATACAATATACATAGCTTTATACCTGATTAGAATATTATTTCTGATTGACCGGAATACAGAGGATTGTATAGCATGAAACATGCTTACAAATACCATTTGATGTTGGTAATGAACTACGAACTGCTGTGATAAGTATTAATATTTTATATAGAAATACATGTCTATGTGGATGAAATGTTCTTGATAACGACTTCAAAGACCTAAATGAAATAAACAAGTAATTTCTGTTATCTTAGCCCAATTAAAAACATTTACGGAGTGTAGGTTGAATCACAAAACCTCTTAGCTACACATTATTAAGTTTACGAGATGGAATCAAAATACTTTTTATACAAGGATTGGACTTTTAGTAATAGCAACAACGGTATACCTTGAGAAGTAGAGTACTTACAAAGATCGAAGTTTTACAGGCCCTTGATGCAATCAATAGCATTGTGAATCACGCATTCTCAGCGATGTGGAAGCCGCTGGATGCCATTGGCAGCGCCTAATTTCTGGATAGTGCGAATGAGGCGATCGGTCACCCGGAGGAGATAATCAACTGTAGGGAAGCGTGTCTCACGAAATGGTTCCTTCTTCTTCGGCAAGAGGTCGTAGTCACGAGGGACTTAAATCTGAAGAATAAGGAGGGTGATACAACACTTCCCAGCCTCAACGATGCAACAAATCAGTGACCGCACCTGCTGAATGTGCCCTTGGATTGTCATACAGAATGATGGGTGGGATCTTCAGAAAGTGGCGTCGTTTTCCTCTTACAGCGAATCGCAGATTGTTTTGTCAAAAATTGCAGTAGTACTCTGCACTAACGGTGTGTTCTTGGGGGACGGTATGGTTTATGATTATACCATCCCAGTCGTAGGCAATGATGAGCATAGCTTTCACATTGGTTGGGGCATTCCGAACTGTTGGTTTTCTCGGTGACCCAGGATGACGTCACTCGTTTGATTTCCGTTTCAGCTGTGGTTCATACGCTCTGGCCCAGGTCTCATCAATAGCAACGATCCGCCGTAAGAAGGTCTCACCCTCACGTTGATACTGCTCCAAGTGTGATCGAGCGGCATCATATCACAGACAGTTGTCATGTCAAATCAAGTCATATTCTTCAGTCAGATCATGTGGAACCCACCTTGAGGCGATTTTACACAATCCCAGGTTCTTCTTCAGAATTTTCGGCACAGTGGAATGCGCTAGTCCTGTATCGTCGGACAATTGACGAATCGTGGCGTTCCGATTCGCTAGCACTAACGCGTTCACGCCGTGCACGTCTTCTTCCCTTACAGGAGGATGGCCGGAGCGAGGTACTTCTGTGACATTTTGTCAACCGTCATTAAAGGCTTTGACCCACCTGTACGGTATGGTAATGCACTCGCACCGCAAACATTTTGTAATACTTCGTAGAACTGTTTTGTATTCCTACTTCTAGCACATTCAATTTTCAACCAGCTCCTCTGATCTTGCTTCGTAAACATGACTGTATTCCGCGAGCACTCACGCAGAATGACTGTAGTCCACGAGCACTCACTCAGAACTGCCTTCTATTCTAACTGCTGGCGTTGCGCGCGCATTGAGGGGAGGGCAGGCGAGTTCATGTGCTCTGAGGAGAGTCGGCGTCTAACCTAGTGCTGATATGAATTATAATAGATTGCTTTGTTCCTGAGTATATATATAGCAGTGTTGCCATTACTAAAAATCCAACCCTTGAATTTAAAGTCTGTTATTGAAGTTGATAAACACACACACACAAACATATATATATATATAGATATAGATATAGATATGAAGAGAAAATGAAAACTTTTTAGAAAAAGAAACTTAAAAGTTTCATAAAATTTTCAGACTTTTGTATCCTATTCTCTCAAATCAATGAAGATTCTACTACAGATACATTTGAACGTAGTTATCACAATAATAATTGAAAGGATATACTGTATATATATATACACGAATGAATCTTTTGAGTATTATAATTCAACGAACTGGTTCAAGTAAACTATACTGTATATCAAGCAATAGTAGAAAAAACATTTAAATTAGAATTGAAGCAGTAAGATGGAACAAAATGGAAATACATTAAACAATAACAACATGTAATATATTAAACAAGAGGAAAACAAATGTAAAATCATTTGTAATGACGTTATGTCCATTATAATGTGAAACCATCAATACAAATAGTTGCAGTGTTGATTCCATGAAATGCACCACAAACTTGTCCGTAACAATCCATCAATGGTCAACAGGTATGGTGCCCTTTGTGTTGCGCAGACATGTTGGGTGACAATATCTCGTAGAAGACTGCAGAGGTTTTACATGAGCTGTAGTTTGAAAATCTTACTCTTCCACCGTATTCCCTTGATATCTCATCCACTGTCTACCACCTTTTTCGGAATCTCGATCACTTCTTCGGAGAGGACCTTCCCTAATGAACGGGCGTTGCAAATGTGCGGTTGAGAACTCTTTGTATCACAGACTCCAAACTTCTTTCATCTTGAAATCTATCATTGGATGAACGATGGAAAAAATGTGTGGTTGCAGACAGCAACTGTTCTAATTAATCAGGGGTTGTAGTTTCCATTTCTTTGGCCTTGGCAATGACACACCTGGGTGGACTTAATGTATTGCTGATCATGTGGATTAAATGTCCGTTGTACGCAAACATTTAATCCACACGATAAAGTTCTTGGAAGTGTGTGCGCTGTAACGAAACAAAATGGCCGTGCAGGAAAAATGTTTAATTACTGGTTACAGTTTACTGGATTTAATTTTGCGTGTAATTCTCCAAGTTATTCACTGTAATATCAACACACGCTGTACGCTATCATTCTGCAGAGCTTCCCAAATGTGGGTAAAGTCAGTGGATCAGAATACCAGCTATTTCCGATTGGACCTGCTAACCAACACATTGCGGTCCTTCATTCATATTGGGAGTTCGACATAAGTCTGACAACTCTATCTAGGTAATCACTAGACAAGAAACGGAGCAAGAAATAGCTCTATGCTCCTATGGCAAAGTTGTTTAGAGGTTAGTAACCATACGGCTGATGTTTGAAATGAAATATATCAGTTTATCAATGATTATGCCCTTTAGGCTAAGGAAGACGGATGATTAATGCAAATGATTGATGATGGAATAATTGGTGGACTTAAGATGTGGAGGAAACTCATGGACACGATGTTGTTCATCAGGAACGCACTTGTACGGGTATCGAACCAGGGCTACCACACATCGCAGGTAAAGGCTGTACCACTAAGCCACCGTGTCCTCTACGATTGATCTCGATGATGTGACCACTACGGGAGATAATATAGAACAAAGGTAGAAATAAATCAGGTTGGGAACTTCGGATATAAGGAGCTTATATAAAACAGATTTCCAGATAGCGAGAGAGAAAGATAGCAAGTGTTAATGTATGTGTCCTACATAAAAGTTTAGGAAGTAAGGCAGATAGTGAACCTCGTTTGTTTGTTTGTTCGTTGAAGTTCAGCGTTCCTTTTCACACCGAGGATCATACGAAACGTGGAGCTATAGTTTAAGGTGAGATACGAACCACCATAATGCGTTAAATACTCTCCCATCGACTAGACTAGCGAGAGTGCGGAAATCTTGTGATAGATTTACGTATAATTTATATCTGTCGTTTGTCAATTGTGAAACGAACTGTTTTCACACAAGAATTGGTAAACTCAGCAGGAAAACTCGCACAGTACGGTAGTTCTCTAACAAAGTTAAAGCCATGATCAGTTATGGATTCAGCTGCACGAACTGGTCACGCAAATAACGTAAATTGGCAATTGTGTAAAGTTCCAAAATATTGAAATGTTACAGTACAATTACAAAAGCAATAAATAGAATTTCCAGCTGAACATTCGATTATTATTGGTTATAAAGGCAAAGGCAGGGATATATTCATGAGATGTGCTTACGAAAAACAGTTAATTTCCTGTTTGCTGAAAAAATATACGTTACTCATAGAAATTTTTAAAAGCATTTTCAAGTATGTATATATTGAATTTATAGGATACGTATCTAGCGAAGTGTCGTATTATTTACTTCCTTATAACTCAAATTAATGTTTAATAACAGGTTTTTCCCATTTTTGTGGTTCTGAATAACAAATAGAGGATTTTTGTTTTTACAGAAATACAAAGTAGAGAAGTTCTAACCCCAAATTTGATGGTACATAACTTGGAAACCAAAGACTTGCATGCCATATTATTTTATGTGCCTACTAACGGCGTTAAGATCTACCAGCATGACAACTTCAGTCATGATCGGATGGTTTCGTTGATGCCGTACGATATAAACCTCCTATCCCGATGATTGAGTTTTTGAAAGAAACAACGGATGTAAGGTGATTAGCCGGATTGGAATTTAGCGTCCTTTTCAGCGCCCAGACCACATGAGAACACCACACGAACACCATGAACTCCAACTGGCTATCGAATGTGGCCTTTTTGGCGCCTAAGGCCTATACATGAACAGCGAAAATTAGTTTTAATTGGATTTACAGCATTTGAATGATATTTGACAATTTTAGATCAAACATGTGAATTTCAGTAAAACTATATTTTCAATATACTATTACTATTACCTATAGGGGCCAAGGTTCAGTTCCCGGTGGAACTCATGTGATTCAGAATCCCACGTTAAGATGTAAGTGCACGTTATCGTTCTCAATCTTGAACGGTACGCTAACACCAAACAAACCAACCAATAATTATAATAGTACATATAATTATTAGTTTTTACAAATCAGAGATTCTAATAGTCGAACACTTTTAGCAGGTTTATCATTTTGAGAATGTTTATACTAACCGGTAATTTTATTCTCAGTACAAGCTTTATTCTTTCGACAAGAATTTTTCATTCAGAGATCTAATGTTAAACTTTAGGTTCTCTGTTTTGTTATATAGCCTTGGTGGAAAGTACCTAACTATAAAATTATTAATTTACCTGGATACATATGCAAATTCAAACTATTATTAGCGTCATGCATTATCAATTCACTATTTTAAATTGCAAACAAGTAGAATCTTTTCTTTTTAAATTAGTAGCTCTTGAAGAACGAGAACAATATTATTCTTGTCATTATGTGAAAACAGATGTAGCTCTCACTCATTCAGACAGGAAGGTTTGCATGGCCATCGGTCGTTAATCTTCTCGTCTCTATCTGTATCTCAGTCACTTTCTCAAATCTCACACGACACACACGAGAACTTCAGTTCTATCCAGTTCTTTCTTGAGATATCGTGAATAGTGACACGAACTTAAACGTACACAGATAATATTGTAAGTTAAACACAACCTAACATTATACTAATAATTCTCTTTTTCTATGTATTTCCGTAGGATTAACACGGTGATGATCAACGTAAAATTTACTTTCAACTTCGTTATATATGCACATGCAACAAACTTGGTAGTTAAGAAACTATCTTGATGAAGTTACGTGCTTAGTATTATAGTTTTAGCTTTGAACCTCATGGTAGTAATAATGTTATGCTGGAATATGCCTAGATTAGAACGTTGCAGTGTGAATTCTAATGGCGATTCATCATTGACGATGAACTTCAATACGTATAATTAGTAACCGCGCTCATAACGTTGCCGGGTCTTCGAGATTTGATAGTATTTCAAAGAAATAAGGTGTAAGGACTATGTTCACTACTACACGTATCAATAACAGGTAAGATCCTAGTTACTGACTGACAAGACGAAAGAGATTACTTTGACGATGAAAGAAAGCAGTGTAGATGAAATTTCAAAGAACCTACTGAATAGAGAGATATTTCTTTGAAAGAAAGTGGAAACGTTTTGAGTGAGGCTACTATACAAATATTTCGCATGATTGATGTGCTAGGGCGCCGCAAGTTGCCTAGGGTTTGCTCCTGGTTGTAATAGAATACAGGGTCTCTTCATAAAGCAATGAGACTGGCCGTTGCATGGCGCTCCAGTCGCCAGCAGCGCGCTCCCCGGCAAGGTAATTTGTAATGGGGGTCTAAGCTAAGCAACACACTGGACATCAGTCGCATCCGACCTCTGATGCAGTAAGGATCATACGTGGCAAAAAAGCTATATTTGAGTTTTTGTCACGATAGGAAACGTAACAAATGGAGCTTTCGCCTTAAAGTTTGCTTTCACCTGTGCAGAAATGCTTCCGAGACGCTTGTTTTGGTCAAAAAGGCTTACAAAGAAACGCCCAGTCAAGGGTCCAGGTTTTCCGGTGCTTCAGTAAGTTCAAGAACGGACGGGAGACGATTGAAACTATGGAGCGATTTCGACGCCCTCCAACGAATTGTTTGGACAAAAATGTGGGCAATGTGAAAAATCCTGTGAATTCCGACCGTTGTTTGAGTGTAAGGTTAATCGCCGAAGACCTCAACATGAGCAAAACAACGGTTCACAAAATTATTTCTGAACATTCGCCATGAAAAAAACAAAAACAGCTTTTGCGCCACGCGTGATCCTTACTCCATCAGAGCTCGGACGCGCCTGACGTTCAGTGCGTTGCTTAGCTTAGATCCCCCACTACAAATTTCCTTCCCGGGGAGCGCGCTGCTGGCGACTGGAGCGCCGCGCGAGGGCAGTCTCATTCCTTTATGGACATACCCTATATGTACTGACTATCACAATAATGTGGTGATTCCAACAATATAAGGTTGTCGGTTGCTACGTCTGATCCGCTGTCTGTCTTCGTTTCTTCGTTGCTTGAGGAAGAATAATGATTAATTAAGGACTTTACAACACTATTATCTCCTATAATCACAGGTAAACTAACAACACCGGGATGTAGTGATTAAAAAGTTGGAATTAGTAATACATGTAACTATCCCATACTTAATAGCACAGTTGTATGACTTAGTCTATAGTACAAAGATTAATCCATATTGTAAAATTCTATTTGTTATGTAAGGTAGAACATAACATGGTACACGGGAGTTTGGACTTTCCCATTACCTTTTTATTATAAAAGATCCTCTTGAGTACAGAAATATATTACAATAAGTAGTTTCCTCTAATATTTTAGGTGAGGAAGTGGAAGGAACCCAATGACCAGGCGCCTTAGGGCTTTTGTAGGTGTGGTTACTCTCTTTGACCAGGCGTCATGAGAGGGAATGAGAGTTTGATTAGGTGTCTCTCGGTGACCGGGCGTCGTGTGAGAGAAAAGGGAACTAAATGACCAGGCGTCTTAAGGCTTATAGGAAAGGTTCCTCTCTATTGAGCAGGCGTCGTTAGAAGGGTAAGGTGTTTCCAATGGCCAGGCGCCTTAGGGCTTTTGATAGTTTGATCAACTGGGTGAAATTGATGCTGCTTGAGATGTGCTGCCGTCCTATATCCTAAAATGTTTGCTACCTTCGTTGATCTCCGTCCTGCCGATTGTTGGTAATGGTGGGCGACTCTTCGCTACTGTTGTCTGCGTTGTGTCTATTTACTGTAAGCACGTGTAGTAGATATCTGATTACAGCATGGTGTGAAGACATGCGGAACCTTACCCCCTGTGGCGTAGAAAAAATAAGCCACAGGATTATTTTTTCCATTAATGGGAATCTGCATATTGGTCGCAGTATACACTGGAAAAACACTGAAACACTTGGACACAAAATTAAAGTTAAAAGCACTGGTCACCTATAAAACACTGTGTACAGCACTATCACACAAATAAAGTTAAGGTTGAAGCACTAAGAGTTTGTCCTCTAACCTAAGCAGGATCCGTAAAGGGTACTTCATCTCCCTCAAAGGAGAGGCTGTCGAGTCTCTAGTGGTAATAATTAGTATTTATAACTACGTCACTGATAATAATGTCCGTTGTTTGTTGTTGCGAACAAGTCATATGGGTGCTATTATTGAAAGAAAGTGCATAATATCAATCTAGTTCACACTAGTCGTATCAAATGGATGGGAATACACTTATAGTAATGGTGAAAGTTACTACTGCAAGAAGCGCGTTGTCATGTCGGAAGAGAGTTTATGAAGGAAAATCCTGATTTTCTGAACACTGTATATATAGTTCATTATGTCTGTGACAATTATATGAGTGGCGGCGGAGAAGCGAAAAATGCTGTTGCTGGCTTTGCGAAGTTCATTCGCTCGAGACAGAAAGAAAATGCTGGCTTGCAATTTTATTCATTGAAGGAAAATGTACTATACAGGCAGTCTAAATGACAGAATGCAGTGGTGAGAAATCAGAGAGAGAGAGAGGGAGAGAGAAAGAGAAAGAAAGAAAGAAAGACAAGGGATCTGTTGCAATTTGTAGCAAGGTAAGTACTAGATTTGGGTAATTCAAATATTTAGCCATATCAAATTATATATATATATATATAATATAAATCTTGTTTTCCGTTATTCTGTTTTTTCTTCTTCTGCCGCTGACACATGAAGAGTGTTTAGCGCGTTTCGCTGGTTCGTAACTGATGGTACTGTATACTGTCATACCTCTTTCTTCTTCTTTTCTTTTTTTCTTGCAGTCCGTTATGTTGTTTATTTTCTCCTTATTATATGTGCTCTTCGCCATCAAAGTATGGTTTTATCCTATTTATAGAGATATTTTGCTCTCTCTCCCTGAAATTGTGGGGCATTCGAACTCGGTTTAGATTATTATTTAATTTTGAAAGTATTGTGGCCGGCCCGCAGTACCTGTCGGACCATTATGATCACTCAGTGACCCGTCGAAAGAGATAATAAATTAATACTTTATCTCCATTTTGGAAAGTTCCTTGTTTATGTCTCTTGTCAAAGTATTTCTTTCGTCGTTCATGAGTCTTTAGTAGATTTTGATGTACTTTTTTTCTTAATTTTACAAGGTGATCTCTTTCAATTTGTAGCTGGGGAACAGTCTGTAAGTGGCAATCGTCGATTCGCCTTGATTCGTTTCCGTACATTAAAACGAAACTTGATTTCTTTGTTCCTAATTGAATGAAACTGTTTAAACCAAAAGTGATGTGTGGTTATAGCTTTGGCCATATTTCATGATTTTGCTGGACGAAAAATTTTAATAATTCTGTAGAGTTTTATTCATGACCTCGACTAATCCTATATCTTGGTGATTAAAAGCAGGGTAGAATTTAAATTCAAAATTATATATTTCTGCTAATTTTTGAAGTTTCTTCGCTTTCCGCACTGGGTGTTTGTCCAGATGAAGAAAACGAAAGGCGCCGAATTTTAAGATAATTTCTTCCAATAATAATTGTTCAGTTGCCGTTATGCTAACAGCTTTCGTCACTATATAACGAGTGCTCGTTTCGATGACAACTAAAACATATTTCGGTTTCCCTTCTTCATGTGGATAAGGTCCTAAACCGGTAAACATCCATCGTTCTGTAATAAGGCTTGGCAATGACGTAGGAGTTCTCCTTGTGGCCTTTTCGGGAGTTTCTTTAAAAGTTGTCATTCTCTGCAGTTGTTAATTCTAAACGCTAAGTATGACTTCGGCATGTAGTATTTATTGAGGACGGTCTTATATGTGTTCGAAAATCCAAAATGGGGTGCTGATGTTTGCTTATGAATGAAATCGAACCACAATCCTGTTGAACTTTTCGGGATACACGAAAGATAGATTAAGCAAGCCTAGTTCTGGATGTTTTTGTGTACGGTAAAGTAGGTTGTCTTTTAAGCGAAAATAACTAGCGGCTCTCATAGTAGAACTTTTTGTTGGTTCTTTCCCTTCTAAAACTACTATTATGTCAGCGTACGAATCATCCTTGCGCTGTTCTTCCCGTCAGTTCTTCAAAGATTCTTGTTATTGTATTTGAAGAATGGGTTCTTCTAAAGAATTTGAACGGTATGCATGCATATTCTCGGTTGCCTGGTGTAGGTCCGTGGCTTCTTGATTATTGTTGACCTCCATATTACTGCTGCTTTGTTCTAAGCGGCTGATAATATCGGCAGGGTTATTTTTTCCTTCAATATGGCAGATGTCAAAATTATATGGCTAAGAAAAGTCTTTAACGTGGTTTTATAGTAGCGTATTTTGCTACTTTGTCTGTTTGCGTGTTTAGAGAAGTAAGACATTTAGCGTCTGTAAACAGTTTAAATTTACGATTAAGTAGGAAAATCTGAATTTGCATAGAGCATATATAATAGCATATAGTTCCTGTTAGGATGAAAAATTTAAGTAGTTGGTTGATCAGAAATGTTTCATAAATAAGGGCCGTGTCTATGATGGTTAAGATTGGAAGAAGAAGTTAAAAGAGAACACTGTGGTTACATCTTGGGCTAGAATGAGCTTTTGTATAATTTCTATGTATTCGTTTATTTGTGTATGGTTTTAACTTTTAAAATACGAGAAATATATTGTGACAAGTATACGTAATGTTTTATATATATATTATATACTGCTTCAACATTATATTTAGATAAATTTACATAGTTAATTAAGTAGTGCTTGTTATCCCTAACACTCATAAATCTTCATAGGCACAATTCTATTTTTTGACTACCTAACAGTTACTTTTGCCAGACTGAACTTTTAGTTTCGGCTGTTTTAAGACGATGGCTACAATACGAGATAATTCTTTATTCCTCAATTTTGGGGTTATAACAAGGTAGTAGCCCACAATTGCCTGGAACTGGCATCTATGTGCAGTCTTATCTCTAGCTTTTCGTCAAAATGAAAGAGTGATGGGGCATATCTACCTTGGCGGTGAAGTCTTTAATGTGTGACTTCGAAGATAAGAACAAAGACCTATGAAGCTCCTAAGTGTTCGTTTAGTAGTCGGTTTCTTAAAATTCTTTATTTTATTTGCTATTTTCGGAGAGATGCTGATCTTTTCTCCGGATACTAGAAATCCTAATACCGGGAGAAATCCTAATACTGCGAACCTTACAATATTATGACCGCTAAAATGTGAGAAATTCTCAGATAAGTCTATGGTATTTTCCCGATTACATCGAAAAGTTGCAATTGGTTATGGAATTCTGCAGTAACATAGCTAGAATTTTATTCTAGAGGGCTAGACAAATTCAGATCTGTAATTACTTATGCCAGTGATTCTTGACGAATGTGCTACGAGATTCGGTGTGTGTGTATTCCTCGGAGCTTTCGAGGCATTGTGACAAAGAAGGTGGGAAATAAATAATATTCGATATAAGTTTGAAAAAAGATCAAGAAAAATATTCTGAAGGCGTGAGATGTTCAAGAATGGAAACTAGTTATTAATGAGAATCTGCTGCGGTGTTTCCAATACGTTCGTTAGTGTTCCTCGGGTACACTCAACAATGAAGAATGTGCCGTGATCGAAAAGAGGATTAGAACCACTGACATGTGTAGATTGAAAGAAAGCTAATCTTTACAGTAAATTATAAATTATGCCATACTGAGAAGTTACTATGAAATACATGAAAGATGAACATTTTCGAAAAAAAAAAAAAAATACAATTTCTTAACACCAGTCAACTACCCTCTGTTATTTTTTGTAGGAGAAATGAATTGTAATGTATTGTGATTTGTTTTGATTTTTAGCGCCCCCTTTCAGCGGCGGGACTATATGAGATGTCGAGCTATAGCTTAACCTGGGATGCGGACCACATGAGCTCCCGCCGGAAATCGGACTCGGATCTCCCATGCCAAAGGCGCGTACGCTAACCACTTAGCCACGAAGGAGCTCCATTATGCTGTATTGTAAAGAGTTAGCGAAGTACTAGTTATTTTTCAAACACGCAAAAAAGAGAAAACTGAATAACGAAAGCGCACCCTTAACAGTAAACAAACTCTGACAGAAATGTAGAATTGTTAATGAAATCTTCATTTACGAAATACTAATAACCATCACTGTAGGTGTTGTCGAGAAGACTGTCAAGTAATCGGAAACTGACTTTTCTTCAGAAAAGAATTATATAATATTGAATATTGATCAAATACTTATTTTGGAAAAAAAAGAAGAAAAGAAAAGTTTCTTAACAATTATTCCCGAAAATTGTCGGAATGAAACTCACCTTTTCTTGATTTTCCAATGTAATTGAATAGAATGTTTTAGGGCAATTAATCCTTTCAAATGACTTATATTAGGCCTATAATGAGTTGTTCAATTTGTAAGTAATTATAGCTTCCACAGTGTGCTTCCACGGCCCCTGAAAGATGTTTTCAAACTATAGAAGTTTCAATATCATATTATATATAAATCGGATGATGTCAGGGAGTTAATGTAACATGACATCGCCTTCTGGGAAATGACATATAATTTTCATTTTTTTCTTTAATTTTATTGGCAGTAATTGACCTAGAATCAAAGATCGTATATATTGTATTGTGATACAGGAAGCTTTAAAATGATTCGTATCAACGCCGTGAATACACAGAGAAATATGAAATATGAGAATATTCCTGGAAAAATCTTACTAAAATTGATTTTTCCTGACCTTTTTTATGATCAAGTACCTAAAGTAAAAAATATTTATCTTAGAAAGTTTATATACTTGATTTGCATCTGCTTCGTGTGTGAACTTTATACACTTTATATACTTGGTGAACTGTATATCATTCTGTTTTTAATAAGAACCACTAAACATATTTGAATCAGATAATGCAGAAAGTGCTTCGGTCAAACAAACTTGAGGAAACTAAAAAAGATTGCAGAACAAGCTCATTCGGCATAGAATAATCAAAGTTGACGTCTGTTTAAGAAATGACATGTTAGACCAAAGAAACTGAAGCCCATTATGCATAGAAACATAAGTATACCACATAAAAAGAAAAGTCCGTTGTTAACTCAATTTCGCCATGTGGGTGACTGAAGCCCTTTTTGCATGCACTAATTCATTTGTTGAGGTGGTTTTATGCCACTGTAAGATGCACGACTATATTAGATTTCTTGAATCCAGTAAAATAAAAACTGAAACTTTACAAGATGTAATAGTGAAATTCATTTCCCAAAATACAAATTTGGCAATAAAATAGTTGTTGCGTAACTATTTTATTCTGTTTGCAGAGAAGAGATATCAAAGCGATCACTGTGAGAATTTTTTTATTAACCATATGCAGAATATGTTCTCTTTCCACAAATATTTTAATTTCTTAAAGTAAAATAGGCTAGTATAATGATTTATTGAATCATAATAGGCTCAATTAAGAAAAGACGTGACACTTCATCATTTTAAATATATTCGTAGCTTTCTGTAATAACAGCATGATGGAAAGACAAATTATATTCATAGCAATATAGCAATAGCAAACACGAAAATGATTTTACATGAAACTTTCAAGTGAAAGGGCTCGTGTAGCAAATGAGTACTATACAAGCCTGATCAATTAATTACTCATATCTGAAAGCATCGTATGAGAAACAATCACTGTGAAATGCAAGTACACAGTATGTACTCTTCACCTTCTTAAGTGGTTGTTTGCATCCTGACCATGTAGTGGTTCTACCAGATATCGTCAATGTTTCATCTCCTTCAGGGGTAGAGGGATGTTTAGCCATTGGTTCCATAGCCCAGCATTTTTTTTATATTTCATGGTGAGAAATCTCCACAGAAAACTAGCGATATTGTTTATTCTTCTTTTGCGATGGATTTTTTCCTTCTCCTTCAAATTCTTACTTCTGCTCCCATTGAGTATTCCACATTGATTTTCCGTACTTCCATTGGTTAATTTAATCGCCAATTGCGTCTTCTTATTAGTGTTTTATCTTTTTATCTTTTTTAAGTGAAATTTTCGAGAAGAGCTTCTAGAGTAAGAGAACGTTTATCCTTTTCTCTCTTTATGAAGCACAAGACGTCTCAGTTTAGCTGTAGTAGTAAGAAGAAACTGTAGCAGTTTAGTTGTATTGTGAAACAAACAGATCCCACTGCCTCAAACCACGCGCTAGTTCTGTCATTTGAAATAATAAATCTTGTGCATAAAAGATAAATCAAATTAATAAGAACTAGGTCTGCCATGCACCCAAGATAAGTATTTCTTGGCAAGTAGAAACCTCTCCTGCCGTTGGAACTCCTTGATGTGCCACGCTGAAGTTTTGGCTCCTCTTGTGTGAATAAGCTTCGCCAAGAGTTCCTACAAAGAGATAATTTTCTATAGACTACAGAATGCATATCTGCCATCCACACATATACATTACACCAAATTGTTGTCATTATAAGGACCATCAACACAGTACATAGTTATCACATAAGAAGAACAAGATCTGCACGCTAGCCATGGGGAAGAAGAACAAGAATAATACAAGTTATCAACTCTGGGCGACTGAAAACTATGTCCATAATGCAAAGGAAGAAAACACCTTGCATCGAGTAGTTTGTAGCCGAGATATCGTTGCATGGGTGAGAAACTACTGTAGGATATATATATATATATATATATATATATATATATATATATATATATATATATATATATATATATATATATATATATATATATATATATATATATATATATATATTTATATATATATATATATATATATAAAGTGTCAGGACACGGAACAGTTTCAAAGTCCTGTTTGTCAGACTACCACACTTTGAAACGTTTTTTTTTTGTGGAACGTGGTTGCGCAGCAAGCAGTTTTTGATTAATGTTGTGATGGTTCTTTCAAATTTCTTGCAAATATCAGGCGATTGGATAGGACCATCAGACTAATCAGTAGTGCTGGTTTCTATGCAACTACGTATCAAAAGAGAGGAAGATAGTAAGACTAAGAAATGGGACAGAAGTTTGTCCTGATATTTATACATTTACATGGCTGCTTGTGGGCGGGACCGTAATTTGTGGGGGGGGGGGTTCAGGAGGGGCAACTACCCTCCCAGGGAAGCTCCCCGCCGTTCGAGGGGGCCCACTTAAAGACAAAATTTTCTTACTCCATATAAGATACGAACATGAAATTATAAATGAAGCATCAAAGAATTTCACTACATTACATAACAAAACGGCACACAAAAGGTAAATAAAACAAAAATGAGTCGTTGGCCCATTTCAATAAAAATGTATACTATTAGTGGTCCTAGGAACAATATTTATTTGTATGGCTTTGAGATTTATCAATATTGTCCCCTTAATTAATTTGTCATGTATCGAATGGGCCCATTTGCATAATCAACGGCCCCGCAGACCTTGGTATGCGGAAGAGCCCACTGGCTGCGGGGGCCATAAAGAGTAAGAGAAAGATGTAAAGAGGGGGCCTAAAAATTAGAAAAAGCAACTTTTCTAGGGGGCCCAAATATGCATATTAATGCTTGCTCCTCCAGAAAAGAATTTAAGTTACATCCTAGAGCCTGTACAATTTCTTGAAAGGTGAAAATTCCTTGATTTCTTACCTAATCAAAGATTTGGGATTCGAGTAATCTTATTCCTTTTAGTGGTTTTCTAAGTTAAGTATGTTTCTTGTAATTTTTGTATTCAATAAACTTTGCAGATAAGATAAGAATTCCTTCGAGTTATTTAGCAAATCTTTTTAGATTGAATACCGTGCTGCTTTATGTATTCAGTGAACTCATCTAATATATCACCTTTAGTTCTAACCATATGATTGGGACATTTTAAATACGCAATATTATCTTGGAATACATTGATTATTGTGTTTTCCTGTTATTAGCTGATTCGTGTATTTTACACTTCAATCACACAAGTCATAAACTAAAGCGGTAATTGTCCTTCCGTTTCGTACTTCCTAACAGCAAACAATAGAAGATCCACGAGTCTATGTATTTACTGGTAGAATAAACTTGGCGTGATTCCTACGTATTTTGGGTCACTTTTTGGTGGAAACTCTTCCTTCTTATATCATAACTCAAACGATTCTAACAGAATCTTCAGTTTAAGATGTGTATTGATTGACCTGGTAGAGTTTGCTGGAAAATGAAAGAAAATAATGTTATTTGTTGTTCTATTATTATCCTTGCTTTCAGCCATTGTACTTAATAACGGTAAATTGCAGAAACGTGTTTTCTATTATTATACGTTTTCCATGTTTTCCTTCCCATTGCTTGATATGACACGATTGTCTCCAGGGCAACGTAGTTATATAAACAAGACTATAGGTGAAAGAGTACTATACTGTATCAAGATGAACGTTGGATATCGTAAAGAAAAGTTTATTGTGTAAGATTATACCTATGTGATAATGATAGCAGTGTCGATTTATTTTCTTTCGTTCATTATCATTATTATTTTTTGAAAAGAAATATTCGGATCGATATTCAAATAAACCAATATTGTAGTTGTATATTTAATTTTATTGTGTTAGACACGTAAACAGTGCATAAACTGACACTTATCATACGGATTACATTCGTAGTAAAGTTCACCTTTAATGAGAAGGAGTCATAGGTTTCATGCAAGACAATGCATCTATGGAGAACAGCATAGCATTTGTAGGTAGGTTTGCTGGATATATTCCCGTTTCTTACCATTCTATCCATTTCGTTAACTCGCTCATATAGTTATTCACTATCGTTTATCATTCACTCATGTAATCTGGAAGGCATAAATGTGAGGTATTCATTTAAAGATTTCATCTTTTGTTCTTGTAGCGTAATAAAGTCGTCAATGTTCCTACCTATTTGAGTCCTATATAGTAAACAGCAGTTTCCTTTTTAGCTTCCTGATGGTTGGATCGAAATAAACTTAAGTCGATAACTATACAAATCGAATGAAATGAAATTGTAGCTATAAATTGCTTTTAACCAATAAGAACTCCGTTCCGCTTACTACTTTGGAGGGAGCTTAGAGCTCTTGGGAAGATAGTTCAGTGGACTACAAACGTTTGTTTCCAGCAAACGATGTTACGCGAGACATAGTTTGCTGTTTAAAGCAGGGTGCGACGAAACATTTGCTGGATTTGCATCCGACGCAGATAGGTCTACCCTTTCGGGAACTGAAACTGCATGCATATAAATTACACGCGTTAACCACTTGGGGGACGCGGTGGCTCAGTGGTAGAGCGTCCACCTCTGGTGTATGGGGTCCTTGGTTCGATTCTAGCTCGCTCTAAGTGAGCTTTGTGGTGGACAAACGCGTGGTTTTTTCGGGGTTCTCCCGTTTCCTCCTACTTTCTTTATTCGACCATTTCATTCATTTATCTCATACTATCTTCTTTAGCCTAGCAGGCATAACCATGGGACGTAAAACTTAAAGATTTCATTTTTTTTTTTTCGTTAGCCACTTGACTATCTTGGGTCATTTTGGAGAGGTAGAAGGCATATACTAGACAAATAATTATCATAAATATTTTCCATGATACCAAAACATAAGTAGGATACTCTTTAACACTAGACATTGACTGTACTATTTCACCATCAAAATTTGTATCCGTATATGCTACCCAGTCATTTCTTTTGTAAAACCTAAATAATTTACATTCAATCTCTTAAGTAAAAGTGATCTGGTGAAGATTCTTGTTCTCACTGATTTTCTAATCGTTGTCTGAGTGTGAAAAAGTCAATAGGTAGGTAAATTTAAAACTGAAATTTTGGGACAACTTGTATTATCCTAAATGCCTATACTGGTACAGTCATTTTTCTTTGCAGGTTGCACTTGCTTTTGTTAATTTCTTATTCTCAATTAAATGTTTTAAGCAAGGCGTAACTAGGTCCTACTGGTTATTGACTGAGAAAGAAGTTCCTGTTTTATTTTTTGTAGTTTCTGTCTTTTGTTTCTAGGTCTTATCACGTGTTGTTCGTTACGTTTTATCACTTAACCAGGCAGAGGAAGGGAATCTTGTTTCAATGGATGTCAGCATTGATCTTATGTGAACGGGCAACAAGATAAGTTGGTGTTCGACTGTCAGTACCAGCTTAGAGTTGATCCACGAGATTTCTATTAGGGATTGGAATCCTATTTCTTTCTTTTGTAACCTAATTCCTCAGTGCTCATAGTTCCTTGTTTCACTCGAAGTAGAGCAGAACCGTTTCACTTAATCTAACAGAATTACCTTACGAAAAAAATATTTACACAAATTTCATTGTACGAGAATTTTCGTATTTAATTATTATCTATAATATATAGAACATAGGTGATACAGGGTGTCCAAACAAAATCTCAAAGATAATTGCAGCATGTAACGATATTTTGATTGTGATCACTCCCTGACAAGTAGTTAGTTTTTATTTATTGTATACATTCTTCAGTGGATAGCAGCAACACCACATATTTGTACGGACCGAGCTGAACAAACGAACTGTTCAAAGCTGAACCAAACTGAACAAAAACACAGTTTGCGCTATGGCTTTTGTAAAAAGAAAATTAGTGAGTCGTCCGAAGGAAAAATTCACGCGAGTTAATAATAGAAATGCTGTCACGAATCAAAGAATAATCAAGTGCTACATACATTCTCACCCGAAGTGTGATTGAGTTGGATTCTGTAGGGTTGTTAGTGGTGTATATACAAAGTTACATTCAAATATATTAAAAGTTTCATTTAAAAATGGCATATTTATGACCTAAAAGCAATAAATTTAACTAGAAAAGATAGAGTTCTTTGTGGGCGTCCTCTGTAAAGAAAATGGACAAATCTATGGCTCTTAATTATGATTTCGTAAAGTTTTGCTAAAATAGAGTCGTGGTATGACATTTTTAGTTGCTATTTTCAATATCTTCAAATGCTCTGTGTCATAATATGTACATATATCTACAGTATATCTATATCTATATTTATATCCATATCTATCTATCTATATCAAATTGATGCTTCTAAATCTAGTAATAGGAGGATTGAGTAGGCTTGAGTCCGAATGAAGGTCATTTTGGTTTTTCTCAATCAGCTGAGTGAACGTACTGATTAGCACTGGCGGCTCCAGGGTTCTACCGTAAAGAGTGGAATCATATTGACACTGACGGAAAAACCAACTTAACTCCCATTGTGCAAAATTCCTCCCTCCGGCTTCGGACCCTGTAGGTGACTTTTAACATTGAAAGCAGTTCTTGAATTTTGATATGTCACAAATATTACAGGAAATATAATAACGAATTTACCAATGTATAATTATACGTGAGTATAAACCTTACATAGAGAACTATTAAATTTCATTTTAAATTCTTTACTCAGTGTAAAGAATTCAAACTATTCAAGAAATGGAAAACCATTTTCTTTGCCAACATTTTAACGTTTTTCTTGAATTCGAATTTTCAAAAAATCGATTCTGTAAAATAATTCAGTTGCGTATCTATTAATATACACATTAAAAAAAGAAAGAAAACAAAAAAATAATCGTTTGGACATGAGCTACGAGAAGCAAATACTGCGGAGTACTCTTTCCTTTGAAATAATATAGCTGACTCTTTTTTCTTTCTTTTTCTTTTTCTTTTTTTCCGCATGATGCAGCACAAATTCGTCCCATCTTCATCGACGTGTCATCAACACTGAGTTTAGAGGCTCCACCATTTCTTACCCTTCCGCCCGCCGAAAGCAGATAGAAAGCAGAATTTTCAGTCACTGTAAAAGTGTGATAACATTGTACGTAAGGGCAGGTGTTTAAAGGACTGTTCTGTGACAACAGCGGATACTCAAAAGAGACAAATCAGAACACTTGAACAGTGGGTAATATCAAACAACGTGGATTACGCTATATTGCCAAATCTCTCATGAACACCGGTCAAGTTTGCAGACTCCATTTTACGTAAAATAACTAAATTTTTTGTTCGGTTGTTCCTTATTTCTATACAGATATAAATCGAAGGCTTAGTGTCAAAGAAACGTATCTACAAGAATTTTGTTTTAAGATACGAACATTTCTGACATATCAAAGGTCGAATGTTTCTTTCTGTGAAGTGATTATAAATCAAACTTCCTTGTTAAAAATGATTGATAAAGTAAAAAACATTTTGGATTATCAAAAACTAAAATCAAATACGAAAAAAAAAATTTCGCGATTCTGAAAAACTACCTTTTTGTACATACGTTCCTATGACAATAAGCCGTCGAAATATCCATAATTATAAGAAAAATCTTTTGGAAAGGACGCGACTTTGTAACTACATTTTAGAGCCATCCTTGCTGGTTAGCATCACCACTTCGTAACAATCGACAAGACCTGCGTCAAACACAGTGAGGTTCCATCCTGATTAACATTTCTTCAGGAGTACTCTCAATTCTACTGGGCAAATATCGTAGATAGTAACTTTAAATATAGACTCTGCCAACTTCCTTCCAAGCTCTTTTCCTACACACACACACACACACAGACACAGACAGACAGACAGAGAGAGAGAGAGAGAGAGAGAGAGAGAGAGAGAGAAACGTATGTGCCGTACGTGTAAACGTAAGCTACATGCGTAAATCTCGTAGTTTTTTGACTTAAAGTACGGCTGTATGTAACATCCTATATAACTGAACTGAAAACGTGTGTTTTATAATACTTTCCGTATAAGTGTTCTACTTATACGTAATTTCCGTATAAATGTTCCGCTTATATGTATTTTCCGTATGAAAGTAAGAACTGTATATAGGCGATAGGGATCTCACGTGCAGATAGATGTATGCAGCTGGCATATGTAACATACATATACATATGTAATATACGAAAGACCGTTAGATGTCAGACATCTTGCAGCTGCTCGATGTGACATCTAATAAGGAAAGCTATCCAACTACTCGACGAGTATCGCATTGAAACTTGCATAAGTGGAAGAACATATTGAAAGATGGAAATATGCTTACTCTTACGATTCGTAACATCGTCGAACCGGAAATAGAATGATCGTTCCCCCATAGCCCCTGAAAGTTATGTACTCTGGTCATACACGCCAGAATGTGATACACTGGAACCTGTTTTCTCACGAAGACAAATATTGCAAATTCAAGGTGATAACAGTCGATAGTGATTGGGATCTCTAGTACGTCATTGATGTGAATCGATGTCAAATGGAACACGATACACGATAGTAAGTTCCAAACAAACACCTTTACCCGGTGGGAAAAAGGAACACGCTGAATCCACAACGCAAAAATGGCTTTCTTTGATGATGATGATTATTATTATTATTATTATTATTATTATTATTATTATTATTATTAGTAGTAGTAGTAGTAGTAGTAGTATGATTAGTATTAATAATATGAGAAGTATAATTAGTAAAAATAATAATAATGAGAAAAAGAAGTCAACAAATATATTGTTAGGCCCGTTGAGTAACGAAGGACTTCGCCCGTCTTGAGTGTCCTCTAGCACTGCTATAAAGGTTTTAGAAACCACAAACAATCATACCCCAGCTGGGATTCGAATTTGGGACCCTTGAGTCTCTGGCTTGACGCCTCAAACAACACAAACATGAGGTTGGCAATAAGACGAAGAAGACGACAAAATAATAATAATAATAATAATAATAATAATAATAATAATAATAATAATAATAATAATCCTATACCAGTGATTCTCAACCTAATTCCGATCACGACCCTCACATCACATCTTCTTGCCAAGTACCCCCTTATAATTTCTGGCTTGTGATAAGCTCGTGTCCCATTTTTAAAGTATCTATTGCAGTGATCTCACTGTGTACGTTTAATGCTATAATAGTAGAATTAATTTCTTGTATATAATGGATACAGTAACTTCCCTAAAAGCGAATGGATTAAAACCAAGTTTGGTCCGTTCATTCGTATTACAAATATCGAATCCGATCCCTCAAACTGTTTTAAAATGGATGCCGTTTGAAAATTTTAAAACTTCATAATTTCCTTAATTTTGGGTCATATGATAAAAAAAATGAAGTGCATTTGCATTCTGTTATTTCAATATGCAGTTCTCATTAGTTTCATATCGTACCTCTTTCATTTAAATTGATTTTTAAACTATGCACCTGCAGAAAATGTTTAGTAGACCATTTTTTGTGTGTGTGTGTGTTTGACAGTATGCATACAAATATGTAAAAATTGTCCATCACAACAAAATTCAAAATAATTATTATTTAAAAATATTTTCCGGTATTAGATTCTAATTATATTTCTCTCTTTCGCTTATCTTCGCGACCCCCAGGTTGAGAAGCCCAGTCCTATACTATTTCTTCTTCTTGCATACCTCGTGTTCGTGTGGGCTGAGGCGTCAAACCAGTGACTCAAGGGTCCCGAATTCGAATCCCAGCTGGGGTATAATTGTTTGTGGATTCTAAAACCTTTATAGCAGTGCTAGAGGACACTCAAGACGGGCCGAAGTCCTTCATTACTTAACGGGCCTAACAATATATTTGTTGTCTTCTTCTTCTCATTATTATTATTTTTACTAATCATACTGCCCATATTAATATTATTATTCATACTACTACTACTACTACTACTAACTAACTAACTCTATGGCCTATGGAACCCGGAGGTTCAATGCCGCATTCACAAAAGCTCTCCACTGACTTCTATCCTTAGCTAACTGCATCCAGTTTCTACTTTGTATTCCAATCTCTGCGAGATCCATCTTAATATTGTCCTCCCATCTGCGCCTAGGTCTTCCTAATGGTCATTTTCCGATTGGTCTTCCAGTCAAGACTTTGAAAGCGTTTCTACTTTCTTCCATTCTAGCTACATGACCCGCCCACCTAAGCCTCCTAGACTTGACGACCCTAACAATGCTGGGTAGACCATATAAATTATGTAGTTTCTCGTTATGAAGTTTCTGCCATTCCCCATTCCCGTTCCTCTTGGGTCCGAATATACTACTACTACTACTACTACTACTACTACTACTACTACTACTACTACTACTAATAATAATAATAATAATAATAATAATAGTCATGCTAATAACAATAATAATAATAATCATAGAAAGCCATTTTTGCGTTGTGGTTTTAACGTGTCCCCTTTCTCCACCGGGTAAACGTGTTCGTTTGGAATTTACGATAGTGTATCGTGCTTCATTTGACATCGATTCACATCAATGACGTACTAGAGATCCCAATCACAACCGACTGTTATCATCTTGAATTTGCAATATTTGTCTTCGTGAGAAAACAGGTTCCAGTGTATCACATTCTGGCGTGTATGTTCAGAGTACATAACTTTCAGGGGCTATCGGGGAACGATCATTCTACTTCCGGTTTGACGATGTTGCGAATCGTAAGAGTAATCATTTTTCCATTTTTCAATATGTTCTTCCACTTGTGCAAGTTTCAATGCGATACTCGTCGAGGAGCTGGATAACTTTCCTTGTAAGCGGGTAGAAGATGCTCCGTACAGATTTCCGTAATAAACATATGGTTTCCGTATATTTGTACAATATACCGCTGCCCGGATAACGGATTTTTCTCATGCGTTGTTCTTCTTATTGATTGTAAATTTATTTATTTATTTACTAAATAAGGAATTACAGTAATTAAGTGTTTCGTTATCCACAGCCTGCGTGTTAAATAATGTTCACAGGTGTAGAATAAAACGCATTTGAGTGAAAAATAACATAATATGTAATATACACTGTATTATATATTTACACACTGTATTACACATGGATACATGGACATACTGTACGCAAGAATTTTCATTGATTTCCGAAGGAAATTTCTACTTTAAGATTAAAGAAAATCAAACATCATTTAAAGTTTTTGGTGGATTGAATTGAGACCAATTTCCTAGAAGAATTTTATGACTAGTCTTGAGAAACAAACTATAATTATGCTTCGATACATAATTGAAGTACATATTGCTATCTGAGTTTCTTATTTTAAATATACAGAATTTTATTGTTTGTCACTGAGGTGTGGCGTGCTATGTAGCGTCGGTATTTCATGTTCCTGCTTCACTTAACTCGCAAATGAAGAACGTGTTCCAAGATTCTGCATGCAAGACTGGTCACAAATGAAGCTGAAGTATTCTAAGTGTTTTTCATGCCATTAAGTAACGCTAGTTGAGATTAATTCAAGCCTTACTTCTATTTTTTTCTTAAAGGCATACTGCGATTAACTTTAAGGCATATAATACTAGGTAAACTCGTAAAGGATCATTGATGGAATTTAAAGTGTATAGAGGCAGGCGTTCAAGTGCTTAATTTTCTGTAGATCAGAGTTCTATTTACTCAATAGTTTCAACGTAGTCCATATTTATTGAAATTTAACGTAACTTCTTGACGTCAGATAGGAGGCAGTGCAGCTAGCGACATGTGTTAGCCTGGCTGTCAATTACACTAGTTAACAAAGGTTTTGTTACATAAAAGGAAATACCTGTTCTTAAAGGAACTTTTTGCGCTGAATTCGAATATACACTCGGTTTTTCTCCATCACGTACGATTTTCCCGTAACAGAGGGATTTTCGGGAAAATCCCTCAAAAATTTCCCTTTTCGTTTATTTTACACCCCTAGATCTTGTCCCCTTGCATATACTAACATAGAAATTATACCTAAGTATACTTTGATTCATATTTAACAAACCCTCCAAGTTTCGTAATAATCGCTTTATTCTTTCTAGAGAAATAAATATGTTTGTATGAATGCTGTGTATACTGTTTATTGCACCTTATAGTAATGCTTTCAGATCTCTTAAGTTGAGGTAAAACGTTTTGCTTTATTACCACAAACACATATATAAAATATAATACAATATAATTTACAAGTGTGACAATTTACAATAAACAATAATACAAATGTACCAAAAGGTCATGAAAAGACAATCAAAACTATCACAATATATGAAACTTCCATTGGGTTACAAAAACGTACACTACTTCCTTCTTTTGTAAGAAATGTTGCATTCTCTAACAAGACCCCAACAATAGTCCCCCATCATTGAAGGATCCCATCGTCCCTGGTACCTTTTCTCCATTGCCATTATATCTTGGTGGAATCTTTCCCCCTGTTCGTCGCTGAGAGCACCTAGGTTAGCAGGAAAGAAGCTGAGGTGGGAGTGCAAAAAGTGGATTTTTAAAGACATCCTACAACCCAACTCTTTGTATTTCTGTATAATGTCCTGTACGATTTCTGTGTAACTCTCAGCTTTGTTATTGCCCAGAAAGTTGCACACAACACACTTAAATGCTGTCCAGGCAGCTAGCTCAGCACTGTTTAACTTGCTGTCAAAGCTATCATCAAGCATCAATTTCCTAATTTGGGGACCAATAAACACTCCCGCTGAAATCTTAGCATCACTCAGGTTAGGGAACTTATCTCGCAAATACTTGAAACCTTCACCAGATGTGTCCATGGCTTTGACAAAGTTTTTCATAAGTCCTAACTTGATATGAAGTGGCGGTAGTAATATCTTATTAGGATCTACCAAAAGAGCGTATTTGAGGTTGCATTCTCCAGGTACGTAATTCACTCTAGGTTCCCATTCCTTTACTTCATAATGTTTGTCATCAGCTCGGCTATCCCATAAACATAAAAAACATTGGTACTTCGTGTAACCGCACTGCGGTCCTAATAAAATACCAACTACCTTGAGATCACAACATATTTGCCAACAATGGTCCTTGTAATTTGTAAGATTTAGCAAAGTTGACATGGTGTCATAGGATTCCTTAATCTTCACTGAGTGCGCAAGTGGTATAGAAGGTTTTTTATTTCCATTATGTAAAAGGACAGCTTTAAGGCTGACCTTTGACGCGTCGATAAATAACCTCCATTCTTCTGGAACGTAAGGAATTCCTAGCTCCGCCATCAACCCATTTATATCCGTACATACGCACACATTATCTTGCATTGAGAAATAGCTTGAAAATTGAACATGCCTTTTCCTGTACACTGATATGTTCGTTTCTGCATCCAATAAGTTCCACTGCTGGAGCCTTGATCCCAGAAATTCCGCCTCTTGTTTTGTCAGGTGCAAATCACGGACTAGGTCATTAAGTTCACATTGCCGGATGAAATGTGGCTCGCGAACACAGTCAGGGATGAACGTTGGATCCTTGAATGTACATGTTGATGTCGATGGTTCATCAAGGTCATGATCATCATCAGAGTCTTTTGGCCATATCTCTTCCCAGTTGGTAGGGGGCTCGGGAAGTGGAAGTTCTTTTGCATTCTGTTACATTTGATAACAAATATTGATAACCATTTCATGAACAAAACGAAAAAACTTGGAGAATTGTATATATATGTATTAAGATATACATATACTGTACGTTTAAAAAAATATACGTTGGAAGTACATTCTATTTTTATACACGTTTCTAATTTACAGAGAGCAATACAAGTGTGTTGTTGACTATTGTAAATATTCATTTTTATGTCTGTGTTTGTAGTAATAAAGCAAATCGTTTTTACCCCAACTCAGGAGATCTGAAAGCATTACTATCAGGTGCAATAAACAGTGCACACAGTATACATACAAATATATTTAATTCTCTAGAAAGAACAAAGCGATTTTTACGAAACTTTTAGGGTTTATTAAATATAAATCAAGGTATACTTAGGTATAATTTCTATGTTACTATATGTAAGGGGACAGGAGCTAGGGGAATAAAATATCTGAAAAGGGAAATTTTTGAGGGAATTTCCCGAAAATCCCTCTGTTACGGGAAAACTGTACGTGATGGAGAGAAACCGAATGCATATTCGAATTCAGCGCAAAAAGTTCCTTTAAGATCAGGTGATTTTTCTCATGTAACAAACAAAAAGTTTAAATTTGTTAAGTAGTGTTATTAGGAATTAGATGACTCAGAATTTGAGGAATTAAAAGTATCAAGATAATCAAATTCGCCTAGATAATAAAATATCAAGATAATAAAATATCAACTTCGCCTAGATTTGTATGCAACCCGTAACTCTGAAATGATTTGAGGTTTGCATGGTAGCGTTACTGGCAGACAAAGGCCTCTCGCTTTTATAGTAAGAATGGAACAACTTCTTGGAAAATTTTAAACGTATTTTTCTAAAATATTTGTTTTTAGAATAATTTTATCTGAATAAAATTAAGAACTGTCATCTTCATACGATCAAATAAAATTTCCATTAAATTTAATTTCAACTTCTTGCGGATAACGAAGTACTTAAATGTTTTTCTAATATCCCTGAACTTCATTAAAATAAAACCAACTTTATATCCTGTTTATAATTTCTGCTGCTGTGCATCAATCAATGACGGGATAATTTATCTTGATAACTGAGTTTTCAGATGGAAAAGGAAAATTGAAATAGCGTCTTCACATCATTTGGGAGGAAACGTAGAGTGTTATTGATCAAAACCCGCACGGAGGTGTTTTCATCTTACTTTAATGTTCATAAATTGTATTGGAGAGTTTTTTAAAAATTTTAGTTATGAAAGTAACGTAAAATTATTTTACAGCATGATAGTATTTTGTAGAACTGTACATATTTCATAATTAGTAATGAAGAAATCAAGAATTATGTAGATGACTAGCTAGGATTTAAGAAAGTATGCAATGCAACGTGGAGTAACACACAAGCATCACGTATGTATGTGTCTGTGTGTAAAATTGTACATATATGTATTACTGCTATGCCCAATTTGAGATGAAATTTGCTTTTTTAAAACAATATATAAAATTAATTTTTCTCGTATTATTTCTTGTACTAATAAGCGGTTTATTAGCTCCCGGCGTAAGTATCGTCCTTTGGGAAACATACTTCAGGTGTATGTTTATGTTTGTGGTGCTTTATTTCTCCGTAACTTTTAACCGGATCTAAACGAAATTCAGTGGAAAGTACCCCATCTCTATCGTTATATTTGGCAACGAGGCTCGGCTCGACGTCTTGCATGTGATACTTTATTTCTCGGTATAACGACCACTAAATGTGTATTACTATGAAAAACACCAGTTTGTAATTAGCTTAATGCTTGTTTTGTATATTTTGTATGTCGTTATAGCCCTCAATCCGTATATTTATATAATCTAGGTTACTGTTTTATCAAAATCCATCTAAACTCTTCATTCAGATATTACATTTTTTATTGTAGTACGTAATAAATTAAACATTTACACACACTTTTAAATATTGTACATGTATATATCACAAGATGGATTCTCTATATATATTATATGTTTTCCGTTGCTATGACGACTTACTGAACATGTCATATCACTATCACAACAGAACATCAATCCTAATAACAGAAAAGAAATTACATCTATCTCTCTTTATATTTTCTTCTTCTTCCTTTTGAACAGCTTGTGCATATTTTAAAAGCACATTTTGCCCGTAAATACAAGTTATTATATAAAAATTACAAAATACCGTTACATAATGTCGCTCGAAAAATGGGACTTTTTTAAAAAAAATAATTTAAAAAATCCTGGACCGTTGGATATAACAAGTTGGTTATTTGAGTTTTCGCATGATCCTCGTATATGCAATAATTACAATTCATACAGTCATATATCATATTTTACTTTTATATCAATATTAATTTCATATTTGTCTTAATTCTTATAATTAATTTCATTTTATACAATCCAACATTGACAATAGAAGATACATTCAAATAGCGTTATAAAAGTTGTTTAATTTAAAGCCCTTTCAAGGCCATCGATACGTATTACAAGTTGCAAGTTAACAAAATCTATGTCATTTTCTTGGGCAAAACTAAGAAGATTGCGAAAAGGATATTATTATGATGTTTGTGTAATTGTTTTCTTAAATGAGAAAGGATCAAATATATTATATATTCAAACAAAATGCAATTTATAAATGAAATATCGACAATATCTAGAACAAAATCACGATAATCAACATAATAACATAAACTAACATAAATAAAGAAATTACGATATTAAGAATTAGTTCAAAGATTAAATGTCATTTATGTTAACTTTGTTTACAACTTCCGAAGGAACTAATGTCTTAACTAATTGCATCCATTTGCTTTTAGTATACTTCGAAGGACGCCATAACTTAAGTTCATTATATTGCGTAAGCCCAAAAGTTTTCCAGTCTTCACGTCCATTAATTCGAAAACTTTAGAATACATAAATATGGTCCAGCAAATAAATCACAAAATTTATAAATCCTTTTTAAGGACGCATCGTTTTGAAGGTGTAGTTTTATAAAGACTAAATCATTTGTTTGAACATTTATATTATATCCATAGAATTCAAATAAAGTACAAATAACAAACGAAATCATAACGATATTTACAGTGAAAATAAAACAAAGATCAATTGATTATAGTTTTCTCGGACGCCGTAACTTCAGCTTAAGTTACATGACCAACGAATTTGTTTAGGTTGTATTGAAAATCATAAATCGGAATACAATCTTGCGCGTTATTTACATCTACAGTTCTTTGTTTCCTATTTCTAGAATTTTTGCCATCTAGGAAATTTCTACGAAATCCAGTTCGAGGGAAATTAGATCTAATGAATACATGCTTCCTAAGTATAGTACGATTACTATTACTGTTGTTACTAAGATTAGATTCGGGTACATTCCGGTATACTTGAATTTAACATTACTTTTTACATTGGAATCACTTTAATCTTACATGAATATTTCTAACTTGGTTTCGATTAAGGTTAGTTTGGTTCAGATTAGTATTTTATTGCACCATTGATGGGTTTTCAAAATTTTACAATGTCATACCTAGATGATTGAAGTCAACGCATTGCATCACGTTTTGTAAAAGCACCATGGATTGTTCACTATTATAATTTTGGTCTTTTCGTTGAGTGAACATTTCAACATCTCCAACTCAATCGACCAATCACTACAAGCATTGGTGGGAACACACGTTCTCTTTCTGAATTTCACGAATACTGGAATCAATTTTCTTCCTGATACATGAACCAAAGTCGTGTATATATCACTAAACGATTCTATTATAATTACTTCATCTCCAGAATTAATATCATGTTGAATATACTGTGAATACAAGGAACCAATAGCATTCACTAGACGAAGATGACTATAACTTTTCGCATATTGATGCATACTGAAATCTTCGGTACACGTAGCATCAGTAAGACCATCAAAAACATTCGAATAAAGAGAGAAGTCGGGATAATCTAATTCAACCAATACCGCAGTATGTTTTTGCGAACACTCAGCAAATTTCATTCACACATTTAAATCAATGACGTCATATTCATTCGTCGATGCAAATTTAGGATCCACATTCTCTATAGTTTCCATGTAAGGTTCAGGTTCACTTATTTGGTTACTGTGTTCATTAATTATAGTTTCTACAACTACAACTTAATTTTGCACTTGGGTGCACCTACGCAGTATTTGTTCCATTTTGTAATTACTCTGTTCAATTCGCTGATTTGTATTCTCAGTTTGTTGTGATAAATGTTGACTACTATTGTCGAGTTATTGCTTCAATTGTACAAGCTGCTGATACATTTGCTTACCAAAATCTTCCTTCAATTCTTGCTTCAATTGTCCTATCTTCTGATTCATTTGTTCACGAAAATCTTGCTTCAATTGTCCTTATCTGCTGTTTAATAAGGTCAGCTAGGTTAAAGGAAGTGTACATTTCCATATTACCAGTTGCTTCAGGTGTATTTTCACTACCAGGAAGACTCATTTTAGTATTTCTGAAAATATTTCTTCCACTTCTTAATAAGGTATATTCCGTTTTGATATATTTAATAAAGTTACTAAGTAACCCTAAAATCAATCTGCAGTTATTTATTTAGGAGATTGTTTACTTATCTTCTCACAAATCACTTTAATTCCTGAGGCGGCAAACCACCAATTTATAACGACCATTAAATGTGTATTACTATGAAAAACACCAGTTTGTAATTAGCTTAATGCTTGTTTTGCATATTTTATATGTCGTTATAGCCCTCAGTCCGTATATTTATATAATCTAGGTTGCTGTTTTATCAAAATCCATCTAAACTCTTCATTTAGATATTACATTTTTTATTGTAGTACGTAATAAATTAAACATTTACACACACTTTTAAATATTGTACATGTATATATCACAAGATGGATTCTCTATATATTATATGTTTTCCGTTGCTATGACGACTTACAAAACATGTCATATCACTATCACAACAGAACATCAATCCTAATAACATAAAATAAATTACATCTATTTCTCTTTATATTTCCTTCTTCTTCCTTTTGAACAGCTTGTGCATATTTTAAAAGCACATTTTGCCCGTAAATACAAGTTATTATATAAAAATTACACAGTGCCGTTACATCGGTATCTACTGGTCGGATCATAACCAAATTTGATGGTGGGGGTTCAGTGGCTCAGTGGTAGAGCGTTCACCTCCGCTGCTTGGGGTCCCTGGTTCCATCCCAGCTCGCGCCGTGTGGACTTTGTGGTGGATAAACACCGTGCTCGTGGGTTTTCTCGGGGTTCTCCCGTTTCCTCCCACTTTCTTCATTCCACCATTTCACTTATTTCTTATTATCACCGTCTCCTTTAACCTAACCGGCATAATCGTGGGACGTTAAACTTAAAGATTTCATTTTTTTTCAAATTTGATGGTCAAATAGCTCACGGATTGGGGATTAAAAGCTATTATATTTGGTGAGCGGGCTCATTCGGGAACAGACTTGGCTCGGTTCTTCGACTATTCTAGTATAGTGTGTAGTACTTTATTTCTCGGTAACTACTGGCCAAATCTGAACGAAATTTACTGGCCAGGTAGCCTATCGCTTAGAAACTAAATATTCCTATTTGGTTGCCATTCTTGGCTAAGGACAGCCGCAGCTCGACAACAGAAGTTGTGTTCCATCCTGTTAAATAAAAATCAATGGAAGTAAAGTTTGGTTATGGGAGGTGGCGAATGGATCTCGATCTACTTCTAAGATCCTATACCTGATCAAATATTTACAAATACTTTCATTACTCAGTTGTTAACATTTGTTCATTAATTTTTTCACGTAGATAATTCAATAGAGTTTATATATAGGATATATACCTTTTTCTATATTTACAATGCTTTCAAATTAAATCATTGAAATTGGTTCATAGAGCATACATTACTGCGCAATCCGCCATCTTGGATTCTTGAAAATAACTAAAGTCAATGTCTATTAAAGCTGAGAATACTTTTCATGTAGGCAGACCAACAGGCTTCTCATTACCTACGAATATGGTTCCTTTTTCTTAAGTGACGACAACTATTTGTATAATTTTGTGTCAGTGCACATTATTAGTGCTACTATACTGATACTGACGTTATTAGTGCTACTATACTGTTTTTTCGTTGTTTTTTCTTAAAAAATGGGTAGAAGTAGAGAGTGCCGCGATAATTGTGACCAGCGGCAATTGCAATTAATCTGAAGACTCCAGTGACAATTGCAATCAACTATAAATGCCCAAACATTTGGGGACCTGGGTGCAATAGTGGTCTAAACAACCTCATCTTACTCTTTTATAGATTTTGAATGTAAAAGAATTCATTTAATAATGCTTGTTTCAAATTTTTGAAGAAAAAAGGACAATGAAAGCAGTTAAATTCTGTTGAAAATGCAAATACAATAATATATTCCTTTATGCAGTAGTCAGAGGCAGCTCTAGGATATTTTATACCCTAGGCGAAAAACATGTCTGCGCCCTCATAATCTTCTCCCTCAAACCAAAGTGAAGCCTTGTCACCTCTAACATTTCCTCGACATCATCATATTATTACCATTTGTTTAAGTATTAAATAAAATAAAACTTACTCCCAATGCCTCTCTCTATTAATAAGTAATCTATAAGCCAATCATTTTTTAAGAACATGTTTATTGCTGTGGAATTTGGAATAAGATTTTACTAATATAACCACAAGGCAACAGGAAATTAAAGTTTTGTTGTGATGTATACCATATCGATGTCCATTGTAAATATAAAGCAAAAGATGGTTAAGAAAAAGCAAAGATAAAGTTTCTTAATTCATTTTTAGTTATTTTGAATTTGTGTAATTATTCCGTCAAAAGCTGAGTAGCTTAAAAATGTCCAAGTCAGTTGTTATCTGATTATAAAAATTTGGTGCTCTGTGAAAGAAGGACCTTACTCGACAGTCTAGAGCGGGAAAGGTTGAAGAAGTGGGTATTTGGCGCGTACGGGTAGGAGTGTGAAGGGGTAAGTAATTCTTTAAGTATGGCTTCAGACCTTATGTTTCCATTTACTACCTTATATAGAAACTTTAGATCAGTGACATTTCTGCGAGCATCCGGAGTCTAGATGTTCAGGTAATGTAGATCTTTAGTCATAGAATAAACAGTGCGAACACAGAAACGTACTATGGCCTGATAGATGTTCCCTCACTGCATATAGGTAAGCTGTAATCGATCTTGGATGATCCCGCTTTTCATTAATTTCCTCTTCCTAAATGTGTAGGACGCTGGCGCAGGTACGTTTTGGCTAATGTTAATAAAATGCACATGAAAGAAGCCTGTCATTCCTCCCCTAAATGTTTCGCCCTAGGCAGCCGCCTAGGTTGTCTATATGGATGAGCCGGCCCTGACAGTAGTGGTCTATCTACATGGAGCTCTACACTCTTTGGGGACAAGTAGGAAATAATTATCCAACGATCAATTGCTATTCTGCTCTAATCATGTGATTAAAACATGTAATGCTTAACACTGTAAATGCATTTATTTCCTTTTATAGCTCTGTAGTTATCTCTATATTGGGTGCATCAAAAGTTGGGACTATTGGCAAACTGCCTTATGATTAAAGATACCATAATGAAAATTTTCAAATGACATCGCCCATTAGAGCTCCATGCTAGTAAGGCGCATACTAGTTAAATGAAAAAGCAACGTTAACACTTCAGCCGGTTGTTCACTTTGGCCCTCAACATGCCAACAATACAACATTGTTGAGGAACTGATTCGAAATGTTGTGGCAAACCAATATTCGTATTTATTACATACAATGTTCTTGTATTGTATACTAAATAAATAATTTTTACTTATATAGTAAAGAATAAAGTCCTGACTGACTGATCAATGCCCTGGCCAAACCGCTTAAGCTAGAAGCTAGAAATTTGACATTTTCACAGTGCATAGAATTTGTAACGTAAGGTCCCAATAAGGAAGGGTCTTTTTTTTTTTTTTTTTTTTCAAATTCGATGGAGAAAGGAGAAATAGAGATGAAAATTATTGTAAGATGTCCATATGTGCGAATTTCTGAAGGGTAAAGACATACAATTTGGTACATGAGCTACCCATTTAAAATAATTAAAGACGTGTTTCAGCTGTTTTTATGTTTAAGGATACGAGACGAGCGGGGACATTTGGCCGAGAAAATGAAGTAGTTCAGGGGCGAAGTCCTCAGCAAGCCGACATCTATATATTATGGAGTGCTAGCCGTAGAATTGACGACAAAGAGACAACATGCGCTTTGATATTTTACGACATACGGAAATGAAGAGCCTCAATGGATTTTGGAAATACGAGATTTCAGTTTACTTTTCGGAAAATAAGGTAATTAGCAAAAATACGGGACTTCAGCAGTACTCCCTTTTTCTGTCCTTTTACTGTTTCAAGCTTCTGGAGTAAGTTCATATATGACATAGATGCTAGTTATTTCATAGCATTGCCCAAAAATATTATTTTGCTACGTTCTCTTCTTGTCCTCTGAAATTGCAAAGGAAAGCCTGTATTCGGTTTAATTTTTTAAAAACAAAATATGGAAGAAACAGACTTAATCCAGGCATCATTGGTTACAATATGCGTTAGGAAATTAGCACTTGTGTGAAATTAAGTTATTGTGATTTTGTTATAAAAATATATGTTCACTTCATGGACTGTGTAATACCGGTTCTCAATCTTTTGAAGAAATTATGAATTAAGCACTTCATGCAAATTTCCATGTGGACACATTTAAAACCAGATATACAGGATGTTAATGAACTATACCGATAAACTGTGAAAGGCCATTCCTCACATCGAAATATGACAAAAAGTTCATATGGACCTATGGGGAAAAGTGCATAGTTTCAGAGCTAAGGCTGTCCAAAATCGCGAAAAAGCCAATTTTAGAGAGGCCCTATTTCGAATTCGAGAAACTGTGGACGGTGGTCCTTTTCAGCTTAAAGAAAATCATTCATACGCAGTCCAAAAATGCACATTTCATTAATGTTCAATGGGTGAAATTTCCAGACATGCCATCAACCGATATGCCCTGATTTTATGGTTAGTCCAAAGTAGGCAAACGACAAGTCTTGATAGCAGTGAACACAGAATCCTTTGGCGCGATGTCGGAAGTGTTAAAGATCGTCAGCAGCACGGTCTCTCGTACTCGGGAAAACGCATGCTGCTATGTTTTCTTTTACACTTGTAAGTGAAGAAAACGTGAAATATACCTTGACGAAATACATCGGCATCACATGTTATTCTAAACACAAAAGAACATGAAAATGCCAGTCCCTAACACTTTCGACCAGTGTTGCCACACTTGGTACAATTGTACCAAATTCAGCCCTTTTTGTCATTCATTGGCCCGTTGGTACCACGCTGGCATTTTCAGCCCCTTTTGTGAAAAAGTTGATACAATTCTACCCAATTCAGCACCATTTAACAAATACTTGTTACATTTTCTAAAGTGTAGGTAAGATTTCTCCTGCATCTCGCGTTACTTATACTGTGTGTTGGACTCTTAAAAAATGCTGTTAAACTTGTATCCTGTGGCGTTGCACCGCTTAACACTCAGGAACTTTGTGTAGAAAATTCGTAATTCGAACTATACTGGGATACAAATGACGTTAGGTGAGCGCATGTGCGCCACGCATAAAAAAGACGAGAAGGAAGCAGTGTGGTGGAAATATTATCTTCAAACCTTAAAAAGAAATAGAACCACACAAACACGTTGAATCAAGGTTGAATATTCTGGAGAAGACCAGCGTGTGCACAAGTAAGTGTATAATTTATGTTATTGCAAAGATTCTACACCAAAAGATAATAGCACGAAAAATACATTGACATAATTGCTGGCTTAGAAGGCTAAGTTGTTTATTAGTGTCTCCATATTGATGAATATAAAGATATCCGAACATTTCTGCGTTTTATAGATCTATATCGACACGTTGATTTGTGCTCTTGGAAGAGGGGTGGTTGTTTTAGAACATTACTTCTTTCAGTTTCGTGTTAGAGCCGGTTATTACACTGATATAAAATTCAGCCCTTTTTGTTTCAATTTGGTACTATTTTTCAGCCCACTTCAGAGCTAGGACTGTGGCAACACTGCTTTCGATGATTAACGAAGCATTGGATGTCCATTGTTGTCAAGGCTTACCTCGTGCCTACTTTGACCCCCTTGAAATCAGGGTATATTTGAGAAATCTATTGAGAGTATATTTGAGTATTAACACTCTGTAGGGAATACCTGGTACACCTATTGAAAACTGATAAAATATTCACTTTTGGATTGTGTATGCATGGCTTCCTTTATGCTGCTAAGGACCACCATCCATAGTTTCTGGAATTCGAAATACGGTCTGTTGAAATTTAGCTTTTTCACGATTTTGGATACCCTAGCTCTGAAACTATGCACTTTTCGCCATAGGTCCATATGAACTTTTTCTCTTAATTTGATGTGAGGAATCACCTCTTACAGTTTGTCGGTATAGTTCATTATTAGGCAGTATTAGGCAGTGGCGGTATATTAGGCAGTAGCAAAGGTAGTATTTAAGAATATATAAATATGTTAGTTTTTGTGTTTCCTTTTCATTACCATATATTTTTCTTATATACACAAAATATTTATTTTTATTATTTCATGTCCACGCAAAACAGTAAAATCAATAAATAATTTGGACTGAGATGCAAATTTAAACTTGTTTACCAAATTGTTATGCAAAAACCAAAATCTTACATATATATATATAGTACGTAGATAATTAGTTATTTCACTTGAAGCTGTTACACTAGAGTCTATAATAGATTTTACTTACATTTACTTTCTGTAATTTGGCCATTTGCTTATGTATATATATGTCTGGAATCGATGATGATTAACAGACATTCAACACGATAATGCTTCTTACCGAAGACCAACGTTGGTCTGTACTGGCTCGAGGAGCACAATTGTGAATTTCAGGTTTGAGTGCTATTGAACATCAGATTCAAGCTCATCGCCCCCTTTGCAGAATTTACAGTAATTAAGTTACTTATGTATGCAAATGTGGTGCACCATGCCTTCAGCCGCATACCAAGGTCACATTGTTTTCATGCTAAACCGCATTGCTACCGTCCTGTAAGCCAAATGTAGATATAGTATTATGCATTATGGAGGTAGTCATAACGTTCTGGCTAGTCAGTGTATATGCTTCGAAAGGCCAAGATAGTATTCAAATTCAAAAAAACAAGCAGATGGAACCATGTGCAGTAGGAGTAGTTTAAACTTAATGTACTTTGTCTGTACAAAGAAAAATAGGATACTGGTATCAGAACAGATCTAAAGAAAATGTGAGACAAATGAATTTGGAAGAATGATATTCTGAGTGAAACATAAGAAGAATATACATGAACCCAAAAAACTACGAAGATAAACCAAAACGATCAGCGGTAACTGGCAAAGAGGTAAATTCAAAGAACTAGAACTCATGAGAAAATATGAATACTATCTTGGCCTAAACATCTTGAGATACTTATCAATGTAATGGAAAATATGTTGTTGTTTTTTTTTTTTTTAATGTGGAACTTACCGGGTTAATATGGGGTTGGATCATCTCCCTTTGAGAACAGCTTTGATGGGACGTAGAATAGAATCGTAGAGGTTGTGAACGATAGCAAGTGCAATATTACTCAATTCCGCATGCAGCGCATCACGTAGTTCTGTGAGAGGATGGAGACAGAAATCGCGCGGGCTTCGTGTTTCCTAAACAGACTATATATGTTCAATTATGTTCAAGTCTGGGGATTGGGCGGGCCAAGTTAATTGTTCAACTTTATTCCGATGTTCCACAAAGCACATCGCAATAGCTCCTGCTATGTGAATGGGCGCATTATAATCCTGAAATATGGCACCAATGCCCGGAAATAACATGTGTATCATAGGATGTAGATGGTTCCCTAAAAAGGAGACATAATGACGAGTAGTGATTCGACCGATAAACGTCCGCACAAGACCGACTGAAAACCAGGAAATTACTGCCTAAGCATCACAGATTCCCCGTCATGTATCACGGTTGGGCGGGGACACTGCGCTTCTTTGGCATCTGCCACAGAAGTACGGCTCGTGGTTTGTAATAAAGTAAGCGATAACTCATTCGACCGTATCACACGTTTCCAATCATCAGCAGTCCATGTTGCATGTTCACGGCACCATTGGTAACGTATTGAAGCGTTATGATCCCTTATCAGGATGTCACCCATACAACCCGACCGTGACGTTAATCAGTAGGTCCCGTCTCATATAGCCTCGCTGCTGAAAGGGGCTTTAAACTCAAAATCAACTCAACGCAACTGGCGGCGCACGGAGATTGCTGACACATATTATAGGAGATGCTGCTTGAGTTTCTCCGTCACTTACGCATTTTCGCAAGAAGATTCTGCTGAGTGACAATCCTCTTTAATGTTCGACATAACCTGTCACAGAGGGTTTATTCCAACTACTCTTTATCTTTACTGATATAATTTTACTGTGAGTCTTGTGTAGGCCGTCATTACCTTGGATACTATCCGTCGCGAAACCTCTAACTCACTTGCCACTTTCGTCACATTCGCACGAGCACCAACGATTCGCTCTCTTCGGAAATCAGAGAGGTCGCTCATTTTACTGCACACTGCATTCTACTGTTCCTCATAGAGTAGAGAGTTTACCGGAAGAGGTTATTCACATAGTCACCACCGACATTTTAACGCCAGCAAAATTTGCTTCAATGTATTTTGAATACGTAGTGCACACATAGTCGCCTGTAATTCTGTCGGCCGCCAACAATGACGAACAGTCACTTTTACTAGTACGTAGAAGAAACCCCTTGTGTTTGAAAATTACTGACTAAGTTCTAAGAATGGCGACAATTAATGTTGCTTTATATGACAATGACCATATTGATAAAATAAAGTTAGATATTCTATCGTGTCACGATCGATAATGGACTTTTACTGAAAAAAAAAAAGTTATTTTCTTTAATTTAACTGAGTTAACTTTGCATGAAGTAAAAACTGTTCTGTAATTTTAATCAGAGATATGAAAGATAAATATTTCTATTAATCAGAATCTTACGTAGTAAAATAATAAATTGAAAGGGATTGTTTAATGTATTGAAAGAATCAATTTTCCAGGTTTGAAAGCCATGAAGTATTACACAACTGTTAGATTTTTTGAGAGAAGTTCGTAATAATGATTTATTTATTGGGTTTGTACATATCTGAAAAAAAAAAATCAACTTATTTAGCAATAGGTACCTTAGAAGCACATGGTTCTCACTTAGAATTTCAGTGGGGTGCATTTATGGTTTTGATTCAGCAGTATTCGACAGTTCGGGTTTCTTGTATTAAATGGCTTTTAATTTTAGGATCAAACGCAGATGTATAAAACCATAGGGTTTACTATTGATTAAAAGTATTAAATATGCACAACTTAATAGTGTAGCAATTGCAGCCTAATATGACGCCCCTATCCTGGTACTACTCTTAAATGACATAGTAAATTGACAATCTTCGTAATTATAAAATTTTATGAATGTTAAACATTGGATTTTTAGCAATATTTTTGTCCTACTTGATTGAAACCCACGTATGGATAAAACAAAAGACGAAACATTCTTCTGTGTTTTGTCACTGCATGTAATGACATTGTGCTACCAGAAACTGCGCCACATATTTGTGTTTATACTGAAAAAGATCGTTCAAACTTTTGTGCTTGATTTCATGTGTAGGTGTCACTAAGTAATGTGAATACGATACGCCAATAGTCACCTTCAGTTCGGTGTAAATCTCTCTCGCCTGAAGCTTTGAAACTTCCTAATTTTCTGCGAAAATTCAGAGAAGCAGTTTTTTCAGTTTTTGAATTATATTTAGCAAATTTATTTCCACTTCCGTTCGTAATAACTTTAATCGCGTCGTATTCCGGTGGTTAGCGCTCTTGATTCGCAATTGAGAGCTACAGGGTTCGAATCTCGAGGCTGACGATATTGATTGATATATTTCCGGGATATTTCATTTTTTTAAGTTATACTAGGAAATGTAGAGACTATATTTTTTAAGTGTAAATCTTTTTTCACTTACTTTCCAATTATTGTTGTTGAGTTCTAATAATTCTAGTGTAAATTAATATCATAGTCCTTCGTCAGATTCAAGTAGCAAAATTTTGTGTTATTATTTTCTCTACTATATCTCGGTTTAAATCGATTTTATCGTAATAATCTTTGTTTGGAGATAAAAGTTGGAAATACTAACGTCAATAGTACTACTTTAATAGTAATTTTCACGCACTTTTTCGACATGGTAATTGTTAGACTAACTACGCCACTGTTGTGTGACATTTGTACTTAAGAAGGGACATTAAGTATAAACCAATAACATAGATTAAGTAACTATACACTTAACTAAGTTTCTTATTCTATTCCAACAAATCAAAGTCATTCTCCCTCACTCTGCATCATACATATTAAATTTGCACAAATCAGTAACATAATTAATATTATGAGTACTACTAAATAGAATCACATGTATCAAATTTCGTGCTTTTATATCAATCGATTCAAGCTTGTGATTGTAATAAAATTACGTTTTCTGTACTTCGGACTACAATTTTCAAATACTTAACAATGATTATAATAATAATGGCAATTAATACCCCAGATAATTATCTGCAATTCTAAAACTATTCCCTGCCTTGTTGCTTCTGGGTGGTTATGAAGTGTACATTTTAACATCCAAAAAATCTAATTTTTATCTAATAGATTGTACTTGACTTTATCGAAATATTAATCAGAACAAACATGTCATCTTGTTTATAGTGTACTTTTTTTTAATTTTCAATTGTTATGCTGCCTTGAAATGAGTAGCATCGTTTCAGATTTTGCCAGGAGAAGGAAGATTGTCCACTGACGAAATTTCATGTTTTTATTAGTATATTAATATACAGTCTTTTAAAAAGCATGCGATTCACAAACTCAGAGAGAGGAAATACCTGCAACAACTTAAGAAAAGATTACCTGGCAACCCTGATAGAATCCATGAGAATCACGTCTTAGTTTATAGAAGTCTGGTGAAATTTGATCACCCGGCAATGCCGTGGCCGCTTGAGCGTTGCTAACCCAGACATCCAAGGTGTTTCCAACTCAAGATGTTCCCATTAGATATAAGTATCTGTGCTTTCCTCATTTGTTTTTATCGATTCCAAAATAAATTATTTAAAACAATAGCTATATTTTTACAATAATGATGAGAACTATGCCTATTACAGTTGAAAACTTGTAAGAAGACTATTTTTATACTACTGTATTTAGAATAAATAAATAAATAATAATACGCAATATTTTAAACAACGGAACAAATTCTGCTGTACCTCTTGAGCTTTTCTGGTACTTGATTTCAGTCATTTTCTCGTAGGAGATTTAAAAATTACTTTCTATTCACTGCCTCCTTTCTATAACAAAAGTAACAAATAACAAAGTAGTTATGGCTTTTCTTTTTCAAGTTTGAACGTGGAGGTGCGTTACAATATCTTCTCACCTCAAGGTATTACAAACAGACGTCTGAGGCACGGAGTATCATCATCCACTGTAGAGCGGAACAACGACAAATTCGAAAATAGAGTGAAAGTTTCTTGAGAGTGTGTGCAGGTGAAAGGAAGAAATTTGCCAATACCCTACCGGAGGGAGAGCACAGGTTCCAGTCATACCTTTCACTCGTGTCTTTCTTTCTTCTTTCTTCGAAAAGAAAAAAAAATCTTTCAGCAGAATAATGCGCTAAGGCACACACATACAAGGGCGTCATTTTCTCCTTCCTTTAGGAAAACTTTTCAATCAGTGGAAAGAAGAGGGATTCCAGCTCCAGGAATCCAGAAGGAAGGCAGACTTACAGAGGAAGGGAAGTTCCAAGTCTTCTCTATTGCTCGAAGGTTTTTAAAGAGGACAGCATTTTGAGCAAGCAGAGATGTTTTATCTATATTATCTGTAAAGTCGTTTGATGATGTGTACAAAGGAGGAGGTGGTAGGTAAACATATGTTCGTGCTTTGAGAGCACTCAAGGCTCTTCTTGAGAGAACGGATCCTCTTGAAAATATGAGGTTGTCGTGTTGTTGAGACATAGAAAAGCTGAATTCACTATTTTGTATTTCCAACATAATGTAAAAAGTTTGTCCTTGAACGCATGTGTTCTCGTGATATATTTATACATGTGTAATATAAAAGAATTCTATGTATAATTTGATTTACAATTAGATTAGATTTACTAATTCTGTGTACGTTTCGATTACATTTACTAGTGCATACTACCTGGTATAAAAATAAAACTGATCATTCTCTATTCCTTTATTTTAAAAAGAAGTAAATTTGTAATAATTTAAATCTTTTTTTTTTAACAGTAGATTCAACATGAGAATTCATTAAAATTTAAACAAACGTATGCATAAATAAGTGTATTTGTTTATTTTCTGTTGTGTCACAATTTTCAACATCAGAATGAGGGAGGGCAAATTTTATTCGGTGTAGAGGCGTCAAAACATTAAATTCGAACTTGCTCATATTGAAAGACTGTGCCGTTATTTGGAAACAAGATCTGTATCATAGGATGCATCTTATCACCCAAAATGTTTATAATAAGTGATAACAATATATCGTTTGCGGGTAAAATTTTATGGAAGTGTCAATTTCATTTCTCCAATGGTGGATGGACGATCACCATCCCTATAGGCCGGTACCATCCTCTAAATTCTGACCTATAGTTGCAAAGGCAAATAGTGATATATACTGATTGAAATGTGTCCGGCTATACTTGAACTCTTATGTTGAAAGCAGAATTGTGTGAGAATGATCTAATTTTAAATTTGTCCGTACTATACATGCAGAAACATTGAAGTCTTTTGATTTGTCATAGTTAATATTAACAATATCTCTGTTTGTAATAAAAATGTCAGGGAATGCAAAAACAAGACTTAAAATCTATCTCTGGCTCAGATTTGCAACTCTTGCTTCATAGGTCCAAGGCTTCTGGTTTGATTCCAAGCCTGACAAGTTTCAGGTGGACAAAATATCTATCATCCGTCTTCCTTAGCCAACATAATATAATAGTGGAGAAGAATCCAGTGGCGGCCAGTGAAGGAAGTCACATCAGTAAAAGTTAAAATTTTATCGTCAAAAATTAAGGAAAGGAAACGTATCTTATACACATTCAGTAAGTTTTCTTTCGTATTTTTTTTTACTTTTAATCTGTAGCTATAAAAGTTTAATTTTTACTGGTGTGAATTCTCTGAAGATTCACCAATGAGGCTATCTAAAAATGAAATCTTTAAATAACTAGTGCGGTTATGTTAAGATAAAAAAAAAAGACTATTAACCATTGTGTGTTTTCTTTCCAGGTAAGGGAGCTACATAATTTAGAAAGCTGTCATTTGTGCGTACAAATAAATGGAGGCTGTTTTACGTCTAAGGTAAGTAGATAGCTAGTAATATCCATAGGAAATGCAATAAGTGACCTTATATTACTTACAAAATGAATAGTATGAAACGAATTAAAGTATTTTATGAAAACAAGAATCACTGAGCTTCGAATATATTGTACATTTTAAAATGTTATAAATATTTCTCCCTTATATTTTTAGTTATGTACCTTGCACAAAAAAATTACTATTATTGAATCTTTATTCTTCGTACGGAATGGAAATTAACATCGAAAAGTCGAGTCATGAGAATATCCCGTGGAAATACGCCCTTACGGATCAGAGTAGAACAAAAAGAACTTGAAGAAATCGATAATTTTGAAGTATCTGGGAAGTATTTTGACGAGAGACGCTTACTGCACAAGAGAGATCAAGTCAAGAATAGCCATAGCTAAAGAAGCATTCAACAAGAAAAGATCACTCTTAACTAGCAGACTTAATATTGGACTTAAGAAGAAGTTGGTCAAGTGCTATATATGGAGCAATGGACTGTGTGGTTCAGACTTGGACATTACGGAAGTTAGAGAGGAAATATTTAGAGAGCTTCAAAATGTGGTGTTGGAGGAAGATGGAGAAGATAAAATGGACAGAGAGAACAACAAATGAAGATCTTTTAAAACGGATAGGAGAGAAGAGGACACTTCTAGCCACCATCCTTTGTAGAAAGGCCAATTGGATTGGACACATCTTGCGAAGAAATTGTCTTCTTCACACCGCTATAGAAGGAAAGATAGAATGGAAGCAATGAATAGAAAGAAGAAGAATACAGCTGATCGATGATTTGAAAGATAGGAGAAAATATTGGGAGTTAAAAGAGGAAGCGAAAGATCAACAAAAGTGGAAGAAACATTTCCAGGCCCAAATAATATATATATATATATATATATATATATATATATATATATATATATATATATATATATATATATATATATATATCCTCATTAGTCCCAGGACCTGCCGAAAGGCAGAATACTTAATAATAATAATAATAATTCTTCGTACCTGTAATACATCAATGTATGAAATTCTGTATCAATAGTGACTAAATCAAGAATTGTTTCTCAAATTTGTAAACACATTATTTCCCCTTCAAGATGTGAAGCTCAGTTTAAGATTATATAGGAACGGATAACTTTTGGCTATATCCATGCAAAGATATTTTAACCGTCTCTTTATCTTGCAATGATATTTACATTAAGAAAAATGTTTCAAAGTATGATGAAAAACATCTTTGTACACTGAAATCTACCATATGTTGTTAGCAATAATATATGACACCAATACTTAGTCAATTTACAATCTCGCATTGATTCAGTACTACGTGGATGTCTAATTACGGAATTACTAAATCAATTTTTCTATGTAAACAAGATGAAGTGAAACTTTATGTGTCTCATCATCATGCGTAAACGACTTAGCCGATTTTGATGAAGTTTTATAGGAAGACGAACCTCGGCCCGAGGAAATTTTCTATCATTTCACATTGAAATTGAAATGAAATACTTCAGTTTTATGTTTCTCGATTATGCTCTGTACGGTAATGGAGATATATGATTAACGAAAGTGAATAGTTATGAAATAATTTACTGGAATTATAATGTGGGAGAAAACGGCAGAACCGCGAGAAAACTCATAGACAAGACCTAGCACAAACATACATGTACTATCATTTAACCGGAGACACCTTGCAGCAGAAGTGAGCACTCTATCACTGAGCTAAAATGGTCCCTTTCTTTGAAATAAATAAAAAGTTTAATGGTCTAATTGTCTATTCAGGTATAAATTTAATATTACTTACATTACATTTTATTTATGTATAAATCATATTACTCACAGGACGGGATGAGATAAAAATAAGGTTTTCTCGTCTTGTCTCGCGAAATTTGTAGAAATCTGGTCTCGGTTCCATTTTCGAGGAATGCTTTTTCGAAACTCTTTCGTGGTTTCGTATCGTTTTGCAAATTTATATACAATATTTATGGCCTGTTCTGTTCTTAATTTCATCTAGAAGTTACCAGAATCTTTCTGCATGATGAAAGGTCTGTGATAGGTATACATATAGGGTGTGATATAACTTCATTTAATACATTGTGTAATGACTTTCGTACCTTTTCACCAATGGCGGATCTAGCCCGGGACCGGGGGGGGCTAGGCCCCCCAGCTTTTTGTGTGACAAATAATTTAATCTATTATTTATATATTTTGGAAAGTTTGTAGTAAACTCGTGATGTAACTATCATAATCTGGGTTCTGGCTGCCCCCCCAGTTTTTATCTTGTAGATCCGCCACTGTTTTTAACATTGTTAGGTGCTCTTTCTGTGTTCCTACAATTACCTTATCAAAATTCGTAGATTTAATACTACCAATCATGCAAGATTAACACACTATTTGAGATTTGATTGAACGAGTGTTGCCCATGAGACTCCAGAATCTTCTCATCTCGTTTCGAAAAAGGGTCTCGTCTGGAACTTTAAAAAAAAGTACTTTCTCGTTTTCAAGTCGATACGAGGAATTGATTATCTCGTGGTCAACATTGTTTATAAATATAAAAAAATATATACATCACAGTTTATTTTTCACAAAGCAAAGGACATTTAAATATTAAATAAATTGGAACAAGAAATAAGTAAAATGAAGCAATTAAAATTATTGTTGATTTCCAAGAATACAGAATACTTATTCACGTAGGTAAACCAACTATCTGCAACATCTGTTATTCGCACGGGGAGAATATGTTTGTTTGTATAATTGTATTTGAACTCCATCCTCTCCTTGAGAAAAGCATGGGAATGAATTTGCAACTTAAATGACATCGACAGTGTCACTATTCAACTCATAGATTGAACCCTCATATAGAATGTTTTATATTATTTTCAATGTCACCTTATTCCTACCCAATTCCATGTCGATGGGGCTTAACTTGGACATCAACGACGTCAGAAATGTTACTAATAACCTCAGCAACCCCAAAAGCTATAGATTAGGCACTAAAGTCGGTCGGTTTCGATTACTTTTATATGTCGCCACTCACGCCTCTTCATCCCCATTGCCGAGAAAATACTAAAACCTAAGTTAGGCCAAGATTCACTCAAGAACCAAAGAACCAAAAAACCAAACAAATACCAAAAAAAAATCAGCGCAGCGGTCTAGGAGTTAGCTAACAAACGTATTTTTATGTGTCATAAGCCTCAGAAAACATGAAAAAATGAATATTAAAGGTCCATAGCTTCAAAACTATTGGACATACCGTAGTCGGCTCAAGACTTCATTTAGGAACTAGTAGTATATGTGCCCTATTCAAATATCCAAGTTTCACAATCCTACGGTACTTCCGCAACAATTTTTATAGAGGTAGTTGGCGATAAGTTCAAATTATATGTTCGTAGCCAAACTCCCTCTATAAAAAAAGTTGCGGAAATACTGTAGAATTCTGAAACATATATTTCTGGATAGCACATGTATTAATTCCTAAGTGAAGTCTTGACCCGACTACGGTAGGTCCCATAGTTTTGGAGCCATGGACCTTTAAAGTTAATTTTTTCATGTTTTAAGCAGCCGAAAGGAAGCATTTGTGCACCCAGTTTGGTCTATATTTTTGTGTTATCTTGGTGTCAGGAATCACCTCCCAAACGTTGTCGGTGTTGTTTTGAAACACCTGTATATGTTCAATATACGTACATAATATGTTTGTCCGCAATATTCTAACTGCTCCAAGTCATTTTATATACATAGAATGAAGTCATTTTATATACATAGTCATTTGATATACATACTAGGTCGAAGATGCCCCCCTTGCTACTCCTTAAAACTAGAATTTAAAAATAAACGCCAGGACACGGGTTCTATTTTACATGAAGAATTTATGTACCAAATTATATGTTCCTAAGTTTAGAGTATTGTGATATACTCTATTTTTTGCATAAATTTTGAACCACTCGCTTCCCTCTTCTTAGGACATGTGTCTTAACGAAAGCAACATGATAAAATCCTAAGTTAGGCCATGATCTAATCATGTGCTAAAAATGATCAAAGTCAGTCCAGCGATCTCGGAAGAGCTCGCGGATTAACATCGTTACATTAATTTCTTAATGCATGTAAGATGCCCCTTTGCCTTCCTTAAAACTGGTTTTAAGAATTCTGGGAAATGTGTAGGTACTATTATTTTCAATAAAGAGTTTATGCACCAATTTTTGTATTCCTAAGTTGAGAGGATTGTGAGATACTTAATTTTTCACACAAATCCTGCATGTTCTCGCTCCCCTTTTGGGGTACTCATTTCAATCAATGTAATTTAATCAGAATCGGACCAGCGGTCTAGGAGAAGTTGAAGGACAAATACTGACGCGACTAGGCTAGTCGTCGCCCGTGACAAGAACTCGCCTTAGCGGCCCCCTCTGACCAACCAAACAAAACGCTCACCGGCAACACCTGGTATTGGTATCACACAGTAATTCTCCTATTTCATTTTTTTCTTCAAGTTGTAAAGCTTGATTTCAAAATTGAAGTACATAATTTCATTTTTAGTACAATATAAGATACCAAACTAATTAGTATCTGATTACCAAATAATCTGAGAGTAGCATGCTTGACATATTCTTATAGTCTTCACATAATAACTGCAAATCACAATGTTTTTGGAATTATATCGGGAGGTGCATATGTATAGAATGAATCAACAGTCTGTTGCTTTAGAACAGAATATTTAAGTCATGCCATTGTCTCGAGTATTATACTCGGACATTTACAAATCTCTTAATTCGATGTAAGTTTAATGAAAACACAAAAAGCTGGAACTGAAATTTAATTTTGGGGCCCTATTGGTTGCAAAGGTTTTTACAATGTTCTCAAGAGCTCTGAAGCTAACTTTTGCTCCATGGATATGATCCTAAGATTGGTGAGTCGTTGTTCTAAGTTATCAAGTTTTTTATGATCTTCAGTTTGCTAAAACTCCTTTCCTTGCCTTATAGTGAAAATAAATATTTGCCCAGATTTGCGACCCCCCCAATCCGACGACCGTGGCACAAGCCCCGTTTCTCCGCCCCTAGAAACGTCACTGAAGACAAAGATCGTTACATTAATTTTATATAGAATATGCCCTATTGCCCCTTAAAACGGGAATTTTCAAATGTGCTGGAGCACAGCCCTATGTTTTCAACAAAGAATTTCTATACCATGTTTCATCTTCCTATATATAAGTTTCCCTTTCACCCATCATAAAATGGTAATTTTCAGAAACGTATGAGCACGGATCTTATTATTGTAATGAAGAAATTATTAGTTTATCAGGTTTTAATTGATAATTTATGCACAAGATTCGCTATCGAAGGTGTAGTAGATGACGTTTCTGTTCTCCATGAGTCGACGTTGCCAACTGAAATGGTCGATATAGAAAAGATGTTGTATGGTGATAGAGAGATGATACTTCTTGCTGAATATTTCAAAACTGACCGAGAAAAATCGTTATCAGACTTAAGTCCAATAAGTAGATTGTCGATGAGGAGTTGCAGAAATCGGGTAGAAGTATTATCAATTTCCACGACAGAGTGCGAACGAGAATTTCCCCTTATGAGTTTACAGATGACTGATGTTAGAAATAGACTACGTACTCAACAGGGTTGATATGTTTAAAACAAAATGTTTACAACAAGTGTTTAAAACATGTTTAAAACGAGGTCTGTTGTTTTATTCAGTTTATTTTAAACGTTTTAAACAAATTGTTTTAAACGTGTTTTTTTTTTCGATGGTGGTTGAACATGTTTAAAACAACTAAAATATCAGATTGAGTAAGTTAATTTAATTTTCTAACAAACAACCCATCCTCCGCAGGATTTGCGCATGAAGTAAATTACAGACAGAGTTATATTCTTATTATAACAGCAATTACTGAACGAAATTCTGCACATCAATGTGCGTATAACTAAACCAACAGAAATTCAAATGAAGTATTTCAACATTTCTTAATTTCCAAGAATAAGGGATTTTAAACACACTATACACTATTCTAAGATCCAAATTCACAAACTTGGGTATTTTTTGATCACTATCATTTCCATAATAATGAAGAATTCTCACATCATAATCTAGAAGAAATACTCTGACAAATACAATACAACTCATAGAAAAGAGCAGTGACTAACCTACAAGGAACAAATGACATATTTTACTAAACAGTTTTCAAGATACATCTCTATCTGCAACATGGGTAGCTAATAATGATTAATGTCTATGGCATAACAACACAATTAACTCTAGATGCCCACCAGGGATTTAAAAAAAATGATAGACTCTCACGTTCGGGGCTCTGGTAACCCCCCTAATTATCACAGAGTCATGAGTTATACACCATTGGAAAGCTTATAGACCACAAATTCCAATGAGGTAACATTCGTGAAATTCCAGCCGTATTTGTAGAAAAAGAACAGACATAAAAGTCATTAAAAATATGAAAATATTGACTTTGCGGGGCCCTGGCAACCCTTGCAGTCACCCTACGCTGACAAAATGATGAATGTGTAGACCACATACTTGTCACAATAATATAAGAAATGGTTGCCATTGCTGCCATTGCGTAATGAATTCGTTTTATGTAGGAAATATTTTCAAAAAAACAAATTATGCGCAGAAAACATTCATTGAATTAGACATTCTCTCTCCTAACCCACTATAGTACCACGTCCATATGCAAATCATTTTTGCTGCACACATCATGTATACGAACAAGAATTATGCTTCTACACCACTTCAGTGAAATATATCTTGTGTTATATGGGACCGTCCCGAAAATAAATGTAAATTAACCAAATTTGACCCCCTCTTTCTCTTTAAACAACAAGTACACATACAGGTTACTATCATGTAGGGGACTACCTCATTGCTTCACATACAAATTTTTATGGATGTACCGCAAAGTGGGGAGGAATACCCGCCAAAACCTGATTAAAAAATTTGATGAAAATTTAAAAAACGAACTTCATCCTCCCTTTCTCGGCCGTACATACGTACCCCCTACATACGTAAAATGCAACTGACGGAAAGCTTCATTCCTCAAAAATACTTTGGTACCAAATCATCTTTCTAGCTTAATTAGAGGCTGAGCTATTGATGTTTGTTGTAAAAATAAATGTAATTTACGTCAAAAAACTTAAAATCCAAAAATTTGCTAACTTTGCCCTCTCCCTGCTAACCCATATAAGCAAGAAGTACAAATATACGATATTACCATGTAGTGATCTACTTCATTGCTTCACGTAACAATTTTTATGAATCTATCCCCGAAGAGGGGGAATGGCCCCCAAAAAAGAACTGTTGAAAAAAAAACACGATATTTACCCTCTTTCCCTATACATAAAATGCACACCAACAAAGCTTCATCTTTCAGGAATAAATTGGTACAAAACCATCTCCCAGCCTTAATTTGAGGTTTAAGACTGAGTCATTGAGGTTTAAAGCCCTGACACAGCAGTTGCGTCAATGGGCGTTTAAAGATTAAGAATGCAGACGACCAGTAGAACGTAACACAAAGAAACTAGAGTACCTATTCCGTGAACGGAGATCGGGAAAATCCCGATTTCTTTCTCCGGAATTGAACATTTAGGCGGATCGAGATTAGGGAAGTTCCCGAAATTTGATCTAGCGGTTGAATATAGATGGCAAGCAATACCTAAGAGTGTAAAAATGCAATATATATGCCAATTTAGATTATTGTTTTAAACAAAATAAACATTTTAAACATGTTTTTTTGTTTAAAACAAAGTACCTTGTTTTAAACGTTTAAAACGTTTTAAACAAAAAAACTGTTTTAAACATAAAAAACGTTCTTTTATTTTTTTAAAAAAACATTTTTTTTCAACCCTGGTACTCAAACATTGTCTAATTTGTTGTTCATCAATATTAATGGTCCACCGTTAGACAAGCTCAAAGCAGACGAGCTAGATATTTCTTGGCTGAAGGATGGACACCATTCTGCTACTGATGATTTACCACGAAAAAGTTCTGGAGGCGAACAGGAAAGAAATCCGATTTCAGATTTGTTTTAAGGTGGCAAATTACGAGTAACGGAAAATGTATACTTGTATTACTAATGGCTTATTTGTGTTATTCAACTTTGTACCTAATTTTTAATAAGCCTCTTCTTTGCTTTTTATAAACTAGATGGTAAACTGCTTTGAATAAATATTCATAATAATTTCAATTATGCATATTTGTAACTTAAATTTAACGTGGTGTTTTAGTGATTACACAAATTACAATTATGAGCATACTTTATGGAGATGCACTCACAGAGGGCACCCGAGCACTTTTATACGTTATGAAAAACTGAATTTTCAAGTCTTTTGTGAGAAAAATACTGTGAACTGAGAAATCATAACCTTTTCCATGTTGTATAGAGGGTATTTTCCTGCTGATAGAAGTTTATTTGGAATGCGTTGAGAAATTAACACTTGCAAGAATACTCTCTTAGTACATTTTAGGCACACACTATTCCCCCCCCCCTCAAAGTGCTTCAATTTCCTCACTGACAAACACTTTGCCATTTTATATCGTAAAGATTATATTTACCATTATTGTAACAGAATGGTGCTTGAGCGATTGATCGTAGAAATTCAAACTCCGATTAGTGACAATTTCTCAGTCTTGTTTTATTACAAGTGTAATTTCTTTAGTTTAGTCAGTAGAGAAGAGGTCGTGGATCATGTGTCAGAGTTGATGACGATGGATTTTGGTGAGTCAGAGTAGGTCACAGTGGATGAGAGTGGTTCATGGTGAGTGGTCGATTACGGTGCGTGGTGGGTCAGAGTGGGACACAGTGGTTGGTGGGTCATGGTGGGTCACAGTGGGTCATGGTGGGTGGTCGGTCGTGGGTCACGACGGGTGGTGGGTCAGTGTATCGTTGGTCAAGTTTTCATTGACCCACGCCAACTCGGATGGTTATGAGATGGGTACCTCGAAGCAGACTACGCAGATAGGGAATCTGTTACTAGGATAATGCGAAGGAAATAATCTCTCGTGAAACAAGAAGAAACTGAGCACTGTCATAACTCGATTAAGGGAATCCTTTTGTTATGTGACTTGTTATTCTATTCTTTCGTAAATCAGTCCGTTCGTCTTTCGACCTGCTGCCGATCGGTTGAACAGCGTAAAATCCCTGTGACGTGAAACAACGGAAATCAGGAAGTGTGTGTGTGTGTTTCCTTTGTCCCCTTTTAACCATTTCTTGCTTTTCCTTAGTGCGTTCTGAATGTGGTGTCATAGTGTAGTGCAGTGTATATTAAAATATTAAGAAGAATTAATGTTAAGAAGATTGAAGAAAGAAGGACAACTTCGGATTCTGGAAGTGTCCCGATGACTAACGTGTGGATTCACACGAGAAGAAGAGTATCTACCATTAAACGAATATGATAAGGAAACACATGACTGAAGTATTTATTCCATGATAATTAAAACATATTTCTAAAATACTTATAAACATCTACAGAATTAGTATTAATATGAATCACATAATATAATAAATTGTAGGAATAGGTGTAATGATAATTTTTTTTTTAAAAAAATAATCGCTTCTCTTGAGTGAAATATTATATTTTGTATATTCTACTGTTCTTTTCCTTACGTTTTATATAACAACGATTTTGAAATAAAAATGTATTCGTCTTTCTTGCTTCTTTCATAAATTTAGCTATTTGGCATAAATGAACAATACTCGTACAAAAATGATTATTATTGTATCAAATGAATTTTTTTTCTTAGGAAAAATCTTTTCTTTGAAATTTTAACCAAAACGGCTACATTTATGTAAAAGGTGCTAATAACGTAATATGTAGAACGTACTTAGACTTTTCTTTTATTTTATAAAAAAGAAAATTAACATCCGATGGTTAGAAGCGAAGTTATAAGGGGTTTGAGCAAACGATGACTCATTATTTCCCCCACCCCCTCCCAATTGCGTGTCTAACATGTCCACCATCACTTTTCTCATTCCCTACCTCATAAGGAACAAAATGATACCATCAACAATACTCTACCGTTAAATTGTACACGGGACACCATTAGAAAACCCACTATAATATGATAATAAATCTAAGTTAGACAAGGGTCAAGCCAGGTGCCAAAAGGCATTAAAATAGGTCGAGCAATCGGAGGAATTGGCAGACAAATAGTATTATATTCATAGGAAATATATTCATAGGAAAAATAAAATAAAAACTAAAGATAGCACAGGGCTACGTAACACTCTTGAAGAGACATTCAAATGCGAATATCTATTACAAATCATTAACTTCTATCTATTAAATTGATTAAATTGCCTTACCCGTGTTAGTTTCAAGCAGCTTCTCTGGTTCGTGTTTTACTAACATCGAAAGTCTGGTGGTTTGTTTTATTCCAACAAACAAAACACTTTGTTGACATTTCCAGAATGGGCGAAAACTTTTGATTACTTGAGGATTAAAGTGCTGTCGTGTGACCTTACTTTAAAAGCTACTTTAAAAGTAAATGAATAGGATGATGTCCAGAACAACTGCTCCAAAATTCGTCCATCACAAATGACCTTTAACCTTCCAATTGTGCAAAGAGACAGTTGTGCATTTTAGTGAATCGCAGAGTGTGGTTTCCGTGGTAACCATCTTTTCCGTACGCACACATACAGAACAGATGAATACGTTTACACACATATATATGCACAATCCACACCTTCCATATTTTCCTTTTCTTTAGTGTGTGGATACACGACTTTATGTGTGTGTGTGTGTGTGTGTTGTGTGTGTTTATGGTGACTTTTACAAATGGCATCATTTGGAGATTTTATGGTTTGTAGTCGCATTGACACAACGCGCAATGTCACAAGTACTAAAACCATTACTGGATGCAGTATGACCATTTACATGAATATACGTCATTTTACAAAATATTGCTCCCGAAGAATATTTGCCCTTTTATTCTGCCTGTCTGGATACTTCTTTTCATTTTTACTTCACATGCTGTTTGAAGGCTAGTATATTTTGAACACTTATTCATTATTATTAGAGGATTCTTGCAGTATAAGACTCTATATATGGTGGAAATATATAAGAACATCTTGATACTCTTAAATTTTTCTTACCCATAGTAGACAGATTCAGGATTCGTCATATTAATTTAATAGAAGTCTTAGGACGTTTTTCGTAAATCACGTTCTTGGCTTGAGTCTTCTAAGAAAACAAAACAGAAAAATCACTATGATGCCATATTTTGCATAAAAATCGTTGGAACTCATTTCATTATGACCAAACTTGGCATCGAAGTAGACCTTGACAAAGTTAGTTTGAGTATCAAATACTTTGCATATTATATTGTGCGTAAGTCTCTGGTTTTCGAGTTGAGGGCAATGAAAATTGAAATTTGGACTTCGTCAAGTTTTCGAAAAAAAGAAAGAAAAGAAAAAGAAAAATCTTTAATTGCTATTTAAAATAAAAATGAATGGAACAATTCTATTATTAAAAGTGTTAATTTTAATACATAAGAAAGTAAATGGTGAGTCGCTTGGTAACCTATTTTGTGTGTATCAAGGGCGGATCCAGCGGGGCGGCCGAAAGATGAAACTTTCTTATTTTATATATAAATAAAACCCATCCCAGTGTTTGGAGCTCGTAGAAGTAGTTCTCTAAATAGCAGTATTACAACACACCGCACCCCAAAAGTCCGTCCTGAATCCGCCTCTGTTGTATATTTCTTAATCTATCTATTAAAATGCTACAGTACTAATTAAGAGCGACCGAGCTCTAACCTATAATCTTAGCTTTCAAACCTTTGATTTACGGTTATTTGTGATTTCACGTTTATAACAAAGACAAATATTTTTAAGAGTGTACTTTAAATAAATTACTTAAAGAAATATTTTTCACAAAGTTTATCCTTTTACATTATTGTTCAAAGGCCTTTGCCTTTAATAAGCCTTCTACGAAATAAATGCAAATGAAGTGTGCTGCCATCTTTGAAGCTCTTTTAAACTACGTTTATATGTTTGTGGCCAATCCTTTCGACAATGAGATCTCGGAAACTACAGTCTCTAGAAAGATGACGTTTTCACTGATCGATTGCAAATTTCATGTAGATTGTCCAGTTCTAATTGAATATTTAAAAAACATGGGCACTATTTCTTTATTACATTTTTACGGATATATTGGAAGTGTTGAAATTAAAAAAACTAAAGCATCACATCCTAAGCATTATACATTCTAACACAACACTGTTGTATATAGGGGTTGTATATGTCTTAGGCGTTTGTTTCATGGCCAAATAATAATGGAAAAGGAAGGATAACCATTTCTCCAGTCTAAGATGAACCTTTTTTTTTTGGGGGGGGAGTGTTTTGCCCAATGAACACCGTATATAACTGACATTATAATTAATTGTGTATGTAATGTATTTGCTTATTACATACTTCATGCAAGAAGAAAGAAAATACTGGCCATACATGAATTTGAAACTCCAACCGGAAGCAGGCTCAAATCTTGCAAACGGTGCGAGATATTGAGAAAAAATAATCGAAAAAAGTCTCCCCTTTATAATACTCCTTGGCTTTTCTTTTTAAATTGAATACGTCTTTCACTTGTGTCTGTAAAGTGACATGTACAGATGTTGTGAGGAATGACAAGGATATTTATGCTCATATGCGAATGATGCGCTGTGTAGAGAGCACAGGTTCAGCTAGTCTATATTATAAAATTGAAAGCGCCTATGTTTGTGACTCTTAATCTCTTGAACCGACCGACTGATCTCGATCAAACTTTTGACGTAGATGCGGTTCTGTTCTGGGAGTGTTTTATCTATTCACTTCGACGGTAGAACTTACGGGAGGGGGAGGAGGGGACTTATAAAAATAAATAAAACTTAATAACTCCTGAACCAAACGACCGATCTCGATTAAATTTTCAACATAGTTAAGGTTCGGGCCTGGGATGTTTTCGTCATTTCACTTTTACGGTGCAACGTAGGGTTGGGGAGGGGGGAGATACAGTGAAACCTGTCTATGTTGGCTACCATCGGTTCCATTGAAAAGTGGCCAACTTACAGAATATAAATGTGATTGTTGTATTTTTTGAATGAGATTTCTAGTATTACTTGATTGTAAAATTTTAATAAGCAATGGCACGACAGTTACTTTTAAATAATGTATATAGAATAATCATAACAATATACAGTACTGAAAAGAAATACTACAGTATGTTTAATATATGTACTTTTATCTTCCTGAAAACTAGTCTGGTACACTCAATTATTCGGACTGAAAACACAATAACACAAACAACCATAAAATAGAAACGTATGTAGACAGTTTATTGAAATTGATATTGTAGCTCACTCCGTTATTGAGACTGAAGACAAGAAAATCAAAATTATAAATTGAACAATTTAAATACAGTTTATATGACTTTTTTCATCAGTGACAGATATTTTCTGTAGATACCTTTCGAAAAAATAACAAATCAGTTTTTATACCAATTTATTCATGGTGGTTCATTCTAAAGGTATTTCTTTTATTATTTTTGGCACATATACACATTCTAATTTTGTAGTTAACTACCTATTGTTATTGAACTACAATTGTTTCAATCGGAACAAAATATGTTTTGAGAAAATCTTAAGGAAATTCATATCTTAAAACGTCCGCTACCTTTCGACAAGCCGTCAGGTGCCAATAGTTGAAAATTGAGATTTAACCTTGAGAATTTTTTAGAATTTCTAAAGCTCCCCACTAATGAAAGCAGCCGATATAGCTAATTGTTTTACCAAAACAGACAGGGTTAACAAATACGAAAAATCATTTACTGAATTCCTGTACGTGCTTTTTCTTATCCACATCTTCCTTCACCACACCTTTATCAGGGTAGCGTTCTGGCTATTGATCTCCAAGTACAAATCGTGGAAATCCATGTTTCTTTGTCTCCAGTCACAAATACACAACATGTGCCTCTCATATGGGAATACGAAAGACTTAAGAAAAATAACAAAATGGTATTTTGGGTGGCCAAGATACGCAGGTAAATTTATTATCATCTTCGTAGAATAAACATTGCTTCCATACAGCCAACTTCCAAGATAGACAGTTGGCCAACTTAATGAATTTCTTATGGGAAAATGCAGGTTCAAGACGAACCAGGCCAAGATAAGCAGGTGGCCAACTTATAGAGGTGGTTAAGTTCACAGGTTTTACTGTATATGTTAAAAAATAAAAATAAAAATGGCTCTTTTGTGACTTCATCACGCTTAAACCACCCGACCGATCTCAACCAAAGTTTCAACATAGTTGAGGTTCGGACCTGGGGTGGTTTTTATCATATCACTTTGACGATAGAATTTAGGAGAGGGGGAAGGAAAGGGAGAGATCTATAAAAATAAATAAAACTTAATAACTCTTGAACCACCCGATCTATCTCAATCAAATTTTAAACATAGATGAGGTTCAAACCTGGAAAGTTTTTTTATCATTTCAGTTTGACGGCAAATCTTAGGAGAGAGGGGGAGGGGGAGATTTATATATAAAAATAAATAAAACAACTTTAGAACCACCCAACGATCTTGATCAAATTTTCACCATAGATGACGTTTGGGTTTGTCATTTAACTTTGAGGGTGCAACGTAGGGGAGGAGGAGGCGGAGATATATGTAAAAAATAAAAATGAAAGTGACTGTCTTCGTGACTTCATCACTCTTGAACCAACAAACTGATCTCGATCAAATTTTCAATATAGATTAGGTTCTGGCCTGGGATGGTATATATCTATTCACTTAGGGGAGAAGGAGGGGGAGTTAAAAATAAATTAAACTTAATAACTCTTGAACCAAACGATCAATCTCGATTAAATTTTTCACGTAGATGAGGTTCGGGCCTGAGATATATTTTATCATTTCACTTTGATGGTATAACTTAAGGGAGATATATAGAAATAAACAAAAATTAATAGCTGTTGAACCCTGGACCAATTTTGATCAAATTTACAACGTGGATGAAGTTTAAACCTGAGATAGCTTCTGTCATATCACTTTGAGAGTGTAACTTAAATGTGGGGGAGGGAAGAGACATTTAAAAATGATCGAAAATGACCGATATTTTAGTGTCGAATCCGTAGTTTTCGTGGTCTCTAAGATGAACAATGACATTTCCGATGCCGTGCCCTGCGACATGAGGAGGGGAGGGGGATATTAAAAATAATCGAAAATGACGGATATCAAAGAGCGCTTTAGTAATAGTAAAAAGTGACTGACTATCGGAACATGTTACTATTTCTTTCTTAATTTAACCCAGCGCAGCGGGTAATTGATGCTAGTGATTTGCTAAAGAAAAGTCAATGAAAGACAATACTTCTCTGCAGTAGAGAAACTAAATACTATCAGTATAATGTTTCACAATCATAAACAATAAACTCTGGCAAAGACAGTAAAGAGGATCGCGTGAAATACTTCCATGTTTGAAATAGGGTAATCACCGTTAAAGTCACCACTCCCCCCGAAAATATTAACGGATTAACTCGATTAACGAACTTGGCCGTGATAATCTCTCTATTTATCGGTTACAAGAAACAATTAAAAAATTCGCTTACTTGTATGCCATATTTGCTATAGGTAACCATTTTCAAATTTCCATTACCTCTTAAATTGTTAACAGATTGTTAACTAACTCTGCCGAAAAATCACCCTAGCTATTTATTGCAAAGAACAGAATTTTAAACATTTGTATCCGTTCAATGAGTATCGTGTGGAGTAACGGACGTCGGACGGACAAATGTACTAACAACGCAATCTTATAAACTCTCCGTGATCCTAAAAATGTGGTTATTATTAAGGAATTTTTTAAATAAAAGTAAAAAACAATCTAGTTCTACTTTAAGAATTCCTTAGACTATTTTAGGCCGAGACAAGGTTGAATTAACCATTAATCAATACGTACCCTAAACACGTCTTTAGGGCAGGAAGAGAAGAAAGCACCACAGAGACTTTCTACTGTCGAATTTACTATGAGCCATGGTCCATATGGTGCAATACTACAAATGGTGCAGCTGAACCAGGACCCGCAAAAGTCCACCCCACATTAAATGAAAAAAAAATATACATACAGATATACGTACAATACAAAAAATACATACAAAAATAAACTCTGCTAAAGACAGTTACGAGAATCAGGCGAAACAGTTTCTTGTATGGGATATACATAGACACAGTTAATTATCGTTATCCGTTAAGACGTTAACGGATTAAGTTATGAATGATATAGGCCAAAATATTCGCTCTAGTTATCTGTTGCAAAACACAGAATTACATTTGTGAGATAGGGCTATATATAGCCAACCTTAAAATCGCGCCTTATCGTTAATACGTGACTCCATTAACGAAGTTGGTTGAAATAATCAACTAGCTGTCTGCTGAAAAAAAAGAGAGAGTTAAAAAATTCACTCAAAATAATGGATATAGGATATAGAAATCTAACGATGAAGTAAAAATTATACGGTAATCCGTTAAACAGATTTACTCCTTAACGAACTCAGCGGAGATATTTGTTCTAGCTATCTATTGCCAAAGGCAGAATTTAAAAATTTGCATCATCTCTAGAGTTGTCGTGTGGAGTATCAGTTGGACGGACGTACTAATAACATAATCCTCTAAGTCTTACTGCGAGATCTTAATAAGAGAGTGCAGACCTCCGCCAAGGGTAAACATTAACACATAACCTAAATGAAAGTAGAACAAACTTTTGTACATAGTCTGTGAAATTTGTATATTTTCTGTATAACGTCAGTTGAAAAATACAAACATCACACATATTCCGTCAAAAACATAATCTTCTTGGCGGAGTAAAAATAATAACAGTAATAGTAGAGGTAATAATTGATAATAGTAATATATAATTGAGAATTTGATCAAAGACACTGCAATTAGAAAATACAAAAAAAAAAAAACTGTCAAATGTAAGTAAAGTGAAAGTATATAAAAATAAACATTGTTTTCCATCTTACTGTGTGGTTTGCTTCATGTCCAGAAATAGAATTTTATTTCATGATTTATTATTGTTCGTGTCTTGAATTATACATGGGGGCGTAGAGCCTCTGAGGTTCTTTGTGTGGCGCTGGGTAGATAGGTTTTATATGTTCTTGCGGTATCCTGCAATTAAATTCAGAATGTTTTTATGCTTGTAACTTATGTACTTTTACAATATATTTAATAAAGAGGTACACCATATTGAACAAAAGGAATTTCAGTTTTCTGCTTATTAGCTTGAAAAAGTTACAAAAATAATAGTATTTAATATTACTTTGTGATACACTGTTGCTGTCAACATGCACTACAGTAAATATGGTTATCTGTTCAATTATTTGTTTACTCTTACCCATTATTTAGTTGCTTGAATGCTAGCATTAATGTACAGTAAGGGTTTAGTTTTAAAATAATTTTCTTTGTGAAACTAATTATGACAGGATGGAAACTGCACATGAAAACTTAATAATGCTGAAGAAAGAAAATAATATATTTATACAAATATCTTGCATTACAAAATATTGTTCTAGAAGTTAAATTATTATTTAAAAAAAATAAAAAATGCTAAGTATTTGGAGATATAGGGAACTAGGAAGTGTCAGTATCTGACCAATTTATTTATATGGGAAAGAAAATAACCAGGAACAGTTGCATGGTGCATAGGGAGGACACATAGCTCTCTTGAAGTACTAAATATTCAAACTGTACAAACTTTAGTTATAACCGTAGATGTGAACTCTATTGCTAGAGTTTTATGTGTAATGAACACCTATTGCTTTAATATCTAAGCATCTAACACATCAGTATGGGTTCAATTGTGCTCCGAACATAAAATAATACACTGCCAGGTTTTGTGGGACATTATTCTCATCATTGCTGAGTAACCCGTTTGAATGCAAGTATCACAGCTTCTTTCAATTTATTAATTGTAGCATAACGTTGTGCTACAACAATATTCCTGATGAATCCCCAGAATGAATTGCCACAGCTCGTTATGTCCTGGTTTCGAAGTTGTCAGGCAAGTGGAGCGGACAATGAAGGCAAACCATACAACGATATCGTGTATCATTGCATTGATACATTGGATTACTTCCATTTTTATATTTTGATTTTGGGATAACGGTGCATAAAAATACACAATCTATCGTGTAGAAGTAGAAGAAAAAACGGAAATTATATGTTGTTGATTCTAAATAGAAAGAAACAAGATGTAAAATATATGTTAATCGTTAAAAAATATATGTTGGTTTTATAGATGTAATCTGTATATATAGATGTTATAACATCATATAATTGCTTGTTTTAAAAAACGTTACTATGACAACTGAAAAAAGAAAATAAATAATTAACGAAGTCTTGACAATGAAAAGGTAATAGTGATATAAGTTGTCGTGCATAATTTTATGTGATTTGACCGTGCTGTTATATTTTACGACTTACATGGACTGTAGGTTAAAATATAATAAAATGGTTGTTGTTGTTATAACTAGCATACTCGAAACACCTCATCGAGATATTCTCGAACCGAAGTGGCACATCGAATAGGCGCTTCATTTTGCTAGAATCAACATGTTCATACAGAGTATTCAGATCATTCGACAAGAATGTGCCGAATACTCAGTGGGACAATACAATCCTCACAATACGGATGATTCAAAGCATGTTATAAATAACGATGCGTCAGATGAGAGTATCTGATCCGTAAAGACGTCAGGAGCACTTCATCTCGACGGTGAGAGCGAGTGGATGTATGCCACTTCCCAAGGCGTGACATAACTGCGTGAAGTATATTTTCATTTGCCTGGTCCCCGTCTACTTGCCAATGAGAGCGCATCAAGGTATGGAAATAATTTAAGAGATCGGAGTGAGGAATACTATGCAACCTCAGCCAAGGTGGTATACTTGGCAGCTGTGTCAACACGTTCGTTTCCCCGAATGTCGACATGACCTGTCACCCAGCAGACAATGACGACAACCCTGATGCTGCAGTTGATGGTATCTCACAAGAATGTCTTGAACGAATGTGTGCTTACTGAAGACATTCTGTAGGCTTATAACTACGCTCTGAGAATCGGTGCAGACCAGCACACGACGCATCGAAAACATAAGCGTATGGGTTACAGGGATACATATAAAAGAAACTTAACCTAAACTTTCACTTAAGTAATCTAACGTGCTCCTGAATAATTAAGCACCTATATCTGAAGGACATAGGAATATTTTCCTTTTGCATTTTCTGATTATTCTCCGCAGAAAAAATAAACTCGTCCCTGCTTTATCTCAGCCTACTCAAAGAATGTCCATTTATGACACGTCCACAGGAATAGAGAGATGCTAAACTATTTTTACCAGATGTAATTAACGCAAAACATTAATGAATCTGTCATAAAATTTTTGTGAATTCAGATTAAACAATTCTTCTAAACTATCCCTCAACAACTAACTGACATAAAACATTAAATTAAAATTTTGAAGACAAATGTTTTTGAAAATATTACAATTTAGTGTTAATCTAGCTATGTGTTTGACGTAAAGTAATTATTAGCAACATTCAAAATCATAGTTGTGTTTAAAACAGTATAAAAAAACTCTCCGAGACGGATGATTGATGGAGGTGAATGATTATGAAAGAACTGATGGAAAGGAATTGTGGGAAGAAACAGGAGAGAGACTAGAAAACTCACGTCTACATCGCATTGTTCACATTGTTCACCATACAAACTCACACAGACTGCAACCGAACCAGAGGTGAGCACTATATCACTGAGCTATAGCCCCTTTTATATTTCACTGTATTGATATACCTGAAACTGAGTTATAGTGTATTTATCGTTATGTAAATTCATTTTTAAAATTACACAAGGTTGTTTAAATTAATCATTTATGTTGAAATGAAACGAAATGAATCGAAATCTATAGTTTTACGTCTTATAGATTTGCCTTGTAAACTATAGAACATGTATGATTGATTATAGGAGGGTCACACCCACGTGGGGGGTCCAGCGGATCTGGATTCCCCCGAAAACTTCGTAACTTGACACAAATTTGTACAGTTTCTTAATAAAATCATATTTGTTTAGCAGAGAAATGATCAACATGCACGGCAGTGCATGGCAGCCAAGTTCCGCGGAGAAAATGAAAACTGGCCTGCACTGCCGTAAGCATATTATACACGAACAAGAGTTTTGGGTAAAATCGCCGATTTCGAGGCTTTGTAAAAACGGTTCTATTAAGGGTAGAAACATGAAATTTAGAATATAAGGAGATATCCGAGAGATGTACTCATATGCAAAATCTCACATTCCTACCTTCAACCATATTCGAGTACTGGACCCCCAAAATATGCAGTTTTCAGGCTCACTGACTCACTGACTCACTCATCAAATTGATTAGGTACTTCCCAATGAGATAGAGACGTGAAACTTTGCATAAAGGTACCCTAAAATATCTTGAGTATGGAAAAAGTCTGAAATCTGAGAAATGTGCTATGGGGATTTTTTTATGGGGAAAAACTATCCTTGGCCAGGTAAAAAATCGTTTCAATCACTCACTCATCAAATTGATTAGGTACTTCCCAATGAGACAGAGACGTAAAACTGAGCACAAAGGTACCTTATAATGACTTGAGTATGGAAAAAGTCCGAAATTTGAGGAATGTCGTAAGGAAAAGTCTTTATAGGCAAAAAACTATCCTTAGCCAGGAAAAAAATCGTTTCACTCACTCACTCATCAAATTGATTAGGTACTTCCCAATGAGACAGAGACGTGAAACTGAGCACAAAGGTACCTTGTAACGACTTGAGTATGCACAAAGTCCGAAATTTGAGGAATGTTCTATGGGAAAGTTTTTATAGGCAAAAAACTGTCCTTAGCCGAGCAAGAAATTGATTCACTCACTCACTCATCAAATTGATTAGGTACTTCCCAATGAGATAGAAACTTGAAACTTTGCATAAAGGTACCCTAAAATAACTTGAGTAGGGAAAAAGTCCGAAATTTGAGGAATGTCCTATGGAAAAGTTTCTATAGGCAAATAACTGTCCTTAGCCAAGCAAGAAATCGTTTCACTCACTCACTCATCAAATTGATTAGGTACTTCCCAATGAGACAGAGACGTGAAACTGAGCACAAAGGTACCTTATAATGACTTGAGTATGGAAAAAGTCCGAAATTTGAGGAATGTTCTATGGGAAAGTTTTTATAGGCAAAAAACTGTCCTTAGCCAAGCAAGAAATTGATTCACTCACTCACTCATCAAATTGATTAGGTACTTCCCAATGAGACAGAGACGTGAAACTGAGCACAAAGGTACCTTATAATAACTTGAGTATGGAAAAAGTCCGAAATTTAAGGAATGTTCTATGGGAAAGTTTTTATAGGCAAAAAACTGTCCTTAACCAAGCAAGAAATTGATTCACTCACTCACTCATCAAATTGATTAGGTACTTCCCAATGAGATAGAAACTTGAAACTTTGCATAAAGGTACCCTAAAATAACTTGAGTATGGAAAAGGTCCGAAATTTGAGGAATGTCCTATGGAAAGTTTTTGTAGGCAAAAAACTGTCCTTAGCCAGGAAAAAAATCGTTTCAGTCACTCACTCATCAAATTGACTAGGTACTTCCCAATGAGATAGAAACTTGAAACCTTGCATAAAGGTACCCTAAAATAACTTGAGTAGGAAAAAAGTTCGAAATTTGAGGAATGTTCTATGGGAAAGTTTCTATAGGCAAATAACTGTCCTTAGCCAAGCAAGAAATCGTTTCAGTCACTCACTCATCAAATTGATTAGATACTTCCCAATGAGACAGAGACGTGAAGCTTTGCATAAAAGTACCCTATAATGACTTGAGTACGGAAAAGTCCGAAATTTGAAAAATGTGCTATGGAAAAGTTTGTATAGGCAAAATACTGTCCTTAGCCAAGCAAGAAATCGTTTCACTCACTCACTCATCAAATTGATTAGGTACTTCCCAATGAGATAAAAATGTGAAACTTTGCATAAAGTTACCCTATAATAACTTGAGTATGCAAAAAGTCTGAAATGTAAGGAATGTGCTATGGGAAATTTTTATGAGTGAAAACTGTCCTTAGTCAAGCAGAAATCGGTTCACTCACTCGCTCATCACATTGAGTTTGTACTTCCCAATGAGATAAGATGTGAAACTCTGCATAAAGGTATCTTATAATGACCTGGGTATGAAAAAAGTCCGAAATGTGACCGATGTGCTATGGGAAATTTTTTATGGGCGAAAAATTGTCCGTAGCCATTAGGTACTTCCCAATGAGATGAAGATGTGAATGTCTACACGAAGGTAGCTTATGAAATGAAGGCTTGAATATGAAAAATATCCGAAATTTAAGGAATGTGCTATGGAATTTTCTATGGGCAAAAAACTGTCCTTACTCAAACAGAGATCGGTTCATTTACTCACTCATCATTGATTAGGTGCTTCCAAATGAGATAGAGAATTGAAACTCTGCATAATGGTACCCATTTTATGTAATGACTTGTGTAAGTAAAGGTTCCAAATTTAAGGAATGTACTACGGGAATTTTTATGGGTGAGAAACTGTTCATAGCCATTAGATACTTCTTAATGGGATAAAGATGCGAAACTCTCCATAAAGGTACCCTATAACGGTTTGAAAATGAACTTTGAGGAATTTGCTATGAACAATTTTTCATTGGCAAAAAAACAGTCCTTACAATCAGAAATCGGGAGCAATTCCGCTATTGAACACATCATGTGCATAGTGATAATGTTGTCAATCATCTGAGTGGTCGAGTTGGTGCCCTCCTCGTTGGTCTATTGGCTACCATGTGCGCCTTTGGTGTATGGGGTCCTGAGTTCGATTCCCGGTGGAAGAGCCTTCGGAATCTTAACTCGCCTCGATGTTTCTGTGTTCGTATCCCTGTCGTTCTAGGTTAATATAAAAACGAGCTAAGGTCACTGAGAAAAATCCATTATCCGGACAGCGGTATAGTGTACAAATATACGGGATCCTTATTTACTACATAAATCAATACTTAATACGTTATCCATATGCTACATACGTACTGCCCTCTTTCCCGCTTAGATGTTACACAATGTCGTTGCAGGATGTCTGACATCTAACAGTCTTCCGTACATTACGTACGTCAGCTATGTTACATACGGCCATCTGTATGTGAGATCCTGACCACCTACATACAGGCTTTTCGTTCGTGCGGAAAGTACGTTTATTCGGAACACTTATACGGAAAGTATGTTTAAAATATACTTTTTTCAGTTATACGTTTAGTGTACGTTAAGTCCAAAAACTACAGGATTTACACATGTAACCAACGTTTTTACGTACGCCACATACATTTTTTTCTTAGTGTGCGAGTAAAATAAGTGAAAGCTAGTAGTAAGTAGTTACGCAAGTTAATGAGTCACGCTCTGTGAATCAGTTAACTTTTAAAAACGTGGGCTAAGCACCTACATACTGCCGTAAATTTCGTGGTTGGAAACCCAGAAAAAAAAAGCCAATATTTTGTCTTTTTTCGGTGAAGATTTTTCCCTTTATTGTAGTCATTGGTATTAAATAGATATTGAAATTAATTTGATAAATAAGATACTGTAGAGGTGAGAATATTTAAAATTAATGAAGTTTTCGAAGAAATGAGGAATTCAATTGTTCGAATTTATGTGAGACTAGCAACAAAATGTAACTGAATTCGTACCACAAGCTATATTATAGTTACCACAGTCGTTATGTAAAAATTGTCTTGATGTTTCGTGTCTCTATCTGTGAACAGTGTGAGAATCTCTTACGTATCAGTATTTTCATCAACAGTGAATTTCGTGCCTTTGCTCTTCATATTTCCTGAATTTGCCTCCCTGAGGGTTCGCCCTCACACCCTCGTCTTTGTTTGGCCTACTTCCTCACACCTCTTAATCTTACAATTCCCGAATTTCAAGTTTCTTTTCCTATTTCAACTAAAGATAAGATTTCGTATTCCAGGAAAACGCCTATTTAAATAACATGATGATTTCTTCATCTCTCTTTAGACTCCTTAAAAATTAAAAATATTCAATTTTAGCAATTTTTCTGTAGGTTAGTCCCAGGAGGCTACAATCGTGCCGAATTTCATCATTCTAATCCAGCCGGAAGTGCCTAAACATTTTGGGGTTTAGGAGACGTCCAATATAAATAACATGGAAAAGATTTTTCAGTTCGCCCTAAAACCACTCTGAAGTTGGAAATTTTCATTTTTACTGACTTACTTAGGTAATACTAACGAAAACGTTGAAGCGTACCGAATTTCACGATTGTATTCCAATTTCAAGTACCTAAAATATGATATTATAAGTTCAAAAAAGGCCTATTAAATATTTAAATAGCATGGGGAATTTCTTCCTCTCCCCTTTAGACTCCCTAAACATTAAAAATATTCACTTTTGGCAATTTTTCTGTCGGTTAGTTCCGAAAAACTACAATCATGTCAAATTTAATCATTGTAGTCCTACAGAAAGTGCCCTATAATTTTGGGGTGTAAAAGGTGTCCCATATAAATACATGGGAAAGATTTTTCAGTTCCCGATAAAACCACTCTAAAGTTGGAATTGTTAGTTTTACTGATTTACATAGGTAATACTAATGAAAACGTACAAGCATACCGAATTTCAATTTTTTATTCCAATTCCAAGTTCCTAAAACATGAGATTATATGTCTAAAAATACCCATTTAAATAACATGGGAAAATTCTTCATCTAGACCCATTTAAATAACATGGGAAAATTCTTCATCATTTCAACTTTCCACGTCAACCGGAAGCACTCCTTTAATTTATGTCAGTTCATGTAGTTTTATATACAGTTAGGATATGTTGGTGGCAAATATTATTAAGTTTACAAGTTATTTGAAAGGTGTGTATCATTGGAAGGAAAACCCGAGGCAGTATGGAACTGCGCGACATGAACTCCGTAATTTCGCAATGTGGAAAGGTAGAGAACAACTAAGTATATTGGAACACCAGCCATGTCTAGTGATGTAGCAGCGAGGATTCAGCATCAAGGGTTTTGGACCCTGTTAATACTCTTCGTATTTAGGTAATGAAAAATGAGATATTAGCGATCGTGATTTTGTAGTTCGGGTAAATGATATAGAATCTCGTTTGGACATAACTCTCTGACAGATATTTAATAGAATAAATCGTCCCTGCTGTTCTAGTGGCTAGCATGTGCGACTTTCTTGTACAGGCTCTTGGGTTCGATTCCCGGTGGGTGAGCCCTTGGGAAGTAATGTTGCATGTAATACATTATGACTCCTTTAAAAATGTACAATTTTAAATTTAAATCCAGCAATATGCCACAATTGAGAATCCCAATATACGATATTGACATAGTGAACTACAAAAAGAAGTGAAATAAGAACAAAAACACCAGAGGTGCAAAAAGTGCAGCCAAGTTCGTCAGCCTCAAAAAGTGTTGAGATGAGGATGGATGAACAAAGTTCCTTGGCCACTGCATCTGAAAGGAACACTGGAACTTGGCGTGAGGTGTCTAACATATTCGAATACATTAAGATGTCTGTTCCTAGTTTCACGACCGGGACATTTCAGCCCTAAGGCTAGTGGTGACCCCCAAATCCACCACGCTCACAAACACCATCCATAAGGCTCGTTAACATCATTTACTTTGACACTTCTTAGAGGAATATAAGTTTTCCTTGTCTGGGTTTCGAACCACCAATCTTACTGCAGTATACTGTATATGCGCCTTAGCAAAGTTGATATTCTTAAGGTTGATAGTGGTCCCAAACCCACCACGCCCACCACCACTATTCCTAAGGTTCCTTAACATCATTTTCCTTGACACCTCGCACCAAGTTCCAGTGTTCCTTTCAGATGCAGTGGCCAAGAAACTTGGCTCATCCATCCTCATCTCAACACTTTTTGAGGCTGACGAACTTGGCTGCACTTTTTGCACCTCTGGTGTTTTTGTTCTTATTTAATTCTACATTTTATCTATGTTCTTTCTTTTCTTTGAAAAAAAAAATCTAGTTCTATCATTTTCTCCTTGAGAATATAGGTAGAAATGATTTACAGTTACATATTACCTTTTCGGGTGCACAATAACACCGGTTGAATACTGCATAGACATAGTGTACCATAGTATTAACCCTCCTCAAACTTTGAATCCTCCCAACAATTTTTTTTTTTTTGGACACATCTCAATGAAAGTGAGTAATTATAAAAGAATTGCTGGAATGAGACTGTGCGAGGAAACTGGAGACCCCCCCCCGCAAATTCCACGAACACGTTGGTGTCCACCACAAACTTGCGTTGGTCTGAAATCGAATCATGGACTCTTTACTTCAGAGGCGAGTTCTCTATCAGTGAATGTGTACTTCTCATCATTTATGTTAATGAAAGTAAGACACCGGAAACAAAATTATTTTGCTTTTAGGTTGAACATGACAACTTTACGGAGACAATGTACACACATAGATTAATCGGTACCTTAAATCAATATTTACAAATTTAACAATTCTTGTACAAGAATCAAATCTATCTTTTTTTTTAAACTTCCTTTATTGAATATATTGAATAACCCACTTTATTTATTATATTCAATAAAGGAAACATTTCTTAATTATTATATTTTAAGAACATCATAATATTATCTCGTTAACTTGTCATGGTTATTCATTCATGTGTCTGGATTTTGTTATGGCTTTTGTGGTTTTCCAAGTATTTTTTAAAAATAAATCCAGTTTTTTTGTCAGTTGACAGGAAACGGGAAATGAGTTCCGTTTTATTCCTCCTTTTTTTAAAGAATATTTTCATTTTTTCCCCACCATTAGAAACGGATTTAGATTGGAAATGTTTTTCAGAGATTTTAGAGACATTCAACTACGTAAAGCGACTAACTGTAATACAGGACTGTTCTGGGTGTTCTTTTTTTCTTTTTTTTTTCTTTTTTTTTTTAGCGAATAAATGTATCAAAAATATAAATCTAGTGAAATGATCTTGTGTGATAGTTATTCTCAACCAGTGTACCGCAAGTTTCGGTGGATGTGCCGCAGACAACGTTAAAATAAAAGTGAGGTGATATAAAAGTAATAGGCTATAGTTGAATGTCAGCTTCTAAAAAAAAACGAAGAAAAATATTCTAAAGACCTAAAGTTGTTTCCATAAATGTGTTATGCGCCATTATTTTGTGAAACACAAGTAGCGCATAATAGGATTATTCTACTCTACTCATTTAACAATTTATTTCTAAGTTCACATAAATTTAATTTATGTTTCCAATTATTTTATCTTAATACAATTATAATAGGTGATAGGCGACAAGGATAGCGATCATATACCTTTAGATAAATCTGCAATTCCTAAAAAAGAGAAATAAAAAAAGAGATACACACTGAAAAGTTAATGTTTACTAAGACAAAATCATTATTTCAGAAGAAGCATATTTTACTAGGTATGAAATAATTGCAAATTTGCAGCGAGGCGATCGACTTTTGTTGATTATTCATTGATACTTTTTTAGTACATCAATTGTTTCAGTGAAGGAACACGACATGCAAATAATTCGAATTTGGCATGTCAACGAAAAGCATAATTGCTTCGAAAAATTGTTCTTAGAACAAAACAAAAAGGGGTTCGCCCTATTTCTAATGCTGAAAATTCTATTTTCCATTGTTTACAATGAGAATTCGCATTCCAATGTTAAGTCTATCCCGTTAGGTTAGATCCTTCATATTAGCAATATTTTGCTAAGCACATTATTCGTGGTTATGTATTTGATCTCAGGAACTCTCTCCAGCACCTCCAATCAGGACTACGTCCAGCAAGACTTATCATGACTTTCTCTAGGTTTGCATTTTTTTCTCTCTAATAATTATTTATGATGTCTTTAGTAGAAATGATCATGTATTTGCAGGATATTTAACACAGACTTTTAAAAGTAAATAACAATAATACTGGAAAAATGAATTTCTAAAAAAAAAAAAAAAAAAAAAACTAAAATTATATTCTTTTACGTACGGTAAATCGGATTAAGACACACTTTAAGTGTTTAAGTATCGTTTCTAAGTCCTCAACTTGAGAAATTGCGCCCATTTTATTTTACCACCCGACCCCTCACACAAAAAACTCATTTGTAGTCTATTTTTATAAAGGTATTGGTTTTTAGAAATTTATTCTTACGGTGGTTATTTTTTATTTGAGTTATTTTATATTTTTTGAAGTTCATTTTCCTACACTTTGTAAGCCGCGTGCCTACCAATTTCATGTTTATATATGTATATGAAATGGCACTGCCCCCAGGAGCTCTGAGAGTGTTCCCAGAGGAGACCAAAATAATACGCTTATAATTTAATGATAAAAAGAGTAGTACCATGTGAAAATAATATGTGCTCCTCCGAATACTAAGTGTTCCCCCCGGAACATTTTTTTAAAAGAAACATTGTTTATAGTTGTAACTTTCTATCTTGTCCTGCATATTTACAATGATTAATCATTTCTTATTCGGAAATCTTAAATTTGCATTAGGTGTTACAAGAAATTTCCTACTGTTTTAGCGGATGGTAAGCTCTCAAATTATCGCGCATATGAAGTGGAAAATTCTTTGAAGGTTTTCCTTCTCAAAGACGAACAAATGAATGCACAGGCATGCGAAAGTTTCAACAACTCTCAATTGTTCTTCCAATCTCCTAATGAATTGAAAAGATAATTAATGATTCTGAGTTTGTTTGTTAGTAACTTGGACTCCCTTTTCATTAGGTAAATACTTAAAGATTAGAATGATTATCTTTTTGATATCATTCAGAGAATGTCATAGAGATAGATGCTGGTATGTGTTTTAAATTGGAGGATACCATGGAGATACAAGAGGAAAAGAAATGAGGAGATTTGTTGGTAGCAAAGTCATTAGTTGTGAACAACTAACGAATTCATATTCCGTAATTAATGAAGGGAGTTACGAATGAATTATGGGTGTTGAATGAAGGATGTTAATATTTAAACCACCTACCAGATATCTAATAGTTCACCTTTTGCATCTACAGAAATACCTTGCATAATGCGATTTTGAAAAACATGTGTTTTGCTCTAACGCTGCTTTTATTATTACACATACTATTGCTTCGCCTGAGTCTTCAGCACTCTGTACATTATAAGTTAAAATCGTGCTTAATTAACCTTTTCGTTGCTGTGACTGCCACAGTGCCAGTTGTGGAATTCTGTGCCATCTTTGCGGTCAACGTTGAAACGGGCTGCGAGCAATTGGCTTCCATGTCGTGGACTATACTGTCTTCGTCATGTACTGCCATCTATCAGGATTAGAAAGAAGCATCATAATGAATTCATTTTTCTGCTTTGTGATAAAGTGATAAAGTTAAAAGCTCCTCTAATTGTATATATATAGTGTTCCAGGAGGTCCAGGAGGTATAGGCAAAAAGTCCTTATGAACATGGATCCAAATCTCACGAGGAAACGGTCTTAAGTGTAAACAACCGATTTGGCTGAGGTCGGATATGTGTTACGGGAGACCAAAGTAGGAGACACGTATTTTGGCGTTTGGGCCCATACGTAGAAATTTCCGAAATACGGGGCCCCAAAGTGGCCCTACCTGCTATAACTAGGAAGCGAATGACGTTACTTGTACACAACCGATTTGGCTGGGATCCGGATATGTGTTACGGGAGACCAAAGTAGAAGACACGTATTTTGGAGTTTGGGCCCATACACAGAAATTTCCGAAATACGGGGCCCCAAAGTGGCCCTACATGCTATAACTAGGAATCGAATGACGTTACTTGCACAGAACCGATTTGGCTGAGTTCCGGATATGTGTAACGGGAGACCAAAGTAGGAGACACGTATTTTGGCGTTCGGGCCCATACGCAGAAATTTCCGAAATACGGGGCCCCAAAGTGGCCCTACCTGCTATAACTAGGAAGCGAATGATGTTACATGTACACAACCGATTTGGCTGGGGTCCGGATATGTGTTACGGAAGACCAAAGTAGGAGACACGTATTTTGGCGTTTGAGCCCATACGCAGAAATTTCCGAAATACGGGGCCCCAAAGTGGCCCTACCCAGAAAGCACAATGCACGTACAGTATCCGTATAGTACATGTACAATTGCACGGATGCAACATGTGCATCATCTGTATAAATGCACGCCTGTACATGTGATGCACATATACGTCAGAGGTCCTATTCAACATCTTCACGTGCACAGAACATGTGCAATGCACACGTACACGTCCTGCACAAGTAATTTACACTTACCGCGCAGGTGATTTACAAGTAGCACGTATTCGATTTACATGTAATTCACAGGTGATTTACATGTAGGACAGCGGTGATTTACACGTAGCACACAGATGATTTACACGCAGTACCCAGGTGATTTACATGTAGGACAAAGATGATTTACACGTAACACACATGTGATTTACACGCAGTACCCAGGTGATTTACATGTAAGAGAGAGGTGATTTACACGTAGCACATAGGCGATTTATACGCAGTACCCAGATGATTTACATGTACAACAGAGATGATTTACACGTAACATACAGGTGATTTACATGTACGATAGAGGTGATTGACATGTAGGACAGAGATGATTTACACTCAGTACCCAGATGACTTACATGACGGCTCAGGTGACTTCCTCGTAGTACAGAGGTGATGTAAAAGCATATTCGAGATGCAACGAAAAAAAAGTTTATATATTTGGTGTCTTACGCAGTAACACAGTATATAATAGCAAATTTTTTTTTAATGCTAGCCATAGGCTAGCAACCTCTAAGAGGGCTACACCCTCTTTTAGGGAAGGGAAGTGAGAAGATTACTAGAGGACTGAAGGATTGGTTGTTGGGCTATGGGCTGTATTATTTATTTAGTAATCTTTATTATTCTTATCATCTGTTGGAGGAAAGGTCATTATGATCTTTGCGATCATAAACATACTGGAGGTTACACTGGAACATAAACAAGATACAGACATGAGCATAAAGACAACATAGTATATAAGGCAGAAAGAGAGTAGAAAAAATAGTCGATATAATGGGTGTGAGAAATCTAATACAAAGTTAAAGAGCAGAGAAACAAATCAGAAGACATGATGAAAATGAGGGATGAGGTGAAGTGCACTTGACGCCACAACACAATAGAGGGTTGTTAGAAAGACGCATGTAGTTATCTTCTGCCTAGGGGTGGCTCTAGGCTAATGGAGACGTGGTGAACCCTGTTAGAGAAATGGAATCACTGTGCATATGATGGAAAGATATGAGGAAGATGTACATGCAAACGGTAGTCTTCGAGGATCTGTAGATCGAGATGGTCTGGAGGGACTGTGTAGCAATATAATGTAAAGAGGAGATGAAGCGGAGTATTGTGGTATCGTGCAGGCGATGAGTGAAGTGCAAGGTGGTGCATAGTTTCAAACAGTAGAGGATGGTGATGTGTGTAGCGTTGGGTAATGAATTTTAAGCGAAGAGTTTCGAGATGGTAGCTGAGGATAGGGAATGATATTAAGGAATATAGATCACAGGTTGGGCTGGGGAGAGAAATGCGGAAGGCAATGCGAAAATCATGTCTCTCTAAAATGGCTAGTTTCGTGTAGTACGAGGGAGGGGCGAAAATCCATGCCGGAAAACCATATGTGAGAATGGGTCGGAGGAAAGCCTTGTAGGTGTTGAGAACAACGGGTGCTTTGAGGCCCCAGGTTGTGCCGGTTAGTCTCTTCAGGAGGTTTAGACGGTTATAAGCTTTGGTTTTAACATGATGAAGATGCGGTTTCCATGTTAAATGATGGTCGAAAACGATACCTAAGTATGTAACGATTCGTGTGGGAATAATGGGCGTATTATGGACATGAAGTGACAGACAAGATGGATTCCGGTGGACTTTAGTTCGTTTACGTGGTGGTATGAATACAATAGCTTGAGTTTTTGTGGCGTTAATCTTGAGTTTCCATTTAGAACACCAGTGGGTGAAACGATCGATGGCTATCTGTAACGAAAGATTGATATCCTGAATAGTTTTGCCAAGAGCAAGAAAGGCTGTATCATCTGCATACTGAAACTGGTGGACGTCAGTAGGAAGAGGTGGAAGGTCGGCAACATATAGGATGTACAATAATGGGGAAAGAGTAGAGCCTTGAGGAACACCGCACATGAGGAAAATTGGATGTGATAGCTGTTCGTTAATGGCAATGTAAGTAATGCGACAGATGAGAAAATGATAAATGATGCGAATGTATGACAGCGGTAACTGAAATTTAATGAGTTTATAAATTAACCCAGTATGCCAAACCTTGTCGAAGGCTTTTTCAAGATCAAAAAGGACAAGACATGATGGTAGGATGGAATTGTAATGATTTGTTATGAGTGTTATTAGACGAAGTAGCTGATCATTAATAGAAAAGGAGGGGCGGAAACCAGCTTGATGACTCGGCAGTAATTGGCGGTCTAGTAAATATGGGTGGAGACGTTTCACAAGAATGCGCTCGAATATTTTACTGAAAGTAGATGTTAATTGAATAGGTCGGTAAGAAGAAACAGCAGACGGTGGTTTAGCTGGTTTGGAGAACATGAGAGTCTTGGAAACTTTCCAGTCTGTGGGGAAAAAACCTGTACGTAATATGAATGTATAAATGAGCGCCAGAATGCTGAGTAGTATAGCGGGGCTTTCCTTAATATGGCGATAGGTAATGGAGTCGAAACCTGGTGAGGTATTGAGTTTGTGCTGGACAACAGAGGTGATTTCCGATACTGTGATGGGACTGGTAAGAACATGATTGGGTAGTGCATGAGCGACATGAGGTTGGAGTGATGGACAGTTAAGGTCTACTTGATCTACTGGATGATTGTTGCCTATGTTATCTGATGCTGAGGGTGTGAATATAGTTTGGAGGTAATCAGCAAAGGCATTTGCTTTTTCGGTGTCGGAATGTAATGGCGTATCTTGTAGAAGAAGCGGATATGGGGTCTTAGTATGCTTGCCACAAAGAGAATTGAAGCGTTTCCAGTAGCGACTAGGATGAACTGTATCGGATAGGTGATTGCAAGTTTTCACCCACTGGCGTAATTTGTAAGCAGAGATATAGTTACGGACTGTGCGTTGTAGTTGGTGATGAAGTCTAAGGGCGTCGGGATTCCTGGTGCGTAGAAATTCGCGGTAGGCTTGTCGTGATCGACGAACAAAGGCTAGGTATTGGGGTGGTAATTTTGGACGATATGGAATTGATTCTGATTGCGGAATATAGAGTGCAGATGCCTGTTGAATGGAAGTGGTTAAGTGAGTAACTAGATCTGTGAGTTCGTCCTGCGTAGTGGGAGATGTGGAATCAACTAAGGTGTTTGAGAGATAGGTACGATATTGAGTACAGTCAGCTTTGTCATAGCGAAGTGAGATGCGTGGCGAAAATGAGGATTGAACAGTAGTCAGGCCTGAATGGTATATGAGCTTGATGGGTGCGTGATCACTTCCAATTAGGTCGAGGACATCAACAGTACAACGATTAATGATTGTGTTTGAGACTATTGCTATATCTGGAGTGGTATTACTGATGGGGCGAGTGCAGCGAGGGAGATTAAGAGAAGTTCCTGTGGTATGAACTGTGATGAAGTCAGTGAAAGAGGTTTGTTCAGCTGCTGAACGGCTATGAAAGTTTACATCAGCCAGGATAATAAAGTGTTTATAAGTATTGGAAATATGTGAGAAGAAGGCATGAGGTATAGGAAGGCCAGGGCGCACGTAGATAGTAGCAAGGGTGAGGGCGATGTTACGGAAATATAATGTGGTGATGATGTGTTCTGGGAGATGTAATAGAGGACAGTTATGAGACCGAAACGGGATTGTATGTCAGAAACCAATTGGCTCTGAGGGCTGGCATATGACTATCGTGACGGAGTAAAGTGAAACGAGAAAGGGAACAAGATGAAGTGGGTTTGAGAAAGGTTTCATTAAGGAGGAAAGGTGTGACTTGTTCTTCGAGTAAGAGTGTTTCGAACAGCACTTTGTTTTTAACAAGGGATCGGATGTTAAGAAACAAAAATACTATATCCATACTGGGTACGATTATACTGAGGTTTCGAGGCGATTTGTGTGGAAGTGAACATAGTTATTAGAGTAAGTTGCGAACAAAGATACATGAAATGTAGTTTTGGCAGCGGCAATAATTTGTTGAAGAACGTGTTGGCGTTGAAAAGGGTGGATGTTTTGCAAAGTAAGGGCAAGGAATTCTAGTAATTTACTAACTGTAACGGGGTCATCAACGGAATTATCGGTGGAAGTGGATGATTCGGCGGTTTTCAGCGGAACAAGTTCGGGATGTGACTCTTGAGCAGAAGGTTTGCCTTTGCACTTATAACTATAAGCTGGGTGCTGTTCGGTGCAAGTAGAACATTTCGGAGGCTGTGCCATGTTGGGACAAGAACGAGTTTGGTGAGAGCCAGAACAAAAGCCGCAGACTGTAGGATTTGGACAGGCAGATGTGTGATGTGGATTGTATTGTTGGCATTTTTCACACCGTAGTGGGAGAGGCACAGACGACCGGGAGGGCTCTACACGATGTTTACGTTTATAAATATATGCTCCATAAGAGAGCAGGTTGTCAATTGTGCTTTGAGAAGACGTAAGGACACGCATCATGTAGGTGGCACCAATATTGTTTCGTATGCGAACAACCTTTTGAACAGTATGCCCTTCGTACTGAAGTTCCTCTTGAACCTCCTCTTCGGTATACGAGGGATCAACGCCACGAATAACCACGGAAAGAAGTGGAGGCCGTTTTGGGGGAGGCGCTTGTTTACGTTTAGCGGAGTTGAGTGATGTAATGATGGCCTGCTTTCCAAAGATCTCAAATGAAGCTTTATTCCGAACTAGGATGGCGAAATTAGGGTCTGGAGATTTCAGTATCATGCCGTTTCGTGATTTTACAACTTGAGAAAGAGGAGCACTCGATATATATTTGCGGAGTTGAATTGTTACGAATTTCTCATTACTATACTTGGTGTCAAAATTTTGAAGCAGAAAAGAGTGAAGTATAGGGACAGACGGTGAAGAAGATGAAAGGTGAGATGAGTTATTGATGTTGGTTGGCTGGGCTTCCATGTCTGAAGTATCTGAGGCGTTTTCTCGATGTTGTCTCTTTGCCGGTTGGCGAGTCTGCTTAACAGAGTCAGCATAGAGTTGTTGACCGTGTGGAGATCTGGACCTCGTGGACACATTTGAAGTTGTAGAGGCAGTAGAACTGCCTGACTGCGTACGCTGTCTGTTGCTCAAATCCCTCTTCTTGGCCACTTTCGCAGCCGAAGCAAAGGGAACGGCAAACACAGGAGGAAGGCCTTGATGTCGTCCATCTAACGAGGATCCAGTAGCAATAGCAGGATCAGACATAATGGAGAGCCGTGAGCCTAAATAATGATGCAATAATGCGCGATGAATGAGATGAGCAAGGTGGGACAACCCGTTTGGATAGTTGTCCAGGTGGGGTAATTCCCCTGGCTCGATCTGTAGATCCGGCTGCCCTTGGCTAGATAAGTCTGACAGACGGTTCGTGAGAAAGAGACAGAAGGTGAGACCCAGGATAAGGAAAAGGAAGGTTTTTCCAAAATTCGTCACCATACAAGAAGCGACGCTTCAGAGCACAGCTCTGGAAAAGTATGTAATAGCAAAGCCATCACCTTCAAAGTATATCACAAGTAACTAATAATTGTCAGTGAGAATTTTAGTTTTGGATTTATTATTTGCAACGAGCAAAGCTTTAGGTAATATCTTTGACATGCTTGCCAAGTAACAAATAACGCAAAATATTCTGCTGTGATCGGTCACGAAAATAATTTTGTAAACCTATGAACTGTCTGACAGTAGTTACATCAGTACAATGCTGCCACCTGTTGATCTTGCATCCTAGCTCAGTGGACGTTATGGAGTTTTTACAATCATTCAGCTGTTATTCGTCGAAAAGTCTCTATAACATCACCTGGAGGAAAAACGACACCTACCAAAAATGGAGGTTACTTTCTGTTGATGAGAATGAGAGTAAAAGAATGAAAGTAAAAATATACACTTGCACGGTATTATGGACGTCTCATACACACGTGCAGTAGCAGTGCAAATGCACATGTGCACATGCACGGCTCAAGCATGGGTTATGTACATGCGCTGCATCCACGCAAATGCACATGTGTACATAACGGCTTAAGCACGGGTTATATAAATGTGTATTTCATCCAGGCAAATGCCCATGTGCACATAACGGCTTAAGTACGGGTTCTATACGTGCGCTGCATCCACGGAAATGCACGTGTGTACATAACGGCCTAAGCACGGGTTACGTGCGTGCGCTGCATCTACACAAATGCACATGTATATATAACGGCTACAGCACGGGTTATATAAATTTCTGCTTCATCCATGCAAATGCACATGTGCACATAACGGCTTAAACACGGGTTCTGTACGTGTGCTTCATCCACGAAAATGCACATGTGTATGTAACGGCTTAGGCACGGGTTATGTAAATGTGTACTTTATCCATGCAAATGCACATGTGCACATGCACGACTTAGTCACTGGTTATGTACGTGTGCATAACCCACGTAAATGCATATATGCACATACACGGGTTATGTATGTGTGCTTCATCCACACAAATTCAGGTGTACGACTTATGCACTAGTTATGTATGTGTTCATCATCCACCCAAATGCGCATGTGCAAATGTACGGCTTATGCATGGATAGTGCACATGTGTCGTACATGTACGTGTGGTCTGGGCTACATGCTATAACTAGGAAGCGAATGACGTTACTTGTACACAACCGATTTGGCTGAGGTCCGGATATGTGTTACGGGAGACCAAAGTAGAAGACACGTATTTTGGCGTTCGGGCCCATACGCAGAAATTTCCGAAATACGGGGCCCCAAAGTGGCCCTACATGCCATAACTAGGAAGCGAATGACGTTACTTGTACACAACCGATTTGGCTTGGGTCCGGATATATGTTACAGGAGACCAAAGTGGGAGAACGTATTTGGCGTTCGAACCCATACGCAGAAATTTCCGAAATACGGGACCCCAAAGTGGCCCTACATGCTATAACTAGGAAGTGAATGACGTTACTTGTACACAACCGGTTTGGCTGGGATCCGGATGTGGATATTATAAGCCCAAGTCGAAGACATGTAGTTCATCTTCTGACAAAACCTGACAGGGCGGCAAACTTTACTTCCGCCACTGTGCCCGGTTTCCTGACAGCAGACGCCGTATCGATTAAATATTAATGTTCACTCTCTTGCACAAAAGTGTACCGCGCGGTTTCCACACATCCTAGCCATAGAAATACAAGCGAAAAACGCAAACATTCTTTCGCTCCGTTGACACCCTGGTGGTCAGCAGATCTCCCTCGACGGCTCGTTCCAGATGAACATCTGTTCAGAATTGCATGGGTAACACATACGCCAACTTCATGGCCTTATTGAAAATCTACCAATATCGGACCCTGTACATTCGACATTCCTTTTTGTGGGACCTAACAACAAACACAAGTCGCATATCTTTGGATATATTATAACATATTCCAACCCAGGCCAACATTCAGCACCAGTAACGCTATTCGCTTCCTAGTTATGGCATGTAGGGCCACTTTGGGGCCCCGTATTTCGGAAATTTCTGCGTATGGGACCAAACGCCAAAATACGTGTCTCCTACTTTGATCTCCTGTAACACATATCCGGAACCCAGCCAAATCGGTTGTGTACAAGTAACGTCATTCGCTTCCTAGTTATAGCATGTAGGGCCACTTTGGAGCCCCGTATTTCGGAAATTTCTGCGTATGGGCCCAAACGCCAAAATACGTGTCTCCTACTTTGGTCTCCCGTAACACATATCCGGACCCCAGCCAAATCGGTTGTTTACACTTAAGACCGTTTCCTCATCAGCGGTTTGAGATCTACAGGTTATGGACCATTTTTGATTTTATATTGCATATTGCTCACCCTGTTTCTACAGAGGTAAGACATGGCGGATTTGAAAGGTGATGGAATGGTCTTTCCAACATTATGCAATATGTGGCAGTGGTGTCTTTGGAAGATAAGTTTTTGAGGAATATTGGGAATCAGTGTTGCCATCCAATTTCTTTAATTAACCTTAACTTTCCAAAATTTCCCTCAAAATTACCTTTCCAAATACAACACTACCAAATGTTGCATCCATTGGAAAGGCCATTCCATCACCTTTCAAATCCGCTGTTTCACCTCTATAGAGTAAATACAGGTTGTGAGCAATATGCAACATAATGTTAAAATTGATTCACAACCTGCAGCTCTGAAATCGTTGAGATTAGGACCCATGTTCATATGAACCTTTTCACTTAGAATCACCCATACTATCATTTCCCAAAGTATTGCCTCCTCATGGGACACCATATATATAGATACCCACCAATCGTCTCAATCTCGATACTATATTGATGAAATTATTCATGGATTTTGTTATACACAACACAGAATTGACACGAATGCATCGATGGGCAACACACTTTACTATTGTATCGAGAGGTAACATCCCAATTGTAAATTTTGCTGACATCTCCATAGCGCAGTTGCTGACATCTACACTGAGAAAAATCCATTATCCGGACAGCGGTATATTGTACAAATACAAGGATTCGTTATGTTTACTAAGGAAATCTGTACGGAGCGTACTTTATCCATATACTACATAGGTACTGCCTTTTACCCGCTTAGATATTACATCATGTCTCTGCAGGATGTCTGATATCTAACAATCTTCTGTATTTTACATACGTATACGTATGTTAAATACTTCAGCTATACGTTATATACGTCCATCTGTGTGTAAGATCCAGACCGCCTATAGACACTCTTTCTTTCGCCATGGCTGACGTCATTGAACTACCGTCTTTTGCTTGCGAAACGAGGTTGTTTACAAACGGAACAGAAGAGAGGAAGGAAACCTGGGAAGCCTGGGTAAGTACAATAGTTAACTATTACTTTAGTTAAATATTCCCATTAATTATATATTCTTTTAGTGTAACTTGCTTTAATATAGTACTAAGTAAGTAATGTAGTTTATGACTACAATTCTTACTATTGTAACTCGTAAATGATTGAGGAGAATGGAATGGGTGAATCTGAATTTTGAAAAAACTTTGAATATTAATGTTTTGAAACATATTATGTTTCAAGGTAGCAAAATGAATGTTATGTGTTTATTCATTCCATTTTATATGTGACGATTTATTACTTGGTGCAGATTTACTACAGGACTGCTTAACATAATTGCTAATAAACCGTTTTCAGCGCGGAAATTTCCTTGTGTAGTGAAGATTTAGGATTTAGATTTCTGGGCTTTCGGCATCAATGGCCTTGTTACCCCATATGAGGGATGACTTTCCTCGGCGAGTACACTATCCGGGGAAAGGAAGGGAAGAAAGGATTGGGGAAGGAAGAAAACGGCCTGGGACCTATATGTTAGGTACCACTCCGGCATTTGCCTGCTGTGAATGAGGAAAACCCAAGGAAACCTCATTCAGGATGGCTGGACTTAAAATCTTTTGATACTTTTTCGACCGAGTTCTCCCCCGGGATCGAACCCGGAACCGTTCGCACCGAAGGCGAGAGCGCTAGCGACTACCCTACGCGGGGCCACTTGTGTAGTCTAGAAAACTCATTTTTACTAGGATATTTGCAAATTTTTTTTTTTTTTTTTTTTTTTTTTTTGCTTTTAGTTTAACGCCCCATGATTGTACATCAATGTAAGAGAGAAGGTGACAATGAGATACATGATAATGGTGGAATCAAGAAAATGTAAGGAAACTGGAAAGTCTTAAGAATAACCACACCTACAGTGTTCACCAAAAGGCTATTTGTCGGGAGCAGGAATCGAACCAGGGACCTAACGCGTCAGAGGTAAGCGCTCTACTACAAAGCTTTCTTTTGTTTAAAGAACTTGTTTACATTGAAATATATATATTTTACGAAGATACTAACATATTTTACAGCCTCACTGAAATTAAAAAAAAAAAAAAAGTAGTCAGGGAGAGTTTACTTGTCAGATTTTTATTTTTTAATTTAATTTATTTTTATTTTTATTTATTTTTGCTTTGTTATGTTCCCTAGTTAATTAATGTTTGGGTTACTGAAAATTAAAACCTCTTTAGTATTATTGTTATGTCATCACTTTGGAACCAAAAAAGTTAGATTTTTTTTCTTGTGTTTTCATATAGGAAGTTGGTAAGTTTGTGCCTTAGCATTGGTTTGGTTTCTAGAACGTAATTGAAGGTCATGTTGAGTTGAGTCTTGGCGGGTTTAGAGTTCGTGAAGTGTCAGGCACTGCTTGTGCCCCTGTCTTCTGTCTGTGATGTTTCCTGGCTTTGGGCTGTGAGGTATTTATGTTGAGGAGTACCAACGCAGGCCGCGTGATATACAGGTAGCTTCAACAGCTACGAGTGCCAGATGTTCATCTTTCGTTACGGCGTGACTAATGCAGTATAGTACTAGGTTCAAATTCTATGGGTGGTAAAAATGGTCGTGGTGTGGTAAGAAATACAACGTAATTGTTATTAGTTTATTAGTGTTTCTTCATAGTATAGTTTCACTATTTCTAGAAGGAATTAAGTATTAACGAAGTAATAAATAAGCAAAAGCACACTTTCATTGGCGTTAACTATTTCTCATACTCCATTGAGAATGTTTTGATCCTCAGTTGCGCAAACATCCAGTGTGCGTTTTTTTGTTTGCTTACACTGCCTTATAGATGAGCTCCCTCGTGGCTAAGTGGTTAGTGAACACGCCTTTGGCGTGGGACACCCGGGTTCGATTCCCGGCCGGGGGCCGCGGTGGCTCAGTGGTAGAAGGTTCACCTCTGGTGCTTGGGGTCCCGGGTTCGATCCCAGCCCCGCCAAGTGAACCTTGTGGTGGACAAACACCGTGTGCGTGGGTTTTCTCGGGGTTCTCCCGTTTCCTCCCACTTTCTTCATTCCACTATTTAATTCATTACTCATCACCGTCTCCATTAGCCTAACCATCATAACCGTAGGACATAAAACTCAAAGATTTCATTTCATTTTTTCGATTCCCGGCCGGAGCTTATGTGGTTCGGATTCCACGTTAATCTGTAGGTCCACGTCTCATACAGCCTTGCTGCTGAAAGGAACGTTAAAATCAAATCAGCACTGTTTTACAGATGCAATTGTTCGATTCCGAGTTCGAATGAAGCTTTTTACGGGCAGGGGGCGACTTTTATATATACAATCCAAGGATTTTAGTCATTAGTCAGTGATGCAATATATAGACCTATATATATTACAAAATTGAAAGTGACTATGTTTGTGACTCTTAATCTCTTAAGAGCTGCGGTGGCTCAGTGGTAGAGCGTTCACCTCCGGTACTTGGGGTCCCGGGTTCGATCCCAGCCCCCGTCAAATGAACTTTGTGATGGACAAACACCTTGTGCGTGGGTTTCCTCGGGGTTCTCCCGTTTCCTTCCACTTTCTTCATTCCACCTTTCATTCATTGCTTATCATCAGCGTCTCCTTTAGCCTAACCGGCATAACTGTGGGACGTAAAACTCAAAGGTTTCATTTCATTTTTTCTTAATCTCTTTGGAATCTTGTACTTAGGTTCACAGCGGAAGCGACGAAATAACTCGACTCATCCATTGTAGCTCTCTTCGCAACCAGTTTCCAAAATGTTGGCAATAAGTTTGCGAAACGGGATATGACGACTCCAATTTTGGGTGAAAAGTCGCTATAAAAAATAATAGAGAAATTCATTGTCTATAAGCATTGTTTTAAAGTTGTAGATGTAAACTAAACAATATGTTCTACTCACTGGCGCAAATCCGTGGGGGGGGGGATGACGGATACATGTCCCCTCCAATCTTGGAACTGAGGGGGACTTCTCCCCAATAATCCGATTTGAAATGTGTTTTTTGGGAGAAATTTGATTATTTTTGTCCGATTGCTACAAAGGAACGTGAGATAAAATAGATGTCCCCCAGAATAAGCCTCAAATCTGCAGCCTCCCAACGCTGAAAACAACTCTGATCCTCCACAACATTGTTTTTCAACTTCATAAGTATTTTGGACATCGTCAAAAAAAAGTATGGTAACGGTCTTACCCCCCCCCCTCCCAATGTTGAAGACAGATTTGCGCCGCTGGTTCTACTCACATCTTTGTAAATAGGGCGCAACCAATCCTTTAATTCAGGGATCATTTTTTTGTAAAAGAAAAAGTGCAGAATAATTAAAAGACCCCAAAGGACAAATATAACAAACATCTTCTTCGCCTTTATTCACGCAATCTATAGCTAATCTTGTTGCTATCGGTAATGATGTATTACGTGTGTTTCTCAACGGAAACTCTGCGAACTAAAGGACATCAAGTTTGTAGTTGTTCTTCGTTAGAGGGCAAGGGTAACATAACAATGCAGGATTGTGGGGCAGTGAGTATGCTGTATTTCCAAACTCTTCATCAGTTGCGCTGATTAAAACAAACAAACAGAAAAAAAGAACGTAAAAACTGTTTTGAACTAATAATGCTTCTCTACAGATGAACATTTTGTTTGGAGCAGAAAGTCGCTAAATGTGTAAGTAGGTAAATCGTCATTTAAAAATCACCCAAAAAAGTCTCCAATCGGAAAAAAATATTTTTTGTCGCTATCGTAGGGCGACCATACGTCCCGTTTTGACCGGGACAGTCCCGTTTTAGTGGCGTGTCCCGGCCGTCCCGTCAGTAGATGGAAAAAGTAGTATTCGTCCCGTTCTATGTAAATGAAAGAAGTAAATAACAAACCCAGTATCTTTACTCCTTTTAAAAGTATTAATAATTAATAATAACAAAGAGGCAAAAATTGAACTGAAATTCCCTATATTAAACATACTCTATAGTTCGCAGTACTGCTCGAAAGGCAGCAGAGGTTTTAGCAGTTGGTTGTGTGTTGAACAAATTTCAACGTGTCTTTCCTTTTTCATAAGTACCCGTTCTGTAACAAAGAGAGAGAGGAGGAAATCTGATATCAAGGCACTGATAAGAACAAAGGTAGATCTAAAAGTCTAGGGTTGCAAGAACCTGTCCCGTTTTTAACTGAAAATTTTATGGTCAACCTACGCTATCGTTGAGGTCGAATTCCCCTTATTTAGCGACTTTACCCAAAATTGGCAACATTGACCCCCACCGAACAACCAGGGTTGAATTCAGGGGGTAGCCCGGGGGAATCTCCCCCCCCGAAGAAAATTCATTCCCCCCCGGAGAAACTACCAAAATTTCAGTCACAAAATGTAGAAATTACTTCACCCAATTATTTGCTTTTCTGTCCGTGTACGTGCAGACGAAATCCGATCTCTCAATATACATATAAATGACGCAGACCCATTCTATATAAATGTTAACATGTAACATCTAAGATAGAATACCAAATAGTGAATAAAACTTGTATTTCTTAACGCTATGACTGAGTTTGGCAGAACATGAAATTGTTAACTGTTGAAGAAAGGTTTGTATTTTAGTAGGTACTATACTCTCGCCCTATATTATATATTAGTAGGTAGCACTAGCACAGGTTGAGATACGAAAGGAAAGATAGGGAAGATCTTTCGATCATTCCATATAATCTCTCATGTCAGCAGACTTCAGTTCTTGAAAATATACAGTTCCTACATTATTTGAAATAGGGCGCCTAAATCCCATTTCTCGCATCGGAAGTAACAGACGTAAATGTGTTTTACGATTGTTAAAGTAAACACATCTTTCTTTAATTAAAAATAATTCAGTTAAAGGGTGAGATTCAGTGGGCGTCATTTAGAGGGATCAGGGAGGAACAGTTATCCCTCCTTGATTAGAGACTTATATAGAATTTATCAATATGATAATAGTATATAAGTGAAAGATTGCTATTGAAGGTGGCCAAGATCCTGCTCAGTGCCGTTCCATGGGGGAGGGGCAAGCGGGGCGACGGCCCCGGGCGCCGAAGTAAGGGGTGAAAAATTCGGGAGGGAAAAAGAAAAAAGAAGGAAAGAAAAACAGAGGAATGAAATACATGTGGACATATATAAAATGAAAGGAAAAAAGTAATGAAAAGTGCTCAAAATCAAGGAAAAGCAGGGTTTACTTTTTAAAATTTTCCCACCTTTGGCGGCTGGTCTGTCGACCTCACTCATATATACGGGGATGCCGTCGTATACTCTCGCGCCAAGCGCTGATTTTCCACGACACGGCACTAATCCTACTGAAGATTTCGTCAACTAAACTATTGATGTATATGCAGTGAAGAAACCAAGGCTAATATGTTTGATTTAGAATCAGAAGTGTGAGAAAGAATGATAACTTTTCATTAAGATATTCCTAAGTATGTTTGTTTTAGGAGAAAAAATATTTCAGTTAATTTAAATCTTTTTAAAAAATTTTACATTAGTAACAAACAGTAATTACTGAATATAGGAAATAATAAAAATAGTTACTGTAAATAGCAGTTAAAGTTTAGTCTAAACTATTTTTGCCAGTCTTTATTTAATGTTTTAGATGAAATCAAACGATTGTTTTCTTAAAATTATAATCTCATTGAATATTTATCAGCAATTAGTCTCAATATTAGGTAAGATGTGTATGTGAATGGAATTGTTAAATATGCTGCTTTCTTGAAAAAAATACAGAAAAATAACCCTCCCCCGAGCAGTTGACATTCCCCCCGGGTGTAAATGTCTGAATTCAACACTGCGAACAACACCCCGTTATCTTTAGCCTAGCCAGCATAATAGTGGGACGTAAAACTTAAAGATTTCATTTCGAACAACACTCCCAGAAACCTATTGTTATACCATTCCCAAAACACCCTTTTGTACAGTTCTCCCTATTCGAAAAAAAAAATTGTAAATAGCAGTGTTCATATATAAATATGGAACTCAATTTCCCTGAATTTTCCAGGTTTTCCAGGTATTAATTTTTCAATTTCCAGGTCTAGTGGAAGAAACTAATAGTACGAGAACACATAAATTTTAAGAATACTATATTTATATATTTGAGAATGGCCACCCTTCTCCCCAATGAACGATTGCAATTAAATATTGAGTCACAAGAAAATAAATAATTAAAATAAATAAAATTTAAGTTGAAAAATATGAAGTTGAGAAACCTACTAAGGGAATTATATAATACTTTTGTTCCATACTTGAATACATTCAAAATATACAAAAATATTGGCTTGGGGAAGAAAAAAGGGCCCGCGAGATTTTAACTGATTCTTATAGTACTCGACAACAGAAATAAATTACTGAAAGAATTTTCAAAATCGGCGCAGGTAAACATGCAGAAAATCGCATTTTCATGTACCGGTTCAAAATGGGGAAGAAAAGACGACCGCGAGATTTTAATTGATTCTTGTAGTACTCGTCGAGAGAAATCGATTAGTGAAGGAATTTTCAAAATCGGCGCAGGCAAACATAGAGAAAATCTCATTTTCATTTTCCGGTTCAAAGTGGGGAAGAAAAAAGGGCCGCAAGATTTTAACTGATTCTTGTAATACTCGACGAGAGAAATCGATTAGTGAAGGAATTTTCAAAATCGGCGCAGGCAAACATGGAGAAAATGGCATTTTCATGTACCCGTTCAAAATGGGGAAGGAAAAAGGTTCCGCGAGATTTTAACTGATTCTTGTAGTACTCGTCGAGAGAAATCGATTAGTGAAGGAATTTTCAAAATCGGCGCAGGCAAACATAGAGAAAATCTCATTTTCATTTTCCGGTTCAAAGTGGGGAAGAAAAAAGGGCCGCAAGATTTTAACTGATTCTTGTAATACTCGACGAGAGAAATCGACTAGTGAAGGAATTGTCAAAATCGGCGCAGGCAAGCATGAAGAAAATGGCATTTTCATGTATCAGTTCAAAATGGGGAAGAAAAAAGGGCCCGCGAGATTTTAACTGTTTCTTGTAGTACTCGACGAGAGAAATCGATTAGTGAAGGAATTTTCAAAATCGGCGCAGGCAAACATGGAGAAAATGGCATTTTCATGTACCGGTTCAAAATGGGGAAGGAAAAAGGTTCCGCGAGTTTGAACCGCTACGATGTATGTTCACGAATGTCCCCGTCTTCTCAAATTTAGTTAATTACTGTGACACTGAAACATGTGACACAGAGTCACATTGTGGATGACTGCAATCGGCAACCACTGCACATATACTCCTCCCGCCCCACAGTTTGATTATTTCGATCCATTCCTCACGTGCTAACGGCATGGTTCAACATCTGCAAGAAAGAGGTAAATGTAACGTTCAATTGGCAATAGCTTTTCACCAAATTAAGCTGCATGAAATCTGATTGCATATTTGACATACTGAGAAAATTCTAGTCCGTGGCCATATGTATCACATATCCCATCAATTCATAAAAATTTTGAACACAAAATTACGGTCGTCCGTGTGACGTACTCCCAAAAGGCCTAATGTGTATCACCCACCTCACATTCAATGAAACCACATCCGTGTAGAATTTAGAAAGGAACTTCTTATGATGTATACAGGATGTCTCAAACGTTCCCTGACATAGGATAACTCTGTTATTATCAGAGTTACAACAAAATGTAAGAGGAAAAACATCTCGAAATATGACGTTTTCAATCTAAAGTGAACACTTTTTAAAAAAAATCGGACGAGATGTTTGTGCTGTATACTCTTTATGCACCCAATTTTAAATGAAAATGCAACGTTGTCATTTACCTGGACCCACAACATAAGTGAATGAAGTTACTGTTTGAAACGGGGGCTGGCCATCGACATGTTAGCGTAAAAGACAGTAACTTCACTCACTTACGTTGTGGGTCCAGGTAAATGGCAATGTTGCATTTTCATTTCACATTGGACGCATAGCGAGTGTACAGCGCAAACGGGTCATCCGATTTTAAAAATTCCTTCACTTTAGAATGAAAACATTATATTTGGAGACGCTTTCCAAAGTAGTATAATTTAGTTTGTTTAAATTTACAATTTAATACAAGTAGATTCGGATTTATATGCGTAGGATTTTGTATGCATCTAACTAATGAATTCTTTATTTTCATGCTTAACTTAGTGACTTGGCTTTGGACTGCAACTGATTATTGTAACCCATTATTGCTTGAGAAGAAACAAGATATCCGAATCTTCATTTGGAGAAATCAAACGTCTATTGGAAAGCTGGGGATTACAATCATTAATTTCTACATTTCAAGGTGCGTAAATTATATATTCTGTGTTTGTTGTTAAATTACTATTACTATTATTGGGTTTAGAATCAATCAAGCACTTCATGATATTTTATGGGGATCAAGATGGGTGCCGGATAGATAAGTATTTGAGCGTCAGGCTCTTATTTCTTTTCAATTTAATATTTAATCAATGATTATTTTTCTCCCTCATTATTCCACCAAATCGTATTCCAAGATCATATATCCATTTTTGATCGATATATCCATATTTTTGATCTCTTTCATATTTCTATATTTTCGATTTTTGATATTGTTTATATTTCGATATTGCTGTATTTTTCGATATTTCGAACAAGTTTCGATAGTTTGTCAATATCGATTATCTATATCTAAATTCGGATATCCCAAAGCCCTATCGAACCCCCTCCGAAATGAAGTTTTTGGCTATGGACCTGATTAGGGACGCGCGGTGGCTCAGTGGTAGAGTGTTAACCTCCGGTGTTTGGGGTCCCTGGTTCGATCCCAACTCGCGCCGTGTGGACTTTGTAGTGGACAAACACCGTGCTCGTGGGTTTTCTCGGGGTTCTCCCGTTTCCTCCCACTTTCTTCATTCCACCATTTCACTCATTTCTCATTATCTCCGTCTCCTGTAGCCTAACCGGCATAATCGTGGGACGTTAAACTTAAAGATTTCATTTTTTATTAATCTCTGTATTTTATAGTGTATTCTCAAGCTTAAGGTGATGTATAATTAAATTTTGAATTCAGTTAACTTATTTTGTTTCTCAGATTGTTTTTAATATGTATGTACAAACGTTTATTTTCATTCTTGAGAGTTTAAAGTGACGTATAGTTATTAAACATAGTATTTAATATTGTACTCTTAACGTGGAAGTGATATACAGTTAACTTTTGAATTCAGTTAACATTTTTCTCTCTGAAATTGCTTTAAAAAGTATGTAAAAACGTTTTTATTTTATTTCTTGAGTGCTAAAAGTGATGCAAAGTTATTAAGCTTACTACTTTATATTGTATTCTTAACCCTAAACTGATACACAGTGCGTTTTTGAATAAATTATGTCAAGTTATTTGAGTGACGAACACTGGTAGAAAATCCTGACTACTACTGGAACATTTTGATTTTAAGGTGACGACTACTGGTGCAAGGATTTTAAAATATTGTTTTTCCTCCAACGGCTACTCCTTTTTTAATTCTAACTACATGGTCATTATAGGAAGGATCAGTGAGTCTTTCCAACTATGGTACAGCTCCGACAGATTCACGATGCTCAGAGAAGAGACAAAATAGTATGTTTTCAACCTTAAAGTGAGAACCACTGGCGTTTTTACCCTGCTATGCAAAAGTAAGTGAGTACTCCAATGGAGTTCCAATGCGGTACTTAATTTCTGCGTTTTAGATATATGGAAATACATGTCTCTAAAATGTAAAGAACTGATTTTTTTTTTTTTTTTACTGAAAACTGCAACTCGGTAAGCCTTATGGATACCGAGGTATGGGAAAATAAACTATAGGTATGTGGGGCTTGCATACTTGACGCTACAATTCGGAAATTGAATTAAAATATGACTAACGGCTATCAAGATGTTGTCAAATAAAGGGAGGACCAACACAGTTAAGGGGTTTTCGTGTTAGATGCTAAAATTTCCGAAATCGGTCATGGAAAGTTAATAAACACCAGTAGCAATTTCATCTTAAAGTAATTAGATATCTTCATGGGGTGTTAGAACATCATGGAGTCTACCAAAATTAAATTTTAAAAGCTTTTGAAAATATAATCTGACATTTGTAAACAGTATTTGAAATATGTATTTACCCAAAACTTCCAGCTAGTACATCTAACATCTGGAGAAACACTGTGAAATAAAAGCTTGAAATTTCGGAAACAATTATTGGTCGCAACAAAATTAAATAAGATGGTACTTCTATGGGTTAAATCAGTACCTCAGTACAATTTCGATCGAAAGATTAGTTCAGTCCTAGGTTTTCTTCAGGCAATTCCAAGGGTTCATCGAGCTGTGCAAAAGAATGAAAATTCGCTGTCAATATCTAAGATAGTAAATAAGATATAAGGAATTATATATTTTATGACGTGAAAATAGAGATCTTTATGGATTTGTACTTTTGGGTCTTTCCTAAAAGAAAAAAATTCAGAAAACTACTGTATATACCTTAATAGACAATTCAGTGGGCGGGGACACAGTAGCTTAGTGGTAGGGTATTTAACTAATCTTTTTTTTTTTTTTTTTTTGCAGAAACTATTGGAGTATTCACTTAACCCATAGAAATACGATCATACTTAACTCCCTATTTAATTTTAAAATTAAATAAAAGGAAATATTTCAGTGTAGCGACCCACGATTATGCATTTTAGTCTCAGGGAGATTATGATTAAAGCAAGTGAATGTTGTTGACAGAATTGATGGAATGCAAAGGTGGGAGGAGAGTACCCCGAGAAAACCCACGAATACGATGTCCACTACAAACTGACTTGGCCGTGGATCGAACCAAGAACCCAATACACCAGAGGTAAGCACTCTACCACTAAGCCACTGTGCCCCCGCCCATTTAATTGTCTATTAAGGTATATACGGTTGTTTTCTGAAATTTCTTCTTCTTACAGCAAATACTCAAAAGTACAAATCCATGTGGGTCTCTATTTTTACGACGTCATAAAATACATAATTCCTTATATCTCGCTTGCTATATTATATATTGACAAAAAATGTTCACTTTATTTCAGAGCCCGATGAACGCTTGGAATTGTCCAAAGAAAATTTAGAGCTGAATTAATCTTTCGATCGAAATTGTACTGACGAGTCTGAGGTTCTCACTTAACCCATATAAGTACCATCTTATTTAACTTTTGTTAGGATCAATAATTGTTTTCTGATACGCTTTTATTGTATGGTGTCTCTCTAGCTGCTAGATGTACTAGCTGGAACTTTTAGGTAAATACATATTTCTAATACTCTTTACAAATGTCAAAATATATTTTACAAAACTTTTAAAATTTAATCTTGGTAGACCCCATGATGTTCTTAAACTCCATGGAAATACCTAATTATTTTAAGATGAAATTGCTACTGATGCTTATTAACTTTACATGACCGGTTTCGGAAATTTTACCACCTAACACGAAAACCCCATAACTATATGGATCCTCCCTTTATTTGACAATATCTTGATAGTCATATTTTAATTAATTTTCTAAATTGTACTGTCTAATATGCAAGCTCCACGTACCTATGGTGTCGCTTTTTATTTCACCATATTTCGGTAACTGTTAGGCGTACCGACTTGCGGTTTCGGTAAACACACACCTCTAACGTTCTTTAAAACGTTATTAAGACATATTTTAGAATATTTAGAAATGAGAGTTCTGGGAATATCATGGTACCCGAAAACCCCCATCAGGGCGTGTGTGTAGTGTATTTAATTGAAACTACTTTTGAGGTTGTTGTAAGCCCTCGTAATTACGTTTCCGAAACTGCACCATCTAGTACGCAAACTCCACAGTTCTGTAGTGTCGCTCTTTATTTTCCCATATCTCGATATCCATAAGGCTTACCGAGTTGAGGTTTTCGGTAAACAGATGTCAGTACCTTACATTTTAGAGACATATATTTTCATATATCTAAAAAATACAGACATTAGGTACCCCATGGTAGCCCGAACACCATTGAGGTACCCACTTACTTTTGAATGGTAATACATTTTGAGTTGTTGTTCAGCATCAATAAACACTTCATAGTTTTTCTACGTGCAACCCAAAAGTCCATACCTGACCTAACAGATTTTGTCCATTTAATCTCAAAAATGTTAAGATACTTTGTATTGTTAAGTACAACCAAATTAAGCACACTGAATATAACATTTTAAATATTTTCTGATTTTTGTTGCAGGTATTTCGTGCATCAAACCAGGATTCTGCTTGAAAGACAGTCAAAAGAAGCAGCGTAGGTTGTGGCTAAAAGTACGCCCTTTCTGAAGACAGACTCAGTTGTACTTACATTATTTTGTACGAATATATAACCCTAATAAAGATACTGTACTACAAATTATTTCTTTCTTCCATAAATTATAATAAAATATTATCTCTGTTTAAAGAAAATGATTGTTAATGTTAAGTCATTTTAATTCTTTTTCTCTGTAATAAGAACATTATCCCTAGCAATATTTTTTATCTTTGTGCTATTGCGATTGGATGAAGTAAAATTCTATACGAAGCACTATTATTTCAGACATGCATTAATAACTAATGTATTGTTCTGTATGTAAGACAATGTGTATACTGAACATGTCTAGCGAAGGTGTTGTTTTAATACAGAATCTATAACTCAGCTTTTCAGTAGTCAACTTTATTGGGAATCCGAAGAAAGAAGTTAAAAAAAAAAAAAAAAAATGTTGGACTTACCAGCGTGTGTGTGTTCGAATTCTGGACTAATCCAAATTATCCAGAGAAATCATTATATATTTCTTTGTTGCTATTTCAGATGTATCCTTTATCCAAGTCGTATGAAACGGAGACTTCATACATCGCTATACTTTGTATGAACTATGTTCCGTATTTACTTAATCACTTTGTAACTTTCTCTAGTGTTGACAAGGCCGCAGGTGTCAATCGAATAGTTTAGTGTTTCACTCATGTCACCTTGTGACTAAGGTACGTCCTGTCGGTATATATATGGTACTGGGTTCAATTAGCGATAAAATACATTTTTAGCGTTAAACAAATGCAAAAATCTATACGAAATTAGATACCGTGATCTCTGACTTACGGATAACACCAAGCAACTAATGGTACTGAGTGTGATTGAGTTTACTAATTACTATTTGGCTAAAATCAGTGTTCCTTTATCTATAGTTCTTTTCGTGCTTTGAATTGCAAAGTTTGAAATAACCGTTTTAAATTATTGTGTATATATATCTTCCGAGTAATTCTGAGAATCATTGCTCTTTCTTTAAGCAATGTATGAGACTGTTAAATTGCTCTTTCCTTAAAATGTTGCACTAAGAAGGATGCATCCAGGAAAGTCCAAATTTGCAGAATGTCTATAGCAGGGAAGAATAAATATGTTTAGTCGATGGCTGCACAACGCCTCCGCTGTCACCACGTTGTCACACAGCGAATACAGCGAACGTTTAAGAGTATTCTGCACTTACTATTAGGTATCGGCCTGGGAACTTTGGCGCATCTACCCAGTCTCCTTCTTGGTGTTTCATTTTTAATGGCGAGTACTGAGTAGGAATAATATTGTAAGCGAATGCGTTTCCGGCTGACACCACACTTTTAATTATTGCGACATTTAAAAAAAAAAAAAACCTGTTAATTAAAATGTACAGAGAAGTTATTTCTGGAAAATTCTATTCAGGCCTCTTGTGGTAACAACTGCACTTTAGTAGAAGATACTATTAAGGAAAAGAATGAGGTAAAATAATCTTTATATCGTACAAGCAATGGATGATAACAGCTTAATAAATGATTGTACGTAAATCTTGTTTGAGTTTGAATATAGGATTGTATAAGGCTGTGCATTTTGCATTATTATTGAGGTGCTGCAACTAACTAACTGCAAACCATATGATAAATTCTTACAGTAATATATCACATATTGATTTACTCTGTATGGAAACGAAAATAGTTTAATATATGGTTAACCTCCTTTGTGCCAGGGGCGGATCCAGAGGGGAGCGATCGGGGCGATCGCCCCCCCCACAAGAGGAAACTTTCTTATTTTATATATAAATAAACCCATCCATAACAAGTTTGGAGCTCTTAAAAGTAGCAGTATTACCGCCGACCGCCCCCCCCCAGAAGTCCGTCCTGGATCCGCCCCTGCTTTGTGCCCATAATTTTAAAATTAACGCTTGTGTCACTTTTCAACACTTGACTTTGCAGTAGCTTTCCAACGAATTAGCAGGAAGCCCAAACTTATAGGACACCCTGCAGGTAAATACATTTCTTTGGACAGTTTCACTGCTCCAAACTAAGATTTGAAAAGTGTAGTATTGTTAATTTTATTATTATTGGCACAAAGGAGATCAACCATATTTTAAGCTATTTTTGTTTTCATACAGAGTAAAACAATATTTGACAACATTACAGTAAGAATGTATCATGCACTTTGCAGTATGTTGCAGCACTTTAATAATGGTGCACTATACGTACACTCTAGATCCTGCATATGTCCGATCCATACATTACAAGAAGGCAATACGTATTCGATACAGGTAAAATCTGTATATTTCATATGGACAACCTATTAGCTATATACATCCAATCTATACATTACATATGGCCAACCTGTACGCGACATACGTATAATCTATATGCTGCATGCAGACAGTCTGTAAGCTACATATATGCACTCTGTATGGTGCATACGGATATTCTGTATGCTGTATCTGGACAAGCTGTGTGCGACATAAGGAAAATCTGTATAATACATACGTACAATACGTATACTGTATCTAGTCGTACGTATGGGGCACAAGTACAATATAGATGCTGTCTCGGGGTTGAACGCAAGAAACATACGTACAGAACGTATATTGCATACTTCTTGAAATCATGCTCCGTCCTGATAGTCAGTGTATGTCGTCATTATTAACCCACATGCTACATACGACCCTGACGTCACAAAGCTAGATATTACCTCCGTATATACTTGTTACTGCAGATAACGTCACACGAATGACGTCATTGCACTTGTGCAGACAGTACGTATAATACATACTTTTTCAGCTATACGTTTGCTGCAGGATGTTATATACGGTTGTACGTTAAGTCCAGAAACTACAGGAATTACGAATGTAACCTACGTTTTTAAGTATGCCACCTACATTTTTTTTTCTCAGTGTAGCACGCGATATCGCAGAGGATTAGCGTGATGTACAGATTGAGATGTTCGCAGTTTATTATTAGGATTTATGAATTGGTTAATCGGTTTGTCAATTCAAATTTTTAACAAACATTTGGAAATAAAAAAAATATCAATAGTTCTATGCATGTATAGATGGAAAATCGAGTCGAGTCAAATATTGGCTTGTAATATTAACTATAATGAAGAATAGGAGCATGATAGCTCAGTAATAGAAACCTCACCTCTGGTCCCTAGTTCGATTCGAACCCATGTGATTTTATGATGTACAACATTCTGGGTTTTCTTTCGAGGTTTTCCCATTTCCTTTTACATTATCATTCCATCAATTTCTTTTATACTTATTCACTGTCATTATCATTCGTTTCCTTTAGCCTACGGGGAATAAATATGCTGGGAAAAACTGAAAATTTTCATTTTTGATTTACAATTGCAGAACTATGTTCGTATTTATTTAGTAACTTTTATATGTTTAAAAGGATTATCTGTTTTACCTCCGTATTTAGTTTATAAATCTTTTTTATTTATAAACTATTTTATTATCTTAAATTTTTGTGATGAAGGGATTAAATTTAAACGCATTGTAAATAGAATCGAACAACATGGCTTTACATAACGCGAACGTTTCATGCAATGAAATAAGCGCGTTGTGGAAGGTACCCTTGCGAATGTAGACCTTATACCAGGTGTGCCGGTTAATAACTCTGAATTTCGTCGCTCAACTTGGAAGCACAAGTTGGTTCACAGTTTCAACTGGTATGCCAGTAATTGCTAGTTCTGTACCTGTGAACACCGTTGAATCACTACGGAGTTCGAGCTAACCTGACAATATTTTGGTATGTTAAACATGTCTATTTTCAAACCAAATAAGGAACATGTGCGGGGCGTACTGCTCTTCCTGTTCAATCAAAAGAAAAAACGTAAGTGAAAGCCATCGTATTCTCGTGGAAACTTATGATGAGGATGTGCTAACAAAAGGCGCGTGTGTGCGGTGATTTCGACGCTTCAAAAGTGGCGATTTTGCCCTGAAAGACAAAGCTTGCCCGGGCCAACCGAAAAAATTTCAAGACACCAAATTGCAATCATTGTTGGACGAAGACGTTATGCAAAGTCAACAACAACTGGCAGAAAAGTCGAATGTTGGTCGCCAAACCATACCTCATCGTCTTCATGCCATGAGAAAGATCCAAAAGACAGGAAAGTCGGTACCACATCATCTCAACGATCGGCGAATGGAAAAGCGAAAAACCATGTGTGAAGTGCTGCTTGCTCGTCATGAACGAAAGTCGTTCTTGCATCGGGAAGTGACAGGAGACGAAAAATCGATCTACTTTAAAACACCAAAACGCAAAAAAGCATGGGTTGACCCAGGGCAACCCTCCACATCGATCGCAAAACCGATTCGCTTCGGCAGGAAAACAATGTTGTGCATCTGATGGAATCAGAAGGGTGTGGTATATCATCAACATCTAAAACCAGATGAAACAGTGAATACCGCTCGCTACCGTCAACAACTGCTCAATTTGCTCCAAGCATTACACGACAAACGCCCAGAGTGGGCTATAAGACACAGAAAAATGATATTGCACCATGACAACGCATCATCACACACAGCGAAAGACGTCAAAGACACCACTTCTGCGCTGGACTAGGAAGTATTCACTTACCCACCGTAAGCACCCGACTTGGCCCCGTCGGGACTACCACTTATTTTCATTGATGTCTCACGCACTTTCCCAGCAAAACTTTCAGAATTACGAAGATGTTGAAAAATGGCTTGGTGACTGGATCACGTCAAAAAGTGAACGATTTTTCTGGGAGGGCATCCACACGTTGAAGACAGATGGGCCATGTGTATAGCTAACGATGACGCATAGTTTGAATAAAGCATTTGTTAGCTTTCTCCGAAGGTACAACTGTTTTCTTTCATCGAAAATTAAGAATTATTAACCGGCATACCTGGTAGTAGATACTATATACCTTTCCACTGCTACCTAGACTAATATTGAAGTCACTTAGGTCTACTCAAAATTATTGTTTCTTTCTCCTGATACACGGTAGTCCAATGAGTATGAGGATATTCAGCGTAAGCTGTGTATTATGATTACGCAAATTAATTATTTCCCTTCCACTATCTCTTTTTTCTAATTATATTGTATACTAACCCAAAAATAATAAGAGAAAAACAAGTAGTGTATAGAATTAAAAGTCATCGCGCAGGGATCTTATAAGAGTAATTGTAATAAGTAGAGTGGAACTAAAGCAGACAGGTGGGATATCGACTCCGGAAGCCTCTTAGCTAAAGTTCTTTCCCACAAGTTCTAGTAGAGCTACTATTATTTTGAATTTTAATAGTTTTTACAATATTAACGAAACAAATGTCCAATAACGAAACGACATGAGTCATACACTGATCGATACACGTTATTATAACGGAATAATTATAAAACTTTCTTCAACAGAACTCTTAACCGACTTGAAGACAGATCTGTTAAGACGTTTCATATTTTACCTCCAAAGATTACCATCAGATTCTAAAGATGAGACATCAGGAGAGTATGCTATTTTAAATAAAGAATCTTCAAAATCAATGTACATAATATGTCGAGGTTGTCCGTGAATATACCCGCAACTTACGTAATTTATAAACAAGTTGAATTGTAAAATCATTCCTTTTTTGAATTCGATCAAAAATAACATAATCTTCCCGGGCGAAGGAATTGTAAATCTGATGTGTGAGGAGACCTCCCTCGGTTCTCCTTTCGAATTTATCATTGTTTTCAGTGACTTTGATGAGCGTAACGACTCCAGTACTGCCATAAAAAAATCAACATGCACGGCAGTGCATGGCAGCCAAGTTCCGCGGAGAAAATGAAAACTGGCCTGCACTGCCGTAAGCATATTATACACGAACAAGAGTTTTGGGTAAAATCGCCGATTTCGAGGCTTTGTAAAAACGGTTCTATTAAGGGTAGAAACATGAAATTTAGAATATAAGGAGATATCCGAGAGATGTACTCATATGCAAAATCTCACATTCCTACCTTCAACCATATTCGAGTACTGGACCCCCAAAATATGCAGTTTTCAGGCTCACTGACTCACTGACTCACTCATCAAATTGATTAGGTACTTCCCAATGAGATAGAGACGTGAAACTTTGCATAAAGGTACCCTAAAATATCTTGAGTATGGAAAAAGTCTGAAATCTGAGAAATGTGCTATGGGGATTTTTTTATGGGGAAAAACTATCCTTGGCCAGGTAAAAAATCGTTTCAATCACTCACTCATCAAATTGATTAGGTACTTCCCAATGACACAGAGACGTAAAACTGAGCACAAAGGTACCTTATAATGACTTGAGTATGGAAAAAGTCCGAAATTTGAGGAATGTCGTAAGGAAAAGTCTTTATAGGCAAAAAACTATCCTTAGCCAGGAAAAAAATCGTTTCACTCACTCACTCATCAAATTGATTAGGTACTTCCCAATGAGACAGAGACGTGAAACTGAGCACAAAGGTACCTTGTAACGACTTGAGTATGCACAAAGTCCGAAATTTGAGGAATGTTCTATGGGAAAGTTTTTATAGGCAAAAAACTGTCCTTAGCCGAGCAAGAAATTGATTCACTCACTCACTCATCAAATTGATTAGGTACTTCCCAATGAGATAGAAACTTGAAACTTTGCATAAAGGTACCCTAAAATAACTTGAGTAGGGAAAAAGTCCGAAATTTGAGGAATGTCCTATGGAAAAGTTTCTATAGGCAAATAACTGTCCTTAGCCAAGCAAGAAATCGTTTCACTCACTCACTCATCAAATTGATTAGGTACTTCCCAATGAGACAGAGACGTGAAACTGAGCACAAAGGTACCTTATAATGACTTGAGTATGGAAAAAGTCCGAAATTTGAGGAATGTTCTATGGGAAAGTTTTTATAGGCAAAAAACTGTCCTTAGCCAAGCAAGAAATTGATTCACTCACTCACTCATCAAATTGATTAGGTACTTCCCAATGAGACAGAGACGTGAAACTGAGCACAAAGGTACCTTATAATAACTTGAGTATGGAAAAAGTCCGAAATTTAAGGAATGTTCTATGGGAAAGTTTTTATAGGCAAAAAACTGTCCTTAACCAAGCAAGAAATTGATTCACTCACTCACTCATCAAATTGATTAGGTACTTCCCAATGAGATAGAAACTTGAAACTTTGCATAAAGGTACCCTAAAATAACTTGAGTATGGAAAAAGTCCGAAATTTGAGGAATGTCCTATGGAAAGTTTTTGTAGGCAAAAAACTGTCCTTAGCCAGGAAAAAAATCGTTTCAGTCACTCACTCATCAAATTGACTAGGTACTTCCCAATGAGATAGAAACTTGAAACCTTGCATAAAGGTACCCTAAAATAACTTGAGTAGGAAAAAAGTTCGAAATTTGAGGAATGTTCTATGGGAAAGTTTCTATAGGCAAATAACTGTCCTTAGCCAAGCAAGAAATCGTTTCAGTCACTCACTCATCAAATTGATTAGATACTTCCCAATGAGACAGAGACGTGAAGCTTTGCATAAAAGTACCCTATAATGACTTGAGTACGGAAAAGTCCGAAATTTGAAAAATGTGCTATGGAAAAGTTTGTATAGGCAAAATACTGTCCTTAGCCAAGCAAGAAATCGTTTCACTCACTCACTCATCAAATTGATTAGGTACTTCCCAATGAGATAAAAATGTGAAACTTTGCATAAAGTTACCCTATAATAACTTGAGTATGCAAAAAGTCTGAAATGTAAGGAATGTGCTATGGGAAATTTTTATGAGTGAAAACTGTCCTTAGTCAAGCAGAAATCGGTTCACTCACTCGCTCATCACATTGAGTTTGTACTTCCCAATGAGATAAGATGTGAAACTCTGCATAAAGGTATCTTATAATGACCTGGGTATGAAAAAAGTCCGAAATGTGACCGATGTGCTATGGGAAATTTTTTATGGGCGAAAAATTGTCCGTAGCCATTAGGTACTTCCCAATGAGATGAAGATGTGAATGTCTACACGAAGGTAGCTTATGAAATGAAGGCTTGAATATGAAAAATATCCGAAATTTAAGGAATGTGCTATGGAATTTTCTATGGGCAAAAAACTGTCCTTACTCAAACAGAGATCGGTTCATTTACTCACTCATCATTGATTAGGTGCTTCCAAATGAGATAGAGAATTGAAACTCTGCATAATGGTACCCATTTTATGTAATGACTTGTGTAAGTAAAGGTTCCAAATTTAAGGAATGTACTACGGGAATTTTTATGGGTGAGAAACTGTTCATAGCCATTAGATACTTCTTAATGGGATAAAGATGCGAAACTCTCCATAAAGGTACCCTATAACGGTTTGAAAATGAACTTTGAGGAATTTGCTATGAACAATTTTTCATTGGCAAAAAAACAGTCCTTACAATCAGAAATCGGGAGCAATTCCGCTATTGAACACATCATGTGCATAGTGATAATGTTGTCAATCATCTGAGTGGTCGAGTTGGTGCCCTCCTCGTTGGTCTATTGGCTACCATGTGCGCCTTTGGTGTATGGGGTCCTGAGTTCGATTCCCGGTGGAAGAGCCTTCGGAATCTTAACTCGCCTCGATGTTTCTGTGTTCGTATCCCTGTCGTTCTAGGTTAATATAAAAACGAGCTAAGGTCACTGAGAAAAATCCATTATCCGGACAGCGGTATAGTGTACAAATATACGGGATCCTTATTTACTACATAAATCAATACTTAATACGTTATCCATATGCTACATACGTACTGCCCTCTTTCCCGCTTAGATGTTACACAATGCCGTTGCAGGATGTCTGACATCTAACAGTCTTCCGTACATTACGTACGTCAGCTATGTTACATACGGCCATCTGTATGTGAGATCCTGACCACCTACATACAGGCTTTTCGTTCGTGCGGAAAGTACGTTTATTCGGAACACTTATACGGAAAGTATGTTTAAAATATACTTTTTTCAGTTATACGTTTAGTGTACGTTAAGTCCAAAAACTACAGGATTTACACATGTAACCAACGTTTTTACGTACGCCACATACATTTTTTTCTTAGTGTGCGAGTAAAATAAGTGAAAGCTAGTAGTAAGTAGTTACGCAAGTTAATGAGTCACGCTCTGTGAATCAGTTAACTTTTAAAAACGTGGGCTAAGCACCTACATACTGCCGTAAATTTCGTGGTTGGAAACCCAGAAAAGAAAAGCCAATATTTTGTCTTTTTTCGGTGAAGATTTTTCCCTTTATTGTAGTCATTGGTATTAAATAGATATTGAAATTAATTTGATAAATAAGATACTGTAGAGGTGAGAATATTTAAAATTAATGAAGTTTTCGAAGAAATGAGGAATTCAATTGTTCGAATTTATGTGAGACTAGCAACAAAATGTAACTGAATTCGTACCACAAGCTATATTATAGTTACCACAGTCGTTATGTAAAAATTGTCTTGATGTTTCGTGTCTCTATCTGTGAACAGTGTGAGAATCTCTTACGTATCAGTATTTTCATCAACAGTGAATTTCGTGCCTTTGCTCTTCATATTTCCTGAATTTGCCTCCCTGAGGGTTCGCCCTCACACCCTCGTCTTTGTTTGGCCTACTTCCTCACACCTCTTAATCTTACAATTCCCGAATTTCAAGTTTCTTTTCCTATTTCAACTAAAGATAAGATTTCGTATTCCAGGAAAACGCCTATTTAAATAACATGATGATTTCTTCATCTCTCTTTAGACTCCTTAAAAATTAAAAATATTCAATTTTAGCAATTTTTCTGTAGGTTAGTCCCAGGAGGCTACAATCGTGCCGAATTTCATCATTCTAATCCAGCCGGAAGTGCCTAAACATTTTGGGGTTTAGGAGACGTCCAATATAAATAACATGGAAAAGATTTTTCAGTTCGCCCTAAAACCACTCTGAAGTTGGAAATTTTCATTTTTACTGACTTACTTAGGTAATACTAACGAAAACGTTGAAGCGTACCGAATTTCACGATTGTATTCCAATTTCAAGTACCTAAAATATGATATTATAAGTTCAAAAAAGGCCTATTAAATATTTAAATAGCATGGGGAATTTCTTCCTCTCCCCTTTAGACTCCCTAAACATTAAAAATATTCACTTTTGGCAATTTTTCTGTCGGTTAGTTCCGAAAAACTACAATCATGTCAAATTTAATCATTGTAGTCCTACAGAAAGTGCCCTATAATTTTGGGGTGTAAAAGGTGTCCCATATAAATACATGGGAAAGATTTTTCAGTTCCCGATAAAACCACTCTAAAGTTGGAATTGTTAGTTTTACTGATTTACATAGGTAATACTAATGAAAACGTACAAGCATACCGAATTTCAATTTTTTATTCCAATTCCAAGTTCCTAAAACATGAGATTATATGTCTAAAAATACCCATTTAAATAACATGGGAAAATTCTTCATCTAGACCCATTTAAATAACATGGGAAAATTCTTCATCATTTCAACTTTCCACGTCAACCGGAAGCACTCCTTTAATTTATGTCAGTTCATGTAGTTTTATATACAGTTAGGATATGTTGGTGGCAAATATTATTAAGTTTACAAGTTATTTGAAAGGTGTGTATCATTGGAAGGAAAACCCGAGGCAGTATGGAACTGCGCGACATGAACTCCGTAATTTCGCAATGTGGAAAGGTAGAGAACAACTAAGTATATTGGAACACCAGCCATGTCTAGTGATGTAGCAGCGAGGATTCAGCATCAAGGGTTTTGGACCCTGTTAATACTCTTCGTATTTAGGTAATGAAAAATGAGATATTAGCGATCGTGATTTTGTAGTTCGGGTAAATGATATAGAATCTCGTTTGGACATAACTCTCTGACAGATATTTAATAGAATAAATCGTCCCTGCTGTTCTAGTGGCTAGCATGTGCGACTTTCTTGTACAGGCTCTTGGGTTCGATTCCCGGTGGGTGAGCCCTTGGGAAGTAATGTTGCATGTAATACATTATGACTCCTTTAAAAATGTACAATTTTAAATTTAAATCCAGCAATATGCCACAATTGAGAATCCCAATATACGATATTGACATAGTGAACTACAAAAAGAAGTGAAATAAGAACAAAAACACCAGAGGTGCAAAAAGTGCAGCCAAGTTCGTCAGCCTCAAAAAGTGTTGAGATGAGGATGGATGAACAAAGTTCCTTGGCCACTGCATCTGAAAGGAACACTGGAACTTGGCGTGAGGTGTCTAACATATTCGAATACATTAAGATGTCTGTTCCTAGTTTCACGACCGGGACATTTCAGCCCTAAGGCTAGTGGTGACCCCCAAATCCACCACGCTCACAAACACCATCCATAAGGCTCGTTAACATCATTTACTTTGACACTTCTTAGAGGAATATAAGTTTTCCTTGTCTGGGTTTCGAACCACCAATCTTACTGCAGTATACTGTATATGCGCCTTAGCAAAGTTGATATTCTTAAGGTTGATAGTGGTCCCAAACCCACCACGCCCACCACCACTATTCCTAAGGTTCCTTAACATCATTTTCCTTGACACCTCGCACCAAGTTCCAGTGTTCCTTTCAGATGCAGTGGCCAAGAAACTTGGCTCATCCATCCTCATCTCAACACTTTTTGAGGCTGACGAACTTGGCTGCACTTTTTGCACCTCTGGTGTTTTTGTTCTTATTATATTTTCTACGCGTATATTTCGTTTGGTTCACAGTACCTTTGGTGCCATTTACTTTTATTTAACAACATACTTAATTTGACATTTCATGTTATTTTTATCTTGAAAGTGTTGGACAAAACTCTTACAAATATTGTTTTCTAGCAAGAAAATGTTGGAAATAAAAGCTATAAAAGTTTTAGTTTTGTGGTTGTACTTGTAGAATAAGATTTTTCTGCTTAATTTTTAGGAGATTTCGAATATGTTTCTTCAAGCTCTCAATCAGGAAGGAAAATGCTCTTGATTTAACAAGTGTAACATGGTACTTCCCTAAATTCAAGTGCTCTACTCTTTGATTCCCTATTGGACGATGATTGTTACCGACAGGTTGTAAAACAATTAAAAGTCTGAACATAAGTAACAAACTTCTAGACTTCACTTTCAAGAAATAAAACTACCAAGAAAGGAAATGATCGCGTTATTAACCTACTTGTGCTAACTGATAAAACAGTGAAACCTAAATGTATTCTAAAACAATGAAAGTAATAAATTCCTTACCAGTAAGTTACGAAATTTTAAATGAGAATCCGTCGATTTTAAATTAAGGATATATGACCAGCAAAGTTTAAGTGGCATTAGTAGTTGTTGGTTTTATTGATCGGAAGAAGAAATATATTAGAATACATGATCAATTCTATTTCTTTATAATTCAAAAACATGTTAGTGTACATGGGAGACGTGGGTTTGATTCCCGGTGAGTGTCCATGTGGTTCTAATTCCACGTTAAGCTTTAGGTCCACGTTCCCCATAGTTTCGGCGCTGGAACCTATAAGCTCAGAACCTACCAGCCAACACAAAACATCTCAGTCTCTAAGCAACTGTAACAGGAAATTTCTTCAGAACATTTAAGAGCAGCGGGTTGATTAAATTTCTAGACGAAAATTTTTACGTGTTATTCGTGATCTTTATTATAAAGGTAAGATACCTGCCGGTCACTCTAATTCCCAAGAATTCACAATCAGAATAATAGATGTCGGTACCTCCTACCTGATGCCACAAAATGTCTCTAGTCTGCAGGCCATTTGAAGAGTCGAAGACTTGGGGAAACAACTACCAGTAATAAGATTATGGGCGGAAAACAATTGGAAGTTAGTTCAAGGCAAAAATAGAAATAAATTAAAATTTATGTGAAAATTAGAATGATATTGACAGTAAAAGAATAGTTTATCAATAAAAGTATTACAAGAGAAACTGTAAATATATATTTTGTTCATTTATATAATTAAATTACAGTTTATGTAATAAAATAAAATAATACACTATAACTCCGATATTTATCTAAGGGGCATCTCAAGAATATTCTCTTAAATTCCTAAATAATCAAAATTACTTCTGACGTCTCTTTGTAGAATTTGTAAGAGTTACTTAAAATGAAAATCTGATAGCTGTGAACATAATATTTAACCGAATAGATCTTCGCTCAACTTCGAAACTCTTTATAACGTCTCTACGCCCTCCCAACTTTGTCACGTGTGGTTACTTTTATATTTTATGCCCGAAGTTTTTTTTAAATTTATTTTCTGCTGTTAAGATCAGAAAAAGAAAGGAAAAGTCTGAAGACGCTGTTGAAATACTTCTGGCAAAGGGCCAAAGATTTCGTAAACTTTTTTTTTACTCCTTTTTATTCGTTTTGCTATTGTCTCAAGCCTCTCAGGGAAAGAGTTGTGCTTTCGACACCACATGATTTTTTTCTTTTTCTTTTTCTTTTTTTTTTTTTTTGCTATAAACACAAAACTCTTCTCAGTCAATAAAGTCAAAGGACGTAAACTCCCTTGACAACGGTTCGAACCCATCTGCTTGCGACAGGAAATCTATCATTCTTTGCTTCAACTTCCATTTATACTTTACGATAACTCGATAATGTGTAACAGAGCAAGAAATGTCTTTTCTTGATGACAAAGATGCGAAATGAAAATATTTCTCTTGAGTTTGGATTGTGATTTCCTTGATAGCGAAGTAAAAAAAAAAAAAAAAAAAAATCACTGCGCTTCCCGCAACTTTTCTAAAAGTTTGTTAATAACGCAACTACAACAAAGTGATAATTTTGATTGGATGATTGGTGAAAAATGAAAATGAAATATCCAGTTTTACGTCCAACGATTATGTTCTTTGGAATAAAGGAGATAAATTATTCATGGAAGTAAATGGATATGAAATAATTATTGTATTATGTAGGAGGAAAGAGGAGGACCCCGAGGAAATCCATGGTCACGATGTTGTCCACAGCAAACTCATTTGAGTTGGGATCGAGATCCGTCAGACAAAAGGTGAGTAGTAACATTGAGCCATTGTGGTGGCACTTTGGTTGATATGAGTTTAACTGCCATTTCAACACCAGTACTCTGTGAGACATATTTAAAGTTAGATCCTATCATTATGCAGGTATAATTACTATTGTGATTACCGGCGAAGTGCCTTGAAATTTGAACGTGCGTCTGTGGTTCGGATTCTTCCTGAACTGTAAGTCCACGTCACATAAAAGCTCGGTGCTGAAAAGGGACGCTGAACTCAAAGCAAGCGAATTACTATTGAGATTTGAGTGGGAGTTAAATATAGGTGTAACTAGAAGAGGCCAAAGGTGGCCATCACACCGCCTAGAATACTATTGATCCCGCTAACATTGAAACTGAGGTCAATGAAATATACTTTCAATTCTCAGAAGCAGTGATGCCAATTTAGCTTATTTTTGGCTAAATCTAGCCTATTTGGGGAGCCATTTAGCCATACAAATCTATGAAATGTTTATAGTCTTAAATATAGCTTATTTTATGAAATTCTTTTGCCATTTTTGGCTTTTTTGTTAGCCATTAAATTAATTCTAAAAGTACTTTTTATTTGAAAATGAGGTGTATTTTTTTAATTAACCAATTTGTATTAATTGATTTCTCTAAACAGAGGATGTTTTATTACGTAACAAACGCTTGTCTTTCATTCTTCTTCTCTCTCCCTCACCACAGATTTACAAATACTTAACAATACTTATCGACTCAGAAAGAATTTGTCATTTCCGTAATAACCTGCTTTGCTACTTTTTAATCATTTTAATTTTCGCATTTCATTGCAAGAATGAAAGTTTTCTAATACGAGTACAAATTTAGTGAACTGTTCTGTTCTTCAAGCCACAGGGATAGTTTCTGTTTTTTAAAGGAAACAAATAGGATATCTAATTAGTTGAAAACTCTCAATGCAATCAAGATGATTCATGTGGGTGTAAAGAGAACGAGAAATAAGAAGTGTTTGTAAGGACTATGACCCGCCGAAAGAAGTACTACTGAAAATTGTTTGCAAAAGCAGTCTACTCAAACACAACCAATCCACAATCCAACGATGGTGTATGCAGTTCCAGCGACTCGGCTAGTTGAGACGTCGTCGATGATGACTTACGAGTTCAATTCCCTTCATAATACGGCTGTTGACTTTCACAAATCAGATGAGTTGTTGATGGATTTTATTGTAATTTAAAGTCATGAATGTACAACGACTCACCAAGGGTAGTCGTCAACCTGGTTCGATCGATGATATAAAGAACTTGAGTGGTAATAACGGTTTTCATGTAAAAATATTTTTTTAATAATTAGGTATATAATACTATTCTCACCTTCTCTATCAGAATTATAAAGTAGATGAACGGTTTAAAATGGTTTATTGGTTGATACACTTTTAATGTATTTTCCATTCACACTGTCGTGCACATACACGAGAATTAGGTATCCATAAACAATCACATAGCAACAAACTATCTATTACTCTCTAATATCTTACAGATATTAAAAACCTTCTTCTTTTGTTATTATTAAATTAACATTCTATAAGGTATAGTGCTTATGTATGAGCACTTTCTACCCAAGTTACAGGTAATTATTAACCTATCCAATATTTCGTTATATAAAAATGTCGCCCGACCATGGGACTGAATATAAAAGTCATAAACGAACTTGGCTTTTATCTTCAAGAATCACTGGTCCGTTTACAATAGAAATCTTACATTACATATGTCCTTTACATTTTGATCGTCCCTCGTATATCTTCATTACATTTCATATATATATATATATATATATATACATTTATAACAAATCTTTCATTTCATTACTACTTATATTTTATTACATTAACTATATTCATTTATTAAACGTCGTCGCTTAATATATAATTTTTGAAGGGTACGAAGTCAAAATCGTAAGAATCAATTACGTTTTAATACATGAGTCACCATGATGCAGGGCGCATTATATATTAATTATTTCAGATGATATTTCAAAATAAACATTGGATCTATAAGGCATCAGAATAATGAAGAATCTTATCCAAGATAGTCGTTGAATAATTAGCTTAAAAGAATGAATCTTATATTTAACATAATCTCTGACAATTAAGTTTTCAACACAAGTCAATCTAATATAAATAATCTTTGCTTTTAATCAATTATGAACCGAATTATAATTCCTCATATTGTCTGTATACCGAAGTTATAAGAATTGTTTTCATTATTGATATTAACACATAAACTTAAAAATAAAAATTCACAAGAATATATAACTGATATGGGTTTAACACTAACTTCATTAACTAGAATCAATTTAAATTTGTACTAGCATATGATTCTAATAAGGTACATTGTACGGCACAATCTTGATTAGGTTCCACTATATGTTGTACATGTATTGCATCGTGATTCTGATTTTGATACGAAGAGCCATCTCTTGAACAGCGATTATGTCTATCCACGTAATTTGTCGTATTCCTGGAATTTCGCCATATATTTCGTCGATTTTTAAATTTATTTTGACTATATGGTCTAACATAAGGATTGCTACGATTAATTAGGTTAGGTGTATTCCCTACATAGTTTTGCCTATTTTGCTCGTTTGGATTACTAGAATTTACTCGGCTTCGGTTATATTCCGTATCGTTCATACTACGGATATCTAGATTCCTAACAGGTACAAAATGATCTGAATTATTCTTACTTTTACTCACACCTGCTTGTTGATTCAAAGCATGGTATTGAGTTTCATAACATTGAACGAGCATTAACAAATGGTTGAAACTCATACACTGTGTAGAAAACAAGATATGTTGTAACTTAAATGGGAGCAAATTTCGAATGGATGCTATTATTCTAGATTCCGACTGCAATGGATTGACAACTTTTAATTCGTTGTAGGTATTTACAACAAACTCGACAACAGATTTGTGTAAACGAGGATTGAAATGTTGATTTCTAATCGTGGCATCTCTATTTGCAAGCAAAAAATCATTTTCATAATTGGCGATCAGCGCTGCCTTGAATTCCTCATATGTATTGATGTGATCACGTATTGCCTTAAACCATAAGGAACATGGTGGGAGTAATAAATGAGGGATTAGCTTCATATATTGTGATCTATCTATACACATTATATTGCATTCGTCCTGAAATTTTTCCAGGAACGAAGTAGCATTCTCATTACATTTACCACTGAATTTACTCATGGCACGTATTTCACTCATCTTAACGCTTAACTTTACCTTCCTTTTATCGTTCCGAGTACTTATTGAGTGACAATTCCTATCCATGACGTGATGTGTTGTTGTACCGTCTCTTATCCGTCCATCAGTACTCTTCGGATGAATTTCCTCCAAAATAAGGTCCACATCAGATGTGGGTGGAGGCGAGGTCATCTCTTGTGAATGGGGAAACTCCAAATGATCACTGACCGTATTATTGTGATGTGCGTTGTCCTTGACCTGTAGCTTCCTCATTTCCTCCTGTAGAGTAGCTATCAGTTGTGTATTTGCACGTATGTTGTTTGAATTATTGGTGACCTGAACCTTTTGCTGAAGAACAGAAGATTCCATTACTTCTAAATCCTTTTTTACATCACTGATTTCTTGGATAATGTGGTCGTGATTATCCTGACAACCCTCAGATATTCTTTTTAATTTTTCCTCGAACTGCGAGGTGATGTCATCCATCGCCTGGATAATTGATTGTTTCGTTTTATCTGACTTCTGTTCCATTCGTTTACTTAATTCCTCATATCGCTTGTTGGATTCTTCGAACTTCTGTTCTATCTTCTGTTCTATCGTCTGCTTCAATTCTTCGTATTGCTTGTTGTTTTCTTCGGACTTCTGTTCTATCTTCTGTTTCAATTCTTCGTATTGTTTGTTGGATATATGAACCAAATTTTGTTCCAGTCGCTTCAGGGCTTCCGAATCGTCTTTACGATATTGTTCTTGCCGCTGTAAGGCTAACAAGATTCGGTCTTCTAGTGTCATTCCTGGTGTTACACTATGTTCACCGTTGTCACTATCATTGGGTTCATTCTCCATAGCGTTACCGTTCATTTTTCTTATTATTATTCTACCACTTCTCAGTCTGGTGAAATTTGTATTCATTAACTTTATTACAAAAGTAAATTTACCCTTACTTTTCTTCGGGTAGTGAATTTACAAGAATTCCCGGGTGAGGTAAACCAAAATTTTTTAAACGACTCACCAAGGGTAGTCGTCAACCTGGTTCGATCGATGATATAAAGAACTTGAGTGGTAGTAACGGTTTTCATGTAAAAATATTTTTTTAATAATTATGTATATAATACTATTCTCACCTTCTCTATCAGAATTATAAAGTAGATGAACGGTTTAAAATGGTTTATTGGTTGATACACTTTTAATGTATTTTCCATTCACACTGTCGTGCACATACACGAGAATTAGGTATCCATAAACAATCACATAGCAACAAACTATCTATTACTCTCTAATATCTTACAGATATTAAAAACCTTCTTCTTTTGTTATTATTAAATTAACATTCTATAAGGTATAGTGCTTATGTATGAGCACTTTCTACCCAAGTTACAGGTAATTATTAACCTATCCAATATTTCGTTATAAATGTTGCTTGCTAGTCTTCAGCGAATAAAATTCAAAATTTCAATTTTTACTATATCTCATTTATAATTCTACAAACAAGAAAAGGGGTTTAAAATTTACAATGTGGGTTATAGGTTAGCAGTTCAAAATCTAGCCATTTTTGCTTAAAAAAGGTTATTTCTGAGGGCCATCTAGTCTATTTTCTTCAGAGGTTGTTGGCAACACTGCGTGGGACATGGCATTTGTATAATGCACACCACTAATAACGAGCCATGAAAATAGTTATCTTTAAAAAAACCTAGAATGATAGTAAATATGTAACTATAGTAGCAGTGGAATTGATAATGTTTTATATCGTGCAAAGTGTAAATTATGCACTGATTTCTAGACTATAAGGAAGCAAATAGAACTTTCCAGTAGAATTTAGTATCATTTTGTGTTTATTAGATAGGCTGTTTTCCATTCTAAATAATCTTTGATTCTCTTTTGGTCAAAAATGTGAGAAAAACTAATCTTTCCCATACGAGGCCACTAAATGCTTAAGCAGGTCATCTTATTTATTTAAATTTAAACAAAAGTCATGAAAAGTATAATGTGATGATACTTAAAATGTTTTTGTGTTTCACCCTTTCCAAACATTTTGTATAACAAATAGCTGTTTATGAACTATGATTTCTTGAACAAATAGTTTGGTTTCAAGATCTTTCGTACGGCGCGGAAATTACCAATACCTACAATTAATTATCACGTCATGAACTGCGCACCCAAATTTCTGACCTTTAAGAAAAGGTATCGAAAAATTTTGTTTATTTAACAGCATTTTGCAGATAATACCTGCTTGACTTCTAAACTTTTGTTGTTCTGCGTTGCTTTCAATTTATTTATGAATATTCAAAACAGTAATAAAATTTTAGAGAATATATTTAAACATGAAAATTATTTACTTAGTTTGATTTGATTTTAAACGAAACTGTAATAATCATTAGAAGATTCCATTCCTGTTGGGTTCCGTCTGCCTTAACAAATTTGCCTCCCACTATTTCAAGGTAAAGTTTTCGAAATTCGTATTAATAGATACAGTGGCAATGGAAGCATTAATTCATTAGGGAAAAGAAATTCATCCTTTGTACGAACAACATGTAAGGTGAGATTATTGAAACTTATTGAAATAAATATTTATATTTTATGCTTGTGTCATACAATAGAGGTATGTTTGGGATACGGAGTATGAAACAAAAGATGCACAATTTCTTTCAGCTTGATTAAAATAAAATGGCAGTACGATCTTCAGCACTCTTTAGCGTAAACCTCATCGAATCTGGAATTTCTAGATTGATTGATTGTTTTTTACGTTCTTTAACAGCAGATTAATCCAGCTCGCTGATAGTGCAGAACACGTGTCACTTGTCTGTCTTATCACAGCACTAACGGTGTGTGGGAAGAACTACTGCTTGAATACACAGTTGGCGGGACAATGGCTGAGAAGAAACTTGTGTATCGTGTGCTCCAGCCATTACTGAAAAAAGGGGTTGAATACAGCAACAGCAGCCAAGGAAATTTGTGCCGTAGAAGGTAAAGGTACAGTCCACCTGTTCATAGCTAGAAAGTGGTTTCAACGTTTTCGGACCGGTGACACCAGTCTCGATGAAAGTCGAAGTGTGGACAACCTGTGGCGACGGATATCGATGTCCTCCTGAAAGGTGTGCAAGGAAACCTAGGAGCCAGTACCCGTCAGCTGGGAAATGTGGTCCAGTTATCACAAACCAGTCTCGTCCGTCATCTGCATCAACTTGGTTACCGCTCCTGGAAACCGAGAGTGGTTCACCATGAGTTGACTCCAGATCAAGCTCAACAACGTGTAACCTTGTGTGAAAAACTGCTTCGAAACCCGAATGACGACAGGTTTTGACGGAGAATCATCACGAATTATGAAAAGTGGATCTTTCTTCGTTATCCTGACACCGGGAAACAATGGCTTTGACCAGGTACGGAGGCGTAGCTTGTGGTTCAAAGAGGGCGTTTTGAAGAGAAGACAATGCTGTGTGTGTGGTGGAATTTCGAAGGTCCTGTGCACTGGGAGCTCGTTCCACATGTCCGTGCCATAGATGGGAAATTGTATGCTGAACAGCTGCAGATGGGAACTTAGTTATACGACATTGTTCGTCGTCGTTATCCAGCACTGGTACACGAAAGCGACTTTTCCTCCAATTTGACAACGCTCCATGTCACAGGTCAAGAAGAGTTCACCAGAAAATTACGGACATGGATGGCGTTGGAAAATTTACTACCCCCTACAGTCCCGACCTTGCGCCATCTGATTTTTATCTGTTTCGTTCCATTGCATAATTCCTGCAGGGCAGGAAATTCCATTCCGTGGATGATGTGAAAACGGGATTTACTGAGTTCTTTGTTTCAAAGCCTGCAGCCTGGTATCGTCAGTAGCTTGTGTCATTGATGGGACGTTGAAGAAGGACCATATAGTGTGATGGTACTTTCTAGAATATGTTTCTATAGTACAGGGGGAGTCGGGTGCTGGACATTATCCATAAACACACCACGAACATATGACTCACTCTGGTATATATCATACATATATATAAGTAGTTATTGTCAAAAGTCTGAGCACAGTACTGATTTTTCAGAATTTTCCAAAAAAAGAAATGTGTCTATGCAAAAACCAGTTGTTGGTCTTGTTCTGTAAAATAAACGTCATTGCTCATGTAAAGAAATTAAAACATATGGCCCTGTGTACACTAAGACACATTTATTCAGATGTTTGGGTTCATGAAATGCAGACCCTTAGCCTTAATAAGAGCTTTGCTAATTCCAGACATTTGTTTGATTAATGTATCCAACTTTCGCGAAGCTATGTGACTCCAGTAGCACTGAAGAGACCTTCAGTATTCCTTGGCATTTATTTACAGACTGTCCTGTGAAGTTCATCTTACAAGAGCTCGATGTGTAACAAATTCGGTGAGTGTGGCAGTTATTTCATTTATTGACAATGTAAGCGTAATATTTGTGTTCCAGATAGCTTGAAAGAATGTTTGGGATGGTAATCCTGTTGCGGTACAAAGCTGCTGCTCCAATTCCCGTTCCTGATGGAATTCCATACTTTACTTAAACGTTGTGAAGCACGTCTTTGTCCATTATACCATAAATTCGAACTAAATTATCAACTTGATAGTCTCTAAGCACCCCTAAACAGTGACGCTACCTTCTCCGTGCAGTCGGGATGACAGCGCTCTTCGCGACGACAACATGGAAACCTCTAGCATTGGTAGGTAAAAAGTTAGAATTTAGATTCGTTAGTCCAGAGTGCCTTCTTGATTCGTTAGTCCAAAGTGCTTTCTTCCATTGTTCATAGTTTCATTCTTTATTTTATTTTTTGGCTCAGGAGTATCTGTTTCTAATTTTTTCTGCTTGAAGGAATGTTTTTTTTTTTTACCGCAATCCTACTCCCAAGACCATAGATCTGAAGGCGTTGGGCCACTGTCCTAGTTGATACCGATTGGAGATGGCTCCTGCATATTTCTATTGGTTTTTCCGGAGAGATTAACATATATTCCGGTTGCTTGTATTTCCAGTGAACTTGTTCTTAAAAAAGCAACTATTTTTGGAAGATGAATGAGTTTCCGTGTAATATTTACACCACTTTGTGACTGTCTTTCAAGAGTCAGATGCACTCTCCGCCCGATCACTGAGCAATTTTTCGTAGATAATTACTTTCTTGTCTTTAAATAATCACTTGAAGACGTGCTTCGACTCTTAGTTAATTGTTTATTTTCCGTATTTTATAGTATTTGCATGTTCTTCACAATATTCTACTGGTTCACGCGAATGGAAACAAGTAGAATCGCATATCAATGATTTGCATCCAATTTCGCCCTATTAACATACAATTGAGTAGCGCACGACAAGTGTTCGTTGAAGTAGAGAGACAACTACTAACAAGAGGTATCATTGGAACGAAGTGCATCATCAAATGATGCATCGTCAAGACTCGTGACGTTAGTTGTCTGTTCACCAGCTAGTAGGCCTGTTTTTGCCAGGCAGCTTTCCTTAAATTTGCCTTGATGTCAATAAGACTATGAATTTTCGTATCCGTGCACAAACAACATTGTTTATTTCCAAAAACAAGTCTAAAAACATCTTTTGTATGGACATAGTGTCTTTCATTTGGAAAATTCTGAAAAATCAATAGTGTGCTCAGACTTGTGACAGGAACCACTTAAAGTGACGCCTTCTTGTAACTTCTAAACTAATTGACAGTGATAACTGAAATTTGGTACAAAGTAATATCAGAAGGGCGACAAAGTTTGATATTCTCGACAGTATCACCAGGTTAACAGTTTCAATATAAAGTTTCAATTTTTCAAATAGCACTACGTCAGATTATTATATATTTCAAATCTAAATGAAAAACGAAACATTAAAATATCGCACATTTTATTCACAAATGTTTACAAATGCTTAAGATCACAAGTATCCAAATTTCAGAGGGTTATACAAGAGTAATAAAGCAACTAAGATAAACGAGATGGTCCAAGTAACTAAATATAGGATATTATGACTATAACATGATGCAATTCGGATAAATAGAAAGAAATTAGCGTGTGCAGAGAGAAATGTGCAAGAACTCACTGTTTGAGTCGTGTTGTGTGAATTCTGTTATGAATTTGAACTCCAAGCTCATTGAACCTGTTTGAGTACAAGTCAGTAAAATCAGTAAGCTTGAATAAAAGAGATACTTCTCGTAGTTTCACGTACTTCCTTAATGTATAGGACTAGCTCTGGTATCACATAAGCATGAAAAGATTTCTCATGGTCATTTGGTTTGCACTGACTGCTCCTCGCTCGCTTTCTTGCTTTGTTATACAACTGGACCAAACAACTTGTGTAGTATTTTGCCTCTAACGCAATAATGTCTTCTGCACTTACAAGGGAATGAAGGGAGAATTGATATCGAGTTGGAACGTTGTGCATACATCAATCGAAAGCACTAATGATGCTGATTAAGAATCTGTAATAAAAGTTTCCACATAAATGTATTGAACGAGTTATGTCGATTTGTCACTTTTCACATTTTGCGAGATTTTGCTGTTTTGAAATTAGTTAAGTAGGTGAAAACAAAACGATGAACTCAACTCAAAGAGCTTGCTACCTTCTAAAGCTAATCATCTATGTGAAATGCATAGTGAGAAAGTATCATAAGCCATATTGCACGCATAATAAAGTCCGTGTGTGGTATTGCCATCTATGCGGTAAAGTGCGCAGCAACTTCGATTCTCCCATGTCTAACTTCGGAATGTAAACACACGCGAACAGTTGTCAGTGTGCTCTCGCCAAGGTAACAAGGTGCTTGTTTTGATGTGTACTCAAATGTTGTTAATTTGTTACGTCAAGGTGCAAAATGCCGCAAAAGAATATTGCCAACGTCTTGGCAATTGTAACTGAACAAGTCAGCGACTATATCCAGTGGAATCGGATCAAATCTGCTGAACAAACGTCAAGTGAAATTGACTTCGCATCCGCCATTAGTGACATGATTATTGAAGGCTGTGAAAAAGGCGATGTCATTTCAGAAACTGGTTTTGACACTTTCGCGTGATTGACGGTGATACACCAGTGGCACATTTACATACATCACGAAGGAGCTGATCGATTTTGGATGAAGACCCTGATCCATCGACATCAGCAGGTCGTCCGAAAAATTCAGATACTCGGAAATACACAGACGACGAGATAAAGATGGTTCTTGATTGTGCATGGACACCGCGAGGAAATTGCAGAAAAATCACTGCTATCCGTTAGAAACACTCTTCGGCATCAGACTGGCCTGTCATTCGTGCGTGGAAAAGGCAATTCGCATCTGGTGGCAATAGAGAATTGAAGCTGAAGCAAATAAGCGACGACACGTTTTCCGATTTCAACGCAACTGCTGCGGTTGGGCATCCAATTCACAACGACGACATACGAATCTGGGCGATGAAAAATGCAGCCAAACTTGATTTCGCTCATTCGTTCGAGGCTTCGTCTTGGTGGGTACAGCAGTTTAAAAAAAGCCCGTGGAATTACCAACCGCCGAATCACGAGTCGCGTGACGAAGTCCTGCTTCGATCAGGAGCTTTTGAAACCGGAAGGAGACAAATTTGCGACCCGCATCACCAACACAATCAATGAAAAACGCATCTCTGCCGCAAACGTTTTGAACGCCGATCAGAGTGGTGTTCAATATGAAATGACATGAAATCGCACTCTGGCGTTCAAAGGACAAGATAGAGTTGAAAAAGTTGTGCAGTCAACAAATGCTACAACCCACTCTTTCACTATGTTACCAATAGTTGCGATGAGCGGAGTTGTTCATGAGAAAATGATGGTAACACTCCAAGAGTCTAGCGGAAAATTTGGGCCAAGGGTGTGGGAAACAATGATCAAACCCGAAAATCTAGTGCTTGATGCATCATGACAAGTGGCATCATGACAAGTGACGGCCGCGACAAGTTTGTTAAAGACTTGCTGTCTGCAGCGATTTCACCGAACGAAGAAAATATCGTTCTACTTGACCATTGGGGTCCGTTTACAGACCACAAGGGAATTGCCGCGTGTTTGCCAAATGGCGCAAATGGTGAAGGTTGAGAATATCCCGAAAAACTGCACGCGATTCTGTCAGCCGTTAGACGTTTATGGGTTTGGTGTTTGGAAACATTATTTGAAGAAACTTGAACACTATGTGAAACTCGAACTTGACGGGTATAAAATATTTCAACGAGACCAGCGCATTATATTTGCTTCGATTCTACACAATCAGATGAGTTTGCCAAGATACATTGGGTTGTATCAGTGTGCATTTATTAAAGCTGGTTATAAGACTGGTGAATATCCTGGTTTTGATTCACCAATCAAATTTGGTTTCAGGTTTGGTGTCGCCAACTGTAAGCATTGTGAGAAACTTGCGAGAATCCGTTGCTCTTGGTGCAAAGACATTTTTTGCTTGAACCATTTTCTTGTTGATAACCCTGAATATGTGCTGAAATATCATTAATGCACATCTTATGTCAACTAATACATTTGATTCTGTTATGCTCCAAACGTTATGTTCCCTCAAATATGAGTAACGAAAACATTTCCAAACGATTTCTAGTGCGTGAATTAGTCGTTTGTATGAGTTTGGTAGTTATTGGAATTGAAATAACGTGAAAAAGTGCGAAAACTGTGAAAAGTGACAAATCGACATAACTTCTTCAATACATTTATGTGGAAACTTTTTATTATAGATCCTTAATCAGCATCATTAGTGCTTTCGATTGATGTATGCACAACGTTCCAACTCGATATCAATTTTCCCTTCATTCTCTTGTTAGTCTACCCAAAAGTTTATTATTTTCAACAAGTCGTGCACAACATCTAACACGAGAATCTAGTTCGAACTTGAAATCTTGATGGATCTTCACGGCCAGCTACCTTGTCGCAGAAGAAGCATGTTGCCTCTTTGGTGGTCGCTGGTGGTGTATGTCGGACATGTTTCGTTGCATGAGGTGCATTTGTCTTGCGGCAAACTTTGTCCCTTTTCGATATTTTTTAGCCTTATTTAACACTGTGTTGTTGTTATGTTTCAATTAGCATTCCTGATGATATCGGTCACCATAAGCTATCATTGCAGCCTCAATGCCAGAACCTTGATCAATCCGTTTCGGTGAGAGCGTTTTTGGTAACAGATCGAGATCAGTAAATTTAGTGTTTTTTTTTCTAAAGTACTATATTCACTTTCCAAAGCTTGTCTCTTGTGTTGTGAAGAGCTAGTAAGCTGTTAATCTTTGTCCTCTTGGTATATAACACACAATGTAAAGTAGTTTTCAACTTTCTGATGTGGCGTTGATGGTCCTGGATTATGTAAGTCAACAATCTTAAATCTTTTGTTTGTAGACATGATGCTATTCATTCATTAAGAACCCTGCAAAAAATAAATAAAATATATCAAATAAATTAACAAGTTAATTAATTAAAACCAAAAGTAACAAACATATGTATCATAAATAATAACATCTATTACATATGAAATTAAACTAGGGTGGTATAAAGAACTCATGTTTTTCTTTTTAAATTGTATTCAATCAGTCAGAAGACTTCTCTAGCGCGTCATACAAATCATCCGCTTATCATGGAAGTATGGGTAGGTTGTTCATTGTTCACATATGGTCATTAGGGGCAATACCGACACCCTAAGGACATTAGCACTACTACAACATTATAATGAATTATTAAAGGAAAGAATTATAGTATATGGTTAAGTATAATATTTGAACTAGTTGGCAGATACAATACATGTTACACAAAAGTAATGTGTGGCTGTGGAGACACAATTGAAATGAACGATGAAGATGTGTCGGACCCTATGAGGAAGACCGACAGGTTGTTGGGGTAATACCGTCATCAACATTAAAACCTTACGTGCTATGATAATGTCACTAATAATTTCACAACGCACATTACTGTTCGTAAAGTAGTTCATGGACTTTAAACAAACACGGGAATCTATAAGTTTGGGAATGCAGAATACTTTTATTTACAGCTACAGAAAATATTAAAAATGTCACTGAGTTACAAATGAGGAAAAGAATAATCACAAAATTTGTTCAGTTACAAGAAGTATATGAAACAAGAATTTCTTTTAAAAATATATTCAAAGTGTGAGCTAGTGCAGAGAGCACAAAATTTCTGTACTTCATGAAAGAGTATTTGTTAATTTACGTTAATCATATGTTATCAAAAGTATGGTTATAGATTAAATATTAGTGTTAGCTTTATATACAGGAAAGAGTATCACAGTCTCTCACAGTCAGACATTATACTCATATTTGTCTGACTGTGAGATTACACATTGTTGACACATAATTCTCGTTAAACCGCTGAAAATATTTTGTGCATTGGACTCAATCAGCAGAATTGTTTTTGCCGTAAACTAACCTTGGGAATGCAGAATACTTTTATTTACAGCTACAGAAAATATTAAAAATGACACTGAGTTACAAAATGTCACTAGAAAAGCGTTAAAGCAACTTGAACACTGTTGCCAGCTAAAAGCACACACACTGTTAAACACACAAATAATCCCAAACATACTCCCTCCTGTTGGTCAGCTAAGGTCTGACCAAATAAAACAAAATGATACATATAAAAAACGAAACAAACACAAAACTTGAAGCAATGTTACAACTGTACTTATTTTTCATTACTCAAATCTCAATTCTAATCCTTGTTATATGGTAATGCAACTAGTTTCTTGATGGAACGTTTATATGTTCCAGTTGTTGTACGAAACGTCACTACACGAACTAAAAAATCCTTTCCTGGGAACACTTTTTCAATGATGCTCAATTTCCACTGGAATGCAGGAACGTTGTCTTCAATCAGCAAAACTACATCTCCGACCTTGAGATTGTGTTGCGGTGAAGTTGTCTTTGAGCGTTGTTGAAGACCATGTAAATAATCTCGAGACCATCTCTTCCAAATGTGTTGTTTTAGTTGTTGTATCTTCTGCCAACGAGATAAGCGGTTGTATGGTAGATCGGCGAGGTTAGACTCTGGTAAAGCTGTGAGTGCTTCTCCAATTAAAAAATGTCCAGGGGTGAGAACACTGATGTCGTTAGGCTCAGTTGATAGCACTGTAAGTGGTCGAGAGTTGAGACAGGCCTCAATCTGTGTGAGTAATGTTGCAAACTCTTCATATGTTAACACTGCACCTTTTGTAATACGAACTAGATGGTATTTCATTGATTTTATACTGGCTTCCCATAGTCCTCCAAAATGCGGCGAGTTTGGTGGTATGAAGTGCCACTGAATTCCTTCGGTCGATGTAAAATCATGAACTTGAGAACTAAAAGAATCTGATGAAAACAGCTGATACAATTCTTTCAATTCGTTGTTGGCTCCAACGAAATTTGTGCCATTGTCGCTGTATATATTGAGACATCTTCCTGGTCTGGCTGTGAATCTGCGTAAAGCTGCTATGAATGACTGCGCACTAAGATCTCTTACCAATTCCAGATGTATTGCCTTGGTGGATAAACAAACAAATAACGCAACGTATGCCTTACGTACAGATCTATTTCTAACTGCTCCTGATTTTATGTAAAACGCTCCAGCGTAGTCCACGCCTACGTTTAGGAATGGTCTGGCTTGCTGCACACGAGTCGCTGGCAACTGTCCCATACATTGTTTTGAACCACTGGCCTTTAACTTGAAACACGTGAAGCAATGATGAATCACTTGTTTTACTACCTGTTTGCACCTTATGATCCAATATTTCTGGCGTAGTGATGATATTGATAATTGGGGTCCAGCATGAAGTAATCTTAAGTGTTCTGCTTCAACTATAAGTTTTGTCAAGTGTTGATTGTAAGGCAGAACTATTTGATGTTTGGCGTCAAACAGAGCTGACTATTCTCCAATCTTCCTCCAACTCGGATCATGCCTTCACTATCTAAAAATGGATGAAAATTGTTCAATTTACTTCTTGACGGAACAATGTTTCCATCACGAAGATGCTGTAATTCGCTGTGAAATCCAATTTCTTGTGTCCATTTGATGCAAACATGGAGCGCTGTGTGGAGCTCTTGTACTGAAAGATCTTCTGTTAGTTTGTTTTGCTTGTGTCTGATGTTATGAACAAAACGTCTACAATATGCTATTGTCCTAACCTTGACAATTTTGAGAATCTTGTTATGGTTCCACTGCACCAATTGTCTAAAGTGACTGTCAATGTTATGGTTCCCTTACTCTCTGGAACTTGATCTGGTTGCAATGAATCCTTACTTGTCACTGACTAATTAGATTCTAAACTAGAAAGCCATTGTGGACCGTGCCACCATAATGAATTGTCCTTTATGGAAACTGCATCTATTCCTCTTGAAATCAAGTCTCCAGGGTTGTCTGAAGAAGTTACATGTTTCCAACAGCTAACGTCAGTTAAGTCTTGCATTTAAGCTACTCTGTTGGCCACGAAAGGTTTCCATTTGTTGCACGGAGAAGCTAGCCATGCCAACACGATGTGGGAGTCGGTCCATAAATGGACGCTACTTATGTTCAATTTTAAAATTGGTAAAATCTTGTGAACTAATTTTGCCAAAACAACTGCTGCGCATAATCCAGAAGTGGGAGAGTAATTTTCTTGACTGGGGTCACACGTGATTTAGCACATAATAACTTAACTGATATGTCTCCTTGTTGATTGATCGATCGCATATAAATGCAAGCTCCATATGCTCTTTGAGAAGCATCTGAAAAACCATGGATCTGAATCTCCGCTATGTTTCCATCAACGAGTACATATCTGTCGAACTTCATCTGATTGATTAATGGAAGTTGCTTGTACAATTGAGTCCATTTCTTTGCTAATTCCATTGGTATATTGTCGTCCCATTGAGCCTTTTGCCGCCACAATTCTTGCAAAAATATTTTGTATGAAATGACAACTGGTGAAATTATTCCTAATGGATCGAATATAGTGGCAATGATGGAAGCAATCTGGCGTTTAGTAATGCACTCTTGAACCTTTATTGATGACGTCTTGCTTTCAACGAGAAATATATTCTTGTCTGGATGCCATGACAATCCCAATGCTTTGACGCCTTGGCCCTCATGGAACTGGATTGGACGCTGCACTTCTCGAAGCTCTGGCGAGATGGATTCCAAAAACCTTGGATCATTCGAACTCCATTTCCTAAGTATAAAACCTCCCTTTCCCAGTAACTCTGTCAATTGCTTCTGGACCTCTAGAGCTTGCTGTATGTTGCTCATGCCACTACAAACATCGTCAATATAGAAATCTCGATGTAATATTTCTGCTGCTACAGGGTAATTATGCTCTTCTTCGTCTGCTAATTGCTGTAGGCATCTTGTGACCACAAATGAAGCACATACCGTACCATACGTTAGTGTTTTCAACTCAAAAACTTGAATCGATTCATTTCTAGATCTTCTCCACAATATACGTTGTAATGGCGTGTCTTCTGGATGAACATTGACCATGCGATACATCTTAGCGATATCTGCAGTGAATACTACCGAATGAGTTCTGAAGCGCAAAATGATAGAAAACAAATCTTGCTGTATTGTAGGACCAACTAAGAGAATGTCGTTGAGGCTTTTTCCGCTGTCAGATTTTGCTGAAGCATCAAACACCACACGGAGCTTCGTTGTAGAGCTTGTGGGCTTAAAAACTGCATGATGTGGCAAATAGTATGCAACGCTGACGTCCTCCTTTTTACTCTCATCTATCCTTATCATGTGACCAAGATCTTCATATTCTTGCATGAGTTCCATATATTTAGCTTCAAAGTCCGGGTGTTGATCGAATCTTCTTTCCGATTGCTTTAATCTAACCAATGCCTGCTGATAAGAATCGCCTAAAACTGTACGGTCTTCAAGCAAAGGCAATCGTACAATGAAACGCCCTTATGATCTCTTGTTGTGTTCCGAATGAAATGTCGCTCACATGCAAGCTCTTCGCTTGATCTAGGTGTAACAGTAATTTCTTCTAGTTCCCAGAATTTTTGTAGTTGTTGCTGTAGATCTATGTCTTCACAAAACATGTTGTTAATGGAATATGGGGGTCACGTTCTTGAGGAATGCGTCCTGCCACGATCCATCCCAATTCTGTTTCCTGAAGCACTCTAAAATCACCTGGCCGTGTTTTGTGTCCTGACTTCATAATTATGTAGAATACTTCCGCACCTAAAAGAATATCTATGTCTCCAGGCGTATTAAAAGTAGGATCTGCTAGAACAGTGTCCTTGGGAATGTTCCAATCGTCATAATTAATTCTTTCTTCCGGTAGTTTACTTGTAATGTGAGGGAGAACTGAACAACTTATATTCAATGAAAATGTGTTAACACATGAATGGACACAAATATCTACAGAGTACTTTGTATTAGAAATTGCTTGATTTATACCTTGAATTGGAGTATACTGTTTATACCGTTTGATGTCCAATTGTTGCACCAAATTCTCTGTTACGAAATTGGTCTGACTAGCACTGTCTAGAAGCGCGCGACAAGGAGTCAAATTTCCCTTGTTATCCCTTACTTTTACTATTGCAGTAGATAACAACACTCTTGCGTTACGCCTAGCCTTTAATGCACAATATGACACTTGACCTAAATTTTCACTGGAATCTGAGTTTTTACTACGCTCTTGCACCGCGACACTGCTTACACTTGGAAACCGAACTGATTTGTCCTTTGTTACGTCTACATGCAATAATGTATTGTTCTTTTTGGAACACTTTTTACAACTTCTCGATTTACAATTCTTCAAAAAAATAATTACTTTTCAAACAATTCATGCATAATTTATTTTTACAAATGCACTCTAATTTTTGGCTGTGTGCCGCATTCACAAAAGACGAACAAGAATATAAGGGATGCTGGCTATTACAAAATTCGCATGCATTTGAAAATGTTGATAAATAAGTCTTTGATGACTGAATACTTTTTGTTTGCTTGTTTTGTACGGTACTACCCTGCTTCACACCATCAATACTGGTTCTCATGTTCTCAAGCACCTGACAACGTTTCTCGAGAAACGAAAAGAATTCTGATAAAGCAGGAAAATTAGAGTTCGTATTTTGAAGCCCCCATGACTTTCTAGTAGTTGCGTCTAATTTTGATACAAAGTGTTGGGTCAAAATTACGTCTGTGAGGTTTACGTTTGGGTCAAGTGCTTGTAGCGCATTTATATTGCTAGTAGCTGTATTTATAAAGGCGCGAAGTTCACTTACATTTTCTTTATACACTGGCTTAATTTTTAGTATTTCGTGAATGTAAGAAAAGGCAATTAGCTTTTTATTTGAATACCTGTCAACGAGTAATTGTCATGCAACTGTATAATTTGTTTCGATAATTGGTAAATTTTCAATTAGGTTTAACGCTTCGCCCTTAAGAGAAGTTCGGAGGTACTGAAACTTCTGTACTGTGGAAATCTCTTTATTTTCGTGAGTAAGATATATAAAAGTGTCCTTATATGATAACCAATGTTTACAGTTCCCGTCAAATGCAGGCAACTGTATGACCGGTAATTTAACTTGTGCGCTACTGCTAGCGCTATTATTAACAGCTGATTCTTTATTTCCATGCTTTAAAACAAGTGCTTGCATTTGAGCCTCTAAAGAAAAATACACATTTTCAATTTCTGCACGAACGTTTTCTGCTTCCGCTTCGGGTTCGATTTGATCAATTTCAATAGTATCTTGTACATCCTGCAACTTTGACCAGACGTTATTTAGATGTTTTAAGCGTGCACGTATTTCTTCTATATTGCCTTCATTTGGATCAAAGGCCTGAATAAAGGTGTTTATTCTGGTTAACTGGCCTCTGTATGCAGATCTTTGCCTTAAAAGACGCTGGTGTGATTCAGTCATGATTAAATGCTACGCAGAAATATGAAGAATAAAAAACTACTGACCTCAAGATGATGCTTTTTCTTTTTTACCGATGAAATATACTCCAGAAGCCTGGTCCTGGTACAACAGCTGTCCGCGTACACAAAAAACGTGATTATTGTTCAACGTACGTGATAGCGCCACATATAGGCAGACACAAACACATTTCTCTTCACAATAGCAAAGAACAATTCTCAGAAGTCTTTGCACTCATCCGGCCCGGAGGACCAAATGTACAATATGAATGTATATATTTGTAACTTCACTAAAGTACAATAACGATGCTAAAAACGATGTTCATACTAGTGGACTGTAAGGCTTGATTCGTACACCACATGAATGCAACCCAATATAAATTCGCTGTATTTAATGATTACAACTTCAGTTTGCACACAAAAATAATACACGAGAATAAACATGTTTACAAGGTCTTTAGTTGTAAATGATTGTGATACGATGGCTTATTGTTTGTGTTATGTTGTATGATCTTCGACCATGATATATGGTCCACCAAAACAGCATGTTCTTACCTCCACACTTACACACTTCACCAAACAATAGAAAAGCGTTAAGCAACTTGAACACTGTTGCCAGCTAAAAGCACACACACTGTTAAACACAAGCCAAATAATCCCAAACAAGCACAATAATTTTCTTTTTGAGTTTTCTCATTTTTGTTACTGTGTTTTACAACATTTTTGACTGTAAATTCTTTTGTGTCACTACCTTTTGATATTTCTATTTTACTGATTTTCTGTGCAGATGTTAAAAGTTGGGCACTATTGTCTTTCGCTTTTCAGTACACATCTCATTTTCTTGGATGAACCCATAACCGTCTAATATAATTAACTTTTCTTCTAGTGCGTGTTCTTCTTCTTCAGTAAATGTTGTATGTTCACCAAAATGTTTCTTGAAGTTAACTTTGAATAACCTATCACGTAATGTATCCGAGAGACTTGAAAAGCTCTTAAAGCAGTAGCAAGTAGCATTGCATTCTTTACGGGCTCTATGGCTACTGACATTTTGTTCAAATTTCAGGACCATCTATTGCAATGGAAAAAGAATGCAGACAATTTATTTTCTATATGTTAACACTAATGTAGTATTTTTGATATACAGTATAGTTATTAAAAGTCACAACGAAAGGGGAAAAAGCATCTGTCGAACGTGCCCCAAATATAAATGTCGAAAGTACTCTGGATGTATATGTTGCACGTAACTATATTGTTTGCAAATTAGAAACACTGCACACTGACGAACAAACTACCTGTGATTGCACAAATTTCAACTGTATGTTGTCCACTATGAGTGCTGAACAATATAACTTTTACTTATAAAAAGAGCTTAACAAAACATACTCAAATTTTACAATGACCCTTCACTTCTCACATATCTCTCACACCTTACCTCATAAACTTAGACCTATCTCGTCAAATTATTCTACTTATTTTTAAACTTTCACAGATATACATTCCGTACATTCCAAAATTTCACTTAGTATTGATTACGCCAACTCCTTCACTTTCAGGTAGAATTGACAGCGCTTTAAGCTTAGAAGTGTCGGTCATCCCCAACTGTCGGTCATCCCCTGAATAACTATACTTGAAAAAATTGCAACCTTAAATATTAAGAAAGAAATATTACAACCTAAAACTGTACATTTCTCATATACTACATTTTGTTAGCCGCCATGTTGGAAAATGGCTGTCATTGTTTTCAGAGTCTAGATCAAAGGTGCCCCAATATCTAATCATGCTTTTATTACAAAGTGCACAATACTTTTGCTTATACGCTCTACTATACAATATATACTTGTTACATTTTTAAAGTGTTTCGTTTGTTGAAGGATATCGAATAAAAGTACTATTATCCTTTTTAAAGACAAATACGTAATACTAAATTAAATTTAAAAAGTATGATGAGTAAGAACAAAAAGTAGTTCTCAATTTTCAAACACAACAGTCAGACAAAGATTGATTACGGCAAACACACAGAGGTCAGTAGCATCATTTCTGATTTTGTCAGGGCGGGGAGAGATTGATCACTGGCTTAAAATTTTCACGTGTTTTATTAGTCGAGCATACAGTTTATTAAAAAGATATGTCTCTCGAACTCAAAAGGGGGCAATTGCCCCTTGCCCTTCCAAATGACGCCCCTGTCAGAGGTTCTGTGGGTACGTAAAATTGTAGGTACAGGCATGTGTGTGCGTTCGTTCCCCAAAATATTATTCGTAAGCTGAAGAAAATATTCACAAGATTTATAAACCAATTTGTTCGCGAACCGAGGGGTTTGTGTACCTGAAGTCCATAGTATGCAGGAAGGTACACAGGAAGTGGACTCTGGAGGTACAGATCCTCCCGAAATATCAATTTTTGTAAATTTAGTCTAATTTTAGAGGGTAATATTACAAATTTTATCATAATTTATCCTCATATTGAATTTAGACCCTCCCCAAAAAGCTTTGGACTTATCCGAAAATAAATTCCTCTGTGTGCCTGACTATTTGAGACGAATATTAGAAGAAATGGAAATTACAAACCAACATAACATATACGTGAATGGCTGATGTCTCACTTAGCATAGTTGGGAAATCGCCTACTTTTTTTTACCTAAAAAAAATGTTTGAAATTACACTAGTTGTTTGAGTAAAAATGCTTGCGGAAGACAATATTGATGCATATCTCAAGAATTCATATAAAGAAGCCGAAAGAAACACAGAAGTTTATATGTAGTTGCATGAACGCTGCAAGATCCAGCAGCATTAATAATAAGACAGGAAGATTCTATTGTTTTACATGGAAAAAACACATTCGTACCTGCATCGCTCTTAGCTTCTTGTATTGTCGACAAGTGATTGCACCCACACTTGACAAACACCGTCAACCTACTTCGATGATAATAATAATAATAATAATAATAATAATAATAATAATAATAATAATATTAATAATAATAATAATAATAATAATAATAATAATAATAATAATAATAATAAAGTTCTCTCGTGGTTATGTGGACACCATACGCGCTTTTGGCCCGAAAAACTTGGGTTCAGTTCCCGGAAGGAGCTCAAGTGGTTCGGGTCTCATGTTAAGCTGTAGATCTAAGTCTCATTGAGCCTCACTGCTGAAAGGGATATTAAACTCAAATCATAATCAAATAATAATAATAATATTTCCATAATAGTTACAATTTTTTCCACTCAACAGAATTTGAATAAACTCTTTATCTCTATATACCGGTACTGTAGACAAGTAACGAAGAAGTGGGAAGAAAGAGTTGAGAAAACGCGAACATGCTTTTGATAAACCAAACAACTATACCTAGCGCTTGAATTCCAGTTAATTCTGTGAGAGTAGAAGGGAATTTGTTTACAATGTCCTAAGTGTGTTTTTATTCTATAAAAAATTAAGAATTGCCCATATTGTCTTTTTCATTGCAAGTTTTTCTGGTGAACGTGCTAGTGCTTTTAATTGTGTAAATCAACCGGAGTATATGTAATCATTAAAACATACTTTATTGATTGTAATTTTATTTAAATATATTAATATGATCGATGTAGATTTTTTAAAGAAATAACTTTTAACCCTTTCCGGATCCTGGCTTTTTGGGCTATTTTTTAGTCTTTCAGTCAAGCAGCTACTGTATCGTCACTATTTATCCTAGGATCATGGTTCATACCTCATTCTCTTCAGAATAGAGCTGGCTTTCGAATGGTACCACTTGCATGCTCATACCATATACCAGAAGCGAAAAAAAACTGTCAAAGTGAAAATTAAGGAAGAAAAAAAATTTTTTCTCGAACTTTGGCCCCCCCTGGACCCCCCTGTCATAAAAAAATCTGATAAATAGTACTTGGTATACTGAATGTGTGTGCCAAATTTCAAGTTTCTATCTTGAATAGTAAGGGCGGGAGAATTTTTATCAAAAATTCCCACAATGCCCCAAAGTACCATAAAACACTATGATCTCAGGGAAAAAATTCCTGAGACATCCCTAATTACCCTAGGACTATAATCCGCCAATCATTCTTTTTAGAATAGAACTGTCTTTCAGGCGGTACCATTCACATGTCTCCATCATGTATCTAAGGCGGGAAATTCCTGAAAAAAGGGGATTTTTGGGGGCAAATTTTCCCTTTTTTCAAATTTTGCCCCTCTGGACCCCTCCTGTTTTTACGCAGAAATCGAAAAAACTTCTGGTAAATACTACTCGGTGGACTGAATGTTTGTGCAAAATTTCAATCTTCTACGTGAAAAAATAGGCCCTCCAGAAAAATTTCCCTACCATGCCCCACTTTTACCCTATACAGAAGTATATTTGGATAAAAATTCACTGAGAAGGCCCTAATTACCCTAGAATAATAATTCGACCGTCGTTCTCTTCAGAATGGAACTGCCTTTCAGACGGTATGACTCACGTGGTCCTATCATGTATGTAAGGCGGGAAAATGACGAAAAACGGGATTTTTGGGGTAAAAAATCCCTATTTTTACCCTTTTGCCCCGCTGGTTCCCCCCTGTTTTAGCACTGATATCGGAACAAAAAAATCTGGTAAATACTACTCGGTGGACTGAATGTTTGTGCAAAATTTCAATCTTCTACGTGAAAAAATAGGCCCGCCAGAAAAATGTCCCTACCATGCCCCACTTTTACCCTATACAGAAGTATATTTGGATAAAAATTCACTGAAACGGCCCTAATTACCCTAGAATAATAATTCGACCGTCGTTCTCTTCAGAATGGAACTGCCTTTCAGACGGTATGACTCACGTGGTCCTATCATATATGTAAGGCGGGAAAATGACGAAATACGCGATTTTTGGGGGTAAAAAATCCCTATTTTTACCCCTTTGTCCCTCTGGTTCCCCCCCTGTTTTAGCACTGACATCGGAACAAAAAATCTGGTAAATACTACTCCGTAGACTGAATGTTTATGCAAAATTTCAATCTTCTACGTAGAAAAATAAGCCCGCCAAAAATATTGAACATACGCTTAGAAAATGAGAAAAGAAATTTTTGACTTATGACGTCATCACCTCCTATGTCTGGACGCAGGACGGTCTGAAACCATACGTAATGTCTTCTGCAAGGCCTCTGGACTTGAAAAAAAAACCGGACGAAAAATCTCAAATAGAAGAGAAATAACGCAATGTACCATGAAAAGTGCATATGGTACAAATTGTATCATAGGATCCCGAAGGGGTTAAACATGCCTTGAGCCTTAACTAATTCTTCATTATGTTTGAAGGTGAATAATAACTAAATATTATAGGAATAATAGCGAATAAATAATTTAAGTTAATAATAAATGAAAGGAAATTTTTCAGTTTTGCCCCACGAGTATGTCGGGCAGGCTAAAGAAGACAGTGATGATGGGAAATGAATGAAATGGTAGAATGAAGAAAGTGGAAGGAAACGGGAGGACTCCGAGGAAACAGACGCATATAGTGTTTGTTCACCACAAAGTTCACTTGGCTCGAGCTGGGATAAAACCAGAGACCCCGTGCACCAGAGGTGAACACTCTATCACTGAGCCACCGCGGCCCTTTAATAAATATAAAACTAAGGAAGAATATGCATAAGTTTCTTGCTCGCATTTTCTAACTATTGAAGCAATAATCGGGTGCAGAGAGGGCGAAAGTGTGTTTGATATTGAAACTGTGTGATTTCAGACATCCAAAGTGTCACACCTATTATCTTCAATCACAAAAGTTGTATTCATGAAAAACGTTGTAGATCTTAAAAATTCAATTAATGTTACTGCCTTGTAATCTGACTTGAATGAAAACACCTTCTTAAGTTATGCTGCTTTTCCTTGTTTTGCGTCTGTAAATTATACCTTGCAAATGTTCTTTGATTTAGCTCTGCGAACCATGTATAATTATTTCATGCATTTTTTCGTGGAAGATAGCGTTGTCTTTAATCTCCTTTAATACTTAATGGGCCATTGGATTCCTCGTTAAGGCTATTAAGCGGTAATAATTGACTCGTGCTCTTAAGCAGCCCGATTCAATCTATTTTGCCGTTTCACAGTAAGTTGAGTTGTTTTGTTCGCTTTGTTTAAATCATTTCTACTTCTATCTGGTTGATCTATGGTAATGACAAACATCGTAACAGCCATAATGTTCACTACTTAAATGTCTATTTACAGTTGTCACCATGTTTTGTTGTTCGTGTTTGTAAAGTTGACACTAAGGCTTCGTACGTTTTGTCACATAAAAGTTGTTGTCGTCGTATTTTCATGGAAATGATAAATACTTAAGTTGTCTAATCTATTCGACGTCCCGGAAGATATATTTTGACCTTTTGAAGACATGTGGGATAGGGTCTATAGCTAGTTATCAGTTATACGAGTACATCTAATTTTTTTTTTTTTTTTTTACTGATTATTTAGTTACAAAGTAAACATTAATGAGTTAGTGAATGAATGAAGGATTACCTTCTGTATGCGTATTGCAAGAAATCTCGAATACTCGGAACTATGAAATTTATAATTCTGTAATTTCGGGTAAGCCGAAAATAAAGGGTGTCTAAAAAAGAACGCCATATTTGGAAAGACCGTTATTTTTATTTATTATTGTTGGCAACATTGCTTTTGTATGTTTTGCTATGAGTGACCATTGAGGTTATGTTTTGACACTTTGCTTTTGTTTCCAGGTCAGTGTTTGTGGAGTATGGTCATGGAAAGACACAGTACGGAACAGCGTATGTTGGTTGCTAAAACTCACTACAAGAACGGTGAAACTTTCGCGGAAACTGTTCGAAAACTCCGTACGATTTGACACAACAATGCACCAAATGAATCCACTGTTCGTAGGTTGATCAAGAAATTTGAACAAACTGGTTCAACAGTGGACATCAAAAGCCCTGGACACCCTCGAAGTGGCCGTAGCGAGGCAAATGTTTTCCTATGCATCTTATTTTTTAGTTGAAATCACATATGTTATACTGTATGGTTATTAAATATGACCTTAGGATATAAAATACGGTCAAAATTTTAATTTTATAATTTTTGAAGAAATAGTTTGAAAAAACTCATCCCGAGAATATACTACACCTTGTGAATACTTCGAAACAACCGCCATATTATAGGGTTGTTTATGAAATATGAACAAAATCAGCTGAGCAAGTTTTGAGAAAACCATTCGAAAATATAATACTAAACTATCCGGAAATACTAGTATGTTATCCACTACATTATCCATCTCCCTTTGCTCTGCACATGACAAAGGATAAGGCTTTAGTCTAATAGGACACTCATCTATAACATGAAGATCGACTAAGTAATTTTTAACAATGCTTACCGTATCTCCAAATTCGACCATACTGCCATTTAACGTAGATTGTTAACCAGGGCGTACAACTTCCAGTTCAGGATCCACAGTGGGGTTGACTGGGTTTGCCCCAATCTCCAAAGGCTGACTTGTAGAGGTGTCTTCATTCAGATGCCACTGTTACCTTTGATACGGGTTCAGGTCTGGATATGCTTCGTGGAATTCTCTTCCAACACTAACGCCATTCTCTCTACTGCTGTGAAGAAGTATCGTCCATGTGACACTTTGGTCGGACTGGTAGACACCCATCAATTGACGACTCACCACGCCATCCTTTATGCTCAGGAACATTTGATGAAGAGAGAAGTGGAGACGTAGAATTCCGCCGTTTACGTCGCCGACGACTTTTCTTAGTGTGTTACTGTTCACATTAATTCTAGATCCAGTCTCATTCTGACCGATCGAAGAACCGCCATAATCTGAGTCACCTCTCTCAGTATCGTGCGAGACCTCCAGAATAAACCATTGAGCCCTCTCAGTCTTTGACTTCCAATGGCTACCGAAAGATTAAAACTCATAATTTATATTAGATGGGTTGATAGAAATTTAATATCTTTTAAAGCATATAGGTATCGTGGTTGTCATTAAATATCAGCACTTTTATTATTTCCAGTTTACTGTCATCTCATAGGATCGAAGCATACCTACAAGTTAGATGAACACAAGCGATAATTTTTACACAAGAATGCACTTAGCAACCAAGATTTCGTTAAAACGAATTGGGAGTTCAACGCTCCCAATTAATGGTAATGAGCCGTTATTCACACTAGTTTCGGTAAAGCAATCCTTCCTACGAATCACCAACCGCTTGGTTTGCCACTCACAAACTAGATCACTAGAAACCATTGAAATAGTTGAGCAAGAATCAACAGCACTACATATACGTGTATCTGATTAGAATTTGCTCCTTTTATAAAGGTAATTAACGGTTTTTTGGAATTTCTCGTTTGAGATGCCACTGTTTCCAGAATATAGAAACTCCATCGTGACGTCAGAACGTTCTTACCACCCTGTGTGTGTGTGTGTGTGTGTGTGTGTGTGTGTGTGTGTGTGTGTGTGTGTGTGTGTGTGTGTGTGTGTGTGTGTGTGTGTGTGTGTGTGTATGGCCAAAGTGATAAACATGGTAAGCCATGTTCTGATTTTGTGTTACCACTGGGAAAACCATCTTGCTTACTTCCATAGGTTAAATAGGCCTTTCGAACTTTGAATACCTCTCTAGTTTACCCTGAAGTTCTTCCAGTGCTTCGGGATAGCGATATCGAAAAACTTCAAACCTAACATTTGAGCCATTATGAGAAAGTTCGGATCCAATTCGCCCTGTCAAACTACATAGCTGTCGCAAACACTTTCAAGATATTCGACTACATTTTCTCCATGGTTCTACAGTCGTTCGATACAGCGTCTCTTTATTTCGCGAATTCCTAACGCTGAGATAAATGTCTGTTTGAGATGACTATTGACACAGTTCCAACATGTACGACATGACACTAATTTGAATAATTCTTCACGTAGTCGTCCGGTAGTCCTTCCTATCACTGCAATCACTATGGCTTCAAAAGGAAAAATCTTTGTTTTTATCATTCTATAAATTTGAAAAATAATTCAAACAGATTTATTTCGCTAATACCATCACAAAACGAAATCATTAAAACGTTTACCATCCGCTTGCGTTTTCAGTTTGTCCGCTTTTTCGAATAACAAACACTGACTTTTCTCAATAACAGATACAGAAGTTACTGTATATGACTAGATCTCTGCGGGCTAACACCGCAGCAGTTGTATTGCTGTGCTCTTATGTGGTTTTCCTCGATCACAGGAACACTATATTGCGTAATCATATTTCTGGTCTTCCTCTGTTGACTTCGATAACGTTTTATAATGGTTGTGACTGATGATTACAAGTCATTAAACTGAATTTAAAAATATTGATTTTTTCTTCTTACATGTTTTTTTTAATAATTGTAACATATTTTTGTACGTGATAAATCTATAGCCGAGTTAACGGAAATATTGTGCAATGTACTAGTCAGATCATTTATTGGACTGTGTTCTTAAAGTTCATCAACCTGAAGCATCCTCAAAATTAAGAGCCCGACCACTTCTACTTGAAAACTCATGTGACACATACCCACATACCCACCTCCTCGTCCATGGCTATGAACGAAGATTATTCTAGTTTGAATTTTGAGTTAAATTAATAGCACCTTTGGAAATCCCAAAATGAGGATATTTTGATACCAACACTTCCAGCCTGATAACTACACAAATTACATACAGTCGAATACTTTTATAACGTTTTACAATTTTCCTCAGATCTAAGAATAACATATAGCCTGCTACCTACACAACAATTACACAATGGATTCCTTTCTAAATCTAATTCAATTCATAATGATTTATTTTTATTCTAACCTCAACACACGACTACTTTTCTTACTGACTGTAAAAGTTCAATGTATAACAATAAAATTTAAATGAAATCTTTGAGTTTTACGTCCGACAGTTATGCCGGCTAGGCTAAAGGAGACGGTGATGATGAGAAATAAATGAAGTGGTGGAATAAAGGAAGTGGGAAGGAACGGGAGAACCCCACGGAAATCCATGAACACGGTGTTTGTCCAACACAAAGTTCACTTGGCGGGAGCTAGGATTGAACCCAGGACCCCATGCACCAGAGGTGAACGCTCTACCACTGACCCATCGCGGCCCCCGTATAACAATGAGAGGGGTTTCGAATACTAATAATAAAAATAATCTGTCATGTATAAAGCCGAAATGTTATTCAAACCCTTTTAATTTTTGTGAAGGAATATTAGTTCGGTCTTCTTGTTACTGAAGCTAAGCTATCATGTCCCGAGTAACCTTTATGTTCTATAAAGATTAAGACAGTAACGAGTTCTAACCATAAGTCAATTTCAAATCCTATTGCAACCTGGTATTTTATTTTTTAAGGTTTTCAACAATAAGTTTATTTAAGTCAAACGTATATTTCCTCAAAATTCAATAACGAGGTTATAAATATTGTACGCATAACAAAACATTCTGTAACATTATATTTATATTACAAATCTTTGCATCGTAAATTCTTTCTCTTATTAGAATTGGACAAATTTTGTATAGTCACGATTAATAACTCAACAGTTTTAAAATACGACTTTTAACTAAACTTCTGATCCCATCGAAATGATTTTTGATTGTATCAACGTGAACGTATTCTAATATGTCCGCAGCTGCTATTCTGGAAACATGATAAGACCAAGCGAAAGAGTATAAATGAAAAAATACAGTAAAATATTTGTAATCAATTTTCGGTATCTTCATTGATGACAAATATATATCACTCGATGGTTCAATTGTGGGTCACACTATTTCCAAATTACGAGCATGGGAACAAAGTCTCTTACAATGTGTATTAACACCAGTAGATATCCTGTGTATGTGTATGTTCTCCCGTCGAATTCAACTTTTACAGTCGAAAGATACGTTAGTGTTTCCAGCATTACATACTGTACCAGATGACAGTATTGCCAAATCATATTACAAGACAATATTGACAATGATTTGATTTTCAACATTAACAAATGCTAAATGGTAAGTACCACGTACGCTACAACGTTGATCACCATAAAAATGGTAATAAAACGACGAGTAAGATTTTGGAATCGATTCATTGTGTCACAAAATGGTACAATTACTACAAAATCAGAAGTGCTCTAATTTACCAGTATTCCTGTTTCAATGTTGATCGGCATTCAACAAAAATGGTATTAGATAGTGAAAAGAGGTTTCTTGGAACCAATTTAGCGATTCAAAAAAATATACAATCTCTACACTTAATAACACTCTACTAAAACCGGAAATTAGTGAACATTTCAATATTAGTGATTACTTCCGGTTTCAATATTGATCTCATCTGAGGAAAAATGGTCATAGAAATGGAGATACTTTTTTTTTATTGGGAATAGATTCAGTGTCCAAATAATATAAGTCTTATCTCCTTTGTTAACCCTCCATAAAACTGCAAATTGTAGAAATAATCCATTTCTGGTTTCAGCCTTTATTGCTACAGAACAAAAACAGCAACGTATAGTGTGATAAACGGTTTCTTGCAATTCATTCAGTGTATAAAAAAAAAAGGCTCTATTCTGCTGTAACCCTCTATACTAAGACGGAAGTGGTGGAAATTTGAATACCATCTAATACGAAAGTGGTGGACGGAAGTGGTTTTATTTCTCACTATCTCTCTATTGGAGGTGGAAGTTATAGATCTGTTTCAATATTGAATTTGATAGTTTGGAAGTGCCTAACTGTAAGAGAGAAACTCACTTTTGTTTTCTGATATAGTTGTCGTATTTCTGTCATAATTCCGATTCCATTTTTCCTGAACTGTATGATACATTCACTATTTCATTAATTTAAAATAAGAAATTATTCATTTTTCAAAAAAAAAGAAAAAAAAACTCTCAGCAGTTCTATTTGCAAACAATCCTATTTGAATAGTCGAGCTATATAACTTTTGTATTCCTTGTACTGATTCTTCTCTTCTATGAACACAATTTAACATTCACTCAAAAGGATGAGAATTGAAAATTTTACGTTCGTGCGGATGCTAAAACACAGTTTATACCTTTAGAACAGCTTGGCTGTTTTATCAACATTATTCACAATCTTCTGAAGATCTTTGTAACAACGCTGAGACCTCATAATAACTCTTGACATAATCAATGCAGGTAGGAAATGCTAATATTTACTGTTTACACACTTCAGAGGTGTTCTTCTTTGTTCTTGAATCGCAATCACATGTAAATCACTTTCACAGTGTGCTTTGCGTAAACAATTGAACCCAGTCATAAGAGAAGAGAGGAACGTTTTCCTCCGATATTTTCAATCTCATTTATTTGTGCAGGAACTGTTTATTACATTCATGCATAATGCATTAACAAACATGACAAAGTTCGTAGAAATCCTGCAATACTGATCGTGCACTTGTTATCGACGACTCATCAGTGTCTTGCCATTTCGGTTGACTTATTTCAGTTGTTTCCGAACTGGCGAAATTTTACGTAGGAGGACATGAATGAGCAGCAGGAGGATGCACATTGCTGGTAAATTGTATCGTATGGGCTAAATTATTCAGAAATCGAATCGTATTCACATACAGGTGGACACGTATCGTGCTAGAATATAGATGACCAACAAGGTATGTGTGCCATTAAGGCCCGCACTCAAAAAGTTTTCTTGGGAGGCATCTAACTTTCAAGGAGGATTCAATACTACGAGCTACTATGTCTGTGTAAGTATTTGAACGGGTATTATGCTGCACCTGAAAAAATGATAAATAATTGTAAAATACTTCCACCTATATTTCTAGAAAAAAATTATAGAACTAGATTGTTTTTATAAGAGGAGTACAAATGAAGTGTAAAATCAAATTTTCATGCTACATCAATCATTTCCCTGTGAAACAAATATAATTTTATAGAGAAAGTGTACAAATGTATGTTGAGTTATGAAGTTTTGGGGGATCCGGGTACGGTGGACTCCACTGTGGGTGCATTCCTGACTAGACCATAGATGACCAATTAAGGTATGTGTGTCATTAGTAGAACACGTAAAGTCGATTCAATTAGATCTATGAAACGAAAAGTACTCAATTAAATTATGTTTAGCCAATCTTTGTCAAAATGGTTTTCATATACAATAGTGTACAAACTCCGAGCGCTCTTTTGCACTTTGAAAAGCTTCGTAGACAATATAATATTGAAGAAGTACCTGAAAATCATCATAGATATTTGCATTTTTAGAAAACGAATATTTCTTCTGCTTCAGCTTCATCTTCAGTAGGGAATAGAGTGACTTCTAAATAGACAATTTCCACGAACAGCAGTGATAGAACGGGTCAGGAACTGTGACCCGTGACCTGGTGACGCAGTGTTGTCATACATATGGAGAGTAAATGGGATTTCTAACAAAGCCTGCTTTTCCCTCTCTCTTATTTTACTGATAATTAAATTATAATTTTCTTTCTCTCTTGCTGATGCGTATATATATATATATATATATATATATATATATATATATATATATATATATATATATATATATATATATATATATATATCATAGCGTTACACTGAAAGATAGCTACAAGATCTATCATAGTATAAACTTGCAAGAATCACAGAAAAAGGCTGCCTGTTTTTATTATGATTAATAGTCAAAATTTAATCAAGTAAATCCGTAAAACTTGTCGTGTAGAATATAAAAAATGTCACTGAGCCCAAACTGTGTTTTGTTAATTCTCTAATTGGTTGCGTTGAAAATAATTGCATTATTTCTCAGTATGGGAAGACTTATAAACATAAAATTATAGTGGGGCCGCGGTGACTCAGTGGAGCGTTCACCTCTGGTGCATGGATGTTCTTGGTTCTATTCCAGTTCGCGCCAAGTGAGCTTTTCTCCTACTTTCTTCATTTCACCATTTTATTCATTTCTCATCATCGCCGTGTCCCTTAGTCTAACCGGCATAAGGATGGGACGTAATTTCATTTTTTCATAAAATTATATTTGAAATTGTCTAGACATGATACCTTGATTAAGAAATGTCACACGGTGAATTAACCATGTAAATTTTGGAGCCCGAGCAGTGGACATCATTCATCCATAAAATTCTGCAGTAATGGTGTAGAGTTGATATTTCGACTGCTGTTGGGTTACCGAGTCAAACCGGTTCTGAGAAGCAAGATGTTTCGAGTAACAAATATAAAATTTTTGGCCGAAGTGACCCGGTGACACGTACCAGCACTAGCAAGCAGAACAAGTAAATTAAAGTAGTTGTGAAATGACGGCCGAAAGCCTGATGTATTTTGAACGTTTCGGTAATTATTGTGGTAGAACGTTTCGGTAATTGATCTCCCGTCAAATTTCAGGTCTTTTGAGTCGAATGACATCCCTCAAAAATTTTAGAGTATAAAACATGACATTGACCATTGCCCGAAAAATGTTTCTCTGATCTAGGTGCTAGTACTGGAAATCAGTGACTAAAATTATATAAATCGAATTTAATACACAGACCTGCATGTCTGCATGTTTTGATCGTAAATCAGCTAGATACTAGATTCAAATTTCTAGTTGCCCTGGCGCCCAATTTTTCAAGTTCTAGCATGGGTGATTCAGTCTATTTTAGACTAATAATAAAATAAAATTTGTTTGTTATTAGATTGATATTTCTTCTAAACGCAGAGACAATGTGAGAATACGCAAGGGCTCTTTTTATTTATTCAAGTTTACATAGTTTAATATGGAATCCGAGGATGGAGTTGTTTGTTTGGCAACGGAAAGATATGACCCAAAAAAGTATAGCTGTAGACGAAGAGTTATTATCATGTTACAAAATGGAAAAGAAACGTGTCGCCAGTGTCATCGTTTACTGATGCAGTATATTATCTCCTGAAGCAATGTCCCATCTTTCTATTTTGTCTAGGAACAAGAAAAAGTAAAAGAAGAAAGACATTTGTTATGTTACTCGTGTATTTTTTATTTTTACCTATCAATCTTCTACTCTCGGTCTCAAGTCTTTCTTTAGTATCAGTGGGTTGAATCCAGCTCAAAGATACGGAATTGTATGAGAGACGGCTGCTATTAGCAGCGACATTTAGGAGGAACAGAGGGAGTTGGCCACCCATGAGTTTGATATAAGACATTTTTAATAAATAGCAGTACTATAGTCAGTATACACTGTGCATAATAATAATCATCATCATAGGTACGAGGGCTGACAATAAAGTAATGAGAATTTTTGAAAAAAAAAAAACTTAAATTTTTAACCAACCACAATGTGATCACATTCAAAGTACTAGTCTTGTGCCTGCAAACACTTACTCCATCGGCGTTTCCATTGTTTGTAGCATCTCGGGAAGTCATCTTTTGGGATGCCTGCCAAAACCCGTGTTACAGCTGTTTGTACAAAGGTCTGTTTCTGCTTCAAAATAGTGTCTTTTAAGAACTTCTTTCACTTTTGGGAACATAAAAAAATTACACGGGGCATGTCCGGTGAATAAGGAAGGTGTTGTAGCACTATAATGAATTTTGTTGCCAAATACTGCCGAACAGACAATGCAGCCGCCACAGTCCTGTGGTCATCTTTTTGTTGCTGTGTGAGATTTTTCGGAACCGGCTTGGCACACACTTTTCGCATTCCCAAATTTTCAGTTAGTATCAGACGCACTATTTCTCGATTCATGTTCAGTTCATTCGCAATCATTTTCATGATTAATCGTCTATCCGATCGCACAAGTTCCCTCACCCTGTCTGTGTTCTCTTCCGATGGTGGTGTTGTGGGTCGCCCACTGCGGTGTTCATCTTCGATTTTTGTTCTGCCTTCCGCAACATTTTGTGCTAACGATACGCCTGTGCCAATGATAACACTGCATTTTCAAAGTCCCGCTGAAGCTTCCAGTACGTTACCGCGGCAATATCACCAAGTTTCACAGAGAAGGAGATTGCGTAGCGCTGCTCAATATTACGTGCTTCCATTGTTCCGACGGGGGCCCAACACACGATCTGCAACCTCTAACTCCACAATGAATAATATTTCGTGGCTGCTACGTGCTTTGCTAGGGAGCAAGTCCAAGATCACAAACTGGCGGTGGTTTCAGTCTGCAGGGTTGCCAGCATCAGCTGATAAAAACATTCTCATTACTTTATTGTCGGACCTCATATTCTGCCATTATTGGCAGGTCTCTTGCCACAACCGAGAAGTTTCCATGTCCCATGGTCTTCAACAAACCTTTTCGTCTTCACGTATGATTTTTCTGTTTTGATTTCGCCCATCAATTAATATCGCTCCCTCTTTTTCCTGCTACCATATCTTCTAGCACGTCCCTCATGATAGAGTTGCTTCTTAGCCAATGTTTTTAATCACATATAAAATTGTTATTTTCTTCTCCACCATTTCTAACACCATCTCTTTCCTTTACCCAGCTAATTCTCTCTATTCTTTTTCACACCCACAATTCGAAAGCTTCTACGTAGTTCTTTTTCATCACTTGCATAATGTTCATTTTCTGCCTCGTACACTACAGTATTGCACACGTAACATTTTATAAGTCTTTTTTTCAACTGTTTATTCAAGGTCCCACAAAACAGACCTTTCTTCCTCCTAAAGCCTTATTTCACCAATCCTATCCTTTTATTTCACGTTCACACTTCATATCATCACTTCATATCAATAGTATCTAGGTATCGAAAACTACCCACCCATTCTAACTTCTCCCCTTCTATTTCTATATTTGGCATCGGCCGCTTCGTTCCAATCACAATGTCTTCCTAAGATTTATTATCATTCCATGTTCTTCACAGACTTTCTGCAAGTTTTCTAACATCTTATTGAGTTTCTTTTCAGATTCCGCAACAAGCGTCATGTCATATGCAAACCGTATACACCTAATCATTTTACCTTTTTCCGAAATGCCGTCTTCATTATGAGAAACGAGAAAGTCGATATTGGAGGAACTTGCACTACTCTAGCAAAATGTATGATACAATACGTTTCTAGCTACTATATTTATAGCTTCAAGTATAAGTGTACCATTTGTAGTTTGAAGTATAGCTTAACATTTTGAACAATGTGTACGAGTATGAATAATCGTAATTTTAAAAAAATGATTCGATCATAATTTATTTTCTACCATTAATTATAAAAGTCAAAGAAACAAAAAAAAAATCAATAGATACTCTGTTATATAAAATATGTAAAACAGGATATATAAAAAAAACACATGTATCACGTTCTAATTTGTGTTTCGACTATATTTTGAGTAGTTTTTCTTTCGGAACACGCGTTGTACACTAGTTCCCGACAATGCACGCTGTTAGTGTATCTTTTCCTTTTCTTTGTCTACTATAAATCGTAACAAGGGGCTTTAAACATTTTGCGGCGATTGTACTAAATCATTATATTCATCAGTAGTTTTAAAAGAAGATTGTCTCCTAAATGTCATTATGTTTACGGAGTTCCTATGAATTATTACGAAGAAAGATTTCAATTCAAAATGAAACTGGATTCTTGAATTATAATATTTGGAGTATCAGAAAGCAATCAATTATTTGTAAGGTACGTTGCAGATCAAGCATGTTAGAGAAAACATGTACAGTAATGATCATCGTTAATTAGGCACGCGAACTGAAGATCTTAAGTTTTGCTCTATGGTTCTGAGCAAGTGCTGCTAGCAGGGGAGACAATTTTCGTCGAGTTTGGAGAATATGGTGGAATTTCACAAGCTAACTGCCTATTTTTTATTCCTGAGTCAGTCTTGCAGAATGTAATTTTGCATCCCCCAAACAAATAACAGAACCTTTTGTTGATAGAGTTTAGGTATTGGAATTGGACGCTGATTTCATGAAGGACACTGTTATTTGCAATTAATATTCTTATAAAGCAGTAAATTTTCGTCACTAGTTACGACTCATTCTAAAAAGTGATAATTTTGTTGTCAGGTCATAAATGAATTGCAAATCGCACACCTCTGTGCTTTTTTTTCGTTTCTTTTTTGATAGTTAATGCAGTACCCATAGACCCTTGTTTATGAACCTTTCCAATCTTCTGGAAGTGCTCTTGGACATTGTCTATGGTGAATACGAGTGTCCCTGCTAATAGTTGTATGGTTTGTTTTGGAACTGTTTCAGCGTAAAGCTTCAGAGCATCATCATCTACCATCTGCAATATTCCATATCGAGAACAATACGAGAGATCAAAATTTTTCGCTGAAAATCTTCTAGACCATCGCTGATATTTGTTAATCTTCAATTCGTCTGTATTCAATTTAAGCAAGTGGTTTTGGTAGCTACGGTAGCAGTTTTTTCTTTCTTGGTGAAGCAAAAATGGCATGCAATGACGAAGATGCTGCTCTTCCATTTTAAAGTCTGCCGCTACCATCACACTGGCTGTTTAGTGATAGGGACTAAGTACACTGGATGCAGGAGATCTGGGTTCCAGTTCATATAGCTTAATGTTACTTTAAACTCTAGGTCCACGTCTCGTTTGGTCTCGATGCTGAAATGCGAGTTAAATTACTTCAATCAGAGAACCAACAACGTCCCATTCTACCATCTTCTACAGTACTTTATATACAACAATGGAAGAGTAACTGTGCGATTTCTATGTGGACAAGAAGTTGGAAAATGAAATAATGAGAAATAAACAACTGTAAAACACATTAAAATGTGAAACAATAAACAAAGTTTCCATTACAAGAATAGCATCAAGTTTTATCAAGTTAACCAAGAAAATTATGCCAATTGTTTTCTCGTGTGAAACAGGATCTAGTTAATCGCCAAAACTTTTTGAGTGTTCTGCTTCAGTATCTCCCGTGGATGCCCATTACATTTGGATTTGGAAGAGACAGGTCGAAAGGGAATGACCCATTTAATACCTGTTGTAGAAACATTCTAGATGTTATATTGTATCTGACATTTTCTTGGCTCCGTTCCTATAGCAACGCGGGCAATCTTACTCTTACCAGGCAGGTTTTACATCTTTTCGGCTTCACAAACATTTCTAACGGTCTAGTGTGAGGCCATCTGATCCTTTAGCTGGTGTCTTCCTCGGATCGTTTAGCATCGAATTCATTTCTACGCTTTCTATTTCTCGTCATCTTCTCCGCCTGCTCATTGGAACGGAAACTTCTCAATGGTGACGGGACGCGTTTTTTTTTTTTTTCAGTCAAAACTGCTGGTCCATACATATACCTTTTGAATGTTAGACTATAAAACCCAAGTTGAAGGACACCAAATAAAGTTTTTTTTTTGTTTTTTTTTTAAGTATATGTAGCCAACCTTTCTTATCTAACGACGTCCATGTCTCAGACGATTCGTCACATATATATCTTCTTTACTTTCTTCTTTCAAAAATACTGATGCTTTCACATTACAGAATGCTATAATAATATTTAATATGAGAATGAATTATAATATTTTACGTAACTTTTTATTTTCGTATTTTATAATTTATTTAACTGAAAAATATTCCTTTATATCTTAAAGAACCGTGAAGAGCTATACATTAGAGTAGCAGTAGCTACTTTTTATTGGAAATCAGATGTGGATAGAGGAGGAAACGGGTAGCAGAATTTCCATTGCTTGTGGTTGAAATCCATACAAACATAATACGGTGAATTTATCTCATCTTACATGATGAATTACGTAAAATTATACAATTTTGATAAAGCATATTACATGCTGTCTGTGAAATTTGAGGTTTAAATCAGTCAATTGTAAGAAAGATGAATTCACCCTTATTGAAGTTAACTCTTCTTGAATAATAACTTCAATTGAAATTAACAGATTTTCACAGAAGTTATCATATGAGACGCCTAGTATGAAATGCAGCCATTTTTTTAAACCGAAATTGAGTTATATATCGCTTGTTATATGTTTGATCTAAAGGAATTCCATGGAAACAGAATTTTGTTTAAAAGCTCAATATTTCATACTAAAAAAACTAGTTCAAACGTGGGACTTTGTGCGCTAGGAATTAATCTACTTAGTAAAAGTGGATTTAGCCAGAACTGCAAGAAAAATGTTTTAGCGTAAGTTCCTAAAAAGTCCGAATTTCGTGGAACATGGCGTAAGTTTCCTTTGGAGCTTAAGTATTACTGATTGGGATTAAAATCGGTTAGAGGTGAGATGATGAAGATTCCGTAAGTGGAAAAAAAGTATTTTGGTTGCTTCCACAGTGAACAGCTTCACTAGTAACAACACCCTAGAACTACACACACACACACACACACACACACACACACTCTCTCTCTCTCTCTCTCACTCTCTCTCTCTCTCTCTCTCTCCAAATATTTACTGTAAGCCCACAAATGAATTGTCATGATGTTGGACCAAATGTAATAACTCATATTTTTTTTTTTTTTTTTTTGCTTGACATTCTGAAATTCGAAGTTACGACGACTCTCCATGTCATATATGAGGGCTATCGGAAAAGTATCCGACCATGGTTACGAAAAATCAAAACACCCATTTGGTAGTTTCTTCGTCCTAATCTCCTTCAAACTTGTTCTCCCTGCTTCCACTCACCGAGTTTGATATCCTTTCTCCTGCTGGAAAGAGGCCTGGAACCCAGGCACACACCCAAAACTTTTAGTTGGGGACCAAAGCTTTGGGAGATCCAATACTACAAGCTATTACATTTATATAGTATTAAACTGGTATATTCCTGCACCCGAAGAAACAATTAGTAGTTGTAAAATATTTCCTCCTGTATTTTCAGAAGAAAATGATAGAACTAGATCATTTTTGTAAGAGAAAGAGTACAGATGAAGTGTAAGATCAACTTTTCATACTACATTAACCATTTACCTGTTATAGAATTGTAGTTTTATTGAGAAAGTGTACGTATGTATGTTGAGGTTGAAAAAAAATTTGGTGGGGTCTGAACCCGCTTGACTCCCTGTGAGCGCACCCCTGCTGGAACACCACATTTGGAAGTGCTGCGAAACCAGCCGTCGCGTTGCACTAGATCTTCTCTCGAGTGCGAAAGCGAGTTCCTTTCTGGCATCTTTTGAATTTTGGGAAGATGCACGAGATTATATTCGGAGAGTAGGGACGTTGACGAAAACATCGAAATCTTATGCTGTGGTGAAAAAGACAACCACATGAGCTCCATGAGTGGAATCATTATCCTGGTGCAATCTTCGGGGTTTTGCAATTCAAAGACCTGATAATTTCGGACAAAGAGCTTCACGTAGACGACGGGAAATATCTGAAGAAAAGACCTTTGTTTCCGCACGTCCTCTTTGTAGTATTCATGTTGCACGTTGCCTTGCCAATCGGAAAACACAATCAACATTGGTTTTGATTTTGCTACGCACCTAGGTCTTCACGAGCTTTGTCAGACCTTGGCGAGGTTGGATGTATCCACAGAGTCGATTGTCATTTCGTTTCCGTGTCTTACCCATACACCTATGTCCAGTCGTTCTTTCAGACAAAGTGTTCCGGGGGGCACTGCTGGTACTATTTTATTTATTATTATATTATAGACGTATTATTTTGGTCTCGTCCGGGGGGGGGGGCCGTGGCCCCAAAAAACATGTCTGGAAGAAACACTGCCTATGTCTTTATCATTTTAGCCGCGTCGAGACCACAGAAGAGCACCCAATATGACCACTTCTTTATAACAGAAGGTGGAAATGAAAGTAATGCCATCTACAGGCTAAAGATATCATGGACATCTTCAGACATGAACTACCAAGATATCTTCCATGACGCAAAATTTTCCGATCTACACTGTGTAGTTTTTCCATAAACAACGAAGATTGGATACTTTTCGACAGACCCCATGTATACTAATTGTAAACCACCACCAGCACCAAGATTTTTTAAACTCAAGGAAACTTCTTATATGGGCTTATGTTTGGCTGAACAAAATTAGAAATGAAAGATTAAATTCATGCAGAGCTTTTCGTGGCTGCGATTATCCCAGAGAATTTGCTCCAACCCCTTAGAAGTTATTCCATTAATAGCATTTAAAAAATGATGGTACGACAGTCGAAAAAGTATGGATTTAAAAAAATGCGAAACGAATGAATAATAGATAAGCGCCGCGTCGTATAAAGCACGATTCATTGGACACGAAAAAGTTATCAATTGAATAGAGGCATCCTTGAAACAAAGTGAGTGTTACGCTATCACAGTTTGTTTGTTTTTAATTGAAAACTGCAAGTAACATAAAATATGATTATCTGTGGAAGGTAGAAACAAAGACAAAGCGCCTGTTATACACGCATCAGCGTTTTTCAATGGGATTCAACGTTATCAGGGTCTACCATAAAGCTGTCGTTTTCAACATTCTGCGGGTGAATAGATCCAATAGTTATTTTCTTCACTTCGAAGCCAATGATAGTCACTTATTAAAACCAATTGGTCTCAGAAAGAATGCTCTTTTTCTTCTTTTAATGATCCAGCCGTATACAATAAGCTCTAACCATGCAATTTCCAAAGGGCATTCTACTTTTTTTTTTTTTCTTTCTTTTTTTTTTGCTATAGTATCCAGTCGTAACTAAGGCTTCAATTGCGTAGTAAAACAAGACATAAAGCTTCAGTTTTTAGATAGGATTTATAGGCTCATCTTATTTTACTTCCATTTTCTCTTGTGCCTTTCATTTCCTCTCTTATCAAGGAATATTGTCAGGCTACGTATTTTTTTAAAGCTATCTTTTCCACTCTTCTGGGTTCCAACCTACCCGAACCGTGCAATACGCCTGCATTTTTAATTTGTTTTTTTTCCAAAGGTTCTTTATTTGTCTACAGCATGGAGAGTTTTCTTTAACTGATGACGTAAGCGTATAGTTGTTAGGATAAGTTATTTTCCCAAGTGCAGATAACATTTTGTTTGCTCCTTTTGTTATTTGCAATAATGCGTATTACTACATTTAGGAAAGTGAAAATGAGAGTTTATTAAACGCTCGGCGGAGTAAAATGTGCTAAGAGTACTAAAATTATAATTGTTTCTCAATAACTATAACTCTTGAGTGATCTATATTGATTTCAAATTGTTGATGAAATTTATTGTCATTTTTTGAATACTTTGTCCCTTAAGGTAAATTTAAAGGCGTAATTTACAATACGATTACCACTCTTCCATTTGGCAAAACTTTTTTTTGGTGGAATATTATAAACAGTGGTCGCCAAACTTATGAAGCTTCTAAACTACCATACCGTTTTTAAATCCTACTGTGAGCTGCCAACCAAAAGAACTACTAACTTTTTTCAAAAATCTTACTTTTGTTTATTGCTTATACACGTACATTTCTAGTACGATAAATATGAAATCAAACTATCCAAGTTAGCAAATGTCTAATACACACACGAAAAACATAACGTGGACAACCTCACGCGTATACAATCAACTGTGAGGTGATACTGACAATGGCAGTCGCGCGGGAGAAGCAAGCAATTGTCGTCAGCGCCCCCTGTTGTTAGCGTCAACTCAGTGGAAGAATCAGGGTTAGCCAATCGAGGCATTAACACGATCTACCAAAAATGTCCCCGCGAGCTACTAGTAGCTCGTGATCGACGGTTTGGTGATCACTGTTCTAAACTAACTTTTACAAAGCGTGTTATATAGTTGGGATTTTAAGTGTTCTTAAACAGACACTAACTACATAAACGATTTATTACACTAAGAATGCAAAAGCGTGTACAGTGTAATGGTGAATACTTTGAGAAAATGTAAGTTTAAACTGATTTTAAGTATGTATGTTATTTCACATCTCTAAACTTTCGTAGTGACCCTCGTAATTGTCATTTCTCCAACTTCATTATGAAAATGCAGCGGACACTCGCATCTTCCGAGATTACATACGTTGTGTTCAGAAGACTCAAAATATTTCTATATGATTTTTGGAACATTTAAACATCTTATTGTATCGTGTGTTATAAAAACTTTCAAACCTCCTAGATTTAAATCCAGTTTAAAATTTATGGAAGTATTTGGGGCAAGGAATGAAACGCAGAAATAGGAATCCCATAATTTGCTGATACAACGGGATCTACAGATGAGCAAGTCGATTAACATCGTTGCGGTAAACCTGCAGCACCTCCTAAGAGTAATTACCAAACATAATCGAGGTGGTTAAGTAGACCAGAGGAGATGTTATTAGATTTAGATACAATCTACGAAGTATACATTTTTCCGGTTTGCTTACTAGTTGCACACTTATGAGTACACTTATAAATCTGAAGAAGCTTCCGTCAAATGTCCGAACTGTGGACAAGACCATCCAGCGAACTTTTAGGATGTCCCGTCATCCACAAAATATTAACACTATGCACCACTCAACAACAAGTGCTTCAAGATAAGGACTTTCCACCGCTTCGCTCAGTCTCTCTTCCAGCTGTTGTGAGCCAGTCTAATATCAAATCAGCTTATGCCAGGAAGACCGGTTCACTATCCACGTCATCAAAATCACCCCAGATCACTGGCGACAAGTCAGAAGATTCAAGATCAACTCTGAAATGAGCTCGTGGGCTTATTTCGAGATTTACAACTCACCAAGATACTTCAAGGTGTCAAGGGCAAGTTGCAGCGACTAAAATCGGCAGAAGATCCCTTCATGAAGTTTTTTATTTTCTGACAATATCGCCGATGAATTCCTGATTGTTTAAATGCATTAAGGAAATCTACGTCATACATACAGGACCAAATCTTTATGAGGGCCACTTCATATAACAATTTTTATTGGCTCAACCAACTATCTTTTATAGGGCGTCTTCTTCAATACATATAACTTTCAAGGTACCCATCTTCGCCAATTATTATCTCCAACTCTTCATATAACATCGATATTTCCAGCACATTGCCATACAATGAAAACAACGACTTGCGGCACGGTCATGTACTTGACATACACGTTTCTTCCAATAGAAGGCAATGGTTCCTGGTATTCCAGTATCGAAACCTATCGTACACCTTTTGCTTTACTTACTAGTTCCAAGTTGAAGTAGAAATGTATTTACAATGTACAGGACGATTTTTTAAACCTCACCGATTTCATTTAGATCTACAATCTCTAACTAAGTTCGATTTCCTATGTACGTGGTTATTAGCAATTTATTTCGGCGATACATATGGCACTTACTTTGTAATGAAATATAATTGCTATTACTTTTATCATAACTTATTGCAGTTTATAGACAAAAGAAGTAGAGAAACTGCTTTCTTTTGTAATGTTCAGGTTATCACACAAAAACAAGAAAGAAAAATAAAATAATATAGGAACTTTGTTAGAGACGAATTTTCTAAGTCAATGTGTTTTTCTCTGCTTGAATAAATATTGCCTACCCTTTATTAACTATGTTGTAATCTGGTTTTCTATTCCAACATTAATCTGGGTGACGTAAAATAACATTTTAGTTTAATATTTTAAGATCAAAAGAATAGCACGTGCATATTTCTTTGTGTAAAACATTCAAAGCGAAATAAAACAAGAGAAGAAAAAATGAGGAATAATAACAACATTGTTGTAGAAACTGAGAATCCAGAAGTCTCAAGATTTTTGTTATCTTAATGCGGGAACATCTAATTCTCTCTTTCTCTCTCTGTCTGCAGCTACTACCAGCATCTTTATTCTTGGTGATGAATAATTCATGTATGGTAAATGTGGATACCCACTGTGAGGGTAGTCCTGTACACACATACATAACTATTCAAACAGAGAGCTTGGTTTTATCAGGCGCTAGTTTGTATCTTGTCGTGTTCTCTTTCATATTGAGTGATTGTCCTTCCCGTTTGTTTGGAATCTTCTCGCCAACATTATACATTGAAATAAAACATTTAGAAATGTCTATTATATGTTCATTCAACTGTTTTCTATGTGACGTGAGCAAATAATAAAAGTGAAACAAGATATGCAAAGATGTTTACCTTTAGTCTCCTATGCAATGTAAATTTTCTACGAACATTGATGATTTCAGGGAGTGCGCCGTTGGAAATGCTATAGAGAGCTCTATGTCTCCGATTATGTTCAATGCAGCAATAGTTTTCACACCTCTATACTGAAAAATCCTCATTAAGACACTCACACAAGTTGCTTATATTTTCTTATTTATATCTTTTATTTATATTTTATTTATATTTGTTTGTTTTTGTTATATTTGAGTATCTTGTTTATATTTTTCCATGAAACGATTTTTACTAAGTATTAGTTTGGGTGGAAGTTAAAAGGGCGCGGTAGGTGAGTGGTTAGCGCATTCAACTTGTATTTGGTGGACCCGGGTTCGAGTCCCAGCCAGGCTGAAGCCTTTTCAAGTTTTCTTGTTTCAATATCAATTTCAATGCATACTCAGTGTGATAAGCAAGATCTTCTCTCCTCCAGAAAGAAGATGATGTTGGAATGAGGAGAATTGGAGAAGGTCTCTCAATGGAGGCAATCATTTACAAAGTTATTTCCAGCAGTTGTTCTAGATTTGATATTTTCAGCTACTTTCAAGCATTTTCTGATTCATATGTGATCAGTGTTTTTATTTCTTTGATTATACAGTATATAATTAAAAAAATACATTACATACGCAGGAATTGTGAGATTAACATATGATGTTCATTGGACAACACGCTCTGAACCAGAGATTAATCTCAGAATGGAGAAATGTTTCATGCGTCATCCAAAGTCTTTCCAGCCTTAGAACAAAGTAGACGTAAACAAAGCGAATCGTATTACTCCGCGGCTCACACGTGCTTCGGTAGTGAGGGACATGATGAGCAAGATCGTCTGCTTACTGTCGTCGCATAATTTTCAAAGTGTAAGGCTACACTTGGTTTAATTAACGCACTGACACTGACTACTGCTATGTTGGAAATATGTATGCTCTTAAATCCTTATATAACGAGATTGCCTCTGTTCTTGTTGTCCTCTTTTGTGTTTTATAACACGAGACGAAAATGGATTATTGTCACACATCATCGCCATGAAACTCTGCATTCTACAATAATTTTAAATGAGTAGGGTAGGCCCACGAACGCATACGCATGCGCAGTAAATACCGTATGTCCAAATACGGGTAAAGTTGAAATAAAGCTACATCTGTTGTTAAATATTATATATATTGCGTTTATTATCACAAAATGCAGGATAAATTCTGATATCTTTATTGGAAATTATTATTTTAGTAGGGATTATATTGCGGTAGGATACTAGTGCAGTGAGACCAACAACCAATCACTGGTCATCGACCCACTGGTAGTCAGGTGGGTTTGTTTACATCTACTTTTTTTCTAAGGCTGGAAAGAGAATACTCACAATTTTACTTGCATAAAGATTTGACTCAGTGCTACCAACTGCTGTCAGTGCCGAGAAAAGTTACGTGTAAGTTGGGTTGCATCTGTCTAGGCGTTCTCCCAACTGTAACAGACCTGAACCCCAAGTAATGGAATTCGAGCTCTTAGGGGGGAATTTCTTCTGTGGCTTGCTGTACGAGATCCATGCTACCTGCTAACAAGAAACTAATAGTGAAATATACTATCTTTAAACTCTTTATTGTGCAGGTAGCAGGATGACCGTTCATTATATGGTTAATGAGATATAGTCCAAAATTATCATTAAGTCTTAAATATTAATTTTTGTTTAACAACAGAAAAGTAAAAAAGTGTTCAGAGATGATACATAATTATATCAGATAATAAATACCATCAAACTGAATAAAATTACATGTTTAAGGTTAAGCTCCCGTGCATAGTTTTCGAGGAAATGCAGAAGAACTCATTTTTATAACGTTAAAAGTTGTGTCGTTCCTTGCCAATGCTAATTGGGGTTGTTATTTGGTAACATAAATTGTAATATCCCACGTGGTATTGTGTACAAACAACATTTTACGCTTATGTTTATAAACACCATCACATGGTTTTACGTGAAGATACTACGCACCGTGGATCCACTACAACCAGCAGACGACGGACTTCTGACTCCTCCCATGAAGCAGACGACGACATCAGAGAAGCAGCGCTACCGTTATCTGGGGATCTACAAATTTGCAGCCGACAGCGGATCAGTACCAGTTCACTGGTGTCCCTCCTATTGTTTGCTTCGGAATATTAGGAGTAACCTAGCCTCAAGGCTCTAGTCTCCTTCGGAACTATAGGCCTTTCCTTTTACCTGGCTTAGCCTGCTTCGAGACTGTCGGGAATCCTATATCCAATTGCTTAGCCTGCTTCGGGGCTCTGCAATCACTAACCCCCTCACTGCCTGCCACGGAGCTTTGGAGAATCCTTCGCCACTCTGCCTAGCCTGCTACGGGGCTTTGTAGAGATCTTATCTGCGACCTTTCGATCAAAGACTACCTGTTTCTAACCTCACAAGTATAGAGAAAATATCTTTGTAGTATTTTAGTAAAATACAGTTAATTAGTGGAATATTATAATAAAAGCCGGTAGTGGGAGTCGATTCCGGACACACTTTCTATTACCTCACTCTACCTACATGGGACAGAGTTTTACAATATATATAAGGTAGGTGTATGTAAATACGCCATGTTATGGATGTATATCTTATGGTCTTCATTTTCATGAAACACAAAGAACAAGACATGTGCGTTGCAGAGTAGACTTTCCCACGTATAGAAAATTTGGCAAAGATGGGACTCACTTCTATTTTCTGTCCAAGGTAAAAGAAAAAATGTTACAAAGTGGCGTATTTACCAACACGTGCAGGTAATTACGCCAAGTCTAGGATACTACTAGAAACCTATAATAAATCTTGCATCTGTTTGCATCGTATGTATTATACGAACTCAAATATTACTAAACAACATGGCTGAAGCAAAGAATAGAATAACCAAAGTGCAAGATGAAGATAAAAAGATTAAATGTAAAAACGATTATCTCCAAAGTTGAAATGAAGTTCCAACTGAAGAGGTTTAGTCTATAAAAAGATAAATAAACAGTGTCACTGTACTGTGACTTAAAAAGACTACACCGATATTACATGGAACATGTGGGACAAATGAAAAACATCTTTGTCTTCTTCAGTCAGTGCTGTACAAGCCCTTGTGTATTTCACTGCACCACTCTTGGTATTTATTTAATAGCCATGGAATCACAAATACTGAAATTACACTTACAAAACAAAGTGTTCCTAGATGGATACGAAATAAGGCGTAAATTGCTGTAAACAATTGGTAATGTTCTGAGTTAGCACGGTACTAATAACGGATTTATACCACTATTGAAATAATAACGTCCTTCGACGGAAATTTCCCGAAACAAACAACACTGCATGGCGAGGCGGTCTCAGTGCTGTTTCCTGGCGTATTCATCAAATCGGACTTCCTGTGGCACATGTTGGACACATATATAGGCTATATTGTGGGACATATATATATATATATATATATTGTTTATTTATTTATGCACAATACATATAGAAATAGACCATTGACGAATAGATTGTATCTATTATTGTTTAATGGTATTAGTCATCAGGATTGCCAACCATACGATAATTTATCATGATATACGATAATTTAAACCTTAATAGTACACGATAATGCCCTTGCGATAATAGGTGAATATACGATAATTTTTGAAGGAACACTTTTTTTCAGTTTTGAATATGCAAATAAATTGTGAAAATGTGCATTGAATAATTATAAAACACACCCCATAAAGTTTTAACAGTTATTCCCGGTAAAATAAATCAATAACAATTTGAAAATAAGCAAATGGCAACCCTGTATCAACCCGTTAAATTTAATTACGTTTACGAGGGGGTGGAATTATTGTTATTCAGAATAGTGTTAAGAATGAAAAATGGTTAGGACAGTGATGTGGATTTGGAATTCGAAACTGAAGATAAGTTTATTATATATTATTGCTATTGCTAGTATCATTATACTTGTTTCTATAATTATCACGTGTATAACGAATATAAGATATTTTTTGTAATATAATTTTAAAGACGTAAATCGATAATTTTGTTCTTTGAGGTTGACAACTCTGTTACTCATACTCTCGGCAATGAGACATTTCTAACACACTACTTATAAACATACCAGCTCATGCTCATGTTTTTGAGAAATCGATAAAAATGAATTTTTGAGAAATCTATAAAAACGAATTTTTGAGAAATTGATGAAAATGAATTCTTGAGAAATCGATAAAAACGAATTTTTATGGTGCTAATAATATAATATTTATTCTGCTGAAACAAAGTGCTCATATATTTAGTTATGAACTGGATATACAAAATACACGGTTAAGTACAAGTTTGTATTATCTATTGTTGTGTGTCTAACGATGATACATATACTCCTAGCAGTAAACATACATTTAAAAGTGACACGCATATTACTTGTAACCAATTCAAAATCGATAGTAAGAAGTAGTTGAAATATCTATGAAGGAGAAGGAGTGTACAGTGATACACATTTTGAATAGATTAGAGTCTAAAATCAAACAGAAATTTACATGTTTATTTACATGATATTTACAAGGAATAAGCAATAATACATGTTTGTTTGTACTATAAAATGAGCTATTATTATTCTGCCAGTTTATGAGTGTCACAGAAATTTAAGAATATGGTATTGAGTGTGATTAATGCTACTCTCTGAGTTCAGTGTCACACTGTAATTGACTTAAACACAAGCTGCAATGCAACAATAATATAGGTAAACCAGCGAGTCATAAGCTACATACTTTATGCTGCCTTGAGAATTGGTTACATCTGCTTGGCTCACTGTTGTATGCTTATGATCTGCTTAGGTGTCATAAAGCCTGTATTAGACACTACTACAATACAGACGATGAGATAAAACTGTCAGTGTTTATATGACGACACATTCAGATCTTTTTCTTCCAGAGTCCAAAAACAAAGCAAGTGACACGTCTGGATTGAACGTGGGGGAGATTATTTTGAAAAGCGGATACATGTTTCCAATCTCATTTGACCACATTGTTTAAATAAAAGAGGTCAAAATTATTTTTACACTCTTCCTGATATATAGTCCTAAATTTTGTTGAAATCCACTACAACGTAAACTCTTAGTTAATGATCATGGCAATGCAAGGTAATTTTTAAGTGCTTCTTTTTTTCTCGCAGGTATTCAAAGTTTTCTCCTCTGATTTAATCTAGGCTGACTCTTTAGCCTAGCAGGCATAAACATGGGACGTTAAACTAAATCAAAATCAAATTAATCTAGTCTGTTTCTTCTACTTGTATCTTTCTACTTCTCTTTTTTCTTTTTTAATAATCACTCTATTATTATCAATCAATAAACGAAATTTTGGATAAATAATAAGCAAAACTTCTTTTGTGTGAACCTACGAACATATTTTAAACTGCATTTGTTTTCCTCTCGAGAGAAACACTTGTAAAACGCTACTACATCCGTCCTTCATTTGTCTGCTGTTAAAAGCCCATGATGCGTAGGTGTGTCCGCTACAGTCAGGGGCGGAAATAGCGAAACCAACAACGCCCTCTGCAGCAACAACGCAACACAATTGTAAAGCGTTGAAGTACTACGTTATGCAGAGATATAGGTGTGGTTGAACGCTGTTAATATTTATATCTTTAACTATCGAGGATCAAAAAAAAAAAAATCATTATTCTAAGTAGCTTTCGTGTATTGGTACACTAAATTAATAGAGTAAACTTAATTTCAATTCATGTTAGCGTCTTACGAGGAGCGTTTTTGGAACTTGAAAAGAGAGAGAGAGAGAAAGGAAGGGGGGGGGGGGGTGTTGATGATACATGAACTTGAGTGTACAAGCTGTTGCGTGCAGGATTCTTAGTGAATATACTGCAAAATATAACTCATTTATTTACTCCTCAATTTGCGTACACTCAAGTTTCTATATATATATATATATATATATATATATATATATATATATATATATATATATATATATATATATATATATATATCGTTACTTTTAAGTCATTATTTATAACCCTTTACGAGCTGTTCAACATCGAGACTGTAATAGATGGGCTAACGATTGAAGTAAGGTTTCCACCAGTACCCATATTAATATTTGAGGCATTGGATTCTCAGCAGGATGTGAACATATAGCTAAATACACCCTCCATTCCAAAAGAAACCGAACGTTTTAAAAAAACAAAAAAGCAATGTACATTTTGGAACAAATCATTTTTATTAATCAATGTATTCCCCTTCTGCATCGATACACATATTTGCACGCTCCAACAAGTTGTCAAACGACTTCTCCATGTTCTTTATTGGAATGGTCTTTAGGACGGCGGTCGTCGCCTTCTCAATGGCATCAATCAATGCGTGCCACTTTCCTTTCATCGCCAAATGCAGTTTCGGGAACAGATAGAAATCGCACGGAGCGAGATCTGGTGAATAGGGCGGATGATGCAACCGAATAATGTGATTTTTGACCAAAAATTCAGTTACAAGTCGCGAACGATGTGATGGTGCATTATCGTCCAAAAGAGTCCAACTGCCGATTTCGCGATATTCGGGCCGAATACGACGAATTCTTGCCAGCAAACGCTTCATGACGCCCAAGTAAAACTCTCCAGTGACTGTCTGGCCGGGCTGAACAAATTCTTTGTGGATAATTCCTTTTGAATCGTAAAAACAAATCATCATCACCTTAACTTTTGACTTCACCAAGCGACTTTTTTTGAGTGTTCCTTTATCCGGCGCTCTCCATTCAGCACTTTGCCGCTTTGTTTCGGGCTCATATTCAAAACACCACGTCTCGTCACCAGTTACAATCGATTTCAAGAAGTTTCGATTCTGCCGAGCACTTTTAACGATGTCTTTGCAATGCGCAATTCGATCAACTTTTGGTCTTCGGTGAGATTGTGTGGTACAAACCGCGAATTAACCTTCTTAAGGCCCAAAACTTCGGTCAAAATGCGGTATGCGGTTGTTTGAGGAATGCCTAATTCCATTTCAATAACTTTCACCAACGATTTTTTGTTATGTTTGATGAATTCACACACTTTTTCGATGTTTTCTTCCGATAATCCGGTTCTGGGACGGCCTGATCTTTCGTCATCATCCAGCGTCTCTCTACCCGATTTGAATCGCCTGAACCACTCGTAAACTTGCGTACGGGATAGACACTCATCACCATATGCATTTTGTAGCATTTGGTGCGTTTCACTAAAAGTTTTACCCAGTTTAACACAAAACTCAATTGCAGCTCGTTGTTTGAAACTCATTTTCCGACCGATGTACACAACACACACACAGTTGAAACGCAATAACTTTGTTGCCGTGCATCCAAATGTCATGACATTTATACCAGTTGTCAATGAGGGACTACGCCATCTACCGGTAACATATTACAACAGATGGCACTAGTGGTACTATTTGTTTTCAAAAGTTCGGTTTCTTTTGGAATGGAGGGTGTACATCGAAAGCAAATCTTTAACTGAGTATACCACCCGTTTACTTACGACACACTCTTCCTAAATTCATCTCACACAGATTTCCTCTGAAAACATGATCAACTTTTAATTTTATTTAGTAACTTTGGTCTCCATTACTCTGGATACGGCCATCATTTCAACTGATTTGTTGTTGCATGAATTACAAGAATACGTTGCACAACACGGTTAATTGGCTTTACAAACCTCCACTGTATTAAAAACCGCGTAACTGGAGGTCTATTTGCAATGTTTTTAAATTGTATTTTTTTCATTAGTTTAAAAATACAAAATAAAAATATTTGTAATACAGAAATTTCTTTTGAACATATACACTTGAAAACAAAAGATATGTTTCTTTAGTTTAAATGAAAAATGAAATATTTCAGTTTTCCGTCGAATATTTATGCCCTGTAGGCTAAAGGAGATGATTAAAAACGTGGATTGATATGAAAGACATTGCTAGAATGAAAATATGGGAGGAAACGGGGAAATCCCTAGAGAAAACAGACATACATGATGTTATCCACTACATACTGAAATGACCTGAGATTGCATCAGTGACCCCTCTCACCAGAGGTGAGTTCTCTACCGCTGAGCCACTGTTTTCCATTGTTCATCTATAGATAATGTCATCATATCGAAAGCTAATAAAAACCTGACTCAATTTATATAGTATTTCCATCAACACATGATGTTTTTTGCTTTTATTTGGCTATTTTTTTTAACAATTCAATTTATAAACCTATTCCCAATTTGAAAATATATATAATTATAGGAACAGCATTAGAGCAGAACCTATTCTAAGAGGGAAGGCAGACCGACACACAAGCGTGTACATAATCTCTATCAGCGGCGCAAATGTGTCTTCAACATTGGGGGTTCCTTTCTTTCTTTCTTTTTTTCTATGTCCAAAATATTTATGTAGTTGAAAAACAATGATGTGGAGGATCAGAGGAGCAGACTTGTCTTCAACGGTGGGAGGTGGACAGATTTGAGGCTTATTCTAGGGGACATCAATTTCATCTCACTTTCCTTTGTGGCAATCGGACAAAAATGATCAAATTTCTCCCCCAAAACACATTTCAAATCAGATTATTGGGGGGATAGTCCCCCTCAATTCCAAGATTGGAGGGGACATGTCTCCCTCAGCCCCACGGGATTTGCGCCAGTGATCTCTATATAGTATATAAAAGAAGAAATCTTGACTGACTAACTGATCAACGCGCAGATAGAACGGCTTAAAGAAATTTCAAATTTGGACAATGCATAGGATTTGTATTGCAAACTGCCACTAACGGAGGATTTTTTAGAAATTCGACAAGGAAGAAGGATCACAATTATTCTTAAAATTTGTTATCTCGGAATCTCTGAAGTTTAAAGGCATGAACTTTGCTATATGGACTTCTTATTTAAAATAATTATATACCTACGTACATACAATAGCGTTTTTTGATATCTGACCTAGAAGTGCAGAAAAGGGGTGAAAAGAAAAAAAATGCGGCTGGCAACTATAATTATTATCATAAGATTGTATAGCTCGGTACCTCTTAAGGTTAGAGTAATTAAATTTAGTATTTAGACTTTTCATTTAAAATAATTAAAGATATGTTTCAGCGTTTTTGAATATTTTCCCTAGAATGGATGTAAAAAGATGGGAATAAAAAACATGGGAGTTACAATTTTTGTAATAGGATGGCCATATCTCGAAATTCCGTAAGGTTAGTAAGATGAAAATTGATATTTAGTCTTTTAATTTAAATCGTTTGAAGACGTGTGTCAGCGTTTTTTGATGTTTTCCTTAGAAAGATATAAAAAAAGCGGGAATAAAAAAGGGTGGGGTTTGGAATTCTTATAATAAGATGGCCATATCTTTAAATTCTTTGAGATTAGAAACACGTTAGGGATATGGAACTTTGAATGTAAACTCCTTATCCAAAACATGTGAGCATCTGTCAGAGCGTTTCCGAAAATTTTGTTTTTAACGAGAGAAGCGGGCTAGAGCGCCGATCCTGGGGGGAGGGGGGGCGAGAGGGCCCGGGCCTCCCAAAGCTGATGTGAGCCCCCTATTGTATTTATGAATATACAATATTTGGCATAATTTGAATGCAATTTGTCTTAAAATTCTCATATATATACCTTCTGCACACACCCCAATTTACAGAGAAATCGGCGGCCGTGGAAGAGGGGACAATTTCTATTTTTCCTCAACATATAGAAATGACTTCGAGGCTGTCAGTTTCATCATCGGAAAACGGGTGAACTATTTGAAATGAATTGTTTTTAACACATTTAACATCTGGGCCGATGGGATTTTATCATTTTACTTTGCAATGCATACTCTTAAGAGGGAAAGGGGTGTAAATTTTTAGCAAAGAGTAATACCATAAACATATTCTTGCTGTGAGTAAAATGAAAACAAAGAGATGCGAGGGGGAAGTCTCCAGCTATCCGAGGGCTAGTACCTCATATAGATTTGAAACAAAATAAAAAAAAAAAACAAATATATATATATTTACGTACATATCTTTATTAACTATAGTATTAGAGTATTAACATAGTTAGTACTATGGTATGTGAGAGAAAATTAGTATATTTTTACATGTATTTCCAAGAACTAAACGTCCTTCAAAAATCTAGGAAAGGCTAACTGACACTTGTCCACTTGCGTGCCGCCGGGAGCGGTCAAATAAGGGAACTACATATAAGCTTATTGTTGTAAACCAGAAGAAGATGGTGGAAATATCTTTAGTTTTCAACCCAAAATATTCATCCTAAATTTAGTGTTTGTTCTTTGTATTTGTGTTTTGAAAGCATTTCTATTAAAAAAAAGGAAAAAATAAGTGAGTTCCATTTCACACTGTGAAACCAACCAGATTTCCCAACTAGGCGCATTCAGTATTGAAGCCGGAAATAGTAAATCTGCAATTCATAACTGCATTAACCGGATAATATGAGATATACAAGTACTCATCGGACACTATGTAGGAGACAGGGGCGGATCCAGGACGGACTTCTGAGGGGGGCAGTGGATTGTAATACTGCTACTTAGACTACTTTTAAGAGCTCCAACCTCTGGGATTGGTTTCATTTATATATAAAATAAGAAAGTTACCTCTTCTGGTGGAACGATCGTCCCGATTGCCCCCTGGTTCCGCCCCTGGTAGCAGATAGTAGTGGCGTCATTTCAGACTTCGCTTGTGGGGGGCAAGAGCACCATCGACTTAACACTTTCACTATTTGTACTAATATATTAGTAGACAATCGTTTAAAGTAGATATGTATTCCTCAAATCTATATGTATTCCTCAAACTCTTTGGGGGGCAATTGACCCCTCCTTCCCCCCCTAAATGACCCCCCTGGGAGATAGCGAAGGACTTGGAGGTTATGGGGTTATGTTCGTACCTTGACTGTATGCTTTCAACGAATACACAAAATCACATGATTGAAATCCAGGGAACAGGGTGAGCACATGAAAGGATTGCAGTTGTTTTCTATTCATGGCCAGTTCAATATTGTGAAAGAACAGGATTGACGAGTAGTTGCACATCCCTGCACACTTCGGAGCAGCAGGGGTGATGTAACTCAAATTTGATGTAGATCACGGTGATGTAACTCAAATTTCGAAAACTACACTTTCTAATAACACAGTTAAACATATTAACGGTTGTGAGCATTGCCGTGTAAAAAACAAACGTTGCTCTGTGAACACGTTGTGTTTGCTATTCTTCCTAAAACGTTTTTTATAGAAAAATATTTATTTTATAATGTTCTTATCGCAAAACACTCTGTCTTGATATCTTTGTTGTTGATAGGCGCATTATAAAAATCAATATTTTTTTGCAGACAAGAAGAAGAAAAGAATAGAGAAGTGACTATTAAGTTATCTACCGCTAGTTACGTAAATACGAAACCAAAAAAAGAAAGTAAAAAGCTAAAACTCGGAAAGTCTGAGAGACCATTCTTCGGAAGAAAATAAAGTAGACGACGACCAAGAAGAAGAAAACTTCAACAGGGAATAATAAAGTTAATTCTCCGCCTTTACGCTCCTGCCACTGAGGATGTGTCAATTAGTCAGACTAACTTCATAAATAAACATTAAGCCTCTCTTCTCCACTTCACCTTCAAACGAACGAAAAATTTTGTGAAATAAGTCTTTCTCCTCTCTGTTAATCTTTCTTTCTAAATTTTGATAAATACACAGAGAAAAATCCGTTCTTCGGACAGCTGTATATTGTACAAATATACGGTATCCTCTTGCTTACTATAGAAATCAGTACGAAGTATACGTTATCCGTATGCTAGATAGGCACTCCACTTGGATGTTACATCATGCCGTTACAGGATGTCTGACATCTAACAGTTTTCCGTATATCACATGCATATACTTATGTTTCCTTCGTCAGCTATATGTTATATACGTCCATTTGTATGTGAGATCCTGACCACCTACATTGTTTCATACGGAAAGTACGTATAGATGGAACACTTATACAGAAAGTATTATAAAACATGCGTTTTCAGTTATACGTCTGTTGTACGTTAAGTCCAAAAACTACAGGAATTACGCATGTAACCTATCTTTTTACTCACTAATTTGGAATCTTGGAGAAAAAGATTACGAATATTACAATCACCTTCATCGAAATCCTTTAAAATTAACTTTCCCGATGAGTCAATATTTTCCTCTGAATTAGTCAAGCATCTTATATGTAATGTGACTTTTAAAAGCAGTTTGGTTTACCAAAAACTGCTTTATATACACTGACCATTCAAAACATGATGCCCACCCTCTACTTTTTGAACGAAGACTTTGGGCTAACGTAATAAGCATGGGGCACAGAAGAATTGTGATGTAGATCTCACTCGATCACTAAGTGCAATGTTTGTGCGTAGAAAATAGAGGGGCCAGGTTGAGATGACCAGACGAATGAGAACAAGCATTCCGCAAAAGGCACGATATTTGTCGGGTGTTTGCGAGCTGCTGCGGTTAGTGTTCAAAACGAACGATGAACTCAACACGAATCCACGGGACATGAGGCAGCCACACCTCATCAAAGATCTCGGAGGACGTAGGTTGTCGAGGTTAGTGCAACAGGATGGTGAGCAAACTGTGGCGTAATTAACATCACACTTCAACAGATTTTATTAGTGAGAAAGTAAGAGTGTTTCTAAGCACACAGTCACCGTACACTGTTAGATATGAGCCTCCGCAGCCGATGTCCCAAGCGTGTACCAATGTTAGCTGCACGGCATTATCGATAACCATGTAATGGGCGTGTGCCCATCGCCATTGGACAGCAGAGCAATACGCAACGTCGCATGGTGCGATGAATCATGATTTTACGGTTGTCACATCGATAGAAGTGTCAGATCCGTCGTTTCCTAGGGAAACAGCTACTCGAGACATACACAGTAAGATGACGATACTGCAAAGAGGACTGTATTATGATTTGGGAAACATATGATTATTCATAGGCCTAGTAGTGCGTGTGGAGTGCACCATAACGGCTTCTAGCTATCGGCCGGACATTGCTGCTCACATTCACCCGGCCATTGAATTCAGAAATGACGTCTTCCAGCAAGATAATACTCCATGTCACAAGGTTTGCATTGGAGCTAGAGGTTTAAAGAGCACAATGTTAGATTTCAATGGCAGCAATGACCCTCAAACTCACCCAATCTTAACCCAATTGAGCACTTTTCGGATATCATTAAAGATCAGATCTGAGCTTCTCGACCTCTTTCGCCGAATTTAAAAGATGTTAATAATTTGTGCGTGCACATGTGGCGCTCCATGTGGCAGCTACCTACCAAGTTCTCATTATTCAAACCTCATCGATGGTGTCTTACGATCCAAAAGTAGTTGCACAAGAGGTAATATTATTCTGGCTACTTAGTATGCGTATTTACCCTGTCTTTCCATGTGTCCACTCGGAAGACAAAAAATATCAAGAACTACTTGATGGAGCACCATAAATTTTGGCCAGTCAGTACAGAGTTAAAAGTTATGAATCGATTTCGTCGATGGAGTTGATCTATCCAGTTGATTCTAAGATATGGATAATCAAAAATTGGTACCCTATGTATTCCTATGGGCGTAATTATGTACAACTTCCTTATTTGGTAGACTACGCGCAGTGCTGTTCAGATTAGCGGGTTAATATAACATTGAGGATGCTACATATTAATCTGTCCGTAGAATACAAACGCTGAAATGAGATAAATGATTTTCTAGTGGGGAGTGAAGGGTGAGAAGAACTTTAATTTTCATGTTGTGTACCCAATGATACTTTTATTACCCACCTGGTGTGTTTGTGCGCTGTTTTGTAGAGACGCTGTTGTGTTTTTAAATGTTGTTATTGGTTGAAGCAGTTCACGGGAGGGGAAGTGTAAGTGCTTTGATGGATTATTTAACAGGGTGGCCAGAACAAATCACCACTAAAAGTCACTGAATGATTTCGTATGCTATAATACTATTGAAGTGACTGATGTTGTAATTGGAAGTAAAAAATGAAAAGAAAGACATCACCACTTAAAGTCAGCAATAAAAGTGAGGGGGAACGCGGGAGGATGTTCTTACCCCACTTCCAAAAATATCTATAGCGTCCCCGTCTTCATAAAAAGAATACAGTGGACAAAGATAGGCACGGGGATAGTGTGACGTCATGCGTCCCCCTACCTCGTCGATCCACTTTTACCCCTAATGCATTCCAATGTTAGAAGGACTACATATAAAGTGTTAAAACGTTGTAGAAAAGAAAGAGAAATGTATTCTTATATTTCATTTTTATAAAATTAGAGGAACAGCAACCTGTGCGATAGACAGAAGTGTAAGAACTGTTATTAAAATTGGTATATTTTGTTCAACCGTACTATTATATAAATTCACTTTGTAGATCAGTGACATATCGAAGGATCTGCCACACTTAATCCTAACTCTCTTACTACAGTGATATCAAGAATTAATTCTCTTAATATTCTCCGATAATACGAGTTTTCTTATAATTTATCACAAATATTTTACAGTCATCTAGAAACAAAACTTATTTCCTAGAAGCTTCCTTTAACCGAACATAAGATTTCAACAAATTAGTTATGTATTCAATTTTTCTTCTTTTAGGAGGAGAGACTTTTTCTTGTCAATATAAGCAACAAAATGTATCGTCTACGCGAGATAGTAAGAGAATTGAAAAGGAAACAGGTTTCTCAAGTCTTTTTTTTTTTTAAGTATATATTGCCCTGCTTAGCAGAATTTAACGCACGCTACTTCGGAGTGCGCTGTCCCTGGTTCTACTCCCAATTTCACCACTAACATTTTCCGGTGTTGGTCCATCAGCATTAAGGGCCACGGTAGCTCAGTGGTAGATCTCTCTCCTCCGACCGGATAGGGTCCCTGATTTGTTCCTAGTTTGCATCAAGCGAGCTTCGTGGTAAACAATTACAATTACCTGAGTCAGTTTTCTTGTGTTCTCCCGTTTCCTTCCAATTTTGTCGTCCTTCATTTTGTTCATGATCATAATCTTCTTTAGCCTTCAAAACATAATTGTGGGCCGTAAAACTGAAATGTTTCATTTAATTTTTCTCGTCATGAGACAATTGAAGAACTTAGTAATTTAAGAAGTAGCGAACTCATGTCCAAAGAATCAGAAATAATGACATCTGACTGCTGATGCACTGACCACGCATCACCACGTTGAACGTTCTACATCTGGGCAGTCATAGCCCTTCGATTTTTAGCGACAGTGAGTTGAGCATTTCTTTCTATCTGTTAAGTAGTTTCATTAGTATTTCTCAACCCAGAACCGTAGACAAAACTAAAAAGAAGACTTGTTTGTTATTTGTCTTCCCTGTAATTCGGTGCACCTCTCTGTGCTGAAATAAAATACATAACGCATTATGACGCAAGAGCACATGAACGAAAGTCTGTCCGGCTATGCCAACGTTTAAACGGTAACGCATGGCCTGTGCATCGGGTTATCTACCTATCTTCGTTTGCGTTTCTTTACTATTGCAGTTTATTAAAATTTGTTTTTTTTTTTATACTAATTAATATTCTTTAAGTTCTATTTACGCATGGAAAAATTAAGTTGATAGCCATTTACATGTTTTAGTATTTGATCCCGTGTTAAGTCATACTAATTTCAGTGGCATACTATTTACGATTTTGTTTCGGGTGCGGGACTTTGCTAATTTTAGTCATGGAAATGTGAAAATTCTGCAAGATATTTCATTTACTTTAATATAGTAAATAAAATTTCGGGGGAGGTGGGCTTAAGCGCGGAAGCCCCCCTATATACGCCACTGAGTAGTTTAATATATTTAGGGCACAACAACTTGGAGTACGTACACAACTGCTTCCATTAAATGTGATTCGGTTCAGCATATCTTTTGATTATAATTATCCTGAAAAACTACATACTAAAGAAATCTCAATTAAAACTAATGCCTCTTGCAAACATGCTGTGTGACTAACGTTACTTGTAAACAAGGAAATTACTTCGCAACTTTGCCGCAGATACAGATAAATCAAATGAGATATAATTTTTATTTTTTTAGTTAAGTGGTTTAAATTATTATTTATTACGGAATGTTCTTATCACAAAATTATGTAGATACTTTCAAGCTCTACTGTTCACCGTTATTCTTTTTATTTTTTCTTATAAAGATCTGTCTTTAATATTGTCCATAAATTCCGATCTTCTTCCTTTTTCTTCTACAATACGTTTTACCACATCCCTTATAAGTTCATCTGAAATAATATCCTAATTAATTTCTTTAGCTGTCGTTTTTTGTATTTAGCGTTCGGCATTATTCTCTTATTCCTGGCTTTTGTTAGCACGTTTTTCTTGTTTTACGTACTCCAAATGTTAATTTTCTAATTTTGCTTCATATCTATATTTAGAATATTTCGAACAGTTTTTCCATTAGTGTTTAGTAATATCCACATCTCTGTCTGTAGATTACAATTGTCGACTGGAAACTTTTCAGGAATCCTTCCAGCAGCTCCTGATATTTAATGATTATTTGAAAACAGTGCCGGTCTGTGTTAATTCAATTGATGGAAAATTACAGTTCTATCCTTTCATCACAACAAACTATACAGATATTTCTAGATTAGAAGGCTAAATTCCTTCTTCTATCAACATGTTTCATACTTACTATATGCATTTTAAACTAAATTACGCAAAATACCTTATTTACTCGCGTAATAGTCGCACTTTTTGTAAAAAAAAAATGTAGTGCGAAAATCCAACTGCGACTATTACGCGAGGAAAACTGCTATTCAATTATTGCTACGATCGAAACAATTTCGAATTTTGATACATGCAGCATTGTCTCAACATTAAAAAACTATAGCCTACATACGGTAAAATATTAAAACTTGTAAATTAAACTCGTAAGTACTGATTCGTGGGAGAGAAAAGAATCTTCTTCACATTGGCGCAAAAGAACGATATATTTACATAATCGGGAAACAAATCTCATCGACTGCTACTTACGTAAGTAAACACGTTAAATTTTGAATTCAAGAGACAGATATAATTAACACTCTAATATAGGACACTGTTTTCCAACTTTTTTCCCACCAATGACACACTTCACTGAACACCCTAGAAATCACGACACACTTTTCCTGACTAATAATAATAATAATGATATCAGTAGTAATAATATGTCATCCAATTTGCAGTCATCTAATGTCAGTAGTCATCCAATTTACACAGGTTGGTGATTACTCGCAAACGGTGGATTCTTCTAAATACAAACAGCATGTCGAGTGGCGTAATAGAAATACAAAAATAAGTGCCTGAAATACCTGCCTATCGACACAAGAACTCCAACGATATATTAAACTCAGAACTAAAATAAATGAGAAGCCAACGCATGGTGTGTTCCACAGACTGTCAATACGTGAGCTTTACGATGCTTGAGAGGCCAATACGCAAATTATTTCTAGATATACCAGTTTGTTCCTCTGTTTGGATTTGAATGTTTTCATTTAATTGTAGAAAATACTGATTCACAAGCATAACGTTAAAAATGCTTGTAAAACGTTTCCAACGGTCTTTGGGATTGTAGGATATTGACATCGTTCATAAATCCAAAGAACTGTACTAGAGTGTCGAATTTTATTCATGTTAGAATTGCATTACAAGTTTGACTTTTTTTTTAAAATTGAGAGTTACATTAGTGACGGTTTGTATATTTCTACCAGATGCATAAGATTTAACCAATTATTGAAAATCGTACGTACTTATTCATTTGTGATGTCGAATACTTAAATTTATGTCGCAAACTGATTGTGATCACCTTGTCTTTCTCCTTCGTGACTTAGTCTCGGGCAAGTTACGTCACGATACAGCTAGCAGCCACCGAAGTAATAAAAGGAATCTGACAACTCGAGCGACGTAGTTTTCAAACTGCAGTTCGCGACCTCGACTCAAATAATGCATTTTATTCTTCCGACACTGTTCTATATATCGTTTCTGCAAATTTTACACAATAAAAACTGCATCTTGTTTCATTGTATAGAGACTTCGTTAATAGTATAAATTTTTACTTGTAAATTTTAAAATATCACGACACATCCCATGGGACAGTGACACACTAGCGTGTCGCGAACACCGGTCAGAATATATTTATTAAAGTATTTTCTTTTGTTTCCTTAAATGTCTATAACTACCCCAAAATGGACAGGTTTTAGAAGTTTACTCCTTATCTGTAGCGATGAGCAGATGCTACGACATTTATTATAATTATTAAATGGGCAGACCTCGTAGATTTTTTCTTTCTTAAAATGTCTTTTCACTCAACGTATGTATTGATCTTTTGTATGTTAATAAATGTTAACCCATTACTTGGAACCAAAAATCTGTATTTTAGATTTCTAATTCTAATGCTCGTTTGAAGTATATATAGGCCTACCATATAAATCCGATGTATTAACATTAAAAGTATACACGAAATGAAATCGTGTGTTATTAAAATCAGATAAATTGAGTATCAGTAGAATCGCTTGAACATTAGATTCTATAGGAATATTATGTAATGTAAATAGTACTCATAAAATAAAACTACTTTGTGGTAGTGTTAGAATATTTAATTGGGCACCATTTCTTTTAGAGGATGAAATGGTTCTCATAAAGTACACATCCTACTCTCTCGCTCTTTTTTATATACAGAGTGTTTCAAAACAACACCGACAACGTTTGGGAGGTGATTCCTAACACCAAGATAAAACGAATAGTTTAGATTAACCTGGGTGCACAAATGCTTCCTTTCGGAGTTATAGGCTGCCGAAAACATGAAAATATGAACTTTAAACGTCCATAGCTCCAATACTATGGGACCTATCGTAGTCGGGTCAAGACTTCAGTTAGGAACTAGTATGTATCCTATCCAAATATCCATGTTTAGGAATCCTGCGGTAATTTCGCAACAATTTTTATACAGGTAATTGGTGAGTACTTCAAATTATATGCCTATAGTCAAACTCCCTGTATAAAAATTGTTGCGTGAGAACATTAGGATTCTGAAACATGCATTTTTGGATAGCGCATATATTAGTTCCTAAGCGAAGTCTTGATCCGACTACGGTAGGTCCTATAGTATTGGAGCTATGGATCTTTAAACTTTATTTTTTCATGTTTTCGGCAGCCTGTAACTTCGAAAGGAAGCATTTATGCACTCAGGTTCGTTTATACTTCTTTGTCTTATCTTGGTTTCAGGAATCACCTCCCAAACTTTGTCGGTGCTGTTTTAAAACACCCTATATATATATGAGAGAGAGAGAGAGATAGAGATCTATACTACAGAAATTACATCGTTTCTGTTAACTTGTATTCCATTAAAGAAATGGTAGCTAGCTGAGGGAAGTAACACCTTTTATGCCTCCTTTTCGTTTTATATATAGCACCTTTTCCTTCCATTTTGTGCTATAAAAACTACTGCTAAGACTCTTAACCCTGGTGGTAAAACTAAACTAATCGATGCTTTTTCCTGAAGTATGTAGTCCAATAGTTTAGTGCAGTCCAGTGGTAAACTCTTGTGGTCTTTTTCCTAACATTGAAGTATCAAAATACGGTTCTTACCTGTTGCTCCATTTTAGTTAGGAACATACTGAAGGTATGCACAGGTGCTCAACATGCGGAATGGTTTGGTTGCATAACAAGGCAGGGATAATTTAAAATAAAGAAGTCCTCACTAGCGAAGTATAGTATATGATTCAGAATACTTCTCATGTATGAATAACGAATAAGAATTCTACGGGGAATAACAGCTGCATAATCCGTCAAGTTGAGCATTGGATTAAACGTAATTATTCATACATGTTTGGACTTTCTTCGGTGTACGACACTGTGTTTCTTCGAAGTCTAGAGTACCGATATTCCCTCTGTCTTTCTAGTTTGAGTATGGACATTCAAAATTCCAATATTTAAACTGTTTTATCTTCTTTGCTGCATAATTGTCATGCACGTCAAAAAAACACATGATAACCATATCTAATGTGTAAATCAACGTAGACTTAAAGTTTATTTTCTTTCTGTAATCTTGTGAGGCATTGAAATGACAAAGATTTACAAACCTACAATTAAAACAATTCGTATACATTCCAAATAATAGTAGCAAGATATAAATTGACTTTATTATAAGCTATTCAGAATACTAATAGTTATTATTTTATTACCCTTTCATTTTCTTAGGAAAATTCCCACAACGTTAGAGATATCTCATAATTATTTGTAGTAAGTAATGATATTTATTTATTCACATGTATTTAAGGGACTGAAGCATCACAACTTTGGACAGCTTTTATTTATTAAGAAAATAAAATTTTTAACATTTAACAGGAGAAATAAAAATGAATTTTCACATACACCTAAATAAGCTATATAAGAAGGAACTTATAGATTAAAACTAGAATTTCAGCTTTTGAAGGAATAAAATAAACTAGAACATTGGCACTCATGTAGTAGTTGAAACATTCTATTGCTGAAATAACATTTAATCTGCTCGTATTTTTGAGTGTCTATTAAGTCTTTCTCTTCGTGGGAAACTGAAAGGAGCAATTCCCACTACGTAAGATTTGTTTAGTTTTCAGTTTTTACGTCCCAGAGGTTGCAAGGAAGAAAAGCAGAAAGGGAAGAGAATAAGGTTCACGATTGAAAGAGAGAGAGAGAGTATCTGCTCTTCCACAAAGTTCCTCGGAAATTGAATGTCACACTGCGATGAAAATGGAAAAGAAAGAGACATTAACATTTTATAATTTCATATTTCGTTACAAATATGATCATAAATGTGGTATTTGGAGAATTGATTTTAATGTCGTGGGTGTTGCGGCGAACGGGACATAAATGTGAAAAAAACATTTCAAGAGATGTAGTTATTTACTCAAAACTTGAATAGACCCACGACGAATATGTGTGAGAAGAGGATAAATCTGGAAGAAATTCTGTCGTATTTAGTGTTATTGTAACACTATATTGTCTCACACAAGTGATGAGTTCCCTGGATAGTGTACACCTTTGGTGTAGGAGGCCCGGCCTCAATTTCCGGCGGAAGCTCATGTGATTCGGATCTTACGTTAAGGTGTAGATCCACGTCTCCTATAACCTCGATGCTGAAAGGGACACTAAACTCATTTGCTCTTACTACGTTCTTACATAAAATTTGTAGAAATTTGTATTTTTCTTATAGAGTGTTGAGTTGAAGTTCTATATTTTAGGTCGTTTGTAACGCCGTGGTTATAAAGGACGGGATCTACCATTAAGGTTGGCCCCGAATCACGACCGAGTCTTGGTTCGCACAGACAATCACGCTAGATCGACTCTCATGCTGGATCACAGGACCACGTCACAGTTTCCGGCCCTTCTGCAAGAGGCTTTACAGCTAACAATAAAATTTATAGTAATATATTCTTGAAATGCCAAGAGTTTTGACAAATAAGTTTTCTTTTGCTGGAGCTGGAAGGGTCTGTTCGTGCTTTTTTTTTCTTTGCTTCGAATGGTTAGTTGTAATTTAGTGTTCCTTTTAGCACAGAGGCTACTGCTTAACGTGGTATCCAAAACTCATGAACTAACATCGGGAACCGAAACCGGGTCTTCTGCGCCGAAGATATCTATACTATCCATATAGCCAAGAAGGAGCTCTGCGTTTTGTGACGTTATTACATGAAAGGATAAATCAATGGTTATAACGTGAACAAATGAGCACGATTGATTTTAGAGATGATTCCGTCTACAACTAAACTGAAAGTGACGGAATTGCTCAGCGTTGTTTGAGTGATTGATGAAGCATGCTCCTTTTCTATATCTCCATGTTCAAATGAGAAATCCGATATTCACTGCGGTCGAATGGAATCCCTGAATTTTGTTTGACCATGGAGGTTGAGTTTAATGATTCAATCTTATTTGTTTACTAGGATCGTTTTACCTTGTTAAACAAGAATAGTCTCTAAGGGACTATGTGATTACGTTTTATATTTCTTTCAATATCTCTTCGCTGTTCAGTTGTGCGCAATTAGCTTCAAAAATGTTTCCTCTCACAGTACACGCCGCTTATTATGATCTCTTCGTAGTACAGATAGTAATATAATATTAACCCATTGACGACAATAGTTGAGAGATCCAATTTGTAAGTTATTTCATTCAAAAATTGACATGAAAGTTTTAATTTAACGTCTAACGATTATGATTTTGAGTCTAAAGGAGACAGATGAGTTATTATGAAAGAATTGATGGAATGAAAATGTGAAAGGAAATTGGAAAACCTACGGATTGATATCTAGATGTACGAGTATCATCTTTAGGCAATATAATAGCTAAACAAAATTTAAGGTATTGGTCATAATTTTGGTTTATATTTCACTAACTACCTAGGTATACAAGTGCTACAGTCTTGCTGTTGTCATAATGAAAAGATTCATTAAGGTATACTTTAGTATCGCTTTCATCTTATAGGTTGTGTGGTTAAGGTGCACCATGAATTTTAAGGAGTTCATGTCTTTATATATTTATCCTGTCCGTTTGTCCGTCTAGAAGACAGAAAACCTCAAGAATTACTTGACAAATCATCAACAAATTTGGTGAAAATGTAGAATCAGAGATAAGGAACCGAGTTAGTTTCTGAAATGACAGAAGTAATAGAAATTAACCATTTCCGATCTTAATATTGATTGATATAGAGCATAATAACTAGAGAGATAGTTTTTTGCACTCGATTAAGTGTTCGAAGAATACGCATTATATCTTCATTCTTAACTCTCTACTAAAAGTGGAAGTGATAGAAAGTGATATTTTCCGGTTTCAATATTGATCTTCATAGAGCAAAAACGATAAGAGAGAGCGAGAAGTGGTTTTATGAAACCGATTTATCGTTTTAAAAATATATTCCACCTTCACTCTAATATTTACCAGTATACTAAAACCATAAGTGGTATAAATCTACTTTGATTTCGGGTTTAAATAATAATTAAGAAAATATTACACAATACAAATGAAACTCTTGCTACTTGTTAGGTTAACAAACAATGAAGCTTTTATGTATTTTCTCGAGAAATATTCATAAAGATTTCACCCAGCCATTCGCCCAGGAATCAGCCATATCATTTTCTTCAGCTTAATGAAGTTTATAGATTACTATATGTCCCGTCTTTGGACATTTTCCCGTTAAATGCTAATAATATTTGATTTTTTAAAAAATGTTTCCTCTGACATATATTTTAATAAAGATAAAGAAAGTTATTTTCCATATACATATTCTTTTTTAGTTTAATGTCCCACAATTTTGCACCAAGGCTAAGGGAGACGGTGATGATGAGACGGATGATAATGGTGGTGGAATTATAAAAGTGGGAGAAAACGGAAAACTTCCGAGAAAACTAATGTATAACGGAAAACTTCCAGTGTTTGTCCACCATGATGCTCACTTTGCGAAAGCTGGGATCGAATTAGGGAATCCACGTGTCACAAGGAACGATATACTACTGAGACATCGCGGCCTCGTATATACAATATTAGGTCACAGTTTAGAAATGAAAGTTGTAGAAGCATATATATATATATATATATATATATATATATATATATATATATATATATATATATATATATATATATATATATATGATAGCATTAAACCAAATATAACTCCCTCGTGGCTATATGACTAGCGTACGTATCTTGGTGCAGCAGACTCGGTTCAATTCCCATTGCGAGCTCATGTGGTTCGGATTCTACGTACGCTGTAGGTATTAATAATCCAAAACTGATCAAAGCACTAAATATATATTACTAACACTTCTGTCTACTCTGAATAAGAAATCTTGGAAAATTCAAAATTAGCGGATAAGTTTACCCTACAAATGATGGATAGCTGAACAATTGGAGGTTATATGGATGAATGGTATGGTGGTGGGCTTGCCACTATGTGTGAGATCAAACGTTATGGCAAGTTATTGCATAGAATTATGGTTATACTTAGCAATGTTTGTGAGTTTCGTCGGTCATGACCATTGTGGGTATAGAATGGCACGTACAGCCTTTGTCTAATGTACAGTCGTTTTCTAATATACAGGACTTAATAAAATTGATAACATTACCTTACTAATAACATGATTTTCAACCGTTTATTGCCTTTATTTCCAATATATTTATTTTAATTAATTGTACTGTTGGTTTTAATACTTTGGCGCCACGGTATATAAAAAACTCACACCGAAACGTCATTTTACGCTACATCTACGCTTTTCTGTACAGGATTTTATTTTCGATCCATTGTACGTATCATTATTCAGTCTAGAATAAGAACAATTTGAATTCCCGCTTCTCCTCACCTGAATTAAAACCATGTACTGTAGTTTCACTAATCGCAAACGCTTCTAATCACGAACAAATCGGCCAACGAACACAATTTCCGAACGGTGCTCATGAACGGTGCCTCAGAGCACGATCGTTCACCCATGGCTTTGGTACCATGTATTATTCTCACTAACAGGAACAGTTGCACTAAGGTTGAATATTGTTGTTGAATATTGTTGCACTCTTTGAATATTGTTGTGGTTGCGTTCTTGATACTTTTTTCTGCATTAAACTATACCAAATTTCATCACTCTGTCTTTCAGAAATTCGGAGATATGGATATTTTACTATGATAATATTTCCACCCCTCTTTCTCCTTTCCCTGTCAGATTTACAAAAATCCTTTCTTCGTGGTACTATACGTCACAGATGCTATGCACTGTCAAAACTTCATGTTTCTATCTTAAGCAGTGTTGAATGGGCATTGATCAATCAATCAGTCAGGACTTCTTTTTTTATATATAGAAAGACTAACCTTTATTATGGCTCCTCCTCCTCCTCTACCATTTATCTGTGCCAGCCAGCAACTATCTACTACAAAGGGAAATTTATAATGAATATATTTTATATTACCGTATGTTAGAGACCTGCACGGGCTGAATGTTGCGGCCACAAAAAGTTTTGGAGGTTTTTGGCCCGATCTGGGCCGGACCCGATAAGCAAACCGCCGCTAAGTAACATCAATTATAAATATTGCATTGTAACATCTTTCACAGTGCGCGCGTGCACAAAGACTTCAACGTTTGGTTTTATTCCAAGTATTATTTAACGAAAGTCAATAATTATTTATAAAAACTGCCCGACCTGAAAACAGCTTCGGCCCACCCAAGCCGGCCCGTGCAACTCACTGCTATATATGTATATTTTTGTAAAAGATATACGTTTCACTTTCTAAATACACATACTTTTGTTTAGCTAGTAAATATAGGTTAAAACTGTGCATAATTCAGTTTCGAAGACTGAAGAATAAGTACTAACAATACAATGACTCCACGCCTGATTATACTAGTTATACAAGACTTTTTTTTATGAAAAGAATAAAAATGACAAAAATGTGAGGCGAAGAACGCAAAGAAAGACTTGGTGATAAAGCTAAATTAAATATTGGTTCTTGTTTTATACTCTACGATTATGCTCTGTAGGTTAATGTAGACGAAAAAATAATGAAAGTCAACGATTGGTGGAATATAATTGGTGGAATAGAGTAAGAGGAAATGGGAGAACCTCGAGGAATACGATATTGCCCACTACAAACTTGCGTGGTTGGGGATTGAACTAGGAACTCCTCGCACCAGAGTTAAGAACTCTTTCACTGACAAACTGTTGCCCCTATTTAGAAAGATCATACCAGTTACCACGTAAGTATGAGCCTTATAATAATTTATCTTGCAAATCTCAATGTTGTTAGAACAAAATATTGTAGATTAAATTGAATGATGATAATGTCTTGTAGAGTAGTGAGGTGCAGCATGGAAGATAACGATATCAACAATAATGTGAGAAGATGTAGATAGTTAATTGTTACAACCAGAGTTTCAGTGAAAGAAAAATAAACACAAACATACGTACAATCTTAAAGTATGTTAATTACTTGGAAGACGAAGTCGTTTGTTATTCTCTATAATTCCTTTTCATTTCTCCTGTGTTTTAAAGCTATGTAGTCACTGAAGTATGCTTACGCGAACCACATGCCTAAACGTGCACTATTTTTTTTCTTGTTTACTTTCTCAAAATTAAATTACGTCATGCTGCTGCGCTATTACTGAAATGTTTATGAAATATGAACCAGGGGCGGATCCCCAGAAGAAGAAATTTTCTTATTATATATAGAAATAAAAACCATACTAGAATTTGGAGCTTTTAAAAGTAGCTCTAAGCAGCAGTATTACACCCCATTCCCAGAAGTCCTTCCTGGATCCGCCCCTGATATGAACACAATTATGATAGATGTTTTCGGACATTTTCATCTAATGCAAACTCACCTTACTTGTTGAAAGCCTTTCTGGGTTCTTCACAAACATATGAATTACCTGTATGTCATATTCTATTGTTAATAGTTAAATTATGAAGAAATAATGATAATTATTTTCAAGAGAATAATCGCAATAATACACAGTCCAGTAAACTACCCTTTGTGAATTTTGTGAGAAAAATGAATAATACTACAATGTACAGTAACGTTGTTAATGAAATTATGTATTTATGAAATAAACACGTAATAGTTAAAAACGTTGTGAGATTATTGTAGTTTTTCTCATTCTTCAGTAAACTCCTTTATAAGATACAATACGTCGATAAAAGTAGTGAATTCGAAATACTACTATGGAGAATTCTATTAGAACAGCGTCTGAAACTTTGGCCTGGAAAGGTTTGGAGGGTGAGGCCTTCTAGGACTCTATTCATATGAACGAACTCTATTCATCGAAATGCAGAAAGTATTATTTTCCAGCCATGTATAGGTCGTGAAGTGTGTAAATCCGTCGAAACTAAGAGTTCATTTGGTTAGACGTCACGATTACGAATCTTTGCGTTTGCCGTTTTCGATTTCCCCACTTGAGTAATCTATCCTTACTTTTGAGGTCTGAAAAAAATTCGGAAAATTCTATCGAGAAATCTTATTAAGCAATCTTAAATTTAATGTTTGGTTGGTGTGTGTTGAATGATATGGACTCTGGACTTTTTTTTCACACAACCAAATGATTGGATAGACATCCAAAGATTACATTTTCGGAATGTAGATTCCATTAAACTCGTATATTTGTTGAAACCTCGGGTTCGGTTTATTCTTGATGATGATTAGACTTATTCTCTTTTATCGTGGCTACAAAGAAAAGTCATTTTAATTGACTGCAAATGATAGTACATGCGTCTTAGAAACATACTATTGATGCAAACTCGCCATAATTGTGAAGGGGGATGTCACTACATGCCCTTTTTAAGGAGAACACTTTTAAATGGTCAGGAATAGTATTCCGTGTAATAACACTGAAATATTTCAATTTTTGTGTCTGGTAACCCTATTTGTTTGAACTAATGAACATTAAAAAGGCATAGGATCTCGTTCATGCATTGCTTTTTCAATTTAATTTTGTGTATATGTAGCTTCTTTCCAGAACGTAATAGGGTGTATATGTATGTTTTACTTTGAAATACTATTAGTGTAGAACTATCATTAAAGGTTAGCGAACTTAGTGGGAAAAAACTTGTAAACAAGAATGAGTGGAAATGAAACGAAATCTTTCAATTTAACGTCCCACGATTATGCCCTTTAGGTTAAAGGAGACGAGATAAGACAAGTGAATGGTGATGGAGGAATTGCCGCAATGAAGATGTGGGAGGAAACGGGAGTATCCCTTGAAAACCCGTGGATACTTTGTTGTCCAACACAAACTTACTTTGTCGGGAATTTAACTAGGAACTGCACTTGCCAGAGGTAAGCCGCGCTCTACCATGGGCCACCGTGCCCCAGAAGAATGATTGGAAGGATGAAGTGAAAAAGGGAAACAGAAATATAATACATACCACCTACACCTTTAGTTTAGTAAATTAATTGCTGCAATTACATTTTCAGCAGTCCAAGCGTGTTTGATTCAGTGCTCTAAAAGTGTGACAGAACAGAAGTGTATTTTATACCGGAAAGTGTATAGATCTTTCGAAAAAGAAGTTTAAGATTCTTGCCTCGCAAACTGCATGACAAATGAATTTCTTAAGACAACTGTAAGGAGCCCGAAGAAAAACTATCAGAACACTATATACTACAGAGTAAGAGTAGATGTTTTCGAAACAAACGTATGTCACAATTTCGTTTTGAGGTTATTTCAGGCCAGCATGAAGAAGATTCAAGTAATTCAAAACAAGATCCTGTACAAAAATAATTTTGAAGAAAGGAGGGGAAATCCCATGCGGAGACCGAGTAAACTAGACACATCTTTACAAAAAATGTTACATAATGTTTTGGTTTCAGGTAATCTATATAAGAAGCGCATATTACCCGCTTGCAAATATGCATTATATTAATATAGAAACAGACTAATCCATACATATAGTCTCATATGTTTAACTACCTGATGCTGTTAGAACTCAATTTAGAAATGTGGGTGTATTTATTTCGTTATTTCAACTTTAGTTTCGATTCGCTATCGCTCCATCTCCTTTAAGAGAATTCAACAGAATCCTACAATATATATTATTGAAGTTGAGAGAAGCAGTAGTTGAGATGCTTCCGAACAGAGTAATTTATCGAGTTTATTGGTGCTTCAGTTTGCTGTACATCAAATGAAGGTCAAGGCGTATTCTATTGCCCCTTTCATCCAAATTAACCATTTCTTAATTCCTTTAAATCAAGCATATTTTCGAATGATAATATATATATGAAGGATAGGTGGTACACTGACATAACTAGGTTTTTAGTTGCCAAGTCCCTAGTCGCACTGGAAAATTATTTGTCCTGAGCCAGCGCAATCAAGCAATACCATATCCGTTCAGAAGACCTATCATACCAGATGGTGTTGATATTACGACGTTCACCCAACGTCGTGAGGACAATTCGGGGTTACTTCAAAGAAAGAACTAGCGAACTGCAGTCTAGAAATCCAGCCTTAACGATAAAGGAAGCTGATGTCGTTATCATACATCACCCTATAAAGGCAAGAGTGCTACAAGCTGGCTGGTAGTCCCTGCTCCCTGATTTCTGTTGCGCCAGATATTTAGTTTAGGTTTTAATTCTTTGTAGAATTTTGAAGTATAGTGGCAAAGTGGTAGAGTGGCTACCTCTGGCATGAAGAGTTCTTTGATCGTACACACCAGTGACCAGATGCGGCTCCTCAGAGTAGGCAGGGTAGGCTAAGTCTACTCTGATTTACTTGAATACTTTATGAATTAAATCTTTAAAATATTTGTAAAACATTGTATCAAAACTTTCCTGTAACAGAGCTTTGAAATGTTTAAATTTGCAATTAATGATACACGCAAAGGTCTGGACGAACGTGCGCTCATCAACTTTTGCATTGTAGTTCATGAAGAACCCGCTAGTAGCTCTGAAGTAGCTAAGGCCGGGAAATTTTAATCAGCCTGCTCTGCCAGATATTTTCAGCGTGTATTACAAGTGTTAGCCCATAAATAAGCATAATATCCAACACATGTTCCGAAGCATACACAGCGCGTTCGTATAAAGCTTCGGCCAGCTCTTGCAGATACAGTGCCGCCGCGCCAAGTGCTGGCTCCCTTATCCTGAGGTTGCTAGTATCCCTTCTTTACATGTGTTTTTACAGAGTTCGAATGATCTAGAGCGTTAGGAAACTAAACGTGCTAGAGAAAAAACCAGTAATAATCGACAGGGGGAGGCAGTATCGATTACATGTTAGTGCTTGGCATGGTTTAAACGATCAGCATACGAACAATAGAAAGAATTATTATTTCAGAAATAATAAAAACTTGTGTTTTCCTCTAATATTAAACAAGACGGCATGGCCATTTGAAAATGATTTATTATTATTATTATTTATTAGTTACGATGCATTTGTTGTGTCACTAGCATTGCAAGCGGTGGGCGATAACCCAGGGCCTCGCACTTTCAGAGGCCTCACAAAGGCCAACGAGCCTAAATATTAATATGATTTGACAGTGACTTTTATAAAGAACCATCGATTTAATAATTAATAATGTAAATAAAAACAATTATGAATTCGGATTTGTTTATATAAAACATTACATCATGGTGGCTTGAAACAAACTTATAATCTATTCTTGTAACAGTACCGTGCGGTCGGATGGGGTTGAAGCGGGGTGACGACCGCAGACGCCGAAATATGGAGGCGCAAAATTCGGGGGTCGAAAGAAAAGAAAAGGAAATGAAAAAGAGAGGAGAAATTACTTGAAATATTACTAGTATGTATTTAAATCCTCTTCCTGCTTTAGGAAGTGGTCCTATAATGTTATGTTAGGGAAATGCATGTGCGCATACGGTATATAAAATGTAAAGAAAAAGTAATAAAAAAAATGCTCAAAATCAAGGAAAAACAGGGTCTATTTTTGAAAATTTTCTTACGTTTCGTGCCAATCATGGTGGCGCTTCGCAGCTGGTCTGTCGACCTCACCCAGTCATATGTAGGGGGCGCCGTCATATACTTTCGTCCAGGGCGCTGATTTTCCACCGCACAGCACTGTCTTGTAATATTAGGCCACTAACATAGGCGAGTATACAATAAGTTTAGTTTTATTGTGTACTAGATTATGCACTTTATTATAATTTGCCTACCCTGAGCATTTTGGTACGAGCCGCCACTGGCAGTGGCAACGCTTGAGAGAAATCACATTGATAAAAAAAATTTAAATTTTGTCATTATAAAGGGAAGGAAGCTTCATACAGTTTCGGAAACCTGTATACAAGATTTAATACTGTAGATAAACTTTCTTTCCTTAGCTTGTAGTGAAAAAATTTAAATTTTTACCGATATAATTTTTCTCATCCTCCCTCAATATCTCCTTTGCCGTGGTGGGTGGGCTTGCGTGCTCTAGTGATCCCAAGAGCTATGCCAGAGATTGCTTCGTTATCAGAGGACTTCCCATGCCGGACAGGTCTTTAGGGCTAGGAACCAGACGAAGATAGATATTATGGTAGTGGCAACAGCTCTACTGAGGCTAAAGGTGATTAACATCGGCAAGGCTCAGATGTGGACAAAAACAGGCAGGGACAGGATGTCCTCTATGGCTGTTTCACTACGAGGTGGAAGAACTTGGGCATCACCACCTTTCTCACAAGAAGATTTACGGAAGTATCACTCACCGATTTGAATGAAACTTTGCACACTTATAGAACATCGAAAAATAATGGACACGTATTTTTTTTTCGGCAATGGTGAAGATTTAAGGGTGGAAACCACCCTTTGAACGTTACGGATGGTCTCTAAGTATAGGCCAAAAACAACCATTTAATTTAGAAAAAAAACGTACTGCCAGAGGGGGTTTAAGGACATCTGATTCAGAATCTGACGTCAAAATTACAAAATTCAAAATGGCGGTTCCAATATAGTAATTACAATTACAAAATGTTTTCTGGTTTGAAATTCTCTGTAGTTAGCTAAGAACAATAATTATAGTTGGCAGAGATTACTGCGAGAAGGGTACAGACCAATTTGAAACCCTTTTCTGTACTTATTTTAATGGGATGCTTGATTAAAGTGAGTCTCTGCATCTCTCACTATAGCGTTTACAGACCCTAGAAAGTGTGGCACACACAGCTACACCATACAGCCTTTAATTTCTGAAAGTAATGTTCTGTTATCACCTTTGATAATTATCTTACAGGAAAAGAATGGAACATTTCGCCCTATAGTTCAAAACAACCTCTTTTAATCTGAAAATGTTTTTGTGAAAGCATCAAATTCGGGAAAATTAACATCAGGTCTTATGAGATCATGGTTTCAAGAGGTCTTTCACCCAGCTCTAATGCAAAGTCCAATTTGTTATTGGGGGCCGCGGTAGCTCAGTGGTAGAGCGTTCACCTCTGGTGCATGGGGCTCTGGGATCTTCGATTCCAGCTCGCACCATGTGAACCTTGTGGAGAACAAACACTGTGTGCGTGGGTTTTCTCGGGGTTCTCCCTTTCCTCCAATTTTCTTCATTCCACCATTTCATTCATTTCTCATCATCACCCTCTCCTTTAGCCTAGCCGGCATAGTGGTGGGCATAGCATTGAAGCCTAGTTAAATGATGTTCTGGTCCCTTGGTAGGTATAAGATGCTGACTGGGGATTTAAAATCCAAGTTTTTTGACAAAGAGACAGGAGAAAATGAATTACCACATTTTAAGATTTTTCGAGCGCGAAATAAACTTTTTATATACGAAATATACAGATGGTGATCAGAAAAATGGAAACACCTGAACGAAATTGTAACTTACCAGATTAATATGGTGTCGGGCCACCTTTCGCCTTCAGAACAGCTTTGATGCGACGTGGGATGGAGGTATAGAGGTCGTAAATGGTAGAAAGTGGAATTTTACACCATTCCTCGTGCAGGGCATCGGCCAGTTCTGTGAGAGAAGATGGAGGTGGAAATCGTCGCCGGAGTCGTGTTTCCAAGACGGACCACAGATGTTCAATTATGTTGAGATCTGGGGATTGGGCGGGCCAGGGGAGGTGTTGAACTTCATCCCGATGTTTCTCAAACCACGCTGCAACAACGCCAGCTGTGTGAATGGGTGCATTATCATCCTGGAAGATGGCGTCATTGCCCGGGTACAACACCCGGACCATAGGATGCAATGGTCTCCTAAAATTGCGACATAATCATTGGCAGTGATTCGTCCGCTAAGTGTGACCACAGGACCCAATGAAAACCATGATATGGCGGCACACAGCATCACCGAGCCGTCGCCATGTTTCACAGTTGGGCGGAGACACTACAGATCATAAGCTTCTTTGGGCGTTCTCCACACATAAAGACGGCCCGTGATTGGGAATAGGGTGAAGGATGACTCATCCAACCATATCACACGTTTCCAGTCCTCAACGGTCCAAGTTTCATGGTCGCGGCACCATTTGCTGCGTGCGAAAGCGTTATGGTCCCTGATGAGCGGTTTGGCCCGTACAACACGACCCCGTAAGTTCATGTCATGTAATTCGCGGCGGACTGTGATTGTCGAAACAGGGTGGGGGAGGTGCTGATTGAGTTCCTCCGTCACTTGCTCCGCAGTGGCTCGACGGTTCTGCGTGACTATGCGCTTTAATATCAGGCGTGACCTGTTACTCATAATTTTCTTTCGCCCACTGTTCCGCTTCCCTGATGTGGTTTTCCCGTGTGTTGTGTAGGCCGTCACCATCTTCGACACTGTCCCACGCGACACACCTAAGACAGTAGCCACTGTCGTCACACTCACTCCACATCGCGCACCAACAATTTGCTCTCTTTGAAAATCTGAGAGGTCTCCCATTTTACACTACCTCCGTCTGCTGCAGCCACTGGACAATGCTGTTCCACTGCGCCTGAGGTAGTATGCAGACCGACCTAACACACCACCACCAGCGGTCCAGCGCTGCGGACGCCACGACACCACTGCCAATCCATACATCTGACGTGTTGCCAACTACAGGTGTTTCCATTTTTCTGATCACCATCTGTACAACAATAACGAACTTAGGATCTACATGTTCAGAACACGAAAGAATATGAGAAAACATGTCATGTGTAGGATTGGGTAGTGAACTTGTAAAGGCGATGTTGTTCAAGAACTACGAATTTATAATAATAAGCTTAATTATCGCATTAGGTACAATATCAATGAATAAGAATGTAAACCAACGGTTTAGCCAGCACATTTTTCTAGGGAGACATGATTTTTCAGGAGATGGACTTCCATATATTAAAAGTAAACTGAAAGTCTTCTTTCAGAATATGAAAGGATTAATAACTCATCATACATACCAATTACTCACAGACATACATACATACAGTGCGTTCAAAAATTTACTTTTTAGTGGGTTATAGCAAAAAGATACATAGAAACATTCTACTGCAATAAACAATGTAAAGGGTTTATCTTAGTTTGATGGCACGGATTAATCCTGCTCCACATTTTTGCGAACACTCGAAGGAATTTGTGATCGATAAACCGTATGTACCTTTGTGTGACATCGTCTTTCAGTTGTTTAATTATTTTAGGTGGATTCTGATACTAGGGATTTAGGATTTAGATTTCTGGGTCTTCGGCATCTATGACTATTTAGACCGTCACGTATGAGGGATGACGTCCCTCCGCGAGCACACTATTCGGGGAAAGGAAAGGAAGGAAACGGCATGGGACCTATAAGTTAGATACCATCCCGGCATTTGCCTGGTGTGAATGAAGAAAACCCAGGAAAACCTCATTCAGGGTGGCTGGCCTGAAAAAGCGTTTTACAATCTTTTGGCTGAGCGTCCCCACCGGAAATCAAACCCGGAACCGCTCGCACCGAAGGCAAGAGCGTTAGCGACTACGCTACGCGAGGCCACTGGATTCTGGTACTGTTCAACGAACACTGTTGGACTACTTTTCGATAAATAGTGTTTCACATGTTCTCTATACTTGTCATCCTCACGAAACAGATACTCAACCAAAAAATACTTGTTGCACTATTGTTAACATTGTAACCAAACACATTTCTTATTCGATACTCAACATAACTCTGACCAACCTTCAAGCATAACAACTGGTTACAATGTAGCACAAACTGACTTGTGCAGCATACATCTCAATTAAGGTAAAACTAAGTGTCTTTCTTCGTTTCTGTTTGTATCGGACAATTGCATAACGTAACATACCCACACATACGGAGAAAAGTGAATGTTTCAATACTTCTCTCACAACAGCACATACCTATGTCCACCGTGGAATGATTTCTTGAATGCACTGTATTATAATAATAATAATAATAATAATAATAATAATAATAATTATTATTATTATTATTATTATTATTTTATTATTATTATTATTATTACTATTATTATTATTATTATTATTATTATTATTATTATTATTATTATTATTATTATTATTATTATTATTATTATTATTATTATTATATTTGCAGTACGCTACCTTGTTGAAACATTAGTCTTAACAGTACGGGTTGGAGGAAATGTACTAATAAGCTAATCATAGGGAAACAAAAATTGTTTATGAAAGTCCGTTTGTAAATATACGTTATTCGTTTGAACATCCATTTTGGGAAGTGGAAGAGGGTGGCATATACAAGTGATCGAAAACGACCGACATTAATGTTGAAATTATAGTTCTCGGGGTCACTGAGCTGAATGGTGACACTTCCCGATTCCGTTAAGTCCAATTTTACCTCCCAATAGCAACCTGGGGTGAAATGGTGACGTAAAAAAATCGAAAATGAAAGAAATTAGTGTCGAATCAATAGTTTTTAGTGTCTCTAAGGTAATTGGTAGTATTCTCGATGCCGCATAATTGCAAGTTCAGCCACAGTCAGGGTAAGACCTCTTAGTACTTCTAGGGGGAAGTGGAAGGTGAAAACATATAAAAGTGATCGGAAACTACTAACATTAGTGTTGAATCCATATTTTTCGCTTAGATAAATAGTGACACTCTAGTTCAGGCATGCGCAAGTTGGAACAGAGGGTGGGCTAATCACAAAGACCTTGGTAGTGTAGGAGGCCGTACGAAAAAATATATAACATTTTCTCAAGGATTGAATAGCCAAAATAGAGAAACTTGTTCATTGTACAGTAAAACCATAGGAACAGGAAAAATGCTAGAATGGTAACCAAAACATTTATTTATTAAAGAAACGCACAAAAATCTAGGTCTATTTACTTACTATTTTAGTGGGAAATTTGATCTTTTATGTTTTGAATTAGTCTCTCATTGTACGGTGGTAAATTCGATGTTGCAACGCAAAGGATATTGTAAAGGTGGTCATAAGTTATTCAGGGAAAAAAAAAAATAATTCAGGTTAAGAGGTTCCGTAAGAAATACATTAGGAATAAGGGATCAGGCGAGCCGGATGATAGGGTTCAATGGGCCATATCCGGCCCGCGAGTCGGCTGTTGCATATAGCTGCTCTAGATGCTATTTCTTGTGAAGACCGGCATTTCAACAAATATAGATATAATAAAAACTGGTAGAAAATTATGGTCAAACTCAGAGTTTATGCAACACTATAGCGATAAATTCTCAATTGTGTGCATCCAGTTAGGTAAGTAAGAGTAACAAAGCGGATGATTAATTTCAGTTGTCTTAATTATATTGAGATGATTTAAAATGTTCTTCAAAAATATATTTGTTTCAAATTTTACTATATTATAAACATGCTTTATTTGCTATAAGTAGCAAAGAAAATTTAATGAATATGTAATAGTCGAACTCCATTTTCGAAGCCAGAAAATCCTTTGGGAGAGGGCGAGTCACGTCCTCCTTCATGGGAAAATGCGAAATATCTTAGTGATAAGAACGAGATACGTACTTTGGCGGGGCATTTACATAGAAGTACGAAAACTGACTTCAGTTTGTTTGAAAACTTTGACATGGTAAGTTCCAAATACAAAATAATGAATTAAATAATTTCTTCTTGGAGTGAGAGAATGGCCTGTTCTATGGATTTTCCAAGAGCGGATTTACCATATGATCATTACATTGAAACAAATGAATATTTTTAGATAAGCGCAGTGGAGGACAGCACTGACTATGGTGGGACACTGGACAGAACAGGGTAAGCGGTCATTGCTGACAGTTCAAGTAAGGTGATTGACAAAGAAATGTTGGAGTCATCTCATCACTATCACTGACAGTAGAAACTTTGAGATGAATAGTTTATGAATGAAAGCGAGATTTCTCACTCTATCAAATGCCTTCTCTAGGTTCAGTACTACAAGCGGGATTACCAGAATTGGGTGATTGGCTATTGGAATTATCATATATATATATATATATATATATATATATATATATATATATATATATATATATATATATATACATTGATCATTGATATTGTATATGAAGTATGCCTACCCTTCCAAACCAAAAACTGACGTCTCTAGTTCCCTTTTTAAAATCTTGCTTTAATTTATCATTTTCTAAGCTTTGAAAACTTTACTGCCAACTTAATCCTAGTTGTTATTTGTTTCCCAGCTTTTAATTCTGTCCGCAATTCATGTTTGCAATAGAAGACTAACTGTACGTATTATTACAGCGTTTAAACTATATCGCGTTGCAGTCCTAGAACTGTGTCTGTATTAAGATAAATATATTTTTAAGATTCTTTCACGATGCAAGAAGTGAAATAAAATTGTTTATACTTACGCATGTTTGGCGACAAATAAAAACACTCTAATTTAAGCGTTTGCTACGCAAATGTTAACTTTATTACAACGCATTTACATACATATTACTACTCGGCTTTAATTGTTTCGTAATATTTGTGTTCTCTGCTGGAAAGCGCCTCTCTATTGTTCTGCAACGCATGTATATTCATTGAGAGGATTTTTGGAGGATAATCCTTGTCTAATGGAACAGGAAATTAAGTTGCCCCTTTACGTTATAATGGATGTAAGGTCAGAAGAAAATTAAATTACGTTTTTAAACTTTTTTGAAACATTATTTTGATTGTTAGAGTTGTTTGTTGGGAACATTAATAACACAGTAGATCTATTTAATTTTCTTTTTTAGATTGTCTTATAATACTAAAATCAATATTTGTTATTACTATAGCCAAAATATAGCCTGTAGTCCTTTATTCGTTATAAAAAAAAAACGATCTATAGAGACAAAGAAATGTAATTTAGTTACTTGCTTCTTCATTTTGCTCTGCTTCGGAACTGAACTGCTTTAGTTTCTGAGGAAAAAACGGAACTTTATCATAAAGATTGATTTTATTACCAAAATAATAATAATTTGAAAGTATAGATCCAGATAGGGGAGCTCTATTCGTGTCTGACATTCAAGCCTTTCTCATTGTAAGCGTTTCTTCAGTATTTTGAATAGCCACGTAAAAATTACCTTTCCGACCACTTTAAAATGAGCCATTTGAGATTTAAGATCAATTAAATAGAAAGATGCCTCTGTAAATATAATTTATTATGCCAAATCTGATGTAGTTAATGCATGTGGGGCATTGATTGCGTAATAAAATTATCTCAGAATAGCTAATTGCAGCAAAAAAGGATAAGATATTACTATTTGCTTGAGGAGAAACATCAACTTGCACATTCTCTTGCCTATCTGCTCATTGGTAAAGGATTTTATTCTTGTAAAACGTACAGATGTTACTTTAGAAAATATTTATTTCCAGTTCTTTTAATATGACAAAGATTTGGAGACAAGCAATACAAAAGTCATGGCTTTATATTTGTTCTCGCCTATGGTGTTTGACGCATAAGTATGGATTATATGGATTCGGATCATATATATTAAACTATACGCGCATGTCTTATATAGTCTCAGTGCTAAAATGTTAGGAAATAAGAAAACTGCAGGAAGATAATTAGGATTGCATTAGGAACTGGTAACAGCTATTTAATGTTAGTTATTGAACTATCATCTATTCACACATTCCATATCCACTATACGTGAACTGGTCATTTTAAAGGCTAGAAACTATGTACTATGCAAGAGACTAAATACGTAGCCAATAGTATGAGAATATTCTATTTGTTGTTTCATGTCTTTTTCGGCAGCGAGGTTATATGAGACGTGGAATCAAAACCACTCCCGCTGGGAATCGAATCTAGTCTCTCGCGCCAAAAGCCACGAGGGAGCTCTGCATCCATATGGTCACGAGGGAGCTCCTTTGCAAAATGCGCTTGGTAATCAGAAAGTTACAAACATATTTTAATAGTTAAAAATCAAATCTCGATTCAGGTAGATGATGATGGCCAGCTACTAACTGCCTGTTACGCCTGAAGTTAAGTATAAAATAGGAAACAAATCACACATTATTCATTCATATTTGCGACAAGATCCGGCCCGTGTAAGTCTGTTTCTCTCTGTCTCTACTATTTAAATATGCTCCAATCTCACACACAACAATAATTTTGTCAATCTAATAAACACGCTAGTATTAATTATAATCATCTTTCTGCTACAGAAAATATTAGTATCAAGTAACGTAAGTAGGCCTACGACATTCGTGTAATAACATTGTACTTGTGTTTAGGAAAAAAGAAACGTATATCTTTGAAAAATTCAATCCCACTAAAGCCTACAGTAAGTCTGGTCAAATATTTGTTCCATCATAAATGTTTCGGAAACCCTTCTATCACCCTCTCCCCCCCCCCAAAAAAAACTTAATCGTAGTGTATAGCTTACTAAATACTTTAAAATGTCAGTGTTAACCGTATAAGTAGAAACTGTAATTACACATCATTATTTCATTAATATAAATATAATAACTTTTCCTATCGCTATATCATAGCATTACCCTTCTAAGACTGATTCTTTATCTTCTTTCTTAACACAATTCACTTGATGCTCCAAGTAAATTAATTTATTTAAGATTGATTAGGATAGTTGTAACATGCCTGTAAATTTAGACTACGTAGGCCTATAACGTAAGTCGTGTTAGTCAATATCAAGATTATTATAGAATATTTCCTTTATTCCAATATAAACACGAACATACATGAGTGTCTGCTTCTCGTTAATTATATATATGTACCACATACTTAAAGCTATAAGTATCCTTGGTGTTGGTTGGGTAGGCTTTGGGAGGAACACGGTGAATCAGTGCCAGAACGTTTTACCTTTTGTGCGTGGGGTCCCTCCTTTGGTCCTTGACCAAGTAAATTTGTAACGAACAACATCGTGTCCGTAGGTTTTTTTCCGGTACACTCCAATTTCCTCCCACATTTTCATTCCACCAATATTTCCATCATCACTCGTTTGCCTTAATCATTCATCTCCCTTAGCGAAACGAGCATAATTCTGGGGTTTTAAATTGATTTTTTTTTATTTATTTAGGGAGGCTTTCATTGATTGAGTTATAAATTCAGCATATGACTAGCAGTGTTTTCCGAATAACAGTTAATTTTTTTTAACGTAGTTCCGTTCACCATGTGTCTTTATAAGGGAGACATCAACCGTATTTCTCAACTGCTTTCAATGTGCGGTAAATGAGTATCTCCTCTGCCTGAGATTGGCTGTCACATGCTCCTACCAATTAGCGGCCAACCTTACTCCTTTTTCAGCCAGAAATGTAAAGGTATCTGGAGATTAGATAAAATCACTAGATTCGCAAGGTGGATCCAACTTCCAAGCTCCTTCGTGACTAGCAGTTAGCGTGCACTCCTTTGGCGTGGTAGACCTTGGTTCGATTCCTGGAGGGAGTTCATGTGGTTCGAATCCCACGTTAAGCTGTAGGTCTACGTGTCATATAGCCTCACTGCTGAAAGAGACGATACATTCAAATCAGCAACACCAACAATGGATCGAACTTCCGCTGGGAGGTGTCTTTACCGGAAAGCTCAATATATTTTTTTCGTAATACTAATATCAAAAGTCCTTCCCACATACCTTTATACTTAACTATGGCTGGTTCCAATGAATAACCGGCTAAGTCGACTTTTTTTGAAAATTGCTTTTACAGCTATGAGCTTCTTTCGGTGAGTTCTATGTTCTACATTGTGTAAAACGAATTCATAAAATTGAAGAAGTTACATCATTTTGTTATGTCAAAATTAGCATGATAACTGTTGTAAAATTTAACTTTAAATTTCTCTCCTGTAAAATTTACTTTTCTCGACTTAGCCGGTTATTCACTGGAACCAGCCAATTGTGCAGATAACATTTGACATTAATTTTGTGTTAAGGTTTTCATTTACGTTTTACAGATATTTGCAGTAAACGATTGTCAGTTAATAACCCATCATCTGTGGTTGATTTAATGGAAAACATTTTTCCAAGAATATTGAATTCCACAGGGAGGAATATATTCGAGAGTGCTAAACAAGATTTTAGATTTTGAGTGAGCACTTTTTGCTGTAGCTCTTAGTCGTCGTGAACATTCCAAATAAACATTTCAAAACCAGCAAAATATCAAATATTTATTGGCGAGAGACGTCATCAGGATCTATTTGGTAAGTGGCAACACGTTTGAAAGAAAGAAAAATGAAGAAAATAAAATGTAGGGAACGATTTTCAAATCTTATTGGTTATCTGTGAAGTTGAGACGTACGGTAAAATGTAATTTTGAGTCCCAAACTGTTTCTCTTATCTTTAGCGTGAAAAATGGACTAGGTGAAGAAGGATTGGATATAAATAAACTGCTGATATAAAAGTAACTTAAATATTTGTGACCTTTCAGATGGTTCTTTCAATACCTAGAAGGGGCATGGGTATTTAGTTATCCGGAACTGAAACTCGAATATTTCTCATAGTAATCTTTCTAATTTTTGCTGAATTAGTGGTCGAAAGTTAATTAAACCTAATTGAAAATGAGATTGTTTTAATTCTCGGGAAAGTACTCTTAATATGTGTGCTTACAAACAAGTGCAAACAAGAAGTAAAAGATAAAAGTGTCCCTTCCTACGTACCAAAACACAAAGTAAATTACGGCAAGGGTTCGATGAACTAATAGCTATAAAACCCAAAGCGATTAAAACAGAACACTATACTCTTTTTCATTTGCAGCACCGAGGCTACACGAGATGTGGATCTGGATCTTAGCTCCAACCGGAAATCGAACTCTGGACTCCTGCGCCAAAGCAACGTATGCTCAAAAGGAGCTCTATATAAATTCATGTTTTTGACTTTGTATTTTATAATGCTGGATAATAAATCTCGATTCAATTCAATAAATCTATAATTAGGAATCATTAGAATATTTAACTACATCACATCGATTATATTCGTATTTGCTTCCATATTTTGACCTTTCTCGTCTAGTATTTCAATCTTCGCATATTCTATTGTGATCCAACAGGACAAATCTACCTCATTGGCATCGAGAGTACTTGAACCCGAAAAAGTAGCCATGCGTTTATCTCCCTAACCTTCCATAATGGAGTACATGGTACATGTGACAAAATATAACTATTATTAATAACTATATTTATTTAAACTACGAGTATTATTATTGACTAGCTGAAATACATAACATTGCACGGGAAAAACAGGTTTATAGAAAACATTTGAACCTCCTTTCTTTCTTACGATTCTTATTTAAATTAAAGTGAAATGAAGAAAACTCAGCTTGATTCAAATGATAACTACAGTCTAAAATGCATTTCAGACGATACCACCATTATTCTTTGCGGAAATTGAGGAAAAATACTATTTGAATCCTCGGGATATACATTTCAATCAAAGTGAAATGTATATTGTTCATTATAGCCTTGGAAATGTACAAGATATATTAATAAAAACGAAGCTGACATAAGCAACAAATATGTATTAATAACCCTTGTGTAACAGCTTCGACAATATAAAATAGCTTTCATCAGGCATGTTAGGATAGATCAATCCAAGAATAATAACTTGAATGTAAACAGAAAGTGCAAGGAGATCATGTGCAATCATCCAGAGCCAATTAGGGTTTTCTCTTCACGTTTTACACCCGTATATGCAAAACGTAAATTTTTATTAAGTGCTTGTCAAATACTTTCCCGATTTCTTTATACATCTGTTCTGAATGTTTTCCGCATTTCTTAATTCTTCTTTTTTATATCTTCTTATCCCATTCTGGCCACCATTGCATTCCAAATTCAACTAGTTATTATCCGCTCGTCCTGTTCATCAATTCCTCCTTGCTTAATCCACTGAGTTTCTTTCCACTCCGGCCTCACATTTCTCTGTCCGGCTCTTCTACTGTTTCCTAGTATATTATGTCCTGTTTCTTTCAGAGTGAACCTAAAAGATGTACACAAACACCAGGAAGTGATTCGTGACATCAAAATAATACAAAAAGTCCTTTTGCATATTTTTGAATTCCACGTCGTGTAAGAATGACAGGGTTGGAAACTTGGGATCGAAACTTAATCGTGACAATTGCAATGAAGCAGAAAGATGTGCACATGTGTCAGGGGGTAATTCGTAACATCAAAGGAGGATAAAACGTCCTTTTTCATGTTGTCAAATTCCGCGTCGTGTACGAATCACAGGGGTGCCAAGTTGGAATCGAAACTCCAATTGTGAGAATTGGAACTGATTGGAAAAATGTGCATGTGCTCCGAGAGGTGATTCGTGACATCAAAAGAAGACAAAACATCCTCTTGCATGTTGTCGAATTCTGCGACGTGTACGAGTGACAGCGGTGCCAACTTGGAGTCGAAATTCGAATCCTGACAATTAGAACAGAATAGAAAGATGTTGCATATCAATGCACCATGCAAGAGGACTTTGCATTATTTTGTTGTGACGAATAACCTCCCGAAGTGTATGCATATCGTTCTGCTATGTTCCAGTCGTCAGTATTCAGGTTTCGATTCCAAGTTGGTACCTCTATCGTTCGTAGACGACGCGGAATTCGACAACATACAAGAGGACTTTTTGTTTTCTTTTGATGTCACGAATCACCTCCCAGAGTTTGTGTATATCTTTCAGGGTCACCCTGTGTATCACACGGTTCTCTCTTCTTAATCTAACGTCTAACGTCGTCTTTAATAGATAACACTTGAATAAGACAACAAAAGAATAGATTAAGATAACACAAAAGCAACGTGTTACACAAAAGTTATTAATATATATGTTGCTTTGGTCAACTTTGTTATAGGCCCAATTAATACAAAATTAAATGGCTAAAACCAAGACCAAACCCGAACGATATGTTTAAAAATTCATTTAAAACTGATGAAACGTTTCCGAAATTTAGTCATTTTGTGATCATGCAAAATGGGATCAAAATATTTTAGATATCGATTACTCCATTCTTCCTCCTCCCTAAACGGAAGTTGCAGAACACGTACATGGGACAACTTATTTTTAATAATGAATTTATATACTAAGTTTCATCCTTCTAAGAGAAGAAATGAAATGAAATCTTTCATTTTAACGTACCACAATTATACTCTTTAGGCTAAGGGAGAAGATGATTACGGCAAGTGAATGATGCTGAAAGAATTAGTGGAAACAATTTGGGGGGAGGGAATGGGAGTACCCCGATAAAACCTTACGGACACGATGTTGTCCACCACAAACTCATTGGCCGGGGATAGAATCAGGGACCTTACGCACAAGAGGTAAGCATCCTACCACTGATCCACTGTGCCTCCTCCCTAAGATAAGAGATTCATGAGATACGCTGTTTTTGACATAAAGCTTAAGCCATCTCTTTCTCTTTTTAACCCACTTCTTTCTCTTAGGATACAAAAAAATCTAAATAGCCTATGGTCATTTCCAGACTACACAGTCTGTTCGATATAACTACTTTGGAGTATGATAAGCCAACGGTATGGATGGTATACCGGAAAACAAACAATATATATATATATATATATATATATATATATATATAGATAGATAGATAGATAGATAGATAGATAGATATGAGAGAATAGTAAACTGAAAACTCATACTCTATATTTTAATTGCACTTTCATCTACTATAGTGTTCATGATTCACAGTAAGACGTAACAGTTAACCTCTTTAACTATTTTTTAAGTTCTTTTTTGTTTGAGTAGAAGTTCCTTTTCCAGCACCGAGGTTATAGTTACTATTGTAATGTTTACAGTTGGTAAAATATCCTAACCGGAGCAATCTAAAGATCTTTTAGTTTCCCTACACGCTTGGCTTGCCAGGAGTTCTGCGGGACAACAACCTGTGTTTGCTTGGCTGGAGCACTGAAAATCCTAAACCACTTCTACTTAGCTTGCCTGGAGCTCTGTAAAATCCTTCCCTTGGCTGCCTTGGCCTAGGAACACCTATTTACCCGAAACGCATATAATGAACTTTATTTAAGTCATCAAACTATACTTATAAAAGATTCGTAAGTTATATTTGTATATAACAGAAATTTTATAATAAAAAGATTTTAAAGAAAAAACAAATCCTATATGCTAAATTTTCTCTACCTACTATCTTATCAAAATGTAATTTTATACTATTATTTATTGTATACAGTTGTATCACTAAGATCATCAGTTATATGTATTACATTTAAATTTTATTACTGTCTGCCAAGAAATTACATAAAGGAATAAATAACCCTTTCTGGTAGGGGTTGAATAATATTCAATGCTCTTAAACCAAATTAACAAATAAACAAGTGAGTTTCGTTTACATTGTGAAAGTACGGAAGACTTTCAAACTATATCAATCAAGTATTGATACAGGAACTAAATGATTATGCTATCTCCCATTTCAATAGAGGGATGGGTGTCTTCCTATTTCACGTAACTGCTAATCAGCCACTGATTTCTCCAAGATAATAATTTCCGCCATATTAGGCGAGATGAGAATTTCTATCTTGCTTAATCCCATCTCGCCTACACATGGTGACTGTAGAAACTTTCTGTACTAAAAAGGGAAATTCTGTAGTAGATTATTAACTACGAAATTGTGAAATCATAGGTGAAGGCAAAATCATTATTATTCTTAGTCTTTTCGTTGTCAGTAATGAAGTATTGCATACAGACAGTGCCGGATTTACGTATAAGCTAAAGAAGCTATAGCTTAGATCCCCACTCTCTTGGGGGGCTCCCAAAAATAAAAGAAGAGCTGGATTTACATTTCTAAAAATATAAGAGAAACAGTAAGATAAAAATCTACATATAGCAATAGTGCTTCGTATTGTGTAAGTCCTGTGATGTAAGTAACGGAGGCCTTTTTGGTAGCCTGCTTCCTAAAATTACTCGTTTCTTCATTTCTGTATGTAGGGCGCCTACATTCATATTGATAGACCGTACTTAAGGACCCTATTACCTACAATAGCTTAAGGCCCCATCAAACCTAAATCCAGCTCTGCATGACCATATATAAATACCTCAAATAGAGGCATATATTCCTCTGGGAGTTACAAACAACCCCGGCTGTTTCGTTTGAAGTCTGTCAAATATGAAAGGGTGGATTCACCCCTTCCTTGACGTTTAACATCTTGCACGATAATTTTCGTAATATATATTCATTCATTGACTCGTATATATTTGACTGAAGCAATGTGACGCATATTTCCGATCTTCTAGTAACAATGTTAAACTTACTGACACAAAGCGGCTTCTAAATCGTTGAATAGAAAATCAACAGCAAGTTTCAGGTAAAAATTTGAAAGAGGACTAGCACAAAATCTAGAGAAAATTTAAAATCCACTGGTGGAAACGACACGCTTCTAGAGCTTGTGGTTTCCGAGATCTTTGTCGAAAGGAATCGACCATGAACATGAAAGAAGCATTTTAATATATAGGGTGTTTCCAAACAACACTGACAACGTTCGGCAGGTGATTTTTGACACCAAGATAAGAGAAAAAGTATAGACCAACTTGGGTGCATAAATGCTTCCTTTTGGAGTTATAGGCTGTCGAAAACGTGAAAAAATGAACTTTAAAGGTCCATAGCTCCGAAACTATGAGACCTACCGTAGTCGGGTCAAGACTTCACTTAGGATCTAGTATGTGCCCTAGCCAAATATCCAAGTTTCAGAATCCTGCGGTACTTCTGCAACAATCTTTATAGAGGTAGGTGCCGAGTACTTCAAATTATATCGCTAGAGCTAAACTCCCTCTGTAAAAATTACTGCTTGGTACTGCAGGATTCTGAAACGTGTATTTTTGGATAGCGCACATATTAGTTCGTGAGTGAAATCTTGACCCGACTACGGTAGATCCCATAGTTCTAGAGTTATGGACATTTAAAGTTCATTTTTCCACGTTTTCGGCAGCCAATAACTCCGAAAGGAAGCATTTGTGTACCCAGGTTAATCTAAACTATTCGTATTATCTTGGTGTCAGGAATCACCTCCCAAACGTTGGCGGTGTTGTTTTGAAACACCCTGTATAGATATTTAAACATCACACTTGTAGTGTAAGGATATGAGATTGAGGGCCATATGCATAGTCGAGCCCGTAGGGGTCCCCTAGACGAACCGTACCTGTGGGATACCTAAACCTTCCCCTTGACTATGCATTGCACAAAGCTTCCAAAGTGATCCCTCAGGTACGGTTAACACTGAGGGTTGGTTTCTCTAGCTACACCTCGGGCGAGGCTAAAATTCTGTCCAAAAAAAGTTGAAGGTAACGCTCCGAAGCTCAATTCTATTCGGTGGAAGTGTAAATATGGCATGCAGCAACTACAATGGTAAAATGCGTGCCACATACAATAAACGCAAGAAACTTTTATGAAGTTGTTGAAATAATAATAAAAAAGTAACGGAAAATAAGAAAATAATAAATGCAGCAGATTAGAAACAGTATCTTTTGCTTTTGATTTGATTTTGACATAAAATATAAATCTTAAAGGAAAAGTAGTGAATTTATGTAGGCACCACACGTGTGAGGGTGTAGATTTCCAATGGGGCAACTGTAGAAACAAATATATGCTTTTTTTTTTTTTTTTTTTTTTACGAAATCGTCTATTAGTAATTCCCAGAATTGTATTTTATAATTCGAGGGAGTAGGCGCGTCAGCGGCGGTGGGTATACATATAAACGAGGATGGTTGGAAAAACATTTTATATGTCATAAACTGCATTGCTTATGTGTCACATAGCTTTGAGGGAGATACTAAACGCCATCCCAAAAGTACCAAAATGTACTAAATTAGGTTAGATTACATTAGGTTTGCTTAGAGGTTCAGCAGTTTCGTTTCCACACTTACGATAAACTGTCCACCTGTTTAGTAGACCATGCCTTTCACACAATTTCAACAACTGACACTCCTTATTTTTGTACAATTCGATAAAACGCAAACATGATATATGACAATCTTGCCATGTAAGCATCATTTGCACACTGCCTCTCCCGTAAATAATAACAAGTGTACCTCTCCGCCAAATAGTTCCTTCCGCCTCCACACATAGTGCCATTTACAACATCAAAAACAACTAGTATTTTCTTAACTTCAACTATTCCCTTCACCTGACTTACATTTAATTTTCTTCACAAACCAACCTGAATTCTCCAATTCATCTGGTAAATTTTCTAAGATTGGTCCGGCGATACAGCAGTTAACCCATAGCTATAAACACATTTTCTTGGGAAAATTTGATGCAAATATCTTAGAACTGTTACATATATTTTACTAGGGTGCTATCCACCAACTGGTGTGTGCCCATAGCGAAGAGGCACGTTAGCGGTGGTGGGTATACGCGTACAAGATGTGCTCGAAAAATACTAATTTGTTAAAGGTGTCCACTACAAGCTAGTTTTGACTACAATTGGAAGCAGTGAACTGTTTCTATTGTTACAAATGACCTATATAATTTCTCTTAATATTGCTGTTCCTTTCTAGCTTGACAAGTTTCAGGTTGTAAGCCTGTAACAACACCTCCGAAAAGAATAAAGAGCACTTCATCCTTGACAGCCCACAATTGCTTCTTCTGTGAAGATTACTTTGTGCATAGTGTTCATATTTGCTGCGTGAATTCTTCACTATTACTTTTCAGCTGTGTCGCCTGAGTAAAGTAACTATTCTGCATACTCATTTGTTGTGAAGTGACAGATTTCACCTGGAAATTTCCAAATACTGGACCCCTTCTTCATTTTAAGCATATCATCTGATATCGTAAAAACAGTTTTAAGCAGTGCGATACATTCCTATGCGATTGTGACTCAAAGCTGCTTCTTGGGACCATCTAGCACAGGGTATGGGAGTGTTTCTCAGACTCTTGTTAGTTTTCACATAAGCCTACCATTGTTATCTCGCTTACTCCTAAGATTACACCCGAGATCAGTTCCTCAAATTCCCTTTGTTCTAAACTGAACTATAGAAAAAAATACTTCTGGACATCTTGCAGAGTCTTGTGCGTGATTTTCGTACTTGACGTCTTCACGCTATATAGCTAAGTATGTATGCATGCATATTATAAATTTGTACACAGTAGATGCATAATACTCAAGAAAATTAGACAGCAGAACATATCAGGAGATAATCAGTGAATTTTCTGGTGCCATCATTTAACCTCTCTTATGGACATGCGCTAACAAAAAAAAAAAAAAGAAAGAAAATCATTATGATAATAATTCGTGAACAAATAAATTTATTGTTTTTTGGTTATCTCTTACAAATATTATGAGGCTTTCAGAGCACAACGAATCAAGTCTTCAGAAATCTGAGAAAGTAAAACATACTGTTTGTGGGTACTTTTATGTACATAGTTAAAACTAAAACTTTTTTTATTCAAAAGTTATTTACAATATCTGGATATAAATCTATAAACAATGAAATGAACTTCAGTCAAATATCTCAAACGTGAAATGCATCTAAAATGAACAAAAACCAAAGTACTTGATTCTTTTGTACACTGAATGCACCATATGACATACAACCAAAACTCAAAATATTTATATAAAAAAAGCCTACATGGATATCTATATGAACAATTCCAGAGAGTTCTGTATGTAGTTAATGATAGCCTGTGGTATATATTTAGAATTTCACGCTTCTAAGAGTAGTATGAATAAAATAAAGCCGCCTAACATGTTTAAGCGGGCTGGGGCAACTTCAGGATAGAACATGCATATCATGTAATGCCTCTGACCATTTATTTCATTATTATATTTTATTTCTCATCGTCTTACTTAGCCGACAGGATGGAAGCATAGAGGGAGAATACTAAAAATGCAATACAATCAAATAAAATAATGCCATTTAAAAGGTTAAACTTCGAAGATTGAAAATAACATTTACATACATTTCGATAGACTAATTTATTTTTATTTATTTTACAATCCAAACATATTTTACATAAAACGTTCAATTTCTATGGCCTCATCATTATCATCACCACCACCAAGAAGTAAGCCCATCAATTAATTTACAATAATATATTTTGCTATAAAGCCAAACTGGATAGAGTGCGAAACTGTTACACGTTAATATTTTTTCAATAAACTTATTGTTTTACTCTGCGACTAGTTTAAATCAATTTTAGTCTATAAAGTGCAAAGTTTGTACAATGTAAAACTTTACAATTGCTGTTTCTACTTATACAGACAATTGCTTCAAACACGAAAATTTATTTTTCACATTCCAAATTATCACTCAGCTACATTTGTTGTCCTCTTGTGATTAAATTATTTATATCTCCACTGTAAGCCTCTCTCTCTCTCTCGGAGTTAACGATGGGAGTGAGTGTTCTACACGGATACCCAGTCACAGAGTAGAGGGCACCGCATCCAATCCTCTTCCAACTTTCTTTTAAAGTACTCTTTTGGAAAACTGCTGTCATGCATCTTAGTGAGATACATGCAACACTGTCCATGATATCCATTCCGAAATTCCCCACTGCCTGAAACGAATGAAAAAGATATAATTCACATTTTGGGTGCAAAAGTAATATGATACATAAAATTTCATATTTTCAAAAAATTAAGTATTAGAAAATTGATTCTACTTTCCATTACATCACTTGAGATTTATTCAGCAATGTATTTCAGGCATTCCCGGAGCTATTTATCAATGTTTATTCTACTACTACACTGCTCACTAGAACATGGCTATAGGGGGCACGAAAACATAGCGGTAGAACACTTACCTCTGGTGCGTAGGGTCCTTAGTTCCATACCCGACCAAGTGGAGAACATCGTATCCGTGGGTTTTCTCGGGGCACTCCCATTTCCTCCCAAAAAACGTTTTAGTGAGCGGTATAGTAGTAGAAAATGCATTGATAAAACATGCAAGAGAAGACCTATAACAGTTTGTTGTTATGAATCTCAAGTCCTGATGCAACAGGAGCATAATTTGACTATCAGGTTCAAAAATAGTAAGCCTTTTGTACAAAAGATGGCGTGAGTATCCCAAATCTCAGATTATATGAGTCTCAGCGAGTAAGGCTTAACATCATTCGTTAGCCGACAGTTGAAGCAAGTATATGCAAAATGTATCGATATTCTCTCATTCAGACGTAAGGCATCATGTCGTGAAAATGAGTGTCTTTCGGCAAAGCTGCATTACGATTTTATTGCGATAAAAATGTAAATGCTGTGCAGGCCTGCGAAGAAATTAATGTTGTTTATGAACAAGATACGTTAAAAAAACAGCAAACACACAAATCAGTCGCTTTCGTTCCAGAAATTCTGATGTCCAGAATGCCACTCGCTGTGGTGGCATATGATCTGACTCAAAGAGATATACACGATTAAATTTCTATCTGAGAATCTTACTGAAACGTAACGAATTCGAGCCATTTCTGATACAGTTGATCACAAGTGATGAAAAGCAGATAATCTATAACACCAATATAAAAGAAAGATTGAAGTCGAAGAGACCGGAAGTTTTACAATCTGTGGCAAAGCTTACACTTCACCCCGGTAGATTAAGCTGTGCGTTTGATGGAATTGAAAGAGTATCTTGCGCCACGAACTGATGATGTCGGGCAGAACGATAGACTCGGACCTGAATTGTCGACAATTAGTGCGGGGTGTGCCTAGGAATTTAAATTAAACGACCGGAATTTATCAACAGAAAGAGTGTGGTAAACCAGGCTAACATCATTCGAGCGCTTACATACTTGATCAGTCAGAAATTGAGAACTCGGTTCAGAATATATGACCATAAGAGAAGAGACAACTTGCAAACTGCTTACTGTAAGCTTGCATTGAAAATCGGTAAGCTTGCATTCGGCTTGATTGGAAAGGGTGCAAGCATGCCGCAAGCTGGATTCCAGTAACAAAGTTATATGGGTGCAACCTTGGATTCAGTGTTCCATTCAAGGTTGACTCAAGAGTTTTACGCTGGCAGCAAGCCAATAAGACAATGAACGACCAGTGATGATATGATGCTCTGCGAATGATCTAAAATATCGCATGCAAATAAAACAAAAGGCAGATTGTATGAAAGCACGTGTTAATACAGCAAGCGTAGAAAGCCTAAAGCCAAACACGCACCAACTGGCCGAAAGCTTTCTTGCTACCGTATAGCATGAATGTATCCACCGTATAGCACGGACATGGCACTATCAGATTATTGTTTTTTCGATTATTGTAAAAACTCCTTGAGCAGTGTTTTAAAGTTAGATTTAAAAAGAAATCTGTTGAAACCATGTGTCAAAATTTTTAACCAGAAACTACAAAAGCTCTGTAGCAACAGGGTTATGGTGTTACCGGAGAAATGACAAAAAGCATTGACTAAACTGGTGTAAATGTGGTTTCGTAATATTTTCTAATCACAACTAACATACTCTCAATTCTACCCTACAAAAGCTCGAATTTTTTAGACAACCTGATACTTGCAAACAACTTCCTTTATGTGTATGCTTACTAACATGTTTTGAGTTCGATGTCTACAGCTACTGGATACACATTTTGCTCAGCAATGCATACCAACTGGATTACATTAGTTGTACTTAGGTTTGGACAGTTTTCTTTAGCTTTTAAAGTAGTTACTTACGTGATTACTGATATATGCTTTGATATGTATTAAATTGAATAAAAACCCACTACTTCAAACATCGTTTACACATTGTTCTACATGCAGTTTAAAAAAAAAAACACTTCTTTTCCAGCTGCAAAAACGAACTATCAACCAAATGTCATTTTTTTTATTACGAAAATGGTGCGACTAATCTTTAGTGTACATTACCTAAAGTTCGTATTCTAATGCCTTATTTTATTAGTAGTCTTTTACTTTATTATGTATGCCTGAATGATGGGCTATTAGCTAACCTACTGGGTGGATGATGCTAAAAACGTAGTCAGACATCCATAGGGGGCGCAGAAGGACAGAGGCGGGCGCTTTCTGCTATCAACACTTTAAGGTACTCATAAACATATGTAAAGAGCTTGCAGCACATTGGGTAGATTATATGACAGTGACGTTACATCATTTACTTTCGTACAGATTAAGAATATGGGGTTAAATTTATATAACAGTGACTCAGTTCTTCACGAGAATAGTGTCATCATGCGTTCTAAACGACTCTTTTCTTGGCGCATGCCGATACCCTACTAGGAACATGTTGAAAGGCCCAACAAAAGTTATAAGCAATGGTGCCTTTAGAAGGAAGTCACATCGGTTAAAATTATAGTTCCATCGTTTTAATTCAACTTAACAAACTTGCTAATGTTTTGATTACGTGTACTATACAATGGTTAGTAAATTTTGGGTAAATTTTCTTATCTTAATTTGAAGTGATAAAAATTTAATTTTTACTGTTGTAACTTCCCTCAAGGTTCGCCACTGATTACAAGTCTTTCATTATTTTTCTCCTAACACTTTCTACTCTTTTATTTTCTTGGCGCCTACCCACTAACTACCCACTAAACTGATATTTATAGTATACTTGCAAACTTGTTATATATTAAAAAAGACAAGTGCAAAAGCACGCACCAACCTGTGCTACGTGGCCACCACAAGCTAGCATTACATCTACTCCGAATCAGAGCAAAGCGAGCTTGAACGACCTGCTCATGCGTCCTTATCGAACACGAACGTCAGTGATGATGGATATGCGCATAAAAGAAAACAAATGTGAAATCTAAGGACTAACTTGTGGTACTTGTTTAATATAGGTAGCTTTGTATTATGACTCCATAGTATTGAACTACATTTTTTACGCTGTTTCCATCTCTACAGACGACTTATATGTTTCCTATTTACACTTAATGTTTCTCTTCCTTTGTGAATTACACTAGTTAACAAATTTAAACTTTTTGTTTGTTACATGAGAAAAATCACCTGATCTTAAAGGAACTTTTTGCGCTGAATTCGAATATGCACTCGGTTTCTCTCCATCACTTACAGTTTTCCCGTAACAGAGGGATTTTCGGGAAATTCCCTCAAAAATTTCCCTTTTTCAGATATTTTATTCCCCTAGCTCCTGTCACCTTACATATAGTAACATAGAAATTATACCTAAGTATACCTTGATTTATATTTAATAAACCCTAAAAGTTTCGTAAAAATCGCTTTGTTCTTTCTAGAGAAATAAATATATTTGTATGAATACTGTGTGCACTGTTTATTGCACCTGATAGTAATGCTTTCAGATCTCCTGAGTTGGGGTAAAAACGATTTGCTTTATTACTACAAACACAGACATAAAAATGAATATTTACAATAGTCAACAACACACTTGTATTGCTCTCTGTAAACTAGAAACGTGTATAAAAATAGAATGTACTTCCAACGTATATTTTTTTTAAACGTACAGTATATGTATATCTTAATACATATATATACAATTCTCCAAGTTTTTTCGTTTTGTTCATGAAATGGTTATCAATATTTGTTATCAAATGTAACAGAATGCAAAAAAAAGAAAGAATGGAATACAGACTCATTGTTGACAACAATGAACTAATGCTGTCTGAATTTTCCACTACGGTATCGTTTCCCCCCCTCCCCCCGCGCATTTCTTTCTTTCTTGTGTTCTTGACACCTGGTGAGGGAGTTTTGTACATTTTTATATTGACGTGTGGTTTAACACTACTTCACTTTCAAAGTTGTCTTTGCTGCTAAGAGTGCTTTCATGTTTGATCTTAACGGCATTATACCCAACTAAGACCAGAAGTTTAGTTTGTGATCAGTACAATGGCGTCAAGAGGACGGCGTTCGTGTGTTAACTCACCAAATAGTTTTTGTTATGTGTGTGGCCAGTTTGTAGTTAAAGGACAGTGTAGATCCATTACGACATCGGTGAAACTAGCATATTATATATATTTCGGATGTCTTGTGGGAGATCAGGACAAAACTTGGGCACCCAACATAATTTGTGCGTCGTGCTACGTCACTTTACTTGCATGGGCCAAAGGGAAACGGAGGTTCATGAAATTTGCTGTACCAATGGTGTGGAGAGAACCCACCAACCATCTGGATGATTGTTATTTTTGTCTCACAGTAGTTAAGGGACATTCTAAAAAAAGCAAATACACAATAAGTTATCCCAACGTTAAATCCGCAATTAGACCTATCCCGCACGGGGATGAACTTCCACTTCCCGAGCCCCCTACCAACTGGCCAAAAGACTCTGATGATGATCATGACCTTGATGAACCATCGACATCAACATGTACATCCAAGGATCCAACGTTCATCCCTGACTGTGTTCGCGAGCCACATTTCATCCGGCAATGTGAACTTAATGACCTAGTCCGTGATTTGCACCTGACAAAACAAGAGGCGGAACTTCTGGGATCAAGGCTCCAGCAGTGGAACTTATTGGATGCAGAAACGAACATATCAGTGTACAGGAAAAGGCATGTTCAATTTTCAAGCTATTTCTCAATGCAAGATAATGTGTGCGTATGTACGGATATAAATGGGTTGATGGCGGAGCTAGGAATTCCTTACGTTCCAGAAGAATGGAGGTTATTTATCGACGCGTCAAAGGTCAGCCTTAAAGCTGTCCTTTTACATAATGGAAATAAAAAACCTTCTATACCACTTGCGCACTCGGTGAAGATTAAGGAATCCTATGACACCATGTCAACTTTGCTAAATCTTATAAATTACAAAGACCATTGTTGGCAAATACGTTGTGATCTCAAGGTAGTTGGTATTTTATTAGGACTGCAGTGCGGTTACACGAAGTACCAATGTTTTTTATGTTTATGGGATAGTCGAGCTGATGACAAACATTATGAAGTGAAGGAATGGGAACCTAGAGTGAATTACGTACCTGGAGAATGCAACGTCAAATACGCTCCTTTGGTAGATCCTAATAAGATATTACTACCGCCACTTCATATCAAGTTAGGACTTATGAAAAACTTTGTCAAAGCCATGGACACATCTGGTGAAGGTTTCAAGTATTTGCGAGATAAGTTCCCTAACCTGAGTGATGCTAAGATATCTCAGCGGGAGTGTTTATTGGTCCCCAAATTAGGAAATTAATGCTTGATGATAGCTTTGACAGCAAGTTAAACAGTCCTGAGCTAGCTGCCTGGACAGCATTTAAGTGTGTTGTGCGCAACTTTCTGGGCAATAACAAAGCTGAGAGTTACACAGAAATCGTACAGGACATGATACAGAAATACAAGGAGTTGGGTTGTAGGATGTCTTTAAAAATCCACTTTTTGCACTCCCACCTCAGCTTCTTTCCTGCTAACCTAGGTGCTCTCAGAGACGATCAGGGGGAAAGATTCCACCAAGATATAATGGCAATGGAGAAAAGGTACCAGGGACGATGGGATCCTTCAATGATGGGGAACTATTGTTTTGGTCTTGTTAGAGAATGCAACATTTCTTACAAAAGAAGGAAGTAGTGTACGTTTTTGTAACGCAATGGAAGTTTCATATATTGTGATAGTTTTGATTGTCTTTTCATGACCTTTTGGTACATTTGTATTATTGTTTATTGTAAATTGTCACACTTGTAAATTATATTGTATTATATTTTATATATGTGTTTGTGGTAATAAAGCAAAACGTTTTACCTCAACTTAAGAGATCTGAAAGCATTACTATAAGGTGCAATAAACAGTACACACAGTATACATACAAACATATTTATTTCTCTAGAAAGAATAAAGCGATTATTACGAAACTTGGAGGGTTTGTTAAATATGAATCAAAGTATACTTAGGTATAATATCTATGTTAGTATATGCAAGGGGACAAGATCTTGGGGTGTAAAATAAACGAAAAGGGAAATTTTTGAGGGATTTCCCCGAAAATCCCTCTGTTACGGGAAAATCGTACGTGATGGAAAAAAACCAAGTGCATATTCGAATTCAGCGCAAAAAGTTCCTTTAAGAACAGGTATTTTGTTTTATGTAACAAAACCTTTGTTAACTAGTGTTATCATATTTTACTTTTCATTTTCAAAATTGGCCCCGTATTCTTAATCTGCACTCCCATTTGTACATATATTTATATAGCTCGGTTACAGATTTTAAAGTGATATTTCTGTTTTTACCTATGATATTTTCTATTGGCATAGATTTACCTCTTAATTGATATATTTTATGTTCGACATGTTACTGTAGTCATTTTCATAAACATATTTTTTCTTTAAAGTTTACACATAGGTCTACTTAATCCAGGGAAAAATCAGAAATAATATGATTCCAAACTTATTTTCATTGATAAACAGTAATATTGGTTTAACATTGAACGTAAGTTTCTGCCTAAACAATATTGTAAATATTAATTTATTAAGAAAATAACCATAACACTCACCTGGTATTTATCAGAACTCTAGAATGACAGTCAGCTGCATTTCAGACCTTGTACTCAATCGATGTATTACAAAATGAACATTCTCGATGCTACATATCTTCTAGATATTTCGTCCACTTGTTGAATAAATTCTTCAAAATTATTATAAAATAGATCTTTTGCACCAAGCATATCCATCTTCTATAACAAAACAGACTGCTACGGGCTGCCAAAGGGTGCTTTGAAGCTCCCGTAGCCTTTCCCTTGACTTACGGGGAGGTTGCGGGCTAGTTTGACCCTGTGGGAGAACTCTGCAACGCAAATTATCAAGTGTCGCGTACGTGGCCCTTAAGTAGCCCGCAGAATAACTATGCATATGGCCCTGAATGTTCTTGATGAAGTCTGTGTATGCCACTGTGGAGATAATCTATGAAGAGATTATATGTAGTTGTTAAAGGGTCACACTATGAACGTTATTGAGTACAATATATGAAAAAGAAGTTGTTTGCAAAACAACTGCAAAGATTTATTGACGAGGCCATGTTAAGATGAAAAATGAAAGGAGACAAGCCGAAGGTCGTTGATTATATTTCTAGGGCTAGGACAGAGATGATATGCATTCAATATAAACAGTTATTCAGTGGGATTAGTCTGGTCATTAATAATTACAGAAGGGTCATAAATAAGATTATCATTCCAAAACAAGACGTTCAAACTTAAAATTAAAAAGAAAAAGCTTTGTGTTCCGTGAAAACACAAAAGTAAAAATCAGATATATTATAAGAATAAACTATTTGCCAACAAAGACTACTGTGTATATCTTCAACTTCCCCATACACTAGAAATAAATATGTCGGTCGTTCCTCTGCACATGCAAGTTTAGGAAATTTAGCTCTGATAATTTGAAACAAAGATTAGTAACTACTTACTTGTACTAATTTATGAATTTCAAAATTATGTGAGAAAATAATGTAAAAATCATGTATAGTATCAACTACTCAAAAATCCACAAGGTCAAAATTCAATATTACAAAGATGGCATGTCATCTGTGAGAAATTTAAAGAAGAATGGAAAAATGATAAATTGTAGTCGCACAAAATATTCCAATTGTCGGTGATTTCCTATAAAGAAATTAGATTCCAATAGATATGCTCGCTGAATTTTTAGTGGTATATTAATTTTGCTTGATTACGTCCTACGATTATGCACGGAGGATATGCGAAACAGTGATGATATGGATAATAATGTTGGAATGAAGAAAGTGGTAGGAAACAGGAGAACCGCGAAAAAAACCACATACATGGTGTTTGTCTACAGTGACGACGCCAGAAGAGGCAAGTGAGTTGAGCATCCACATGGTGGCTATGCCTGTGCAGTTAAAGTAATACAAAAGTATCCTTTTGCGTCTTACTAAGGATGATACCATACCGGAACCAAGTACCTGGGAAAAACCTATATATCGCCTGAAAGCTCTTGTCATGAGAAGTACGAAACCGTTTGCAAACCACGGGCAAACCCACAATCTGACCCTATAAGGGGTCAGTTTGTTAGTGTTTGTGACCCTATGTATGGCATATTCGACAAAAGTAAAAATGAGTGTTACGATACATTACGCGGAATAGTATCAACCCATCGTGTTCCTTTTTGGCTCATTGCTAGAACGTGATTCGGGAACGAGTTTGATAATATCACTTTGCACCCCGGCGTACCCATTTGGTCAGTGTTGCCAACGAATTGTAAATACAACGTGACAGATGGTTTGTGCAAGATCGAATGTATATCCATGAAATGTGGCATAAACATCATTCGTCACTAGAGAAAATATATTATGGACGTATTCCTCTCCCAAGGACCTGGTTTGTCAGTGTTACCAACCAAATGTAAAAATGAGTAGTTGTAAATCAGGTTCGGTACGATGAAACGTTTGTTCACCATGCTTGGCAGAAACATCACACGACACTATAGCAAAAAATCGTTGAGCGTGACCGTCTCCTAACCATTCTAGATTGTCAGTGTTGCCGATAAGCGTATACGTCACAATGTTGAAAATGACGTGCGTATCATTGAACGAATATATAACATTTCGCAGATGCAGCATTGGACAGTGGAAAACATTGTGAGTGTTCCCGTCTCCCAATCACCCCAATGTGGCAGTATTGCCAACAAATGCGAATATTCAAGATTTTCGCATGAATTATACAGCATTGGCGGACATAATTGAACAGTGGCCCATACTAGGTTTGTAGTATGTTAGTGTGAACCCATAACCACGTGTTGTCAGTTATGTCTGCCAATGCAGTAGACTTCATGCGAAAATCTTAAATATTCGATTTGGTTGGCAACACTCCTACACTAGGGTGCTTGGGAGACTGGGGCATTCACATTGTTTTCCATTGTGCAATGCTGCTCTGTCATATTTGTTATGCATTCGTTCAATGGCACGCACACCATTTTCAACATTGTGATGTTAACACTTATTGGCAACACTGACAATCTAGAATGGTTAGGAGACGGTCACGCTCAACGATTTTTTGCTATAGTGTCGTGTGATGTTTCTGCCAAGCATGGTGAACAAACGTTTCATCGTACCGAACCTGATTTACAACTACTCATTTCTACATTTGGTTGGTAACATTGACAAACCAGGCCCTTGGGAGAGGAATACGTCCATAATATATTTTCTCTAGTGACGAATGATGTTTATGCCACATTTCATGGATATACATTCGTAATGTAATGTATCGTAACACTCATTTTTACTTTTGTCGAATATGCCATACATAGGGTCACAAACACTAACAAACTGACCCCTTATAGGGTCAGATTGTGGGTTTGCCCGTGATTTGAAAACGGGTTTCGTACTTCTCATGGGAAGAGCTTTCAGCCGATATATAAGTTTTTCCCAGGTACTTGGTCCCGGTATGGAATTATCCCTAGTTAGAAGAATAGCTGCATCTCCCCAAAATGACTCTGCCCCAGTGTCGGATTTACGTATAAGTTAAACAAGCTATAGCTTAGGATCTCACTCTATTAGGGGCCCCGAAAAATTAAACGAAAAAACTGGATGTACATTTCCAAAATATAAGAAAAACGAATAAAATAAAATCTGCATATAGCAATAGTGCTTTGTGTTGTGTAGGCTGGTGCGGTGTAAATAATGAGGCCCCTTCTGCTAGCCTGCTTCCTAATATATCACTAGTTCCTTCATTTCTGTGTACAGGGGGTTTACGTTTATCTGGACACATAAATGGCCCCATTACTTTCAATAGCTTAGGTCCCCACTAAACCTAAATCCGACTCTGCTCTGCCCCTCCCTTTGCTACCCTCAAAAAATAAAAGCTGGTATCCTCATTCTTTGTCTATTATAATTTCTACTTGATGCATGCTGAGATCAAACCAGAAGCCCTACATACCAAAGATAAGCATTCTACCACTAATAATAATAATAATAATAATAATAATAATAATAATAATAATAATAATAATAATAATAATAATAATAATAATAATAATAATGGCACGGTGTTTTAAAGCTATCGAAACGAGCTTAGTCCACAAATGTAAAGGCTTGATATCAGAGATAGGCCTATAATTTGCGGAAGATAGGGAGGGAATTTCTTCCTTCTGAGTCTGAGAAACATTAGTCTAGGCATCAACTTGACAAAAGTGCCCTCCTTTCGAGTTTAAGGGCAAATCATGTAACAATTTGGCATCCGATATTTTTTGAATATATATCCATCACTGATCACAAAAATGCCGGATGCCAGAAAAAACACCTCACGTGAGTGGAGGGGAAGGGGGAGAAAGCTGAAATTTTAGCCGTTTCTATTATTTACTATAACTCCATAACCATTGGAGCTAGAACATCCAAACTTTTTTCATTTTGTTTGCCTAATTGTCTTCTACAATTTAATTTTAGTACGTTTTTGTGCTAGACATAATGGTTTTCTTGGTATTTTCATTTTTACTCAGTATTGGTTGCGCGTGACGTCAGTTTTTTAGCCACAGATTCTTTACAAGATTGAATTCGGAAACATGTTTCCTCTAAAACTTTTTCGTGATTTTATGCTCTTTCAAAAAAATGTATACTTATATTAGTGTAGGACTAATTGTGTCGTGTATGAAACTGATCACGGCGCGGCCCAAGAGTTACCTTCCCACAAACGGTGGATATTAACAGCTGATGATGACTATTGGAGATTTCAAATGATAAGCGGCATGCCCTTGAGTTGGCTTCACGCGGCGTCCAATTGGCTTTGAGCGGTGTTGACAATTCGCGACAAGCAGTCTTGCACGCTGACTTCTCGCGCTACCAAGAATCTTGACAATACCAAAGGCGCTTATTAGAAATATTGTATCAGCACATCAACTCCTCACTTTACGAAGTAGAGAAAAGAATTACGAACATATACGTGAAAACTACATCTTTTTATGTCAACTGGTTGTTAAGATACACGCTTTTAAAGGTTTCCATATAAAACAATTAGTAAAACGAGCGATGAGTCCCGCGTCTAATTTCCAGTGGATTTTTCTTCAATTTGGAAATAGAACTCAACTTTTATTACAGAATAATCATGGATGTAACCAGCAGATTGTTGTAGGGGAACATTACTTTCAGGGGGAGGATAGCTTTTCACACATTTAAAAGAGAACAAATGATCTCTTTCAGAATATGAAAGCATTTTAACTCACCATACATACTATACACATGTTATATTTTCACGATTGCTACCTTATCAAAAGACGGATCTTGACAGTACTGAGTTGAAAACCGGATTGTAGATGAATCAATAAGCTATTCATAAGAAAACAAATGCTGTTTATAGCAGTCTGTTTATCTGACTTTGTATTCATATGGGTTAAAATAGTAAAGGAAAAAAAAACTCGAAAAAATATCAACTCAGATATTATTATGCAATAATCTAATAGGTGTGCTCTCAGTTAGGGAAATGAGAATATAAAGCATATGGTTAATTTTAGTTGTTTTAATTAGGTACAGAAACCGTATTGATGATGTTTGATTTTTTTAAAAATTTTCATATTTTATTATAAACGTCCCTCATTTGCATTAACTATTAAATAAGTTTATTAAACACATACCACGAACCTCATTTTGAAGTTGGAAATAGTTTGGAAAGACAGGGGCCCCTTTTCCCCCGTGGCTACACGCCTTTGGAATCTGATTAATTTGGAATCTGATATGATATGCCTAACATCGTAAGAACAAAGTATGGGAAGTTCGTAATATTGTTTAGAAACTTACTTCGGGATAAATTCTTCCTTATTCGACAGAAAAAAACGCAGTATGTTTTTTTCCTTCACGTTTCACTACCTTACATATATGCGACCACTTACTCCCTCTTTCCTCCTCCAGTAGGGATTCAAAAGCACCAGGCGTCTGAATGGTGTCGTAAATTATCGTAACCCAAAACAAACTCGATCATATGGACTTGCTTAGGAATCAGACGGATTGTTTTTGTGTGACCTAGACCAAGCCCAAGAATGTTATTTGTTATGAAAACTGAGAAGGAAACAAAGGTGCTAGTTGTCTTGGAACGTAACTTCTCTTCTAGCATAAACAGAATTCATCAGTGTCTGGGTTACTTTCTTTCGTGGTAGTTCGTTTCTTCTCCAAAATTATAGTTGACAATGTCTTTAAGCAAACCGAGTGCAAGTGCGGAGCTTTCTTTAAAAAAAAATAAAAATAAAAAATAAAATGCTACGAAATCAGGCTTGATGAATTATTTTTTATGTTTACATTTTTTTAGCACATGATAATAAATTTACAAGACTCAGATTCAGACAATGACGAAATATTAACTGACAGAGACGACAGTGAAAGTAGTGTTGAAGACGAGTGTTTAGCATATCCACTGGAAAAGTTCATAGGTAAGTAATTTAATTGCTATATATACTTCTAGGATACTTCTAGTCAAAATTCTTGAGTTTGCTGGAATAGTATATTTACATTGCGAATAATGTTGCCAATGTATGTGTCATAATCTCAACTGGAGGAAGAGCGAGAAGGGAAAGGGGATTCCATGACCCGGCAACACAGCGCGGAATATCGCGCACCATTGGCTATTGCCCGTGATGCTTTACATCTGAAATACACAGTAATATATATATAATCTTGTCTGCCTGCAAGTATATAATCCTGATGATTAAGTCTATCTATAATCTAATTAAAAATATTCACTTTTAATATCAATTGAGGAGCTTTTCTGAAAATAACCCTTGTCAAAACAAAATTTGTCTGAAGAATGAAAACAGAGCTTTCTCTAGTACGCACTATGAGAAACTCTGCAAATCTGTTTCTTTATACTTGTCTCTGATACAGAACCGTGCTGTGGAAAATCTGTGCCCGGGGTGAGAGTATACGACGTCGCTCCCCTATGCATATGAGTGAGGGCGACATACCAGCCGCGAAGCGTAAGAAAATTTTCACAAATAAACCCTACTTTTCCTTGATTTTGAGCACTTTTTATTACTTTTTCCTTCCATTTTATATATATCTTTTGTTTTTCCGCCCGAATTTTGCGCCCCCTTACTTTGGCACCCGGGCCTTCGCCTCACTCGCCCCCTCCCTTCAACGGCACAGTACTGCTCTGATATCTTCTAAAACATGCATAAACATGCAGCTTTCTATTCATTTTTCTGAAAAAATCTTGTTTCGACAAGGGCTGTTTTTGGTACAAGTCCTTTGATTTACGTACTACAATGGTTCTGAACGAAATAGAGCAGGAACCACATTTCAAAATTGCCTTCAAGAGAGAATCATAAACAATTTGCCATCCACTTTTTTTTATATATATATATTACCACCTTTCCCACTTAAACTTACTGTAATGGTAAGGAAAAAAGCAAAAAATAAGATATGCCAAACACATTTTATAAATGATCAGTTTTTAAACTGTTAAATCTTATTTAGAGAAGAATTACTTGCCTATTATTAACATTGTGTACAGTTGGTATAAATACAATAAATCTATAATAAAAAACGTAATAGAAGGAAACCACATGCTTAATAAATCTCTTCACAAGCGAACAAATTATTTGAATTCTTGAATTAGCTCTCAATAATGTTATGCCACTCTTATATCCTAAAAAGAGAAAGAAATTTGTGATGTCTTTGATGCATCATTCAGTCTTCATCACTCTGTTCATTACGTGATACTGTATATTTATATTTATACTTCCTCGGACAACTATACATTGGAGTGCACAAGAAACAGTAATCCCTATATTTGCATTTCAAACTGACACACTCAAGTTTCTGACAGCTACACATGGTAATCTCTAAACAAACCTTGGGAATATCTTCGAGTGTTTTCAAAATTAAGTGTATGTTCCGCGTGACCCTCTTTACTGTTTTCAACAGAGTTTATTATTCTTTGTCATTCTAATTCTGCATATCCTCCTTGTAGTAATCCCAATCGCCATTAGTAGATATATAAACTTATAAGAAAAATTCAATTATAAGTCCTTTTTTCTAAAATTTTATTGACTCTTAACTGCTAGACAGTGGTGGATCTAGCTTAGAGCCCGCGAGGGCCTAGACCTCCTCTAGTTTTTACAAGTGACAAAAATAACTAATATTATTATTTATATATTTTTGAAAATTTATAGTAACCGTAGCCTTTTGTTCCTTATTGGAATTTGTTTTGAAACATTACATATAGTTTCAGTTGGAGATTTTCTGTTATGCAATGTACACTCAGGTCCAAGATTATTGTCGCATATCTATAACTGTCTTCTTGTAAGAATATAATTTGATAATGATTTTGTAGAGCACTTTTAATACTGATACTATGTGTATAATCGGGATATGTATATTTGTGGTAAATTTCATACGGAAAGAATTATAAATACGAAAATTAGAATGAATAAAACAAAATGGGGATAAACGTACAAGAAAATTTAATTTTCGTTTTATTGTTCTTATTTACTGCTCTTTCGACTTGAAATTTGCTACATACATGTCTTTGCCGATTATACACATACCAACATTATAAGAAATACTAGGCGAATTCGTTATCAAATTAAATTCCTATAACAACATATTTATAAACATGCGACAAAAATTTTGGACATGAGTGTACAAAACAATACTTTCGGTCCAAAATGTCAACGTTCAATTTAGTCATAATATCCATCGAGAGTGAGAGTTAAGTTGGAAACTTCTGCAAAACCCATCAAAAATTTTAAACTTAGGATATACCTATCATGGTCTGGGTTCTGGATGCTCCCTCTGACCAGTTTTTACCTTCTAGATCCATCGCTACTGCTAGAGCTGTATCAATTATCATATTGTCTGCTTTCATAATGCTGCAATTTATTGTGACATCGTTACTATTAAACATTGTAATAGTTTAAATCAAGGCCTTTCAGATAGAGAAGAAATCTCAGTTCGTTAGTAACAACATCATAATCTGCTCCCATAAATTTCTACACCGTAACGATCTATCTTTTGACAATAATTAAGGAATTTGTTTTACCAAAAACTCATTTATGTGTATATTTATTCTGTCTGTCTGTGTGTCCGTCTGGAAGACACAAAATCTCAAGAAATACTTGGTGGGTAACCATCAATTTTGGCCATGACGTATTGGATCAAAAGTTAGGAGTCGATTTCGTTGTTGGATATGATCCACATTGGAAGTGTAGAAATCAATCATTTCCGGTTTTAACTTAGGTTGCTATAGAGTAAAAACGGTAATAGATAGCGACAAATTGTTTTCTTTAATCAATTAACCGTTTCAAGTTAATCTTCATTCTTAATTCTCTACTAAAACCTGAAGTAATAGAAGTCCACTAGAACTTCCTGTTTCAATTTGATGTACACTCATGTCCAAAATTATTGTCGCATGCATATAAATATGTTGTTCTACGAATATAAGTTGATAACAAATTTGCCCGGTATTTCTTATAATGTTAGTATGTGTATAATCGGCAAAGACATGTATGTGGCTAATTTTATGTCAAAAGACAAGCAAATAAGAACAATAAAAAGAAAACAAAACTTCCTTCTGCATTTAGCAACATTTTGTTTTACTCATTCTAATTTTCGTATTTATCATTCTTTTCCTATGGAATTTACCACAAATATACATTTCCCGATTATACACATAGTACCAGTATTAAAAGTGCCCTGAAACATCATTATCAAATTATATTCTTACAAAAAGACAGTTAATGATATGCGACAATCATTTTGGACATGAGTGTACATAGAAAAATAACAATTAGCAATAGCGAGAAGAATTTTTGTTTAAAAATCCTTTTTGCCTTCCAAGAATATATACTTTTTTCCCTCTTAACTCTCTATTTAAACCGGAAGAATCTAACTGTTTCAGCATAACGTAGATCGCTTTAGAGTAAAAACGGTAATAGCGAGAAGTAGTTTTATTACAATCAATTAAGCGGCCCAAGAACATCCACTCTAAAATCTACTAAACCTGGAGCTTGTAGTAATCTAGTACTACTTCCGGTTTCAATATTGAGAAAATATGACGCCATACAAACCAAACTCCTTCACGTGGTATACACGTGTCTCTATTAGTGATTTTATAATACATTGGTGGGTTATAATACATTTTATAATACTAGTGATAAATACATTGGTTGTTATAAAAGCGTAGATCAGAAAGTGTCAAAACCTAAGAGAAGTGTTCTATTATTCATTAGGGAAGTATTTTGATTTCCAATGTTCGTCAAGATTACTCTTTTTAAAATATATGATAATATAATAGCATAGTAAGAATGGAATTGTATCCTTTGTTTGATTACAAAATATTCAATGAAAAATAATTGGAAAGAAATATGTTCAATAAAAGTAATTGCACCTTGTTAGGTCCATCAGACTACATTCCAAACCAAGCTAACAATGTGTAGAATGACTGCAATTAAGGCAGTTTTTCGGTGGCGTAAAATTGTGACGGTCAGAGAGGATTAAAATCTTTAATGAGACTAATGGATGATCAAGTTAACACCCTAGAGTATTGAGAACACTGTGAAACGATTTGCACGACAATATTCAATTTGCTTAGCCACAAAACTGGTGCTGAATTCGTATCTTTGTCCGAATGCGATGATAAAAGTAGAATACAGTTTTTCACGTGTGCGTATTAATTGGTAAATTGCTTTATTCCCACGTGAAACCTAAAGTCTAAATTAATTATAGTATAACGAGTAGGAATTATACCTCCAGAGGGAGCTATAGTTTAACGTGTCTTGGAAGATCGATGGTAGGTTTCAAGTTGTGCGCTGTTACAGAAGAGACAAATTTTACTCGACTTTCTTAAAAATAAAGCTTTAAATAGGAAGGATACAGGAAATGTACCATGTGGAATTTGTTTTAATAATTATAATCTAGACATAGCTATACCAAGATATCCTCTGGGTTAATAGGATATCTAATCATCAGGTCTCTATTCAACAATCTGTAATATGCTTTGAGTAGAACAAAAGAAGCGTCAATCGTGTGGGCTACGCTAGTGCTAAAAGTAAATGCTAATGCTCCTACGTAGGGAAAGTTATTAACAAATTGAAATGGCGATTCCGGCTTGATGTTAATATCGCCATGTATAGAAATAAGCTTTGGGAAGATCAAAAACTCTGTCAAACTTTAGTACAACGTTACTGCTGGCTAATGCTGTAAGCACAACGTTAGTGCATCTACACAAGAAAATTTATTAACAAATGAAAGAAGGATTCTAACTTGACGTCAAGCCAGATTCGGCATTTTAACAAATAAGCTTTGCGGAAAACAAAAAGGGTGTCAATCAATAGTGCTACGTTAGTACCGGTTAGTGTAACAAGGACAATGTTAGTATTACTACGTACTAAAATTTATTAATAAACAAATGTGATGATTCTGGGTTGGCATTAAGCCAAAATCCCCGCTTTCACAAATCTTTGCCGAAGAGGGAAAGGTTATCAATCGTTAATGTGACCTTGGCGTTCGTGAATGCTACAATATAGTAAGTACAAGTACAGGGTGGTCCGGAAGTGGGCATACCCCCTTTAGTTTCAATAGTATAGTGTTAGTTATGGTAGAATGTCTGTACACAGTTACCTTGAAGTCTTAAGAATTATAACCATCGGTTTCGGTATGATCACTATCCATGTCGTAACACAGCTGAATTCTGCGCCAAGTTCTCGCAGATGTTTCGCGGAGATACTCCGGAGTCACGAGGGTGAGGGCGCGTTCCACAGCTGCTCGTAATTCCCACGTTGTGTGATAACGAGTGTTTCTTACTTGTTGCTTTATGAGACCCCAGAGAGCATTGTCTGGTGTCGTCAGATAGGGACTTCTTTGAGTCCAGGCAAAGGGAGCTGGTGAAGATGCACAACCTCTTCTAATCCAGCGGCCAGGAAACGTCTGAATCAGGCAATTGCGCACTTGAATCACGAAGTGCTCTGGTGCTCCATCCTGCTGTATTACGATAGTATCTTTGATACCATTTGCTTCCAGTTGAGGCACCAATCACTCATTAAGCATCTTCAGGTAAGAATGTCCATTAACATTGTCTTCGAAGAAGTAAGGCCCAAAAATGTGTTTTGCACTCATTCCAGCCCACAACATCACGTGTGGTGGGTTGCTCTCCATCTCTTTGTAAAACCGTGGGTTTAACTTGCACCACATTACAACGTTCCGAGAATGCATACTCCGGTAGATAGTACACTCGTCTGTGGAGAGGACTGCACCACGGGATCTTCTGGAAAAGAACGCTTTAAGGAGAGTTTTGCATAACTCTTTCCGCGCACCCATGTCGGCGCCAGTCAGTTCATTCACATACATTGGACGGTAAACCTTCAATTTTAGATCTTCTTTTATGTGCCTCATCATGGTGGTCCGAGGAATAGCAAGTTCCAAAGACCTTTTACGTGTTGAGTTTGAAGGCGACTGCTGCACGGATGCTTCCACTTCACGGCACGTTTCCTTGCGTTTTATCGATCGACCAGCTCGGGAAGGTCTTTCACACTGCCCATAGCAAATGCACGTTTTTCCTACCCCAACACTGTTGCTTTTCTTGGTGGATGAATACCAAAGCGGTCTATAAATTTGACTTTAACACTTTCAATGATGTAACCTGTGTAACGCCCTTCGTAAAGCCAAACCGCAGCAACTAATCTTTCAATGCTATATGGACATTGATCACACATTGTTGATTACTCCAACTTCACTGTAAATAATTGTTACCAAGCAGAAAACAGCAGAAAACAAATGAATATGGATAGCAATGTTGCCAGACAATGCCAGCCAATGTTACCAGACAATGCCAAGCAATGTTACAAAACAAATGTGGGTATAACCTAAAACCGTCAGAAAACACCAATTAGGGGTACGCCCACTTCCGGACCACGCTGTACAAACGAACGGAAGATATATAAATTAGCGAGGATTCTAGCTTGATGTTACATCAAAATAGCCACTTTTATAAGTAAGGTTTTCGGAAAACGAAAACGTGTCAGTCATTAGTACTAACAAGGGATATCACCCAATTGTCCGGCTCTGATTTCAATGAATTTTTTTCTAGCTGATAGAGGACGTATATGTATTATTTGTGATGACAGAAATTTTTGCCAACGTGCATGTTTTCTATTTTTTATAATTTTTAAGTGTTGTCATGTGGTTATTAGAGATTACTGCAGAAGTCCCTTACTAACCTTTGTAAACGTAGCGTTAATGAAAGAACAACCATGTAGATACATATAAGGCCTAGGGGAAAGTTGTATGGTAGGTATGACCTTGACCGCAGCCATCTTGAAATCCGCCATTTTGAATTAAGGTCAAGTTTTTAAAATGGGAATAGGGTAATATGATACATAATTTCGGGCTAGAATTGAATCAGAAAGACAATGGTGAAGCTAGTTTTGAGATACACCTATTTGAGGAAAAGTTACAGGCATTTAATTGTTCACTTACTACGTGCGAAAGTCTCTTACGTCCGCTTCTAACCCGCGTATTAATGATAATAAGTGGATAAAAGCTTCGGTAATACATATTATGCCTAAAGGGAAGTGATATGGTAAGGGTATCCTTAATGGCAGCCATCTTGAAATCCGCCATTTTGAATTAAAGTGAAGTTTGAAAAATGTAAACCATAGAATGTGACACCTCATTTTAATAGCAAACTTTCCCCAAAAAGCCAATGGTATGCTTATTTTTGTTCTATAATTAACCAGTGTGAATTTAGGACTGCTTCTAATGTACACCAAACGTCCATTATTCGATCTTTCAAATTGGCAACACTCCTAATTTTCACCGCATGTTTTAAGATTCCAACTGGCACTTTCTAGTTGTTGCCATGGTTCATGTTTTCTAAATTTATTACATTTTTTAAGAGTTGCGAATTGTCAGTTCGTGAATAGTGTTGGAATAAGCATCCAGCAATCTTTCTGAATTTTGAAGACTTGCAACTGTAAAAAATAGAAAACATGCACGATGGCAAAAATTTCTGTCATCACAAATATTACATATACGTCCTCTATCAGCTAGAAAAAATTCATTGAAATTAGAGCCGGACAATTGGGTGATGTCCCTTTTAAGTGCTGAATAGCAATGAAGCACAACAACGTTGGTAATGCTACTTACGGAAGGCTATTTGCAAATTAATATACTGATACTGGCCTGATGTCAAGCTAAAAATGTCGCAACTTTCACAAATAAGCTTTGCGTAAGACGGAGAATATTTCAGTCGTCAGGGGTAAGTAAAATCTGGTTAATCCTGCAAGCATAACGTTATTGTTTTTACACATGGAAAGTTATTAAATGAAAATGCCGATTCTAGCATGATATCAATCCAGAATCGCCACTTTAATATGTAAATTTCTTCCTGTACATAGCAGCACCAACTTATGTTGTAGCTCTAAGTAGCACTACTGACTGACAACTCTTTCGTTTCCCAGAAAGCTTATTTATAAAAATGGCGATATCGACTTGACGTCAAACTAGATTTAATTCTACTTTAATTTGTTAATAACATTTCATACATAGATGCACTAATGTTATGCTTGCACCTATAATCAGCACTAACGTAGCGCTAGCGATTGACACCCTTCGGGTTTTCCTCGAAACTCATTTATAAAAGAGACGATATTGGCTTGACGTCAAGCCAGAATCACTACATTAGTTTGTTAAGAACTTTCTCTAAGCAGCAGCACCAACGCTGTGCTTGTAACACAAGTAGCAGTAATATAGTACTAGTGATTGACACCTACTTCGTTTCCCTCAGGGCTTATTTGTAAAGGGCAAAGAACTGCGGCAAGAGAGTGACACTGCAAAACTGCACTGCTTAACATCAATTTGCATCCAAATTCATACAGAATACGACACAAACAAACACGGTCTATCGCTGAGACTACAAAAGTTTTACAGAATTACCACAATTCTAAGTCAGTTTGATGAACTATATGTGGCGGAAAATTGTACATTCTTGATGGATAATTCACCATATTCAAAGCGTACTGTTGCACGACAATGTGGCAGACTCCTGTTTAACGAGGAGCAGTACATATTTCTTCTAAAATAGAGCTAAAATGGTATTCACGAAAAAAGGTAAAAGATGTTTCATGTGAAACTCTAGTGAGATGCGTCACTAGAATTGCTGAACGTGCCATTAAAGAAGCAGCTATTCGAAAGGAAGATGAATCACTCCATTTACAGATTCAAAAAATGGATCTCATAGCAGCTGAAATGAGATACCACAACTTGTACCAGATCGTCGAGCTGAAATTGTTCTTGGAAGAAACATATCTGAAGATAAATTCGTTGAAGGCGCACTTCGTGCAGGTATGTTAGTAAGTGTTCTCTTTATTGAAGCAGCTTTACAGTTAGTGCTGTTGTTAATCACCATCGACAGGTGAGAGTTCCTTCGTGGTCACTCACGGCGGGAATGCTACTTTCCAAGAGCTCAGGTTTACCTAATCTCCTCATGCAGTTTATATTTACCCTTTTAACAGGAAGTGATATGCAAATCCTCCGAAATTATCCCATCAAAAGGGGGTAATCGCGAGAAGGAACTTTTTTTTTTGGAAATTTTCTCAAATATCCCTCAATTATTTTTCTTCTGTATGCAGAAATGTCCCATTCATTACGTAAACTGAAAGCCCACACTCTTACAACTCGATCAAAGTGTAACTTGTTCCAGTGTTCCACTTGCGGTGAGAACAATGACATAAAGTCATACTCGTACTTCCATGAAAAGTGATCATTATGAACCATGTGAAGACTATAAAAAACATATTTCCTCAGCTACTATTTGATGGATTATGATGCACTTTAAGTTGAACATAAAATAGGACACCGAAATACGTTTTCTTATTCACCTACTTTGCAGTGTTGCTACGTAATAACTAAAAGAATCGTGAGAAGAGACTTTTTAGGGAAATTTTCTTATATATTCCTTAATTATTTTTCCTTTGTATGCAGAAATATCTCGAGTATTAAGTAAACTGAAAGCCTACACTCTTACAAACCAACCGAGGTATAACTTGTTCCATTGTTGCACTAACGCTGTGATCTATGGCTATTTTAAGAGATCCCATCGATGTCTGTAAAAATACACGGGCGCTAAAGGGTTAAGTGCCCAGGAGCCAGGTGTTGCCTCTATATATTGACCAACAACTATTTTCTGGCTCTAAGGACCCTAAAGAACATTATTAATATAGTGACGAAAATTCCCCAGTGAGCAAGTTATCCCCTTGGCCCTTGCTCTATCGTAAGAATTTTTTAAATTTCATTTTCTGTTTAATCGAAGCGACTTAGTTTCTAAAGTAACAGGAAAATTTTCTATGGGATCCGTGAACTTTGGTACACGTTTAAATGTGTCCTGAATTTGAAAAGGTTGAGAAGTAATGGTCTAAAGAGTTTTCTGACGTGATATTATACAAGACAAAGGTATAAATTATATCTGTTTAGTAATTACAATGAGTACTACAACTGATTAACCAAATCTCTTTAAAATATAACTGGACTAAGCAAGAATAAAAATTATGCATATATCGTAAATTGAAAGGATATAAATTAAATGTAGTATATAAAAAGTATAAAAAGTAAGTAGCCGATTACGTAGCACATATTCTCTCCAGGGTTACGTCCTGATCGTGAAACGTCATTTTTGATAGAAATTCAGCATTCTGATATAAATGATGAACTACTTTGAATTTAAAAGGTTCAATCTGAGATCTAGAAAAACTGGAATAATGGCTTGATACACAAACTTCTTATTCAAAACAAATGGGCATATGCCACAACGTTTTCAGAAATTCCTCTTTTAACGAGAGAATTGATCAATTTCTAATTTTTGCAGCTCATACAGAAACAATATGGGTATTAGTAAAATTTACTTAGCAAAAATATCGTATATATATCATAAATCACTCTATTAATCAAATAAACCCTATATATCAGGTTAATTATGTAATTATGTCTAAAGTATGATAATCCAATTTCCGGCGTATAGGCGTATCAGTATGGGAAAATGTCTACTTTCATGAAATAATAAAGATGGAATTTCTTCCGTCTATATAATAGGATCGTGCTTATTTATATTTCTAATCGAGTTATTTTTCTCAATCTAGTAAATAAAATGATCTTTTGTCAAAATCAATAATTGATATTCGTCTTATTTTAGTTAATGTGCGTTCTTATTCTTTCCGTGTTTCATTTAGATGACTAAATTTGAGTTATATTTTGCGGCTTTATGTAGAAAATTTCTTTGTGTATTAAAGTAAAATATTTTTATTATAAATTATATTTACCCATTGCTTTATGCAAAAACAGATCGCTGCTTTAAGTCGATATAAAAGTACGCACAATTATTAGACTATTAAACCATGCTATGCATAAGTGTCGCAAGCGGTTGTTTACAAACGATATATCTTAAAATAACATATCATGACAATCCAAAACACTCTACCGGAAGTGATTCAAATTTAGCATTACTTCCGGTTTTAATACCGGAAGTAATGCTAAATTTCTGGAAGCATTTTTCCGGTCTGGAAGCATTTTTCAATGTTCACCACCATAGAACGAAAATAGGAACAGATGTCGTGAAACGGCTTTTTGCAAAAAAAAAAAAAAAAAAAAAAAAAAAAAAATCAGCATCTCAAAACAACATATGACTACTCCCAAGTCTCTACCAAAACCAGACATGATTAAAATTTACTATTATTTCCGGTTTCAGTATTGATTTCTGTAGAGCGAAAGCGGCACATGCTATCAAGGTGCAATTCTTGCAATCGATTCAGCATCCCAAGAATAAGTTCTATCTGCTCCGTTAACCCTCTATTCAAAGCGGAGGTGGTTACAATTGACAATTTCACTTTCAATGTTTATCGACACATAACAAACACGACACACATAGCAAGAAGCGTTAAAAAAAAACAACAATTGAGCGTCTCAAGGCAAAACATTATGACTATCCACAACACTCTACCAAAATCAGACGTGGTTAAAATTTACTATTATTTCTAGTTCCAATACTGATTTTGTAGTGCAAAAACGGTAAGAGATATCGAGAATCGTGTTTCCGCACTAAATTCAGTGTTCCAAGAATAGGTCCTATTTCCTCCCTTAGCCCTCTATTCAAACCGGAAGTGGTTGAAATAAGCTATTTTTGGTTTCAACCTGTATCACTATAGAACAAGAACAGTAAGGGATAGCACGTAATGGGTTTTTGATATTGATTCAGAGTCCGAGGAACAGGTTCTATGTTTGATCTTATTACTCTTTGCAAGCGGTCTCTTTGCAAGTGGTAGTTATAGATGCACTACTTGAAGTTTCAGTATTGAATAGGCATAATTTAGAAGCCTTAGTTTCACACCGCGAAATCGATACTCACTAATTAATAATCCATTTTCGATATGCTCTGCCCAGTCTGTGCTTTGCAATTATCATATTTATTTATTTATATACGTGGTAACTATTGTCAATATGTAATACCGAATCGATTCTTTAAGCGCAACAAAACAAACCACTATATTTGACTTGTTTTAATTCATTGACGCATATTTTAAACTGTAATCAGTCAATCATATTTTATATTCATCGTAGCGTCTATATTCATTAACATCTCGGTATTTATATTATTACTATTATTACATCAAGTTTTACTAAAATCAACCTGAGCTAGCAATATTTCATAGAATAAATTATTTATATATCTCCACATAGATATAATTATCTTATTGTTGTTATAATATTATATAAATCGGAATTTTCATTTATCTAATCCATTTTCTATTCTTGTCTTTTCAGGTAAGTACTGTCAACTTCTGAGAATCATTGTCGATTATATTTGAAAATATCCATGATCTGTGAGTATTCTTACAACTTAATATATATTCTTTATCTCGTCTAACAAAGTAAAATTACTTAACTTATCTTTTAAGAGTACTTAATAAAATTATTCTTAATACTATTAATTATTTGTTTCGAGATATTGAATTTTTAAATTCCATAGATGCTAACTTGTTTGGTAGGATCTTTGGTATTACAATTACATTTTTAAAAATTCACACTAGTTTCAATTTGGTTTTTCCATTATTGTGAACCTCGGCCAGCTCCGACCCTAGAATTCATCTTGACTGAAGTGTCGCCGAAGACCGATGGTTATTTATAAACAAATATGTCTGGCATTGTTAAATAAACATGGCAGTTTACCAAACACTATTAGCGTGTTTGCACACGATACCGACAAAATCGGCGGAAGCCCCAATAATATCGATGTCGGAGCAGGCGTACTTTGCACACGCCGCCGACAATGTCGAAGGAAGCCCCGACGATATCGTTGCCGGTGATGAGTGAAATAATCAACACATACAATATATTATGTATTGTTTCTAAAAATCTTCTCCATATATGAAAACAAATAGTACTAATAATCGGGAAAATTATTTTTTAAAACAAGGACTACAAAAACTGTTCTGAAGAGGTATGGGGGACGTACAAAAAATATGTCTAAACATGTTTAAGATTTATTTCGTAAACATATTATTTTCGTTACGATGAGAATTGATGGTGCGATACATTGCAAACTATATTGGTTTTAATTTTTGTTGAAACACTGTTACATATCGTGTGTAGTATATTATTTTGTTTTCCATACAATTATCACTAATGTCATAGTAGATTAAATGATAAGATTGTAATTAGTAATTTTGTTTTACATTGGTCCATACTACCTGTCGTTTCTCGTTTCTTTTTGTCCATGAATTCAAAATCCTCGTCAAGGCTTGCATAAACAACTCGCAATGGTTTTTGCTTTTCAATTCTGTCCTTGAAAGAGTCGTTGTCTTATTCCATATGCAAGGTCTACATTCCACAAGTTCAATAATGTTTATATATCGTATGGAAAATTCTTGCCATCTCTAAAATTCTAAGCAAAACTAGAAAGGTAAGAATGCAATGATACACAACCTTTTCAACCAGTCACTGTAACTAACCTGCAGAACTCTATCAGGTGGTCTATCCCAGTACAAAGGGGAGAAGGAAAATCTTGGATACATAGCTTTGGTCTTTGTTTTCAATTGCTATTCCACAAATTCTTTTTTTTTAAAAAAAAAAGGAGGGGATAGTTTTGGAAGTGAGAGAAAAAATCTGCGAGAAGTGAAGTGTGGAATCACATCCCTGTTGTTGAAATCACAATCAAGAAAATGCTAAAAGAGTAACTTATCCTTGGGAGTTTTGCAAAGAGTGTTTGTGCTGCTTTCGTTTCAAAATAATAAAATTCTACTTTAATTTGTCAACAAATATTCTATTCAATCATTGCTTATTGAGTGGGATCGGGAAAAGTGATCTGCAAACAATTCTGATGAAAATAAAAGGAAGTAATAATAATCAGGATTTTATTTCAATATGCTTATGTTCACAGTGTATCAAACTTTGAAAATTACGCTTAAATTAATTTCCAGAATGTAATAAAATTTAAATGCATTAGTAGATTAAAAAAGATACAATCAAAGAGAGAGAGAGAGAAAGAGAACAAAAATAAAAAGAGAGTAAAAAATAATCAACGAAAATTGGTTACCTAAATTTTCTATATTCTATTTGATGATAACTATTTAGAGATAAACCAGTACTCTTCAGATTTCTCACATTTTATGCTTTATTTAATAAAGGGAATTAGCTACTCCAAAACAGACTGTAAATAATAATAATAATAATAATAATAATAATAATAAGCTGTTCCGAAGTTGTTTGTAGGACAAGATAATAATATTATACAACTGTAATAGAAAAAATGGGAACAAAAAATTCCAAAGACATGAAACGAAACAAGAATACACAGCACCTACTCACTCACTTTCTTCACCTAAACCACTGGTCGGCTGACATTATCTTCCGCATGTTCGTCCAATCCTGACGAAACTGGTGTCGGCGATATCGCAATGTCGGGGGCTTGGCCGACAGCTCTGCCGTGCAGGCCCGTATCCAAGGGGGGTCTAGTCCCCCCTAAATTTTCATTGGCCCCCTTAAAATTTTCACCGTAGGCTTGCAAATGAACTATAATATGGTGATGAACTATAATATGATTCGATGGGGCCCCCCTAACTTCTACCGCCCCCCCTAAATTTTTGGGCTAGCTACCGGCCTGCTGCCGTGTTGGAGGATAGGCCGATAATGTCGGTGGCGTGTGCATGCTACGATTTGAGTACATTGAAGTCGATTTCAACGCCAACATTATCGGCTTTTCCACCGATATTATCGTTGCCGTGTGCAAACGACCATAAAGTTTAGAAGGCTCAGGTGGGCAGATTATACATCCAGAATGGAAGAAAGTAGAACACTTTCAAAGTTTGACTGAAAACCCAATTGAGAAAACGTCCATTAGGAAGACTGTGGCGCAAATGGGAGGAAATTATTACGATGGATCTCGTAGAAATAGGAATACAAAGTAGAAACTGTATCCAGTTGGCTAAGGACAGAAGCAATAGAGAGCTTTATAATCGCGGCATTGAACCCTCGGTTTCCGACGGGAGAGTCACGAAGTGGCTATGCTGAGATCCGAACGAGAATATTGTGTTTGCATTTGATATGTTATAACTAGACGAATCCCAAAGTTATACGTGGCACCGGACAGGATATCGTGAGTCACAGCATGTTTTGTAATGTAAAAGCTACAAAAAATTATCTGGCAGAATAGTGTGAACCGAGTCATTTGTTCGAAAATGGTTGGGTAAATGGAAAACTCGGCGAACACGTATCCCATCATTTCAAGAGCACATTTTTGAGGGTAAAAAAGTTTACCCCAGAGCCCCTCGCAGGGTCCTAGGCGGGGTCCAACTCAAACGTTTCAAATGGCAAGGGGTATTAATTTGAATATCGTTTGAAAGCTGTTGTGAAGTGAAAGAAAATGGAACAAGTCTTGACTCTCTACGACAACTCTGTGCAAAATGGCGGCGGGTCAAAATGTTAAAAAAAAAAAAAAAAAAAAAAAAAACTTGGGGAAACGGTGAGACAAATGTGAAAACAGGAAAGACCATGTCGCGTTATTTTCAAAGTACAACGACTTAAATTAAAACATCTTGTCCTAGGGCTCCCACAGGGTCCTAGGTGGGGTCCAACTGAAAAGTTTAGTTAGCACATCTTTTGAAAGCTATTATTAAATGATAGAAGATGGAGCAAGTCTCGAGTCTATAATATAATCCTGTGCAAAATGGCGGAGGGTCAAAGTGTATATATAAATTTAATTAAAAAATCTATGACCACCTTGAATCCAAGATGGCCGTTTAAAAACTGTCATTCATAACAGTACAAATCTAAATCTCTATTTTTCTCATGTATGTAGAAAGAATAGGAAGACTGTAGAAAAATTGAACTTCGATTCACTTCAACTATTATTTCATTCTGTAACAACACTAGATCTATATGTTTTTTCGTAACGCACGTTCGTCACGGTTCTCTCAATATCATTTTCGTGGATATAACGAATATGAGATGAGCACACAACTCTGACTTCATATTCATACGGCTAAACAAAAGTTGGATATCTTCGGGACTTTTCTAATTTTATCATACGTATTTCATACATAAAGGACTCGCTACATCAGTCAGGTTGGGGGCTCTATTGTAAATATTCGTGATGGTTACATTTGTATGACATTCGTTGGTTTGATCGCAATATTTAAAGCAATACCAATATACAAAAAAAAAAGTTCATTTATAAGATTGGCGAGCAGTACCAGAAAAGATGTAAATCATTTCAGTACATCGAGCTGCGTCAAATTTTGTTGATTTGGTCAAATTATCCAAGAAATGGCATATTTATATACAAATTCATTTTTCACGCTGGCAGCGATATTGGATTACAGATATCGATGTAATCCATATTTTGTGGATATCTACTATTGGATATATCCATATGTAATCGTCTTTGGTATTTTGTGGATCTACTATTGACCATAAATGTAAAAACCGCATTTCGCTTATCCAACTCCAGTAGTTTGGACTAGACATGCCTTCGATACATAGTGCGGCATTTTTAACTGAAGATGTCACGTTTCTAAACATTTCGTATCTTTTCGTCACTTACTTATCAACATTCATGCCAAATTTGGTTTCCCTAGCTTCAGCAGTTTGGTATGCCTATCCTTTCGACATAGGTTTTAAGATACCATCTTGGATTGAAGGTGGCAATAAATTTTTGAAAATTAAGCTTTTGTTTTTATTTTGATCCGCCGCCATTTTGCAAAGGGTTGTCGTAGAGAGTCGATATTGGCTCCACCATCTTTCATTTAAAAACAGCTTTTTAACGATGTGCTACTTAACCTTCCTTGCCATTTGAAACTTTTAAATTGGACCCCACCTGGGACCCTGTGGGGGCCCTGGGACAAAACGTTTAACTTAAATCGTTGTACTTTGAAAATAATGCCACACGCTCTTTCCTGTTATCACATTTGCACCACCGTTTTCGATTTATAGGCGTGGCCATGGACTATTCAATTAAGTTATCTGTTTACATTTTGACCCGCCGCCATTTTGTACAGGGATGTCGTAGAGAGTCAAGACTTGTTCCATTTTCTTTCATTTTACAGCGATTTTCAAACGATGTTTAACTTAACACACCTTACTATTTTGAAACTTCTGAGTTGGACCCCGTCTGGGACCCTGCGAGGAAACCTGGGGCAAACTTTTTTACCCCAAAAAGTGTGCCCTTGAAAATGATGGGATACTTGTTCGCCGAGTTTTCCATTTACTCAACCATTTTCGAACAAATGACTCGGTTCACACTATTCTGCCAGATATATATATATATATATATATATATATATATATATATATATATATATATATATATATATATATATATATATATATATATATATTTGTAGCTTTTATACATATCCTGTCCGGTGGCACGTATAACTTTGGGATTCGTCTACTTATAACATGTCAAATGCAAACATAATATTCTCGTTCGGATCTCGGCGAAGCCAGTGCGTGACCCTCCCTTGTTAGTTAGTTATACAGGGTGTAACAAAAAGATACGGCAAAATTTCTGGTGTGGATTATATGTAGACAAGTAAAAAAAAAATATATGACCATAAATCGGGAAATGCATCGTTACAGAGTTATGGAGATTGAGACTTCCTGGAAACCCACATTCCGGATGCATTGGATAATTTTCCTTTAGCTCTGCGCCCATAAAAATGCATATCAGTGGAAAACTTCATCCTTCAAGAAAACGTCAATACCAAAATTATCTTGTTGATTAATTATGAGCTGAGCTATTGAGGTTTAAATAGAATCACATTGAGGGGAGTCCAGAATGTGACTATTTCACACCGCCAGGCGGCTCAATGGCTGTAGCTATGTAAAGATACATTTCCCAACATATGGTCATATAAACTTTTTTACTTGTTTACCTATAAGGAATCCATCCCTGAAAATTTGCCGTACTTTTTTGTTACATCGTATATATGCCATTACTTGGGAAATGGTTTTTGACACTTTATTGTTCCTTTTTGCGTAAAAAAAATATCTCGCCCTGCCTAACTGGAATTTTCTTCGGAAAATGTTTTTTTTTTCTAAACTTGACATTCCTATAAATATTAATTTTTTCCTAGAATTTGAATTAATCGACAAATAAATATTCATCTTCATGTTATATTTCCCAAAATTTTACATTTTGATTTTCAAGATAGGAAAAGGACGGTATTTTTTCCGCTCACAATGAGCTTCTGTAGCAGATCAGTGATTCGTCTTGCCTGGTGAAATAAAAACATAAAACTTTAGTCTAGTCTCTTTTTGAAGAAAGGCAAGCTTACTTAAGGGTGAAAATTAAAAGAAGATACGATTTTCTCGTAAACGGCTCAAACGATTTTCTTTACACTTCATATACCAATATTACATTAATAACTCTATGCTATGGTATGAGTCGTTTTTCTAAAAAAAATCTCTAAACTGACTCTGATAATTTTGTTTATCTCTTTAAATATATATATTTCATTAATAATATGACAGTGTTTAACTTATTTGTTCTAAACAAATCTACGAGAAGTAACGGTTTTGTTCGGAATATTTCCTCAGAAATGACTCAGGCAATTTTGACCACATTACATAAATAAATCTTTGATTAACATCCTGGAAATAGACATTTTTCCTTGAAAATGTGTATGAAAGGTATTTATTCTTGATGGTGATATGTTTAGGACGATTTTCTAAAAAAAGTTCAGATAATTTTGTTAATATTTCATAATTAAATATTTGATTAACAATTCTATAATCGTGAATAAATTAATTCGTACGAAAATTTCGACAATGTATAGATTACTCTTCGAAGTGAGAGTTTTATCTGAGAGTTTTCTCAGATACGACTCATGCTATTTTGTTGAATAACTATATGATTCATGATAGCTTTGCTTTATTTAAGAATTAGTAAAATGAATAAAAATCTATCAAACGAAGTTTTAATTAAAAATTTAAAAAATTACAAAGTATTCCTTTCTTCAAGTTACATCTTCCTTGATCTTGGCGCAACTGTTACACAAATTTAGTTTTTAACTAAAAAATACTTTGTTTAGATTCTCCTTTCTTTTGTAATATTCTTCTGATATTAAATAAACAAATAATTCCTTAAGAACTCTAACAGATAGCATAAGCCATCTCCTACGAAATATCTAAACGGGATAGTTTAATTTGGAGGGTGATTTTTTTCGCACAAAATTTCCCAATAATGTTTTAAATTTTGTTTCTCATTTCGCATGAAAATATTTGTTAACTTCAGCAAAGCACAATTTAATGTAAGGGGATGCGCGGGAAATTTTAGTGCGCTAACGTGTACCTTTTATTTTTCTTGCAGTTCTGTAAAAATTCTACTTACTTTCACTCCTTTCTTAACTTCAGTTGTGGGAAGTTGAAAAGACACAAAACATTTATTCCATATTGGACAATATTTTTCTTTTAGAGAACAATACACGAAAAGGGGTATGTGGGTATGTGTTCATCAACTGGGTTCTCTGAAATTCACGGTTTCCTCGTTGTATTTGCAGTAAACTATACATATGAGAGGAAACCTAGTGTTGATTGAAGACAATGGTTATTGGCATACAAGTTGTTGTCGTTGCTTTTTAGATTCACTGCTCTAGTCTTATCGGTACTCTGACAAGACGAGTTTTATAATATTTCGTTTTCGTTTTATACCACTTCACTCCATCTTGGTTATAATTATCATACCTTGGTCAGTTAGAAAGCTTTTGAGACTTTGCAATTCATGTAGTTAACACCTTCCCCCTCCGCCATTTACTTACTTTCAGTTTCGAAAGTTTTGATTGTAAAGAGGCTGCGTGAATATGAGATCCACGATGGAACGAAGATATTTAAAAAATCTGCCCACACCTAGAATTAAACGTAGACCTCCAAGTTGGTAGGCAAACGTCTTATACTAAGTACGCTTTTGCATATGTTTTCAAGATGTAAAGCGTATATTCTCTTAGAAGATAAAATTACTGTTCGTGAGAATGGCAATTGGTAATAAGGAAGGTGTTACTAGTTCAATAAAATTTTAATAAAATCACCTTATTGAAGCGGCGTTCTTCTCCACAAAAATATTAGACAGGAAGTTTAGGGAGTTCATTGGTTCAAATGAGGTTGAAAACTGAAGTTGATGCACTGATAAATATTTTGGAACGTTTCTCAGATTCATCCATTCCTCGGTTGAGCTTTTAAATCCTTCTGTGTATCATACGTAAATTCTCCAGTTCCTGCATTCTTGTTATTTTCACAATGATTTGCTTTGATTTTTGGTGTATTGTTCTTCGCTGAAGCAACATGTGTCTATGTACGTGTTGAAGATATGAAGTTTCAAAGTTCCTTTCCGATTTCTTAAAAGAACAGATTTGTGTTCCCTGTTGGGCCTATGGAATGTAACCTGTTACAAACTCTTTACGAATGTGTACAAATATGTGACTTATCAAGCAATAAGCGACTTCGTCCTGAACAAAGTGACATATGAAAGTAAATTCCACTTCAAAGTTTTCGAGAAATTCGTTAAAATAACAATTTTTGTGGCGTTAAAAAAGTATATCGTTGATAGTAATTAATAATTGGCAGCTTTTATTCCGCTAGAATAGATTATTCATTTGTGTACTAAATAGGGAATATTTACAAACAAAAACGCTGATAGCTAAAAGATTGTATCTACTGTTTGCTTTTTCAACGGTGACTCACATAATCCTAATAATGACACAGATATTTCTAACAGTCAAAGAATCAGACAGGAAGAGACAATGAGATGAAAATTAATAAAACGAACTTCCTTTTCCCATTTTTGGTATGGTCAAGTGGTTTGCATACCGAATTTTCACGCGATAGACTATGATTCGAATCTTACCAACTCAAATTATCTTTTCGTTTACTTTTTCCATTCGGAGACAATATTTCAGAACTGTTGAAAACGTATGCATGCAAGCTATCGTGAATTGCTAATATCAAACAAGTAATTCTAAAATAAGTAAGAATTTTACTACTTATTCCAGGTAATAAGGTAAAGGTATAATATACCTTTAAGTTTTGAACAAGACACACAACAGGATACATCTTCACAGTAAGAAATACACAGGAGGAAATGACGAAATGAACAATATCCAGAAACGTTGCGTAGGTGTTGAATAGTGAAGCAATTCACTTTTCTGGGTTCATAGGGATGTGAATCCCGCTTGAAGTCTGGATTCATATGGATAAGTGACTGAAGAGCAAGAAAAGGTTCAATGTAAACCAAAGTAACAACTTTCTTTTACGTTGCTTCAGTTCGTATGGCATTTCTTTTATGGCAACGTAGTAGTTAATGCGCTTCAATACATTTTAGATCACATTGAAGTCCATATCTAATAGTTGTATGATAGCAATGAAACTCTCAATCTTTTAGTAGGATGTGTTATCTAATCTTTTCATTCTATTATCCAGTCCATCCATGAATCACAAAGGATATACTTTTGTGCTTTCCATTGAACAGAAATTCGTGAAATCATGGAGTAACTTAAACATCAATCAATGCATTGGATATATTTTCGGATATGATAGAGTAAGCTTTGTGTTTTGAAATTAATCCACTAGTTCCTTAATTTTCTTTGTTACGATGTCGCCGAACATTTCTATTGGTTTCTTCAAATATACGAGAAGGATGACTTGAACAAGAATATGTGTAGCAATGTTGCAAAATGTAACAGTAATTTAAAGACACATTGTTCCAGCCCAAACCCTTGATCGGAATGAGTTGGATCATAATCCTTTACAAACTTACAAAATATAATGTTATATTCTGTGTAACGATCTCGTTACGATGAGCTATGGAGGGAGGACAAAATAGGAAGAAAAGGATTTAAAAACAAATAAATACATCTTGTCAATGTCAATCATGCTTTCCTCATCAAAGAGAATGTAAAAATTTATGTATATTTTCGTTTTGATTTAAAAAAAAGTAAGAGAGGAGAAATGATGAAAGAGTTTGTAAATTGCGAGCTGTTTATCAGCTTGAGTTGTAGTTAAGGAGAGAGAGGGGAGGTATTCTATCATACTGCCTCAAGGCCGTGGTCGTTACGTGTGTATCTCGTGACGCGATTGTGGCGCCAGGAACTATGGTGGGTTCGTCCGTCCGTAGTGACGACGAACTAACTATGTAGTGTCGGAGACGTGCAGATGTCTTGGGTTTGGTGTCTGAGGCATGAAGGAGTCTTTGGGTTTGATTGTTCGAGGGAAGGAGAACGTCTATTCTGTTAGTGTTCGATATGGTAGAAGCGGACTACTGTTAATAGGACACTTGATTCATCATTTGATTGCTCCTTGTTGGATTTCACTAAAGTCCTTGTTGGATTTCATCGTTGTGTGTAAAGTAACAGGAATGAGAATAGTGAGTTGTTGCTGTGATTTGGTTTTACGAAATTTTCATTAAAAGAAGTGCAGCGAAAGAAGTGAAAGAAGAGGGTTACTTTGTGAATGTGGTTAAGTGCTGCTTGTGCCCAATTGAGTTTTCCATTCGAGTGGAGTTTCTTTCTTTTCCGCTCTTTCAGTTAATTTCATTATTTTTGTTCCTCGCTTTTCTGCCGTGTTCAGGAAGAGTGCAGATGAAAATATATTAGACTAAATCTGGTCAAACCGACGAATTACCTAGTTCGAGGAAATCCCTCTCTGAATGTTATTTTTCAGTTCCCTATTTTTAGTGGAATGAGAACGTAGGTAACTTGCGCATGAATTGGCAGAAAGATCCCACTTTTGTCTGCTAAAGCATTCCAGAGAGTTATTTGTTGAATGCAGCTCACTTAATGCTAATTTTTCAATGAGATTCTGTGGATTCATTTGAATGGTGAAATGGGGATGTGGGAGGCGTAAGTGCGCATTGCAATTTAACCTTCAGTTTGTATTAAAAAGGTTTATTCCCACCATATCAAGAAAGTACTTTTATCTTTTTCTTGAATTTGACGTTTTTGCAAACGGTGGAATGCGAATGTGGGAAGTCTCGAGGCAAAAACTTAATAAATTGATCAGAAGGAGGAGTATCTACATTGGAAATATCCTCATTGGGCCCAATTAAAGTATTCTTTAGAATATTAAATATTTGCCACTCAATTGTAATTTCTTACAAGGGAGTGTTGCAAAGTGCAGCAACTTGTATGCTGACTGAAAAACTGTGTTTTCATTCAAATTGACTAAGGATAGTCAAAACTTTAAGATTTCCAGTCCAGATTATACAGCAACGACCAAATTATTCTCGATTCCACCTTTTCACTTGCAAGACGACATGCAGTCCCAGGTCCAATGTATAAGGAGGTAATTATAAACCCATAGGAAGTGTGAGGTGAGTGTTGAACTATTTATTATTTCTTTGGCTTGTCCGTTGTGTGTGTTTTATGTTGTTTGGTTGTCAATTCGCATCCATTGTTGGTCGTTATAGTTCGATTCGTCACACATACGTTTATAGTTACCTAGATATTGATAATTCAGCATTTAACATTTTTTGGCTGCGAGCCGATATCATTATTTTCATATTTGTGAGAGTATTGTTATTGATTAAATATAAATCGTTTCTTGAAATATTGCTTTTATAGTATAATTAGATTTGGATTAATTCATTGATTAGATTGAGGTTTAATTGGAAAGATTACGGGGTGAGATACGACGTTATCATGTTCGACGTTGAGTTTTGCTAATGACACCCTTGCTGAAACTTTAAATATATATTAGAAGTATTATTATTGAAATTGCATTTAGTATTCACCCCCCCCCCCAGAATTTAGACTATTTCGAAGTACGTTATGAATAACTTGATATTGATAATACTGAGGCATTATGAATCTTTACCTCTCTCCTTAATAGAATGTTGAATATAATAAATACCTTACGATTTGAATATTATTTATAACTTTTGAGAATTGACTAATTGAATCATTATCGACTTAATCTAATATTGAACGCAATTAATTTGGAGCTGAAAAATAGAATCTACGACATAGTATTTCGACGACGAATTTATTGTTGTTTTTGGATATCTGAACGATCAGATATCACCCTGTAAATAAAATTGTTAATAAATATTTGTTAAGTTGAATTGTGTCTGTTGTTATTTATTAGATTTAAGTTACTTTGATATCTGTGGTATTTATCTGATTTGTTGCTGAATGCTGAATTATCTATTATTGCCTGCTCCTGCTTTGGATACCAAGAAGGACATCAGCTCGTGTAGATCCCTCTGTAGTTGGTTGGGGGTGTTGCTAATTGATCAACATATCTTGCGACCCTTTGCTAATCCATGTGTGTTGGACACTTGGCAGTTTTCCTGACTTTGACGGCGGATGGGAACGCTACAAAATTTGCTACATAGTTAGTTCCGCTCTTTTTTTTTGTGTATGGTTAGAATTTTTTTTGAATTTAGTTCCGCTTTTTAAGTTTATGGTTACAAATTATTAGTTCCATGCTTTTAGTATGGTTAAAGAAAAAAAATTTTTTTGAAATTAGTTCCACTTTTTAAGAGTTTATGGTTACAATTTTTTTTGAATCAGTTCCGAAGGGGTTCCTCTCTTTACAAATATTTGTGAAAGGTGTTATTGCTTCCGAATTTTTGTAAGAAGTATTTAATTAGTTCGGAATTTGATAAATGATTTGATAAAATTAAAAAAAAAACATTGTTGTAATAATATTGGTAATTTCTAATTACAATTAAATTGAACGGTCGAGTTGGTTGATATTAGTCAATTATTACAAATTGTTTAGTATTTTTGTGAGGCTGCCATCGATTGTAAAAAAAAATAAAATAAAACAAAAATATATATATATACTTTAATTTGAGGAATTAAGGTTAAAGGTTGTTTGTTCAATTGGATCCATTCTGGTTCTTCTGGTTTGTGTAGTGTCCGTAGATAGTTTAATATTAAGTTTATTTATTAATATCTTATATTATTTCTTGTGTTATTATCCTACCGTTTGTTGAATTTTTGACTAAAAATTATGAATAATCGATCTGAATATATTAGCATTGATATACCTGAAGGATACTCGGAATTGGTCACACGTGACAGAACGGGTTATTGCGAAGCGGATACGCATTCGGATTTTGGAAATATAAGTATGTCTCTTACTCCGACTATGCAAGGAAGCCTATATGCTAGGCGAGTTTCTTTGGGAAATAATAGTAATTCTGGGAGAGTAAATGAGAACTCAAATTCAATAAGTTATGGTTTCAGTAGGCTAGCAAATGCTTCTAGTTCTCGAGAACCGCAGAGGGATATGAGACAGGTTGCTTTTGAAGCTCCGATGAATCAACCCATGCAAATGGGTTTGGGAAACAGAATTTCTTCGAGTGAGAATGCTGTTGGTAATAGTCAATGTAACGGTTCAAATAGATATCTAAATCTTAGGAATTATTATCGAAGAGTATCTCAGATTCGGAATTCGACTCCTAAAGCTCCTGTGAGTTCTCCTATTTTTCAGCCTATTGGTAAGTCTAAAGAGACACATAACTTAGAACCTGGTGCTTCTAGTGATAGTAACCGACCTGTTTTGAATGATGTCGAACATAATCTGATGATCAAGTATGCATTTAAACGAAATAGTGAATCTCTTGAATTACGATTCAAGAATTTAGTGGTGACTGATGGGAGCAATAGTAATTTGGTTTTTGAATTGTTACTTAAGATCGAAGATACTCTCTTAGAGACTAGTTATTCCCTTAGTATGATATTAACTGTGATTGTTGCCAAATGTACAGGGGCCTTATTGAGGGAAATACTATTTGCTATTAATAACAACATAGGTTGGCAGAATTTGAGAGAGAAATTATTAAATAATTTTGTTACTCCTGTTAGTCATCATGCATTTGTTTCGGATTTTATTTATAGAAGACAAAAATTGTCCGAACAAATAAATGATTATGTAAGATCGGTTATTGTTGCAATGAATGTCTTAGGATTTTCAGGTCCAGAGTCGGAATTAATAAATATTATAATTTGTGGTATAAACCCAAATCAAAGATTTCGAATGCTTAATAACTATATTCCAGCAACTCGTTTGGAGTTGTTAGATATAGCCGATAGACACGTATTGAATTTCCGAGAACAATTTGATTATAATAAGGAGATGGGTACTAATAAAAGAAAGGTGAATACATTTGTATCCAGTTATCAGTCTAAATGTGTATATCAGAATAAATTAAAGGAAAATGAATCTTTGTCTGAAAATAAAAGTAGATCCACCCTTAATGAAAATAGATCGGGTAGAATAAATAGAAACTCAGGGAATTTTCGGAATTCCAAAGGTCATTTTTACAAATCTGAGCCTAGACGAGACGAGAGACTAGGTCAAACGCAAATTCCTTCTGAGATGAACAATACAGTTGCTTCATTCATTGTGGGGAAAGTTCATAATCAAGTGACGGACATATGCATAGATGGCGGTTCGAGTTTCAATATAGTTCGGATGGACTTGGTTCGCGCCTGCGGTTTGGAGAAGAAGATAGTGATTACGCAAGAAAAGCATGTAAATGCTCCTTCGGGTTTGCATTTTACTACGAACCAAGAAATTAATTTGACTTTGAATCTTTCGGGTCACTTCGAAAGAGTAGGGTTCAAGGTTGTTGATCAATTACCATGCAAATGTTTACTCGGAACTCCGTTTTTGCGTACTACATGCTCCGTTATAGATTATTCGAAGAATGTTTTAGTGCTCCGCAATGGGAAACGACGTATATGGTTGAACTTTAAGAAGACGGTTCGTCAACCCGAATTTCATCCCAAGGGATTTAAATCAGTATCTCGAGATGGCCAGTCGAGTTCGGACGATACTAAGGAGCATCGAAGAAGAAATCAAATTGAAACCAATGATAATATGGTTTCGATTTTCATTTACGAGGATATCTTCAACTATGGATTACATGATGAGGGAATCCAATGTAATCTGGATTATTCAGATGTTGAATCGAGACTGTTGGAGATTCGAGTTCCGGATGACATCCAATTAGGACAAATTAGAGCTATGATCGACTCCGAGGTGGACTTAGGGAGTCCTATAGAAGATACTTTGGCTTGTATGGCAGATGCTTGTCGCATGGAATCATCGACCAGTGGATCAGGTGGAGTGAATGATGTGTCCGAATTTCCAGTTTTCACCATTAGAAAATTCGACTACAAGAACTTCAGGAAATCGTAGTACTACATCAAGGAGTTCATTGGAGCGAATTGGTGTTAGTGGAATGACATGTAGGAGGAGACCATTGAGTACTAATGTACAGAACTACAGACCAGCGGTTAGTCGTACTACATTTCCAGCCGGAGGATTTGGAAGTACAGATGGTGCAGAGGGTACATCCAGATCTCGCCATTGTGGTAATGAGAGTTTAGGTTCAGTTAATTCTGAATGGAACTTTGAAAATAGTACTCTTTCAAAAGGGATGCAAGTTGGTGTGCATGAGGATTCCAACTTGGGACATCCGAATTGTTGGTTTTCTGGAATTTCGGATGGACTTAGTGGTACAAGTGAAATGTCCTTCCAAGGATCTTCATCTGCAGGAATAGTGACGCCTATGAATTCTACTGGGAGATCTTGTGATATTGAAGTTTCGCGTTCCAATAATGGAGTTGGTGCGAGTGGAATGTCCAATAGTCATCGAACCTTTGCTGATAGTGATCCATCGAATTGGGTTTTGAATACCGAAACACAGGATGATGTTCGAAGAACTTTAGAATCTGTGTCTGGTGGTGATCCTACATCAGATGGTGCTCAACCTTTGGATAATATGAATATTGTTCACAATTTAGATTCAACGACTGGAAACGTTTCGAAAACTGGGCAGTCCGAGAACTACAGCAAGAAAAGACGTGAACGTCGTAGAAGAAGGAAGGAAAGAAAGAATAAAGAAGTCACAGAATCTTCTAAATTAGAAGATGGGTTCGAAGGGCCTTGTGGTGATAGTGATCCAGATAAGAGTGATAAGGTGGATGATGCAAATCGTAAGAGTGTTTCACCAGGTCTGTGTGGCAGTGGATCAGAAGCGTCAGACATGGATTTTGAACAGTCTGAGAACTTTCATAAGCTCATACAACGTAATAAAAAGTTCCAGCTTATTGACCATTGCTTGGATTCATCAATTGGTGCTCAGAATTACACTCAGGTGTTTAACCATTTAAATACACAGGTGAAAGATCACACCATGGGTCAGGCTTCTTGGAAGTACGAAACCCCTGAGGTTTCTGAATTTATCAGCGCGATGAAACTTAAGTATTCTAATGTAATTTCAAAAAGGGTTGGATGCATTAAAAATTTCGTCAGTACATGCGATATACGTCAGAATGTAAAAGAATCAAATCGGAAGAAGATGGGACATTTAGCTTCAAACTTCAGCCGTAGGATTAACGCACACTGGATGTATGACATCATTGGAGCATTACCTAATTCCAGCGGTTATAAGTATATTCTCATCGGGGTGGACAATGCAAGCAGATTTGTAGTGCTTGAACGTCTTCGTAGTTTGAGTTCTAATGTGGTGGCCAACAAAATGATGGAAATATTTAGTAGATTAGGCTTTCCGGAGGCCCTGTCTACTGATAATGCCTCTATATTTGTTTCTGACTATTTTAAGAAGTTCTTGTTTGGCCTAGGCATTAAACACATTAGACTTAGTCCGTACCATCCTGGTGTTAACGCAGCGGAAAGATTTATCAAGACGATGAAAGCTTCTCTCAGGGCTTATATTTCTACCAAACAACATCTATGGTCATCCCTTATCCCAGAGCTACAATTTACCTTAAACATCAGCGAACATTCGGGATTGAAGATGTCACCAATCGAGGTCTTTTATGGACGTCCTTATAATACACCGCTCGAGAATCGATGGTGCGTCAACGATTCCGATTTCGGAGGTAAATCTTCAGCAGAACTGTAGAAGAAGGCGATAAGTAATATGGAGAAAAGCTGGGCATCTAGACGTAAGTTAATGCTGCAGAGGAGAAATCCCGTTAATCTAGACGTTGGCCAAAAGGTACTTTTGAAGGCGCATGTTAAATCGTCGATTAAGGACAAGATAGCTAAGTCTCTGAGTGACAAATGGTATGGACCATTTGTCATCAGAAAGTTTCTCACTCCGAATACAGTTTTAGTGTCGGATGAAAACAATACTGAAGATTCTTATAGACGTTCGCATGTTTCTGAGATCAAGGTCTATCGAACCAGACGTAATTAATAATGGTAGTTTGAACCGTTTGTCAGACATAAATAGGATTTTGTAAGTATGTATATGAAAATGAGGCTATGATATTGTTATTATATTAGTGTGCCATAAAGTTTTATTTCAATGTTATTTCATCATGGCCATGATGAACAAAAATTTGTACATATGTATGATTGGATTTATTATATATTATGGTAGATTATCATGATGAACAAAAATTTGTACATATGAATTATTGGATTTATTATATATTATGGTAAGTTATCATGATGAACAAAAATTTGTACATAAGGATTATTGCATATATTATATATTATGGTAGATTATCATGATGAACAAAAATTTGTACATATGTATGATTGGATTTATTATATATTATGGTAAGTTATCATGATGAACAAAAATTTGTACATAAGGATTATTGGATTTATTATATATTATGGTAGATTATCATGATGATAAAAAAACAAATATACATATGAATTATTAAATTATTATATATTATAGTAAATTATTATTAGATTAATTGTATATATATAATATTGTATATAATTTATGGTTTTATATAATATTTGTATGTATAATGTATGTTTGTACTTATGATGTTTGTATATTTCGTACCCTCGCTGTTCTGTCATGACGAAAAATTCCTGGAAGAAGAATTTTTCTTATTCCATCGGTGGCCAGCCTGTAACGATCTCGTTACGATGAGCTATGGAGGGAGGACAAAATAGGAAGAAAAGGATTTAAAAACAAATAAATACATCTTGTCAATGTCAATCATGCTTTCCTCATCAAAGAGAATGTAAAATTTATGTATATTTTCGTTTTCATTTAAAAAAAAAGTAAGAGAGGGGAAATGATGAAAGAGTTTGTAAATTGCGAGCTGTTTATCAGCTTGAGTTGTAGTTAAGGAGAGAGAGGGGAGGTATTCTATCATACTGCCTCAAGGCCGTGGTCGTTACGTGTGTATCTCGTGACGCGATTGTGGCGCTAGGAACTATGGTGGGTTCGTCTGTCCTTAGTGACGACGAACTAACTATGTAGTGTCGGAGACGTGCAGATGTCTTGGGTTTGGTGTCTGAGGCATGAAGGAGTCTTTGGGTTTGATTGTTCGAGGGAAGGAGAACGTCTATTCTGTTAGTGTTCGATATGGTAGAAGCGGACTATTGTTAATAGGACACTTGATTCATCATTTGATTGCTCACTAAAGTCCTTGTTGGATTTCATCGTTGTGTGTAAAGTAACAGGAATGAGAATAGTGAGTTGTTGCTGTGATTTGGTTTTACGAAATTTTCATTAAAAGAAGTGCAGCGAAAGAAGTGAAAGAAGAGGGTTACTTTGTGAATGTGGTTAAGTGCTGCTTGTGCCCAATTGTGTTTTCCATTCGAATGGAGTTTCTTTCTTTTCCGCTCTTTCAGTTAATTTCATTATTTTTGTTCCTCGCTTTTCTGCCGTGTTCAGGAAGAGTGCAGATGAAAATATATTAGACTAAATCTGGTCAAACCGACGAGTTACCTAGTTCGAGGAAATCCCTCTCTGAATGTTATTTTTCAGTTCCCTATTTTTAGTGGAATGAGAACGAAGGTAACTTGCGCATGAATTGGCAGAAAGATCCCACTTTTGTCTGCTAAAGCATTCCAGAGAGTTATTTGTTGAATGCAGCTCACTTAATGCAAATTTTTCAATGAGATTCTGTGGATTCATTTGAATGGTGAAATGGGGATGTGGGAGGCGTAAGTGCGCATTGCAATTTAACCTTCAGTTTGTATTAAAAAGGTTTATTCCCACCATATCAAGAAAGTACTTTTATCTTTTTCTTGAATTTGACGTTTTTGCAAACGGTGGAATGCGAATGTGGGAAGTCTCGAGGCAAAAACTTAATAAATTGATCAGAAGGAGGAGTATCTACATTGGAAATATCCTCATTGGGCCCAATTAAAGTATTCTTTAGAATATTAAATATTTGCCACTCAATTGTAATTTCTTACAAGGGAGTGTTGCAAAGTGCAGCAACTTGTATGCTGACTGAAAAACTGTGTTTTCATTCAAATTGACTAAGGATAGTCAAAACTTTAAGATTTCCAGTCCAGATTATACAGCAACGACCAAATTATTCTCGATTCCACCTTTTCACTTGCAAGACGACATGCAGTCCGAGGTCCAATGTATAAGGAGGTAATAATAAACCCATAGGAAGTGTGAGGTGATCATGTTCGACGTTGAGTTTTGCTAATGACACCCTTGCTGAAACTTTAAATATATATTAGAAGTATTATTATTGAAATTGCATTTAGTATTCATCCCCCCCAGAATTTAGACTATTTCGAAGTACGTTATGAATAACTTGATATTGATAATACTGAGGCATTATGAATCTTTACCTCTCTCCTTAATAGAATGTTGAATATAATAAATACCTTACGATTTGAATATTATTTATAACTTTTGAGAATTGACTAATTGAATCATTATCGACTTAATCTAATATTGAACGCAATTAATTTGGAGCTGAAAAATAGAATCTACGACATAGTATTTCGACGACGAATTTATTGTTGTTTTTGGATATCTGAACGATCAGATATCACCCTGTAAATAAAATTGTTAATAAATATTTGTTAAGTTGAATTGTGTCTGTTGTTATTTATTAGATTTAAGTTACTTTGATATCTGTGGTATTTATCTGATTTGTTGCTGAATGCTGAATTATCTATTATTGCCTGCTCCTGCTTTGGATACCAAGAAGGACATCAGCTCGTGTAGATCCCTCTGTAGTTGGTTGGGGGTGTTGCTAATTGATCAACATATCTTGCGACCCTTTGCTAATCCATGTGTGTTGGACACTTGGCAGTTTTACTGACTTTGACGGCGGATGGAAACGCAACACTGTCTGTCAGTCTATATTTGTTTGTACTTGACGTTAGGAAAATCCTCTACAGAAGTACTTAAGTCAAAAACTGTCATTTTCTAATTTCTACCCGGCATGGATCAAGACTATATCAATCAATCTCTAGCGGAACTGTCACTTGTATAATAAGATAACAAAGCCATTACTTTCACACTGTTAGATATTAGCTTTTTACCTAGGTAAGATATCTCTCATATCTACAATTCTCCAATACTGTTCCCAAATGGCAAAACCAAACGAAAAAAAGTGATGCGGGGAAAATTCGAACTTTAATCTGCAATATGGGAATTCGGTACTCTAATCACCATATCACTCCTAAAACTGGTGAAAACAGTTCATTATGATGAATTTCACCTCACGCGCTTTTCCTGCCTGATTCTTTGATGATTACAATTAAAATAAATTGAATTTTTATACAACTAAGAAAAACTAAAGGCATGACTGAGAGCACTAAAATTTTCCACGTTTGTTCCTCACATTGAATCATATTATGCTGCAGTTATTAACTAAACATTTTCTTGTGAAATGAGAAACTAAATTATAACATGTTCTCGGGAAATTTTGTGCAAAAATGAAACTCATCCTCAAAATTAAACCCCTATTAAAATTTTCGTAGGAAATGACTTGTTGTATTTATAAGGGTTATGAAGGAAATGTTTGTTTATTTATTATCAACAAAATAGCATAAATCGTGTTTGAGAAAACTGTTAAAAGAAATACTCACTCCGAATAGTAAATTATCCGTTGTGAATATTTTTGTAGGACGTAATTTATTCACCTTTATAAAATTATTAATGAAATATTTAATTATAGAATATGGACAAAACCACCTAAGTTGATTTTGAAGAAATTATCAGAAAAGTATCACCAGCAAGAGTGAAGTACCTTTTGTGGACTTTGTGGCCTTTTTCTTCTAGGGCAAATGAGTCATGTCGTACATGAACTGATGGGGATTTGAAGTGATCGTTAATAATAATAATAATAATAATAATAATAATAATAATAATAATAATAATAATAATAATAATAATAATAATAATAATAATAATAATAATAATAATAACATATTTAGAATAACAATTACCTAGAGAATAAAATTTTGTGAAGGAAATTGACCCGACTGGATTCAAACCAGATCTGCTACGTACTTTTTACTTTTTACGATACGATACTTACTTACGTTACTTTTTACTTGCTACAGTGCGGTTTAATTCCTTCGTGTAAAGGTGGTAACGTATTAGTTACGTATGTAATATTTTTGCTAAACATATTGTACTTTAAAATATTTCGAAACCTAACTAATACTCCGGGGCATCTTGATGCAATTTATGTAATTACAAAATAACATTGTCCTCTTTTCTTCTTCCTAGGATGCGGAATCAACATTAAAACTCCAGCATTAACTTAAGGAGTGTTTCGAGACATTTTCCTTGTTGAGAAAGAATTATTTGGTCTGATTCTGAGTTGAAGAAATAAATGATGAATAACGCAATTAGTGATTATCTCTTCATACAAGACTTAGTATCTGAACTATTTTTACATAAAAGGTTTTCAACTAGCTAACAATTTTTATGCAATATTAAGTAAGTTGTCAGCGTAGCCATGTGGTTATCACATCGTTGTTTTTTTTACCAAGGTGGACCGGGTTCGAGTCTCCGTCGGTCCCACATTTTAATGTACTTCAATTTCAATTTGAATCCATGCTCTATGTAATATCAAAATCTCTTCACCTGGTGAAGGAAAGAGATGTCCAAATAACGGAGAATTGGAGTAGGTCTATGAATTGAGACAAAGAGTCAAAAACTTATTTCCTTCAATCCTTTGAGATTTCACATTTTCATTTAATTTCATTAATTTATAACTCATGTATAATCAGTGTTTCTTTTTCTTTCTTCTTACAGATTGTACTGAAATAGTACATTATGCACACAACAAATTATAATATAATTGATATATGACACTCATTGGTCAACATGAGATTAATCTTAAAGTGGATATTTTTTTTCGTGCATGCACTCCACAGCAGAAACCTATTTCAGTATTCTACAGGCTTACAAACTATCGTCTGCTGGTTGAAATGTTAACTGTAAATTAGGTTGTATCTGTTCAGGCTTTGTGATAGTAGCGAAAGATGGTCCTACCAGAGCTAATGGAGCTATAGCAGTCAGAGGGGGGAGATACTTTTGCTGCTGACTGCAGAATTGAGTGAAACTTTTTGCATGAAAATACAATAATAAGTTTATAAATGTTCACATGATTCCGAAATATATATACATACACTATCTAAAAAAATAAATGTAACGATTTTTGACGGCAAACTCCTCCTAGACGAGGGCGCAAAATTTCAAAGTCAGGCGCATTCGCCAATCCACAAATGATGGTCACCAGTATCTCTCTCACGTACAAATTACGAGAGGTCCCCCTCCTCCCCACACACTGCACTTTGGTTTGACAAAGAAAGACTTCATATTCCTTGTTTTCTTTCACTCAGTGACAATTATTTTTGTGCGAAACCGAAACTGCGCAGCCCTGTGAGTTTAGCCAGAAACCATTCCTACTGAATACTGGTCGCCAGCTCTAAATTTCTAGTCGCCAATGGCAATTTGGCTACCGAAAATTTTGTACCCGCTATCGTGACGGAAATAAATAGCCTAGCTGCTGGCGTTCCCATTAATTTCTAAATCCATCAATCAATAAATCCTCCTAGACTACTCAAACGATTTTGATAATTTTTGTGTGTATGAATGGACCCTGGACAAACTTAAGTGTTAAATTTGTTTTTGGCAAGAAAGGACAAAGAGTGAGGAGATGAAATGTAAATATAATCGACAACGATCGATATTTCTGTCCAATCGATGGTTTTCGGAGTCACTGAGATGAACAGTGATGCTTCCGATGCCGTTTAACTTCAAATTCATATCTCGTACGTACCCTAAGGGAGGAAGAGGTTAAAATACTTTCTATAAAACTAATCTTTCTGTGCGAAGAACAGGCATTTCGGATATATTATAATTGAACATGTACAGTCAGCTACAAAAGTTCTTTCCATTTGATGAAGTTGGTTTCTTAAATAACTTCAGAATGAAAGTACAATTTGATTCAGTCTTCAATAAATTAAAAAGAATATAATTTTCTGCACGTTCCAGCCATACCACCGTTGTAAGTTCTAGACATATCACCCTTATTCCCAAAATAAATTTTAGCAAACGGAAAGATTTTTTGTCGCTGACTATACCAGTTTCATGAACAGTTTTCAAATATATTTCACTTAACTAATGAAATGTGGAGTACGTCTTCTGTTATTCTTGCAAGATGGCGGTACTAAAATGCTAATACAGACATATTCTTACTTTGTGAAAAGAATGAATAAAATTGTTAAATAAACGTTATAAAATTACTTACTAACTCTACGTTTTTTGGTTCTACTTGTTATTTTTGTTTCAGTTTTAACAGCAAGAGATTCAATTTTACGTAAAAGAGAATAATTTATATAAAGATACAAATAATCTCTCTCAACTCATTCTGATGTGCATTTGTGCTGTTAATTAATGCTGATTGATGTTGAAACCTTTGATTTGGAATTCCTAGGAAACCAAGGATGTGCTAAAGCTTCACTCCTGGTAGAGGGCAAAACCCTCGCCAAGAAGGGTAAGAGAGGGCCAACATATGGGTTACAAAAATGTTTAGACTAGAAATGAAGGATAATTCTTGGATGAAAGCAGGGTCGCACCCACAGGGTGATCCATGGAGTCCAGACTCTCCCCCCCGAAAACTTTATACCTTGATATACCTTTTACACTTTCTTAATAGAACTATACTTATTTAATAGAGAAATGATCTACGTAGCCTAAATATTTCATCTTGCACTTTATTTCTACACTTCCCTTTCTTACAAAAACAATCTAACTCTATAACTTTTCTGAGAATAGGTTTATAGGCAACAGTACTTCACAGTTAAATATTGTCTTTTCAGGTGCAGAGTAATACCGGTTCAATATTACGTAGACGTAGTATCTTGGACCCTTCCCATCTTTGAACCTCTCTTAACAAAAATTCCAGGGTACGCGCATTTGCTTTCAAGATTGAAGTGAAATTCTGCTAGCGTAACTTTCATCAAATAGTCTTATTCTAAATTTCTTTTTCATTCAAAGATAGTATTACAGAACAGTGATGTTCAAAGGCTATAGGCGTTATTTAGACAGGAAATTTTATAACAGGAAGTAAGAAGGTTAGTAGATTTTTACTATTCCAAACACTACAAGAAGTTCATCCTGTATTCACATCTTCTTTTAATCATATTTCTTCAAATAAACTAGTAGTCCAAAGAAAAAAGTATTTTCTATTAATAATGTCTCGTCTCTCTTATTCTTCTAAGCAAAATGCCTTCAGACACATTTCAGAGTCTATTTGGTTTCCATGGCTACTGGGAATCTGATTACTCAAGTAAACCTACTCCAGGAGAAGAAGAGTGTGATGAAAATTATAGACTGATAGAAAGAGAAGAGAAGTTGTATTAACATGGACGGTGGTGCTCGTAGGATGCACCAAGAAATTGCGAAATTATTTATGCTGCTAGCCCTGTAATTACAATTTATCTGGAAATTATTGCACTGGACTAACGGAATGCATAGATCAGAGTAACAAACTGTGCTTTAGAGGTCTCATAGCGGTAAACACTCATATATTTTATGCGGAAGTTCCTAGTTCAATACCCGATGGAAACCCATTTAGTTGTGATCATGTAAATTCACGCCTCATGCAACCCTTGTTCTTTAAAAAAAAACACTATGAAGGTACTTGTTCAGAAACAAGCAACAACATTAATGGCTGAATTACTTCGGCTACTTTCTGAAAGCTTCCATGTGATAATACCTTTCATTTATACGTACAATATTTATTCTCATTTATCCCTATCTGAAATGCTCGTACTTTGCACGAAGAGAATAAATTTACCTGTTTTCCCCTTAAGATGGGTATTTCAATTAAAATTTAATGTCAGAAATCCATAAAATCCCTATTTTTAAGATAAATTTTGAATCTCCTTCGCATTTAGGACACGCTCTTTAATCAAAGTAGCATTATTTAAAAAAAAAAAAATAGCTCCATGTATGCACTGGCAGTGTTCCAAAAATTCATTTCAAATTGCTCAGTCGTTTTCCCGTGGAACTATTCTTCACAAGATCGCCAAAAACAGTATTGTCTACGCCATCGTTATATGCAACACACATAACAAAGGACCAAGACTGGTTGTCTACATTCAGGGGGTTTCTTGACCTACCAATTTCGTTGTAATATTTCTACGTTTAATTCTTACCATCTTTTAGCAACTTCTACGGTGTTAGGGATGCCTTACCTTCACAGAATTTTTTTTCCAGATTTGTAAGTTATACGTTTACCAAGTTTAGTTGAAATTGCATCAGGCATTCCAGACTTATACATATATACATACACGCACAAATATGCATACATATGTATCAATAGATTTGTTTTTCTTTTTTTAAATTTAAGGAATAATATGCGAAATAATCATTAAAACGAGGATAATTTTTGATGATACAAATAGTAAACTAATTCTAGAAAGGTATTGCATAAAATATTAAATTGTAGATATTGCTTAACATTCTCAAACAATATTTCCAAAACACAAATAGGTCCATGTGAACTTAGCAATTAATGCTAACACTTTGAATTGGATTGGATTTGAATTTAATGTCCTTATCAGCATATATCTACAATGACACGTGGACCTATGGGATCCGAATTACATGAGAATTACACATTATAGCCGCAAATGAGCTTTTTTTTGCTAACACCTTGAAGTTTAGTCAATATTTCTTTGGTTTCATATTATATTAGCATATTACAATTCTCTAAATATATAGTGAATGACAATGATAATCTCAAGTAATTAGTCTACCTGTTTATATAAGAAATTAGGGAAAATGAATCAAACATGATTAAACATAACGATGTTCAGTATTTCAATGTTCGAAAATTCCATATTTTCTCTCTCAGGAGTATGTTATTAGATTCTGTTCAGCCAACAGTAATACTCACGAGGGAAACATAACTCATTTTAATGCACGTGTAGAGTTCAAATTCATAATAATAGACGTCCATACAACTCATTCGGAGTTGTAGGAGCGGGCTTTTACAATCAGAACCAGCAGAAAGAGAGAGGGAGAGAGAGAGCAGGTTGAGCAAAGTAGTAGAGAGAACAAGTTAGATGGCATGGAATAAAACAAGGTTGGCAGTGTTTGATTAATCATAGGTTCACGAGCAATTTATCTGCTAAACGATTGACTACACCTTATTTGCCTGCCACCCTTATTCTTCTATCAACGCTACGTTGTGCTGTTTTCTCCTTGACAGATCTGTGGTTTACTTTAGAACATGAACAACGAACTGTGACGTCAAAGAGGATCGAATTAGAAATGACTGCTGTAGACCTCTACCTGTGAACCTGGAGCACTTCTTTCTGGAAATTGAGATTTTTAAAAAAAGAGAAGTCAAATATGTATAGCGATAACTTTTCAAAAGCATTATACTGTTATAGATTACGACTCTCTTGTAGAGGAACTTGCCCCTATAAATAAATTCCTTTATATCGGAGTACTAATCCATGTGTTCAAGTGGGTATATGCAGGCACGTAACCAAGGGGGGGGTCCGGGGGATCCGGACTCCCCTTCGTACCAGAAATGAAAAAATTAAGGAAGGATAAAACAAAATGAAATGACAAAAAGAAGGATCAGCGTTAAAAATTAAAAAGAAAACTACAGGAAGATTTTGCTTACTCTTTCTTATGAGGAGATTTGTATTACTTGCAATATGGTGGCGAGGTAAGCGAGCTATTTTGGAAGAGTCAGGGAATTTGAAATTTCAAGAAAAGTTATGGAATTCTCAGAATTCCTGCTACTAGCCAGGGAGATTTCAAGCTTTCGAAAGCATAAGTGCCGTTGTGTAACAGCATGGACATTTTTAATCATAACTTTTCGTCATCGCATCCTTGCAGTATCAAACATGTTATTTCAAGGACAATTTTCTGTTGCTCCTTTAACCTGTCTTTTGGAACCGACAGTAGTTGACGGAATAATAAAAACAAAAAATTATTTTGAAAGAAAGTTCTTTTAGCATTTGATTCAACAGAGAAAGGAACGCATATATTGTAAAACTAGTTGAATATACACATGCTTCGCACAGGGGCTGTATTTGGAAGTCAACGCCTGTGGGAGTATCACCATTGATCTCAGCGACCGCGAAAACTATGGATTTGATACTAATATCGGTCATTTTGGGCTATTTTTTTACATGTCTCGGTATCCACCCCCCCCCCCCGCTACTCCCGGCCCGCATACTTGCAAGTCATCGCTAATGGAAGTGTCACCATTGATTTCAGCGACCGCGAAAACTATGGATTTGACACTAATATCGGTCATTTTGGATTACTTTTATATGTCTTGGTATCTCACCCTCCTTGCGGTGACCTCCGGCCCGGAGCCGAATAGCGTGAATTTGGAAGTTAATGCGACTGGAGTTTCACCATTGATTTCAGCAACCGCGAAAATATGAATTCGACACTATTAGCTCAAGTGGTAGAGCGTTGGCTTCGCATTCGGGAGGTCGTGGCTTCGAATCCCGCTGCCTACTATCCTGACTGAGGTTTTCCAGGGTTTTCCTCAGTCCTACCAGGCAAATGCCGGGATGGCAGCTACTAAACAGGCCTTGGCCGATACCTTCCCAAATACTTTCCATTGTTAATGTTGTTGGATATCCAATGTAAAATGGCCTCTAAGCTGTATATGGTGATTGTTAAATAAATAAATAAATATCGGTCATTTTCTACTACTTTTACATGTCCTGGTAAACGCTCTCCTGAGACCCCCTGGTTCGAATTTTGAGAAAAACGTTTAACTCTGGTCTGGAGCCTGGACCAAAGTATTCGTGGCTAAAATTTGGTAACTCTCGGTCAATTTGTCTGGTTCCCAAGCCGGTTCCGGTAAGCGCCCCCCTGAGACCCCACTGTTTTGAAATATGAAAAGAAAACGCTTCGTCTTGATCTGGGGCCTCGGCCAAGGTAACCCTGACCAAAATTTGGTAACTTTCGGTCGACTCGTCTAGTCCCCAGGCCGCACAAAGACAGACAGACAGACCAATAAACACGCAAACAAACTCTTTATTTGATTTATATTAGAAGATACTTTACAAGACAGTATTCAGTGTGTACTTTTTATAATAATTGAGGTCATAACGAAAGGAAAATTGTTATATTTGAATAAACAGGAGAAGCACGTAAATATTGCAAAATCTTTTTCAATATGTTTTAAAATTATTTTGCTCGAAATTTCTTCATAGTTTGTTATTAAAATACTTGCCAACATATCCTCATTTTATTGTCCTAACAAACCAATATATATTGATAGTAAAATAGTTTAGATTAATCGAGCTCTGGGCCTTCAGAATTTTATGTCACCCCCCCACCCTCCACCAGTTACGAAATCCTGGCTGAACGAACCAATATATGTTCCAGTAAAATAGTTTAGAGTGATCCAGCCCCTTTTGTGATGACCACAATATTTCATGTCACGGACTCCCCCCTTCACGAAATCCTGGCTACGTGCCTGCTATATGAATAATGAAAATGCAATTAATCTATTGTTTTATACGTTCTCGTATATGTTTATCTCCAATCCTAATTTTCAATTTTTTCCTTAACTGCAGCACGTTTCCAGTTTGCCATATAACCGTTAAATGTTCAGGAGAAAGCAACGGGTCACTGTACTCCTGTCCTTTAGTTTAGTACAACGATTAGCTACATTAGAATAACTGCACCAGATCCTCCCTTACGTTTTGAGATTACACAGTGACTGCAGCAAAAACTGTGTAGAGAAGTGTAATAGAAAACTATAAATAAACGTAAAAATAATTGTATTTAACCCAACTTAATTACTTTATGTTTGCGTAGGGCCACGATGGTTCAGCGGTAGATTGCTCATCTTTGGTATGATATATTCCTGATTGGATCACGCCATGTGAATTTCTGTTGAACAACTTCATGTTCGCTAGTTATTTCCGGGTTTTCCGTTTCTAACTACATTTTCATTCTACCATTTTTCAGAGTCATTTACTTTCATTAATCATCCATCTCCTTTAGCCTGTACAGCGTAAACGTGGGACGTGTTTTTTTAATGTTTGTTAATACATACCATGATATTATAGATTATGTGCTGTGCTGTGCTGATGAAATGAGCCAAGGTACACAAATGTTGGTCAGCACACAAAACAATAGCGGGATAGTATATTGTCTGAACACTGCATATTCTAGCTTTGGGATTAAAAATATAACTCAAATAAATATAAATTAACCAAAGCAATCAGCTATTATTTCCAACTTGTGTTACACATTCGGCAATATAGCAGTACCTTCATCAGACTTATGAAATAGTATGTCTGATACCGAGACTGTAACTCTTATTAGTAACAATACATATTTCCTTTGGTCAGATTTTATTTTGGTTTGTGCGTATACTGAGTAGTTCACTCTAATATTGGGAATTATACACAAATGGAGAAGTAGAATACTTTATTTTATTAGAACAAAAAGATTAAGATGCTTGAAACAGTTATCAATATTCTCTCTTCCAGATTTACAATATTCCCTAGGGAGCAAAGCTTCATTAGCTTCTTATTCAATTGCATATATTTAGATTGAAGATCCTTGCACTTTTAACTGTTTTTCATGGAGTGCTTGAAACAAAAATAAAAATAATTATCAATACCCAATCTTTCGCTGAACTGTCAGACTTATTGATAATTTAAAGATGGATTACAGGACAATACCATCGGCACCAGTTAAATAATCCTATGTTTTGCCTTATTATTATTATTATTATTATTATTATTATTATTATTATTATTATTACTATTTTATGTTATCAAAATTAGTTGTTAAATTTTTTACTGTTTCTTCAAGTAACAATAGAGTAAATACTGTCACAAGTCATGAAATACTGTGTCTAACAGTTTGAAAATTATCAATAAATCATTAGATGCTATTTTAAATATGTTAAAAACTAAGATTATTTCTCCTATCTATACATATATAAATGATAATGACGTATGTTTGTAACTTAATAACTCTTGAACGACTCGACCAATAACAATTAAATTTCCAAAATGGATGAGGTTCGGGTCTGGGGTGGTTTTCATCATTTCGCTTTGACGGTGCAACTTGGGGGAGGGGAGTATGTATAAAATGATAGAAAATGACTGATATTAGTGTCGAATCTATAGTTTTCGGGGTCGTTGAGATTACAGTGACATTTTCGGTGCCATTTAAACCCAAATTCAGCCCTATTAGTACTCTAAGAGGGAGAGGCGATATGTAAAAGTAATTGAAGATGACCGATAATAGTGTCGAGTTCATATTTTTTGGGGTCTCTAAGTTGATTAGTGACAATTTCGGTGCCCTTTGTGTCCAAAATGAAACATATTCTCCCCGTGCGAAGAGCAGGTATTATGCTAGTGTATGTCTAATAGGGAATAAAAATTGCTTACTACGTGCAGATAATTAATGTTATAGAAACAAGAAACTCTGGTAACTCTGGTAACTGTTACCAGAGTTAAGCCGTTTTAACGCATGGACACCATGCTCGAGAGCCCTATGAGTAGAAATTACACTTATTTGTTATATGTATAGACTGCAGAATTTTGTATATGTATTAAATGTAAAATTTACTCGTAGGAGCCTTGTTGTAGGAGTCAGTACACTTGTTGATTCAGGAGTCAATAATACTATGAAGAACGGCACTGAGCAGAGTGCGAATTCATCCCATTCTAATTGTAAGTGAACAGGGTGGACGGACGTGGGAGGACAAAAAAAGGAATATTTCGACATAAAGGCCTCACACATTTCAACATCCGTAATGATTAAACTATGTGGAATTAGGGAACGTGACTACTTCACCTTTCGTTTTCGCTTCTATTTCGTTTCCAAAGTTGCCAGATCATAATTATCTTCATTTGTTTTCTGTGTATTCCCATATCATTAGTTCAGCTGTTAATCAAGCATAAATTGCTGCTATTAATTTCCAAACTTCTGACGATTGTGTAACTTTATCTCACCTCTAGGAACTTAATAATGAAAGGAATTTGTTTCCAGATATGCTAAGTGGGAGAATTCTCCCAACTTCCCCATTCCAAAATTTTGCACCATGACAAATATACATCTAATTAATGACTATGTAACAGCTTAGTAGATACAATAAGCGACAATTTTTAAAAGAGCTTATTATTGCCCAAGAAATTTAACACCGCACGAATTTGTTCCCGCCCCTTAGACAATGTAGGAATAAACGTAGTAGCATCTGACATGTCAAACGTTTTGAGATTGATGCTGCTGCCGAACTGTTTCACATTTTGGCTGATAGGTGGCAGCATGTTTCGATCGTAGAACGCATGCAGAAATATAATAAGTGCTGCTATCTGCACGGAATTTGCGAGAATTATGAGGATTTTTCGGAAAAATTGGTTGAAATGCGTGAGTGATGTTATTTGAAGTCTAGAATGATATTACAGTTACTCTCAATTCTCAAATAGAGTAACCTATTTGTATTGGCAAAAGTATGTAGAATAACCTTTTTATACGTTTAATGTTAACAAATAACATGGGAAACTAAGAGTAGATTATTATCTATCATTAGTATAGTAAGGAAGAAAAGTTTCTTTCTTTTTCTTTTTTTAGTTACGTATTGATGATTTTTTAAAATTGGTTGGATTGTAGTTAATTGTCCCGTTTCAGCACTCGGGCTACATGAAACATGGACTTACAACTTAAACTGGGACCCAAACCCCATGAGATCCCACCGGGAATCGAATCGGAGTCTTTTGTGCTAAAAAGATATATCGACTTTAACGTATATTTTCATACTGATATCATATAAGATGTGGATTAATGTTTTGGAATCTGAACCACAATTTTGTTTTGGAATCCTACTAAGGATAGAATCTGATGTGCCACACCAAAACTAACAAAATATGTAAACTATTAGTCACGGAAAAGTTGTTTGTTAAAAATTCAAATTCAAATTTCTTGAAGACGAAATACTTAGAGTAGTGGAATACGCCTACCGTGTTTTGCATGATGATCTGTGCAACCGCAATGTACATGCTAAGATGATATGTAAATAATAAGACCCTTTTTCGTCACTCGATGTTTGTTGCATAACAGACTGTGAATATTAATGTAATTTTAGTTTATTTAATTATATAGTACATAGAACTATTGTTAAGTTGAGATGCTCTTTTGCAAAGCAGTTTAGTTGGAGACATCACAATTGACCAAGCAATGGCAGCATATGTTCTCTCACGCGTCTTCTTACGTTCTACAAGGCTTGTGTCTGACACATCCTGAAACAAACACATGCATCTCCAAATCAAGCCCTAACGCTCTCGCCTTTGGTTGCGAGCGGTCTCGGGATTGAATCCCTATGGAAACACGCGGTCGAAAAGGTGTAACATTTTTTTTTCAGAACAACCATACTGAGTAAGGTTTTTTCTAGGTTTTCCTCATTCACACCACGCAAATGCTGGGATGGTACCTAACATTATAAACCTAGGCCGCTTCTTTCTTTCCCCATTCCTTTCTTCGTCTCCAATTCCCTGGGCAATGTGATCACCTGGGGACGTCATCCCTCATACATGTGACGGGCTAACATGGACACACAAAGTCCAGAAAAATAATTCCTGATCCTAAATCCAAGGAAGTTGGATCAATGGTAGAGCGTTTGCTTCTGGAGCTGATTCGATCCCCCGCCAGGTAAGTTTGTGGTAGACAACGTCGTGTCCTCGGTTTTCTCGTGGTACTCCCGTTTCCTCCCACATTCTCATTCCACTGATTATTCCATCATGACTTACTTGCCTAAATCATCTGTCTCCCTTAACCTAACAGCCAATAATCGTGGGACATTAAACTGAAAGATTTCACTTATATTTTTTTCTAAATCATATAGGGTTATATACGAGGTGTGTCCTTGCCAAAGAGATTTCTAAGCGCAGTCATTAACTGTGTCATTAACTGTGTCATTAACTGTGTCCTGTGTGTGGTCTTCGTGCATCCACTACATAACATTCACTGACAGTTTCGCAGTGGTTTATCTGCAACCACTCACATCGGCTATGGCTTCATAACTGAAATGCTCCACGTGACCTTCAACGCAGGAACTCCAGACATTCCTCTCTAAGATCATGAAACCAGCGTTATTACAATTAAAATTGAACTCTCATTGCTTTCTGTGATACTTAAACCTAGAGGTCGGGGACTGCTCGGACACAGTCTATTCGAGTAGGAAAAACAGACTTTGAACGCAATACTTGGCAAATTTATTTCAAAGGAGCTTGGTTTACCAAGTAAACTTGCTGTATGTATTTCCCCTGTCTGCCTGTGTGTCTGTCCATTTGTCCGGAGACAAAAAATCTCAAAAACTGCTTGATCACAACCAATTTTGACCAGGATGTAAGGGGTCAGAATTTAGGTACCTAGTTCGTCGATGGAGGCCATATAGAAACTAGAAGCTGTAGAAATTCTTCATTTCCGGTTTTAAAGTTGATCACTATAGAGTAAAAACGGTAATAGATAACGAGAAACGGTTTCCTGAAGTCTCTAGTCAAGTCGAAAGTGATTCAAAGTCACCACCACTTCCAGTTTCAATTTTAACTCAGAAAACACCACGCCATACAAATCAATCTCCTTTATGTAGTGTACACATGGCATTGATACTTGTAGTGGATTGTGGGAGTTCCTCTCGTTTTCTGAAAGATTGCTATTTGGGTAAACGCGAAGGTTCCGTTTGATGCTTTCATACAATGTTCACTTTAAACCTGATTGGTTAGTGACTTTGACATTGAATAATACTATAAGTGTTTCAGTGGTGTGAGATTCTTTCCTACTTAGGGAATGATTTGTCTTTTGCTGAATAAATGTTCACAAAACAACTTAATTGTGATAAATGAATAAATGTTTATTTGCACTAACTACACAACAACTGAAACACTTACAACTTACTGTTATATTGTCTTTTTACGAATTCCGGAGGACCGTCTTGTATGGATCTCTTGGTGCTCAACTTGCTGACACTCACACACACATACTGTCTTTTAAAAACAAAAGAGAAACGTTATGCAAATGTAATGGCAATGATACAAACTCACTATAAAAGTCTCTACATTCTCCCCTCTCTTGATTGAACCAAGTCAATCAACTTACACATAATCCACATTATCACTTTTAGGTAAAGGTACAATTTTAGTAATTGGTCTCTTAACAGTCTCTGTTTTACACTTTACACTCACTACTCTCACTAGTCCATATGAATCGCTTTGGTTGCTAAGCACACGAATATTGCAACATACGCCTTTGTGACTTTACGACATCTAGTTCCTTGCTTAATCATTAGGGGACCGGCGAAATCCACCCCTACGTGAATAAAAGCTCGAGCTGGCTGTACTCGTGCTGATGGTAATTGACCCATGAGTTGTTCTGAGGCTGACGCTTTCAATTTAAAACAAACTAGACACTGATGAATGATAGATCGAACGACTTGTTTAGCTCGTGGGATCCAATATTTTTGCCTCAATGATGAAATCAATAACTGCGGTCCAGCATGTAACAATCTTCTATGTTCCTCTTCAATTATCAATTTGGTGAGATGCTCTTTAGGTGGTAAGATGATCTGATGTCGGCTATCATACGGTAAGTCGGAGTTTTTTAGCCGTCCTCCCACTCGTAGCAACTGTTCATTATCTATAAATGGATACAAAGATTTAAGTTCACTTTGGGATGAAACTTGGTCTGATGAAGCTAATCCTTGAATTCTTGCGAATAACTAACCTGCTGGATTAGCTTAATGCATTGTTGTAAAGTATCACTAATTTCAGTAGTGGAAATAGTTCCTACTTTCTTCTCGTTGTGATTTTTACAATTGTAAATAAAACGATGACACAAACAAATAACTCGCAATAGTTTCCACAATGATGAAAATTTCCCCAGACAGCTTATGTCACCTTCATAACTGGCTAAAGATATGGTCGTTACTTTCCTTTCTTCTGGAACATCTTCGTCTACCACTTCTGATTGTTCGGCCCATGCAGATGATTCAAGCCATGCGGGTCAATGCCACCAAATATCTGCTTCCTTCTACTGTTTCGGATCCATTCCCCGTGTAATAATGTCGGCTGGATTGTCCATTGACGACACATGATGCCACTGGTTGACTGATGTGATCTCCTGTATCTCTGCAACCCTGTTTGCCACGAACTCCTTCCATCTGGCAGCTGGAGATGATATCCATGCAAGCACTATTTTTGAATCGGTCCAGAAGTAAGTACTATTCACTGAAATGTTTAATATCGGAATTATTTTTCGATACAGCCTGCTCAAAAGTACTGCCGCACAAAGTTCAAGTCTTGGTAACGTTACCTTTTTAATAGGAGCTATTCTCGATTTAGAACCCAAAAGTTTAACAGTAGTTTTGCCTGAAATGTCCACAGTTTTAACATATATGCAACAGCCGTACGCAAGTTGACTGCTGTCAGCAAACCCATGTATCTCGACATGAACATAATTCTTCAATACTACACATCTATCAATTTGTATTTCGTTAACACTTGGAAGATGATGACACAGGTCTAACCCTTGCTGATAGAGCTCTGATGGTATTTGATCATCCCAATTGATCTTATGGATCCACATTTGTTGTAAGAAAATCTTGAACGGAGTAACTACAGGGCTTATAAGTCCTAAAGGATCAAATATTTTTGCTATTGTCGAAGTCACTTGACGTTTGGTTGGTATGTTGGTCGTGAGACATTCTTTAACTGACTTGTTGGTGATGAGAAGCTTATCTGATGCAGGATTCCACGATAAACCCAATGTTGAAACACCTGACTCGGACTCAAATTCAAACGGTAAGTTAATTTCCCTATGTTCTTCTGGCACTGCTTCCAACAATGCTGGCTCGTTCGAACACCATTTTCTTAAAGTAAACCAACCGCTTTGCAATAATTGAATAAGTTCTTTCTGAAGCTTTAACGCCTGTTCGACATTATGGCATCCTGAGCTTACATCATCCATATAAAAATCACGTTCCAATACTATTGCTGCTTGAGGATATTTACTTCTTTCTTCTTCCGCTAACCTTCGAAGACACGCTGTCGCCAAATATGGTGATGATGCTTCACCATATGCGACCCGCTGCAACTCATAAATCTTGACTGGTTCCACTGATGAATATCTCCACAGAATTCTTTGAAGTCCAATGTCATCTTCATGAACTTTAATCATTCGATACATTGACTGAATATCCGCCGTAAAAGCAATAGGAAAGGTTCGAAATCTCGTGACAATTGAATGTAAATCTTGCTGGATTGTTGGTCCTGTCATAAGTATGTCGTTTAATGAAACCCACGTTGAAGTCTTTGCAGAAGCGTCGAAAACCACTCTTAGCTTTGTTGTGGTACTGGATGGTTTCAATACTGCGTGATGTGGCAGATAACATTTCATACCACTATCTTCATGTTCTTCTTTCACTGGTTTCATATGATCTAATTCTTCATATTCCCTCATAAAGTTACAGTACTGCTCGTTAATTTCTGGACACTGCTGCAACCGTCTTTCTAGCTGGTAAAATCTACGAAGAGCTAAATTATATGATTCTCCTAATGGTTTATGGTTTGGCTTAATTGGCAGACGTACAACGAATCGACCACTGCTATCTCTGGTAGTGTTTTCCTCAAAGTGTCGTTCACATTGCCTTTCTTCTTGAGTCATGACTGTTGAATGTATAGTTTCGAACTCCCAAAATGCCTGTAACTGTCTATCAAGGTTACTTTCTTGCACAAAAAATGACACTTGTGGTATACTAGAATCTCTTGTTGTAGGAACTTTACCCGCCAAAATGTACCCAAATTCAGTCTCTTGTACTACTGGATAATTCCCTGGTCTAGTTAGTTTATGCGTTCGCAAAATGTCCAAAAACACTTCCGCGCCTAACAAAATGTCAATAGTATCTGGTTGGTGAAAATTAGGATCTGCATACACTATGTCTGTCGGCAAGTTCCAATCAGTATGATCTATTGGCCTACTTGGAATGTTATCTGTTATTTTGAGCAAAACTAAACAGTTTACATCAATTGCAAATTCACGAATTCTTGATTCTATATGTACATTTACACAATGCTTTGTTTCACTAATCACACTATTAATACCTTGAATTGGAACTCGGTGTTTATTTTTAGGTAGACGCAACCTTTGCACTAAATCTTCAGTTACAAAATTACTTTGACTGGCAGAATCTAATAATACTCTACATGGATGTAATTTACCATTCGCATCTCGTACATTTACTATAGCAGTAGATAACATAACAGTAACATTTGGTTTTCCCTTGAAAATGCAATAAGAACCTTGTGTCATATTTTCCCTATTCGTATTAGAATGACTCGAAAAATTTCTTGATTGTGAATTAGCAACACTGGTTTTCTCATCTGATTTTGACATTACATCATAATGCAGCAAGGTATTATGCTTTTTGGAACAACGTTTACAGACACCTGATCTGCACGTCTTTACTTTACATTCTTTTTTGAGACAGTTGAAACACAATAAATTATCTCGAACATAGTCTTATCTTTCTTTTGCTTCAGCGTTTAAAAATGCAGGACATTTAAACAACTGATGTATTAGGTTTTGTTTACAAAAGTTACAGAAAGACTGAGTTGTTGTCACGTATGATTTGGTTGTTTTTTCTTTTTGTTTCGGTTCAGCACTCTGTCTATTTTTATCGCCCCTTGACCTTGACACTACTTCCTGCGATTGTGTATTTTTTATAGTTTCAAATGCTTGACACCTACGTTCCAAGAAAGCAAAGAACTCTGATAAGGGAGGGAAAGAATGATCTGTGATTTATAACTCCCACGCACGTCTAGTGTTACTGTCTAATTGAGAAACGAAATGTTGAACTAACAAAACCTCTTCTAGTGGTGTCTGCAAATCTAAAGCTCGTAATGCATTCAAGTTACTAGTAGCTGTATTAATAAATTCTCTTAATTCTGATGTAGCTTCCTTTGTGATACATTTAATATGTAACAAATTACGGACATGAGTAGCTGCAATCAAACGCTTATTTTCATACCTGTCTTTCAATAATTGCCATGCAATTTTATAATTAGCTTCTGTAACTTGCAGATTCGCTATTAAATCATACGCCTCCCCCCTCAATGCACTCCTTAGGTAATGGAACTTTTGCAACACTGACACGTTATCGTTATTATGAATCATAACTTTAAAATTGTCTGAAAATGAAAGCCAATTTTCGTATCGTCCTTCAAATGATGGCAATTCAACACGAGGCAATTTTAATTGATCATTTGACACCTGATTCTCATTTTTTGAGGAATTGTTTGAATGAGATTCCTGGCTACGCTGAATAATACAATCCTCTAGTTGCGCTAATACATCATAGTAACTGGTTTCAAAGTCCTCTCTATATGCATCGTCCTCTACTTGTTCGTAATTTATTTCTAACTGTGATTGTACTTCATCGAACTTTTTATACAACTCAATCATTGCAGTCTTACGTACTTTCACTTGACTAATTGTAGTTGTTGAATTAATATTACTTACGTAGTTTTGAATTCTTGTCAGTTGACTTTTGCACACACCACGTTGTTTCACTAACTTGCTTCTTTCTGAGTCCTCCATCTTGAAAAATATCGTTAAGTCCACACTAACTAATAAACACAAGTCCACACACAAGTCCACACTGATGAACGTGTTCTCACTTATGTCTATTCACATAGTTTCCAGAAGAATTAATAAACGTCACTGCACACATGAATAGAACTACACAAAGAGCAGTGTAACAATTGTTCACATACACATTCACAGTTTGTATCAAACGCTAGTTCACTGTGATCCGGTCGGAGCTGACCAATGATTTGTCTTTTGTTGATGAATAAATGTTCACAAAACAACTTAATTGTGATAAATGAATAAATGTTTATTTGCACTAACTACACAACAACTGAAACACTTACAACTTACTGTTATATTGTCTTTTTACGAATTCCGGAGGACCGTCTTGTATGGATCTCTTGGTGCTCAACTTGCTGACACTCACACACACATACTGTCTTTTAAAAACAAAAAAGAAACGTTATGCAAATGTAATGGCAATGATACAAACTCACTATAAAAGTCTCTACAGGGAAAGCAGTCATTTTTAACACTGTCATATTAATTGAATTTAACTCAAGCTAATTTCAAGCCCGGGGCCTCCTGAACCAAACATAATTCACTCACATCTTTATCTTAGGAGCTGTGTGTTACGCAGGCGACTAACGATACCATAGTGTAGTATTATCTAAACTTGATTATTGGCTCCTGGGTAAAAGTATGCACTTGAGTGACTTACGGATATACAATAATAAACAAGATGAGAAATAATTTGAATGTTTATCGCCCACAATTACACCGAGGCTAAGGGTGACAGTGATGATGACATGGATGATAATTTTGGGACGATGAAAGTGAGAGGAAACGAGAGAACCACATCACGAGGACAGGATGTTTGTCCACCAGAAATCCCACTTAGCGGGAGCTGGGATCGAACCAGGGACCTCAGGCGCGAGAGGTGAGAGCTTTGCCACTGAGCCACCACGGACCCAAGATTTTGGTTATGTTGAAAGTAACTGAATAGTATGCATGTAAAAACCTGACGTTTATTTTGGGTTGTATACTACGAAGGGGCATTTTTAATACATGATGCACGGTGAATCGAAATTTGATTGTCCATTTCTTGGGATCAAATGGATGGATCGCCTCCATCAATAAACTGGATTCGTAACGTTTAACCTCCTACATCGTGGCCAAAATTGGTGTTCATCCATTGGCAATTCTTGAAATTTTTGCCTCTTCTCTGCTAGCATTTAAAATAAAGTTATTATTATTATTATTATTATTATTATTATTATTATTATTATTATTATTATTATTATTATTATTATTATTATTTCCAAAACTCATGAAACATGATGGTTCTTTAAGTAATAATATATATACGGAAATTTCAAACACGAAAGTTTCTGTTAGACTTCTCTAATTACAATTGTTCTGCAATATGATTCGATTATAATTACGGATGTGTTCAGTTATTACGCAATTAACTTTAATTGCAGTAATTTGCTATCAAAAAACATTACTTTAGTTTTCTCTGCATAATTGCAAAAATAATATTGCAATAAATTATAAACGAACGAACAATGAGTGTGCTTTGTTTGACCCAATTTCTGTTTTGTGCCTTGTATTTTGTTTTTGCTTGCTGTTGTTCCTTCATTTGCCACACACATGAACGACAGAGTGATCAATTAACAGTCTCCCTACAATGTTTTTTTTTCCTCAAATATTTAGAAAATGTTACGCCAATTATGGGATAATACTAAAACTTTTTCTCTGTAATTATTTAGTATTTACAATCATTTTGTGTTTTATGTGTTTTATATTATCAAGAAATAATATAAGCTTATTTAATATTGTGCATATTCTTTATTTAAATCAATTATAAACTTGTAGACTAAGAGACTGTCATTTTCAACTTCATTTTAACTTTTAAAAATCATCTTGACCAATCTTAATAGATCATGATTGATTGTAACAGATTAACAGATTTTTCTTTGTAAAAATCATACTTTACTACCGACCCAGATTTTTGGAATTTTCGTAAAAATATATCTATACAACAACAAGGATGATGTGTGTATATATAGATTTTAACTGAAAAATATTTTCTTAAGCAACATTATTAGATGATTGTACTGTATTAATACTAGTCTGTCGTTGGAGACCCGGGTTCAATTCCCGGCGCGAGCTCATGTGATTCGAATTTCATGTTTATCAGTAGGTCCCGTCTCATGTAGCCTCGCCACTGAGAGGGACGTTAACTCAACTCAACTGTATTAATACTATATCTAATATTTTCTCACTAGTATAGTTAACTTTGTTCATACATACACGAAGTTCATTATAAAGATTTAAAATTAGCTAAGGCTCCATAATTTGTTCGTTCTTTCATTAAATCGTATTCTCTCCGTTTGTTAATAATAAGTTAAGGCTCAAATAATTATTATATTACTTAATTACAGTGTTTTTCGAAAAGTGTATACAATTCTAAATACACAAATTTAAAGTGGATATAAGAATAAAAAATACACTATAATAAACCAATGACTATACTATAACGATAAGAAAAATAATTAACCCTTGAGTTTTTATTATGGTGTACTTTAAGTAAGTTAAAAAAATGAAATGAAATCTTTGAGTTTTACGTCCCACGATTATGCCGGTTAGGCTAAAGGAGACGGTGATTATGAGTAATGAATGAAATGCTGGAATGAAGAAAGTGGGAGGAAACGGGAGAACCCCGAGAAAACCCACGCACACAGTGTTTGTCCACCACAAGGTTCACTTGGCAGGAACAGGGTTTGAACCCGGGACCCCAAGCACCAGAGGTGAACACTCTACAACTGAGCTACCGCGGCCCCAACTTTAAGTAAGTTGATTTAATGTCTTATAGTATTCAACTTAATTGTAATATCTATATTTCCTGGCTTTTAAAACTTATTCTATTAGAGCGATTGTGAATTCTCTTTGGCAAATGGTTAGCGCACTTGCCTTAGGAGCAGGAGATCAGGGTTTACCTCCCGCTGGGAGCTTATGTCATTTAGATCTCACCTTAAGTTGTAGATCCACGTTTCATATAGCCTCAGTGCTAAATGGGATACTAAAATCCAAATCAACCAGCCAACTTTATAATTGTTGCCAAACAGCTCTTCAATGTGTACTCCATATTTTAATCAGATCTCTGATAAAACTATTTCATTATCCTGGTATTATTTATTAATGACAAATTTTCATTGTATTCTTTAACAATACCCCTAACAATTTGATAATATCAGTAAATAATGAAATACTCACAAATGTGCATAATTCTTTTCGTGTTAAACTTTTTGCATGTGACTTTTTTTTATGTAAGATAAGACTTTGGTATAAACCGTATCATTATTTGAGACTGAAATAAGTGTCTTATTTAGATTTCTTTTCATCTAAATCTCTAAATTTGTTTAAAATCAGGTTCTTGTAGGAACTATTAGTGTTTTGATGAGGGATCTTTGATAACCTATGAAAATCGTCCATGGCTCTCTTTTCAGTCATAATATCCAAAACTTTCCAGTACCTTGCAAAACATTTACATATTTACTTGACAGTACCATGTATCTCTACTGTATTTCCTCCGTTGTGTTGCTTCAGAGAATTAAGCTACATTTGGACTTTTTAAAAATTGTTTACTGAGCAGAAAATTTCCTGTACGCTGCTTTATCTTCACTAAGTATTAAGAGCTCCTCCGTGGCTAAGCGGTTAGCGTACGCGCCTTTGGCGTGGGAGACCCGGGTTCGATTCCCGGCGGGAGCTCATGTGGTTCGGATTCCACGTTAATCAGTAGGTCCACGTCTCATATAGCCTCGCTGCTGAACGGGACGTTAAACCCAAAATCAACTCAACTCAACTCACTAAGTATTAAACTAATCCTTATTACCACCTTATTTTAATACAATTGTGTTAGCCTATACGAAGCTTTTTTTTCTGTTTCTTTATTTACTCGTATCTTTGTAAGATTTTAAATATTTTTTGCTTTAGAACTTTGCAACACCTTATAGTATCTATGAAGGTTGGCAGCACTGCAGCTATCACAGTTTCCGGTTTTGAGCTACGTTTCATTACTTTGAAATTGTCAACGCCACAAATTTATATTAATATATTTGACATGCTCCAGATTTCTTCTTTTAATTTCGCACCTTTAATTGGAAAAAGGAGGATGGAAACGAACATATGCACACTAAAGATAAGCCGAATCAAAATTTGACTACATGAAAGGACATTCAGATGTGAATGAAAGTCAGATATTAAGCACTGACATGATATGCTTGCATCTAAAGATATGGGTAATGAAATAAAGATATCTAATATTCGGATGCATAATTGAATACTTTACAACATTCAATATTTGAGTTTCTGACAGTAGGTGCCAGGACAAGAATCAACTCTTCCAACAGAAATGACTGCTTTGTTACTTGAATATTCTTCATCAAATGGATTATTATATAGGGTGGAGTATTTTCGATTAGACATGTTGAAAATAATATATTCGGTCCTGGAGATAATGTGGGTCCACTTATTTTATATTTGCCCATTCACATGCGTGCCACGTAGACTTTACGACTGCACTTTGTGTACATTTGGTACAATTATTTATGAAACACTATGGTAAATGGATACTTTTCGTATATTTTTGGTGCGCAAGTATGTCGTTTCGGAACTACAAAACCATCAGTGCCAAGTACAAGATGTTCGCTCTCATGGCCACTGCCGCACGTACCATAAGAGCATGAACATATTACGGGAATTCTTTCCAGGTTTCACTATTTCGCGTTTCCATGGCATTCAATGACCCGCCAGATCCAAAGTAAGTGCCTCCGACTTCTTCCTTTGGAATTACTTGAAGGATAAAGTACTTGCAACCAGAGTGGGAAGTGTTGAAGTGCTGAAGGAACGAAGCATTTAGGAAATTACCAAGTTAACCCTGAATATCCTTGACCATGCCATGTAAAGCCTCTTATTATCTCGGATTCCCAACCGAGGTGGTCATTTGACAGAGGTAGTGTTTCAGAAATAACTGTAGTAAATGCACTCAAAGCGCAGTAGTAAAGTTTACGTGGTATGTACGAAAATGGACAAATGTAGCGAGAAAGATAATATATTTGGAGTTCCATTGTTTCTAGAGACTAATATATTGTTTTCAAATGGGTAATCGAAAATGCTTCACCCTGTACTAGTAAGTTACTCTATTCCGAAAAATCATTCTTCATTGATTGAGTTTTGCAAATCTTTATGATAAATACACAGTGCATTTAAAACATAGCTAACCAAACGCCTCATCATTTGCTTTCTTACGCCTCAAATTAATGTTTTAATAACATATTTGTTTCGTGCATTTTTGTTCTAAATAATAATTAAATAATTTCTTCTTTGCTAAAATTTAATTAAATCCAACCCCTAAGTTTGATGGCCTAAGAAATCAGGAATCAAAGGTCTGCACCGAAAAAAATATTTCGCGTACCTACTAACCAGGTCGAAGTCTACAATTATGCTGAAGTTTTATGAAGATCGAGTGAGTGCATATGAGGGCAAACGATTTACACTCTCCTTACGATATTGATTCTTTAATTTAAACTACTTATTGAGCAATCCAATACTTTTATTTAAAATTTAATAACGTGTAAGAGTTTCGCCAACTATCTAGTTTGGTTTCATCAGGCACAGAAGATAATGCCTGGTGAACCAAAAGTAAATATTTGGCAAAACTTTTCCTTGTTATTAAGGTGGAGCTGGCTCAGTGGAAGAGTGTTCACCTCAGATACATTCGATCCCAGCTTGTGCCAAGTGAACTTTGTGGTGGACAAACACCGTGTACGTAAATTTTCTAGAGTGACCCGCGTAGCGTAGTCGCTAACGCTTTCGACTTTGGTGCGAGAGGTCCCGAGTTCGATTCCTGCTGGGGGCACTCGGTCGAAAAAGTGTTACAGCTTTTTCAGACCAGCCACCTTAAATGAGGTTTTCCTGGGTTTTCGTCATTTACACTAGGCAAATACCGGGGTGGTACCTAACTTATAGGGCCCAGGCCGCTTCTTCCTTCCCCAATCCTTTCTTCCTTCCCTTTCCCCGGATAGTGTGCTCGTCGAGGGACGTCTCCCTCAAACGTGACGGGCTAAATGGCCTTAAGATGCCGAGAGCCCAGAAATCTAAATCCTGAATCCTAAAATCCTAGATTTTTTGGGATTCTCCCGTTTCCTCCCACTTTCTTCCTTCCACCATATCCTTCATTCCTCATTATCACTGTCCCCTTTAGCCTAGCCAGCATAATTGTGGGGCGTAACACGTAAAGGTTTCGTTTCATTTTCGTTTTCTTACACGTTGTTATTTTCTTTTTGAAATAAAAGCATTGTTTTGCTCAACGAGTAGTTTAAATTTAATTTAAATCGATAAGAAGCAAAACTGGTGGATACCCATAATATTACATCTGACAATTCGATTTCTGAAAATGCTTGCTATCATCAGAAAAGCACCCAAAGAAACCGAAAAAAAAAACATGTTTTTAGCGGCAGACCGTAAACAAGGCCGGATATAAAGGGCTGCAAAGTTCGAATATAGGACGCAGAAAGTGCAGGAATTGACATCAAATTTGAGGTGTCAGTATCGAGTGTGAAGCTCTTCGGGATAGGTATATTGCGCATCATGTCGGACATCTTAAAAGTCTCCATATTGGAGTTATCGAAAATAAAGAAACAGGAAGGAAATTATGTGTCATATCAATTTAGGCTAGCTTGTTCCCAGGAATTCAAATATGAAGTTAGTTTTTACCAATCTTTATGTGTTGAGTAGTTACGGATTCTAAAAATTTTGAACAGGCGAAATTAATGTCAGCTATTTCAGTCGATCCAACGTAACCTAGAATAAGATCAAAATAGTGTTTGAGAATAGTTCTACAATAATTATAGTTGATAAGAAACTATTATGTTGTTAAGGCAACCTTGAAAGGTGCATGGGAGTAACCGATGTAAAACCTAAGGTGTCAAAAGTTCAGAAGTAAGTAGAACTAATCTTGAATTGACAACAGATCTTATGCACGTTTAGCTGCATCTGTTGTGTACCTTAAGAACGATTGTGTGGTTAATACAAATGTCGGAACAACAGTGAGCATATATGAAGAACGATAAAGATAAACAATCAGGATCATCACAGTTTTCACCAGTATTGAAATTGAAGCACAGGAGTCCGAAATGATTCAGGTGCGTCTTGAAGATATTCAGTTTTCTAAAATGCATATCTTATCATGATTTGGAACTTTGGGACTGTGAACTGGAAGTAGGTAAGTGATTGCAGGTTAATAAAGTTGTCTCGTTGCCAGATTTTAAAGTCCGAAGACATGAGAATGGTGTCAGTTATGTATTTTACAAAATATTTTACAAGAAACGGCAGAAGACACTACCATTAGTTTCGCCTGTTCAAAATTTCCAGCATCCGTAACTACTCAACACATAAGGGTTGGTGAAAACTAACTTCATATTTGAATTTCTGGAAAGAAGCTAGCCCAAATTGATATGCCACATGATTTCCTTCCCGTTTCTTTATTTTCGATAATTCCAATATGGAGACATTTGAAATGCCCGACATGATGTCAATATACCTATTCCGAAGACCTTCACACTCGATACTGACACCTTAAATTTGATCTCAATTCCGGCACTTTCTGCGTCCTGTATTCGAACTTTTGACCCCTTTATCTCTGACCCCGTTTACGGTCTGCCGCTAAAAACTTGTTTTCCTCGGATTCTTTGGGTGCTGTATCCGATGACAGCAAACATTTTCAGAAATCGAATTGTCAAAAAAGAATGGTTCCTTATGAGTTTTTAAAAAGGAAAAATCAAGGGAAAGTTGAAAAGAAGAATATGGAAATAGTCCACTCATTATGATAAGCAACGAATACTTAGGTTGGTGTGGTAATGTATACTAAAAAAATATCTGGAATAAAAAATAGTTTTGGTGAAGTTGAGTTCAGATTTGAAACCCTAACAGCAGTATATTGTTGAGGAAGTAAAGTTAAATTGATTTTATTTTTAAAAAAATAATAATTGTATCAAATAAAGATAAAATAAATGTGAGAAAATTAAAAGATAAAATTAAAAGTCAAGAAATTACAACAACGCAGAATTAGGTTAAGAAAATAGATTTCAAAATTATGTTATCCAAGTATTGTTTTGGTTATGTCAGTTGTAAATACAGACATGTAAATGTGCAATGTTTTGATTACAAAGAATAACAAAGAAGTAATGCAGTGTCAGGAATATTGTAAGAGTCTTTGTAATGTTTATGTTGTTATTTGTCAATTGTTAACATCGACACAAATTTTAGGATGTGACAAAATTGTCAGATTACGGAGATAGACGTCTGGAGATTTTGTCTATTTGATGATCATTACAGAAATGTGAATTTCGGCAATGATATAGCAAACACGTGGAGCAACGTGAAGCAAGATGGCAGTTTGGAAATTGACAGGTTGGAAATAAATACTTTACCAAGATGAGATGGTGAGGATTCGATGGAGATAGGCCTTAGACGATCATTCGTTGACCATTCGACGAAGAGAGCATTCGTTGACCAATTCGACGGAGAAGAGACTCTCAGTTCATTCACTTTAAGTTTTACAATTCATCGAGGTTTACTGTGAGAATATTCACAAGTTATGGCGAACTAGTCTACAATATAAGTTTTTACAACCATTCTACATTTGAGCATCTTGGTATCATTATCACCAGTGGTTGGAGTTAGCTCTGCTGCACTTTAGCTTCCTGAGTATCAACATCAACATCAACCCTAAAGGTATGTGTTTGCTATTCGCTTATCGTCATCAAATAGAGAAAATAGTCAGACTTCGTAGGTTGTGATCTGGTAACGTTTGTTCATTCTCTACACAACACAATACACTTTAATACCACAATTTTTTATTGAAAATTTAATGACTTTTAACGAAACTTGGAACGTGTTTACTATCTTAGAATTAGTAACTGAATTTTCCCGGACATTATAGAAAATGTTCGGAGGACAATCTCCCTGCGTCTTCGAGCTACGTACATTGCTATTAAAGGCACACTCAGGGGGGTTGGCAATATTAACTCGAGCACATTGTTTTGGATATTCTTTAAATATCCTGCTGTTGATGGAGCACAAAAATTCTCATCTTACTAATTAACAAATCAAAAGCTAAAACTGCATGCAATTCTAAATAATAATCTTTCAGATTAGACCAGGGTGGGAACAACTGTATCAGTGATACTCTATTAAACCTCGCATCCTTTACTGAGGAAAAATGTAGTAAACGCAATGTATAACACTTTGAAAGCTACGAAAACTCTGAGAAAGTTTCACTTTCAACGCAAATATAATTTTTAACACCCTTTCTACATACGAGTATTCCACAATACATTATTAGACTTTAAATACATGGACAGTTTTCATTTTTCAGACCACAAGATAAATATTTATTTTCATAACTGGAAGCCAGTTGCACGTCAAGCATATTTCCAGTGTATTGTATTGATTGCATCTAATGCATCATAATATTATACTCATCCTTTTAAAGTGAACGCAACAAACTTATGTTAGAATTTTAGAAAACCCAAGAAGAAATATTGCTAATTCATTGACTAATAAAATTGTTTTAATTAAGAATTTTTAATGTTTGTTGCTAACAGTATTCGATATAATTTGCATATTGATGTGGGTCTAGCTATGGTTCTGTAGAAAAGATTGAGTATGGAGAATGTTTCTTTAGAAATCGTTAGTATGTGTCCTACTAATTATTTTTTACTTGGGTGGACTTCCGACATCTGGTACGTTTTCCGGATATGACGTCATCAAAATGGCGGCTACTTAATCACAAAAATGTTCCTATCTAGGCTAAGATTAGACTGATTAACATGTAATTTTGTGTTTTTTCTCTGAGGATTGCTTAGCAGGGTTCCTAGTACGTATCTTTTTACTAAGGTGTACACCCGATATTTCTCTGGGATGACGTCATCCAAGATGCCGGCTGCTTAATTACAAAAATATTCATACTTCTGGTAATATTTTACTAAAATTAATACAAAAATTCTTTATAATTTTTTATTCCTGTTAAACAAATATTTTTGTTTTGTAATTAGTTTCAATTTAAGTGATCATCCGCCAAATTTTCCACATGTATCATCATCCAAGATGGCGTCTATTCAATCACAGAAATCTTCATATCGCTGGTTCTAATATTTGACTAATCAACATGAATTCTTCTTTGGTTGTTTTAAGGAAAACTTAGAAGCTGACGTAGTAAGTACTTTTAATTTAGCTGGACATTCAACATATTTTCCAGGCATGACGTCATCAAATATGACGGCTGCTACACTACATTAATTTTTTTCGTATCTATGTCAATTTTAAGTGTAAATCTGCAAAATACTTCAAGTGTCCTAATTTAGATTATACGTTTCTTTATCCTTTTCCCTCAGGCTTTTGAAATGAAAATATGGATGCCACAAAATTGTCAACAGTTCCAATATAGTAAAAATTCAAGCATCACATGCAATGTAATTTATCATTGTGTATTAACTACTGAAAATGGCAAAGGAAATTTAAGGGAAGCTGCCCAAATGCGAAATGACATTGTTGTTAAACCTTTGTGTTCTATAAATGTGTAAACAATATTTTATCATAATCTGAATATACATATGAGTATACTGTTTATGAGTATAAAAAGTATAGTCATAGAAATACACTTTTGCAGTCTAAAAGGGAGACGAAAACATTAACAATTGAGACTATGGAAACTACTTTTTATCAAATGGAAAGGAAAATGTTTGGAAATCCTCAAAAAAAAAAAACGAGGACGTCACCACAGTTCTCAAGGAGAGACTTCTAAGCGACACCATTTGTGTTATTTGAACCAAAAAATCACATAATCGTGTTTACGAATAAATGTCCAAGGGCTGAGGAGTGTCTAAAAACCACTTTGTACATTTAAATAATTATCTACTCCTCGATGAAGAAGGGTTTACGAGGAAGCCACAAAAAGAGCATTATTGAAAGAGCTAGAAACGTCTATCGCTATCACCAATAACGACCTCCTGTTCCAAATTGATCGGAAAACTTGTTACTCTGTAGATGTCATGAATTTCACCTGGAAAATGATGAAAAAAAAAACTGTCAAGAAAATTTTTGGTTAAGTATCTTTGTTTTTACTTTACGTATATTCCGAGCATCACAAAGAACTGTGAAGGGTCGATTATGTGTTTGATAGCACCACAAACCATCACCAAAAGAACACGAGAGAATGCGAAGCCAAATAGTGTTTCTGTTATACATATAGCTTCCATCTCCGAAGACATTCCATTGGCCATATAATTTACTAGTTTCTGAGCATCTTCAAGGAACAAACTGCTATTTTAGTGTTTATTGTAAAAATATTAATGCCGTGTTTGATTGAAGCGCCATGTGAACTACACTTTCGTGCCTTCGCTGGTGATGAGATAACATTCAACTGTACATATGTGAAAATGGAATGCAAGTTAATCATCCACAAATAAATTGTTTACTAGTACAGGAAGCTGACTTTAGAATGATGATTCATTCTAAGCATGTATACCAAAATTGTTCCGATTAGTGATGACATTGATACAATGGTATTAGCATTGTTCCATTGGCGTACTCTACATCGATTTGGTTTACAAGAAATGTGGTTACACAGTGGAATTGTTGATTCCATACGACTTTTTAGTGTTCATAACTTTTAAAGAAAAATGGGAGAAGACCTGTGCAAATTGCTTCCAGCAATCCATGCTCTGTCAGGGTCTTACACTAGTAAGTTCGGTACGAAGAAAGTTGCTATTCAGTCTGCAGCTAACATATATTTGGAAAATTTTTGTAGTGATGTCTGACAGGGATGATGTAGAAAAATGCCTTAAAGTTCCAGCTGAAGAATACTTAGTAGAGGTACTGAAAAAACTATCCCATTGCAATCTATAAGTGAATTCAGGGTTTGTCAATATCATCATGGAAAAAATTAGACATTGACGACTTGCCACCTACAAGCAGGAGTATTAAGGGACACTTATTAAGCTCTTTTGTAAATACCTTTAGCAACACTGTATTGATGACACAATTGTTCACTTACACCCATGTGATTTTGGTTTTGAAGTGACAGAAGATTGTTTGATGTCAAAACAAAATTTACAGCAGTATCCTAATGAGTTTATTGGGAAATGTACTTGTTTGACATATACAAAATCCCCATACATTTGTAAGAAAAGTAAAGAAACATGTTGTTACTTTTGCAAGTGTAAAGGAGTTGCATTCAATTTGTAAAAATCCTTTTAAGATAAGAGCTTAAAAAAGATGGTGGTGATACTCATTGTAGTATATTACATTCCGTTTTTCATATAGTGTAATTTAAAACTTCTGATGCACCTCATATCTGTAAACAGATTAGTTTTTAGGGAAAGGGTATTAGCATTATGTTGTTAATAATATTTATAAAATCAGAATGGACGCAGCTGTTTATAAATTTATTATCTTAATAATTAGTTATTGAGTTACAACATATTTCAGTTAAAAGGATTTGACAGAGCGTATAGTTTACTGAATTAGAAAATTAGTTAATTTTTAGTCCTCGATACTAATAAGAGGAACGGATATATGCGTTGCTGTGAATGTCTCTGTTGATATAAATGGTTTAATATATTTTAAGTACTATGTAAATAATGTATACTTAGCTCATCTGGAACTATGTTAGAGCTATGAAGTGAGTTGCGACTTCAGAGGTATTCGCTTCGCCAATAGCAATTACAACATACTAACGAAATTTCATGTTGATTAGTTAAATATTACTAGCGATATAAGGAATTCTGTGATTGAATAGACGCCATCTTGGATAATATCATATGTGGACAATTTGTCGGATGACAACCTAAATTGAAACTAGTTACAAGAACGTTTGTTTAACAGGAATGAAAAATTATAACGAAATTCTGTGTTAATTTCAGTAAAATATTACCAGAAGTATGAATATTTTTGTAATTGAGCAGCCAACATCTTGGATAACGCCATCTTGGAGAAATGTGTCAGGTGCTCACTTTAGTAAGAAATATACTTAATAGGATCCCTGTTAAGCAAATCTTGAGAAAAGAACGAAATTGCATGTCAATCAGTCCAATATTAGACGAAACATGAACATTTTTGTGATTAATCAGCCGCCAGCTTGAATGACGTCATCCCAGAGAAATATCGAGTATTCACATTAGTAAAAAGATAATACTAGGACCCGTGCTAAGCAATCCTGAGAAAAAATAACAAAATTACGTGTTAATCACTCCAATCTTAGCCTTATTCGATGACGTCATACCCGGAAAACTTACTAGATGTCGGAAGTTCACCCAAGTAAAAAATAATTAGTAAGACACCTACTAACGATTTCTAAAGAAAAATATCTCCACACTCAAAATTTCCTCCAGAATCATAGTCATATCCTGGACTAAAATGCTTAATATTACTTTCAACATAGACTATTACGCTATAGTGTACATTAGTATATAATATAAGCTAGATCTGATACAGGTAGATGTTATGGAGGAAAAGCACATCTCATGTAAGGTTTCCATAGAAACACGTTTCTTGCACTATCTTTCATAACGTAGTAATGTTAATTAATTCTAAACAAGCTTCTGCCTAAGGACGGAAAATAAAAAAAATATTTTTAACCTTTTGTGATTTAACATAATTTAATGGAGAAGCAAGTATTTATTTTAAATACTAGTATTACTACAATTTGTTTTAATCACGCTTATTTTAATTATTCATCTAAATACTGCAAACAATAACTTTATAGGAAGCAAAATCACTTTAGAAAAAGAAAAGACGGAAGAGTAAGTTTTAATATGGTTCATATCGTATTTAGCACACAGCTCTTGTATAAGTGTGAAACAAAGCAGAAACATTTTGTCGGAATCTGTTCTATGATCTTGTAATCTAGCTCTTTAGAAGATGAAATAGTGTTATAACCATTGTTCTCTTCTCTCACATTATAATTTATTGATTGAAGTTCAACGTCCATTTTTAGTACTGAGGTTAATGAGACAAGAAATATTGCTTACGTTTCATTCAAACTACTATACCGATTTGTATCTGAAGTAAACATCCAACCGGGAAACAAATAAACATACACGACACTACATGATCTTGTATGCCGATCTGTATACCTACCAACAGAATTGACTGGCCAGCAAATTTGAGAGATCACGTAAATAGTAGATCATTTAGTCACTGACCATTAAAGAACCCTTAGGATTTGGGAAGGATATATGAAATTCTTTTACGACTAGAAGAACTGCCCAGGAGATATTACAATCGAAGCAGAGAAAGAGGTAGGTAAAGAGAAAAAATAACATACTGTATTCAAAAATGAAGTAGTACAAGCCACTAAAGACACGACAAGGAGGAAGGTCACGGAAAACGTCAACATACCAGCGAATTTGCTCAACGAATCAGGAGACAATGCAGTTATTGACTTTATTTTTCAACAAGATCTACCTGAGTAGAGAACAGCCAAAAGATTTTCTAGATGTTCCAATTTTTTCATCACCTATGAGAAAGAATCATGGACGTCGTGGCAGCAGTCATAAGTGGAGGATTTCTGAACGAAAGATCATCAACATTACAATATTGTCGCTTTGTAATGCTCGTTTAGAAGTGTCCGTCAATCAAGGTGGAAGGACCACAGTGAACGAACGGCATGGTAACAGGTCAACACATGTTCAAATGTCAATTCGTTTCTTATTTTGCTCCAAATGTATTAAATTTCTCTATTGAAGAAAAGAGATCGCTCATTCGCTCATTATTGATTTGACCAAATCTTTATTGTAAGTGCACAGTATCATTTTATTTAGGTTTTTGATGTTTTCCTTCGTTTTCTGCATATCTAAATTCAAAATTACTTAAGATTTGGAAAATATGTAGAACTTGACGTATTATGGACGCACATTCATTATAAGAATGCTTTAAAGTAACAGATAATCTCGTCTTTCATTTTCTTATTTCTCATATTAACATTTACTGGTAACAGTTTGTTCCCTATTTTTCTGTTCTAAACAGCAATTAGAGAGTGTTTTTCGCGAAAATTTGGTTAAGTCTAAATCACAAACCATGCCCTAAGTCGGAAACCAATTATTTTTACAGGAAAATATTTCACGTGCGTACTAAGCAAATCTAGGCTTATCTCTTTGTCTCCATGCCAAGTTTGATCAAGAGAGGTGAGTTCGGTGTCCGAGAATTATCTATACAACTTTACGACGTTATATTGAAAGAAGTTAATGTGATATTTACATGCGGTTTTTTGCATTCAATACAGAGAATCTTAAAGTTTTTTTACCTGTTCAGTACACCTCTATGTGGGTACCATGTGTGATACGAAGCACATCCAGACGAAAATCAATTTCAGCCCATGTGCGCTGCAGCAAATCATCAGTTAGGCGTGCAGCTTCAGCCGTTTATGAAGAACATCATGAACCGTAGCCCTGGACATATTCAATTCTCTCGCCGCTTTGCGAACAGATTTTGTTGGACTATGCACAAAGGCCTGTTTCACTCTTTCCACATATTCCTGACTGGTACTTGGTCTTTCCAGCTCCTTTCTGGTGCAGAACACTTCCCATTTCAATGAATTGTTTATACGAAGCTTTAATTGTAGCTCTGGTTGGAGGATCACGTGCATACTTGGTCCTTACATTCCGCTGCACCTGAGTCTCCAACTTCGTTTCTATGTATCAGGCAACACACTGTGCTTTTTCTTGTGGTGTCCACATCTTCATTTATTGTTTGCTAACCTGTAAAGGACAAAAGAAGAACCTGTAAGACTTTCTGCATTGAATGCACAAAACCGCCTGTAAAAGAAAAAACTTTGACTTTCTGCATTGAATGTAACAAACCGCATGTAAATATCACCTTAACTTCTTTAAATATAACGTCGTAAAGTAGTATAGATAATTCTCGGACACTATTTTTTCCTTTTATGAGAAATCACGAAAATACTGACTACTTTCTTTCGTAATACTCTCTGTCTCGAGAGTTCCCAGGAAATCTCGACACCTCAAAAAAAAAAAAAAAAAAAAAAAAAAAAAACTTTTTTCAGTGAATTTGAATCATAGTTATGTGAGTTAAAAAACATGATTTTCTGCGAGTTACAACATATTGTAGTATTAAATCGACTATCTCACTCCAAGGCCTTTTACTATATATCTATCTATCTATCTATCTATCTATATATATATATATATATATATATATATATAAATCCCTTGACGCTTAGGTATACACAGGATAAAATGGGCTTCAATCCTGCTTTACACTGGATAAAGCTGCAAACTATGGTTTAGCCCCTCCTTTGATTATATCCTGGATCCGCCAATATATATATATATATATATATATATATATATATATATATATATATATATATATATATATATATATATATACTAGAGCTATCTACTGTCTGCATTAGACTCGCCTACATTTTGATCTTATTCTTTGATTTGTTTGCTTAATATTTCAAAATAACGTTAATCTAGGCCTACTGTATATTGCTGTTGTTAAGCTACTTATATAGGCCTATGCCATTGCTGCTATATAAGCTGTATAATAAGAATTATATGGGTACGTGCATGCATTTATGAACGAGAGTAGAAGCATTGAAATTAATCAAAGTTTACAATGCTTAAAGTAGCGAAAAGTGTTATAAATTTTGATTAATTTCCATCTACTTAATGTGTAATTTTATTTTCATTAAATAATATTGTACGATCTGTCTCCAGGTAGATAAAATTATGGATTTTTTCTAGGAATAATAATGTAAATTAATTACTTTATTTCGGATATATTTAAAACTTGATAACATATTATTACTAGGAAAGTATTTATTGCATAAATTCATAACATATTGTTGCACAAATTCAATTATTAATTAATACTTGAGGCGAAATTAAATCTTTTAAGTTTTAAGGATAAGTCATTTATACTAAAGGGGACGAATGATAAGGCAAGATAATTACATATATAAACGAATCTGTCAGATCACTAAGCAGTACGAAACGAAAGAAAGAACCAAACACATGTCTTTGCCCCTTGAAAGGTAATCTCTTTTGATATGAATAAAGTGACAATTTTAATCGAAAATATGAAATGTTTTAATTGTATTAATATCAAAGTACTTAATAATAAGTATATTTGATTATATTTATTGATTTATTTAACTTCCCTCGTGATTGGTTGGTTGAACTTTAGTGTCCCTGTAGGACGCGGACCTACAGTTTAGGGCGAAATTCAAATCACTACAACATTGAAATATCAATGTTCTCCCACTGGGAATCGAACCCGGAACCTCATGCACCAAGGGCATGCATACTAGTAGCCACTTGATCAGTGTAGAGGGCAACATCACTTTTTAGCACCTAGATTACATGAAATAGGATCTACAACTTAACGGCATTGAAAGACTACATCATTTTTTTTAGCTCTCTGATTTATATGGAGAATAATTTTTATTTTCTCTGAAATAAAAAAAAAAATAATGGTTTGATTTTTCTGATTTTTTAAAAATCTATCTAGAGTAGATATTCCTTAATGGAAATAGATTTTCTGATGTATAATTTAAATATTTAATTTTTACAAATGTTAATGCTCAAATATAAATATAATTAATATTGGTATGCTTCATGTGGGTTAGTGGTGAAGCTTGTTAAATATTGCACGAGCTAAAGGTAAACGGTAACAACTGTCCGTAGTGTATATGTTGTGTTCATATTGCTTAGTTTATTGTGATTGACAAGGAATTAATACTTGTAAATTTTATATAAGTAACTAGAACCTTATTTAATTTAATACTGTCCTTATCTTAATAATAAACAGTAAACAACGTTCATGTTCAGCATAATGTTTACTCATTTTGAAATAAAGGCAGCCAGGCAGTGAACGTAACGGAATGGCAATTGTTAACTATTAGGAATTAGCGTTACCTCATAGATTCAGACATTTCCTTTTTTAATGAAATGAAAATCCGTTTTTAAAAAATGAGGAACAATTATTCAATTTGAAGAATAAATTAATAAAACTATATCACTAGGATTCCTCTTCAAACAGAAAAATAACTTCCCACGTAAATCAATGGCCTAAAAGATCCGGGTTGTATTCCCGGCAGAAGCTCATGTGGTTCGGATCCAACGTTAAGCTGTAGGTCCACGTCTCATATAGCCACGCTGCTCAAAGGGACAATAAACTCAAGAAAACAAATCAAATTAAATCAATGGACTAAAAAATAAACATGATAGAGATACTTTATACCGTTAAAGTGGGCTCTGAACTGTTATTTGGAGGGACGCTCGCGATACTTTTTTTCGATGAGAAAGCAAAGGACTGATCCTAGGGGGTAAAGACCGATTCCGAGAGGGGGCGGAAGAGCGACACATAAGTCCTATCACGAACATACACATATTTCAAGGTATACGTGGACATAATACATGGTATAAAATAATTATTATTTAGCCACATATCCTTATTAACTATAGTACTATAATATTTAAAATAAAGTACTATAGTATGTAAGATCAAATTAACATGTTTAGACATGTTTTTCCAGGGAACACTCTTCGAAAATCCAAGGGGGGGCAGATGACCCACCCAGCCATGGTTACTCTAGTCATGGTTGTTTACTGAATGTTTCGCCCTACTGGATATCGAACCATGTACCACTCAGAAAAAGCACGTGTTAACTATTTGATCACTAAAGAGGTCGTATACATCGCATTAGCTTGGAATGACGCTGGATGAAAAGCCTATAGTTATTTGTTTTAATTCTTTTAAAGGCGGAAGTTTGTCATCTAATCATTTCTCCTTTCATTCTTTTTTCTCTTTTCTCTCAATTTAATCCATACGTTATAATGATGATGTGGGATGCAAAATATGACAAAGAAGAAAATAATAAAAGAAAAAAAATAATAAAAACAGAAAACCATTTCTGAAATGTTTGTATTTTTCAGAGGAGAAAGATAAAGTCGTCTTAACAATTTTTCTTATCCTCGTGTTGTCATATACAAAACAGCTCCTCAAAGGAGAAGAATAAAAATATGCCTATCTTTCTCCACTACAGCTTCTGATAAGACGCGTATGAAAGGAAAGCTGAAAATTCCATTATATTGTTGCATAAAGAAAAATAGGGAAGCTTTCTGTCAATGAATGTAAAACACGATGAGTATCTATTTGTTGAAATTGTGTGTGCGAAAACCGGCTCGCCTTTCACGTGTTTTCAGATCATCCAACACACAACAGTAGCGACACCTACGTAAGGACTCCTTCCCTTGATCCGATCCCTACAGACGGTCGATAGAGAGCTCAACTGCAGACTTTGTTGTTTCAAGTACGGTAGTGGTGCAGTTCGATCAGGGTTGGCAGTTCCAATCATTAGATACTCAATTGAGGAGCTTGCTTCCAAACACCACCTAAGTCACTTTTTTTTTCTTTTTTCAGTTTTCGGTTTTTGCACTTTATTTGTGTATTAGGAGTAGATACATGCCTGACTATATAACCTCTCAAAACTCACGTAAGTCGTCTCGAAATTAAATGTAAAAAATAGGATTTTTTTTTCAAAATGCGCCTAAGTCATTAAAAATATTAATTCCAAACTCCACTTAAGTCACGTCGGTATTATTTATCTGTTTTGAAAGTTTGATATTCATTGTTACCATTTCTCTGATTGGGGAGCATTGGGTGTGCAAGAACTTTAAGAGATTTTCCAAAGATGTGTTGAAATTAGCGATGCCAATAAAGCTGTCACAAGTGCGTGTACTTTGTTTCTGCAAAGAATATAAATCTATTGGGCACAGAAAATGTTATGCAGGGTCAAACTCTTACTCAGCTGTTTTAAAGAGAAGCCTTACAAAAGTTCCAGGATTCAGAATTGCAAATACTGTTCCCAGTGTAAATTGTGTAAGTGATGTAAAGAAAGAAGACGTAAAAAACTTTTAAAGTTTATAGAGCTCAGTGACGACGACCAAGCTTTCTATGAAGATGCACTTACTAGGAAGAGCGCACAAATTTGCCAATGAACTGCTATACGAAAATTTTGAAGAGCCTTTCCTATAAAGACTGTGGGAATGTCTGGAAAAGGTTTTATACTTTATAGGTAAAAAAATCACAATGTTTCTTCTTTGTTGTACTGACTACGAGCATTGTTGTTGCTCTAAAATTTTGTAAATTTTGTGTAATTGGTTTCTTATGTGTAATTGGTTTTGTTCAAATATACGATATCCAAAGAAATAATAAAATATAAAAGTACATTAAAAAATAAAAGTTTAAAATATAAATCTTAGAACTAAAATAAATAAAAATTCATTAAAAACACACAAATCATGTTATTCTTAGTGTAAATAAGCACCTAGTATAATCAAATATAAATTATAATTATTATTTTATATGATTTACAAGATATAATGATAGTAGAGTGTAATCATTGAGCACTAGCTGATTTTTTTTTCTAAAGAAAACATGATTTAAGTGGTTTTTGGACGGAGCTTGGAAACAAACTCCTCAATTCCTTTTCACACTGAATTATCCTATAATTAAAGAAACTCGCAGAAATAACAGATAGGTTCGTTAGTAACTTCTATCTTGTACAGTACTAATCAGATGCAAACAGACACGTACACTCATGTCCAAAATTATTGTCGCATGTCCATAAATATGTTGTTGTAGAAATATAATTTGATAACGAATTCGCCCGGTATTTCTTATAATGTTAGTATGTGTCTAATTGGGAAAGACATATATGTGGCAAATTTTATGTCAAAAGAGCAGTAAATAAGAACAATAAAACGAAAATAAAATTTTCATGTCCATTTAGCAACATTTTGTTTTACTCATTCTAATTTTCGTATTTATAATACTTTTCCTATAAAATTTACCACAAATACACATTTCCCGATTATAAACGTAATATCAGTATTAAAAGTACTCTGCAAAATCATTATCAAATTATACCGTATTCTTGCAAAAAGACAGTTATAGATATGCGACAATAATTTTGGACATGAGTGTACGTTTTATACAGACGCGCAGCACGAAATTTTTGTTGGGAGCGATCCGATATTTTGGAGGTAGGTCCAATACTACAAGCCACTATGTCTAGGTAGTAGTGAAGGGTACTCTGCACCCGAAAACACGATAAGTAATTGTAAAATACCTCCGCCTATATTTTTAGAAAATAAATGATAGAACTAGATTGTTTTTATGAGAGAAAGAGTACAGATGAAGTGTACATCGGATTTTCATGCCACATCAATCATTTTCCTGTTAAACAAGTATAGTTTAATTGAGAAAGTGTACAAATATATGTTAACATAGGAAGTTTTGGAGAGTCCGGAACCGGTAGATCTCCGTGGATGTGACCCTGTGACATGTAATCAGAAATTATTTATCTCAGGTATACGGCAGAACGGGGCGGTTGGTCAACTCTGGATGGACGAAACCCCACGGAAATACGCATTGAAGAAAACACTGCTCTCGTCTGTTACCCATGTTACTATAAACGAATTTAGCTTGATTGGTTTTGAAGCGTCTTTTTTCCTCTAAATCAATAAACAATATTATAATGGTTTGTGCTACCGGCATGACTGAGTATAGAATATATGCCACCTTTTGTTACATATACGTACTATGATACAGTTATAATAAAACTTTTTGAGTTTAATAAAAGTTATTAAAAGAGTATCCGGGAATGCGGATCAGTTTCTAATTACTGTTTTTTTTTTTAAAAAAAAAAAACTGTGTGGTTTAGGTTGAATTTTTGTTAGGATGTTCTACTGCCCAGTGCAGCCGAGACTTAAGTTTCTTTTCTCTGTAAGCCTTTGAAATGTTACTCTGGGTAAAATAATCGTGACGGGTATACATTTTATTCGTAACTTTCTTAAATTCTCCCTGCCTTTAATCTGGTGGACTCCTTTCCTGTTTCTTCGGTTCAATATTCGAAGTACAACTTTCGTCGTATGTGACTTTCAACTAATTATTCTGTACTTCTCAGATCAATAGCATTTCCAATGTAATCATTATCGGCTATAAAAATATTCTAAATGAAAATAAAGTGTACAACTGATAGGGATATTTATTCATAAGTATTACATACATTTTTAAACCTATTTGCCATTTAAAAAACTGTATGAGAAAGTGAATTACTACCTTAGTTTTAAATGTCCAGGTAATGATTAGACGATAATATAAGGCGAAGGCGAGAACATTATGAAATGGCTAATATTCTGCTTGTAGCAGGGGCAATAATTGCAGGTGGGAGCGTTCCGTTTCTTCATTCATGGCATTTCACTTTCAATCGACATCATGCAGTCGTAGACGTTAGAACACTGTGTATTTGCGTACGACTGTTTTTGTGGGGAGCAGTGAATTAGAGGCCGCGGTTCAGTGAGAGTTTCGGCACAGATTGAAAATTATCGAATAACTCTATTCTCTCTCATAACGCAATCGTACAATTAATTAACAATCTTTACCCAGGGACTTATTAATGGAAACCAAATCCCCAGGTGCCCCACATACTCCGGAAAATGTTGATATAGACCAGCATGTTACGCTTTGCTTGAAGACTTGCTACAGAACTTGAAATCAGCAATCGCACAATGAGAAGTATTTCACATAAAGAATTACATTTCCATTCATACAAGCTACTGTTTATGCTGGAGACGAACGAATACGTGTGTAATGGTTCATGTTATCTCATACTACTACAGATATCAGTTCATACATTGAATTTTAACTTAATTGTTTTTACACGTTTACATAATTTTTGTTGTGTATTTCTATGTTTAATTTAATGAATGTAATTGCACCCGTATCGTAAATGTGGTTACTAAAGCTTATATAATAACATGGAGCATAACAATAGCGCTGCCGTAAAAGGTTTAATTCTGGCGCCTGAACAGAAGAGTTAGTTGATTTTGAGTTTAATGTCCCTTTCAGCAACGAGGTTATATGAATCTGAACCTACTGATCAACGTGTAATCCGAACCACATGAGCTCCCGCCGCGGATCGAACCCGGCTCTCCCACGCCAAAGGTTTAAAATTAAGAATACAGACAAGATTTCAAAACAAAAGTTTAGGAGCTAGTAGTTTTAATCTTTGTTGAAAATTAAGGTATTTTATATCGTCATCAAAGCGAGTTAACTAGATATACGAGGCGAGTTCGGAAAGTAACTTCCGATTGGTCACTGTGCGTAAAGTAGTGGGAGCAGCGCTACAGCCTTTGCACAGATGTGCGCAGTAGATTAGTTTGCATCCAGTCGTGGTAAAATGAAGGTTGTCTGATCACTAGTTCCAGTATTGTAGCGCCTCAAAATATATACAGGAATAGAAAACACCGTCAAGTGGAGGTGCGAGCTGTTATACGTTTTATTACGGCAAAATAATATTCAGCAGCAGCTATTCATCGAAAACTTTGTGTCCGAGTGAAGGAGTTGTTCGTAAATGGATTCTTTCATTTAAAAGTGGACGAACGAACATTCATGACGAAGAGAGGAGTGGTAGGTTATCAGTGGCCACTGATGAACATGTTCAGAAAATTGATGGAAAAGTTCGTGAAAGTCGACGTTTCATAATCTCGAAACTTTCCGACGAATTTCCACAAATTTCCAGGACTTTGTTATGTGATGTAGTGACATAGAAGTTAGACTACAAGCTACAGGTTAACTCAAAGCAAAGGCGGGAGATGTTTATGGAGGGATGGAATTTCTAAGCTAGTGCAGAGATATGATACGTGCTTGAATATTTATGGAATCTTTGTTGAAAAATAGAACAAAGAAGTAGTTTTCAGATGTATATAATAAATTCTTATTTACTTTAGTATTTCTTTTTTTTAACCAATCGAAGGTTACTTTCCGAACGGCCCTCGTAATATGGACAATAAGAAAAAAATTGTTTCATCCAGAAAGGTAAAACTTAATAACCTAGATCAAGTATATTTAGTTGCATGGCAGAAACAAAGATGATCAACTGCTAAGAAATTATAACCTCGACTACGTTCTACTAGATAACTAAAATGAACTGTTTTTGCTAACAAGTTTCGAACGTTCATCAAAATTTTCTGTTGGAAATTTAATACTGGAATTCGACTTGAAATACAAATTAGCGTAGTTTCACGTAGATGTTATTCAGTAAACTAGTTATCTCTGGAAGTAACTACAGCATTCATAAGATCAAGCACTGTTACATCTACAAAGTACAAGTAAAAATGTTACATGTTTATGTGTAATAAAATTCTTGAAAAATTTCGTTAATCTAAATGCAAATTGAAGTTTCATATCAATGTACTTACCCGACATACCCTTGGCATGAAATTTAGGGTATATTATTCTCTGAAAAGAAAGAATATAATATAACATATGCTATAGTAGAACCGATCGAAGTAATACATTAAGGTAAATGGATAAACGAATTTGAAGATTATATATATGGGGTGACTACAAAGTCCCGTTACCCCTTGATAAATGCTAATGCGAATATCTTACGAAAGTCTTTCCTGGGCGTTGGATTGGTCGTGGTAGTCCGGATCGGACCGTATCACTTGCCTGGCCACTACGAAGCGCATAACTCACCACTTGTGATAATGCGCTAAGGGTGTTCATAAAGGGCATCGTTGCACAGACCCGTTACGATACCACTGCCGAACTGACAGAAGCTGTGAAACAAGCTTTCACTCAAGTTACAGCTGCAATGCTACGCAAAATGTCGCACAGAACCTAGCGACGTATTATCCTTTGTCATAAAAATGACGGTCGACTGACTGATCCGTTGGGCAATCAATGTTTCCTATCTCAATAAAACTTCTCGAAAGCATTGTTGTTCAAGTCATTCAGTTCTTTCCATGTAGTTATTTACGTACCTTTATTACTTATTTTCAGAGGTAACGGAACTTCGTGGTCACCCTATATATATAATATGATATGGGCATTAAAGAGTATCAAAATTATTAACTTAAAGCCATACATTGATAATTGTATTATAAATAAAAGAAGAAATTAGAAGAGGAAGCGAAAGAGATATGGAAGAAAGAGAATATCTAAAATAAATACTTATCTTGTACACTCTGTAGAGGAATTCACTGGTCCACGTAGTCTACAAAACATCTAGGAAGCGTGACGAGGGAACGTCACCTGAATGGAAAAGGAAAGGATTAGAACATAAAATGAAAACGCCTTAGCCTAGCGATTACTGTACAGGATATAAACATTAACTAACTTAATTAAGATATGTAGAACGTGAATTACATGTAATGTGGTATGACAACGCTTACTTGTTTACTATTTATATACTTACCTTGCTTATGGAGACGAGACTGTTGCTTGAATGTTATGTTCCACACTCACAACTGCTTCAGTTTTACAATACATGGTAAACTGAAATTGTAGTATTATCATCAAATCATTTAATGTTTCAGGATAATCGTATTTCTTAGCTTACACGTTAAGTTTATCACGGTGTTTGTGGAATTCCATGCGTTGTCAAATCAATATCTTCTTATGTTGCGTTCACGAAAGCTCTCTATTGACTTCTGTCCTTAGCCAACTGGATCAGTTTCTACTTTGTATTTCTATTTCCGTGAGATCCACCGTATTATTGTTCCCTCATCTGTGCCTAGTTCTTCCTAATTATTTATTTCTGATTGGGTTTCCAGTTAAAATTTTGAGTGTTCCTACTTTCTTCTATTCTGACTTCATGAACTGCCCACGTGAATCTGACCTGCCCACCTGAGCTTGACCTGCTCTCAGACTTAATCACAGAACAATTTTAGGTAAATGGTATAAAATGTGCAGTTCCCTTTTATGAAGTTTCCGCCATTTTCCTTCCTGTCGGGTCCGAACATTAACCTAAGGATTTTATTCTTAAATCTTAAGTTTGCATTCTTCCCTGGAACTGAACGACCATGATTTGCAACCATACAATACGACAAGTATAATTATTGTTTTATATATTTTAAACTTCAAATTCTTCGACAAACTCGCGAAAATAAAGAGTTTGGAGAGAATAATAAAACGAATTTCTTGCTTTCTGTCAACAATTTGTTTCTTAGTGGATATGTTTTTGGTCTGTTAATATTGATCCTAGATATTTGAAAGTATTCACTTTGTCGAAAGTAGTATTTGATATTTTAGCGTATTCATAATTTACAGAATTACGGTCACGGCGAATTTCCATGCATTTAGTTTCCTTTGCATTTACTTATAAATTTATGTCCCTACAGGGTTTAATAAAACCTGTTCATTTCTTTCTATTGCCCTCATATCATCCCCTATCAGATTTACATTATCAGCATACACCATAATCTGGTAAATTGCATTCGGCTCTATGGCTAGTTTGATGTTTTTAGTTTTCTTTATTGCGCATTCCAGAATAAATGGAACAACGCATCTCCTTGCTTCAAGCCATTCTTGACGTGAAAGTTAGCGAACAAGTATTTTCATACTCGGACTTTGCTTTGAATTTATTTAGCTACTTCTTAACTAATATAACTAGGTTTTTCGGTATGCCAAATTCAGTAAGAATGTCGTATAATGTTTCCCTTCTAACTAAGTCGTAGGCTTTTTTGAAATCAATAATTCATGTACCCCATTTCTTTTCGAGTATTTGACGAATGGTAAATATCTGGTTGATAGTTAATCGATTTCACCTAAATCTGTGTTGTTAATGATTAATCTCCAATAATTTCATCTGCGTAAGAGGTCAATTTTCCTAACAGAATGTTTTAGAGGATTTTATAGGACGTTGACAAAAGGGAGATACCTCGATAATTACTACAATCAGTTTTGTCGCCTTTCTTGTGAATTGGAACAATGATTCTTTCCACTCGTGGCAATTCCTCCTTGTTCCAGATGAGGAGAATGACTTGATTTATCTCACTCCGCATTTTTTAACTCCAGTTAAAGTTAACTTAACTGGAATTTTGTCTACACCTGGAGATTTGTGTTTCTTTAATTTCTTTTTAGAAATATTTATTCCTGTTCGTTTACACTCTAGAATATACGGTTCTGCTGCATGCATTTCGCTTTTTTTTTGGCGAACATTATTCTTTGACTGCAGATTGACCAAATTGTCAAAGAAATCTTTGTATTTATTCAAAACTATCGTGAGAATTTTTCCACTCTATTTAATATATACTTAAGCGCGAGGTTGATTACCTTTCTTAAATTAGTTCTTGCTGTTATACATGTCCCGGGTATTTTTGTTTCTGCTATTATTTTCAATTCAATAAATTTAGCTTTTAAATATATATATATATATATATATATATATATATATATATATATATATATATATATATATATATTGCCTTCTTGTAGAAATTTTGGAACTTTTCTGCGTAATATAAACAAAATTTTGTTCAGTTATATCGTACAGAGTTTGTAGCGAATACAGTTTGCCTGTTTTCTCTTCTCTGCTAGTGCAGTATACTCCTGGTAGAATCACGATTTGTTTCAATGTATTCAGAAGCAGGGTTGAAAAGAAAACATGATTTAAAAAAAAAACAAAAAGAACGTTTTTTATGTTTAAAACATGTTTTTTTTTGTTTAAAACGTTTTTAACGTTTAAAACAAAGTACTTTATTTTAAACAAAAAAACATGTTTAAAATGTTTATTTTGTTTAAAACAATAATCTAAATTGCATATATATTACATTTTTACACTCATAGGTATTGCTTGCCACCTATATTCAACCGCTGGATCAAATTTCGGGAACTTCCCTAATCTCGATCCGCCCAAATGTTAATTCGGGAGAAAGAAATCGGGAATTTCCCGATCTCCGTTCACAGAATATATAGTTTAGTTTCTTTGTGCTACGTTCTATCAGGGCTTTAAACCTCAATGGCTCAGTCTTAAACCTCAAATCAAGGCTGGAAGATGGTTTTGGTACCAATTTATTCCTGAAAGATGCAGCTTTGCTGATGTGCATTTTATGTATGTGGAAGGAGGGTAAATATCGTGTTTTTTTTTGTTTTTTCAACAGTTTTTTGGGGCCATTCCCCCTCTTGGGGGATAGATTCATAAAAATTGTTACGTGAAGCAATGAAGTAGGCCACTACATGGTAATATCGTGTATTTGTACTTCTTGCTTATATGGGGTAGCCAATTTTTTGAGTTTTTTGACGTAAATTACATTTATTTTTACAACAAACATCAATAGTTCAGTCCTTAATTAAGCTAGAAAGATGATTTGGTACCAAAGTATTTTTGAGGGATGAAGCTTTCCGTCAGTTGCATTTTATGTATATAGGGGGTACGTATGTACAGCCGAGAGAGGGAGGATGAAGTTTTTATTTTTTATTTTTGATCAAATTTTTTCATCAGGTTTTGGCGGATATTCCTCCCCCCTTTGTGGTACATCCCTAAAACTTGGTATGTGAAGCAATGAAGTAGTCCCCTACATGATAGTAACCTGTATGTGTACTTGTTCTTGATAGAGGAAGAGGGGGTCAAATTTGATTAATTTACATTTATTTTCGGGACGGTCCCATATAACACAAGATATATTTCACTGAAGTGGTCTAGAAGCATAATTCTTGTTCGTATGCATGATGTGTGCAGGAAAAATTATTTGAATATGGACGTGGTACTATAGTGGGAGAGTGGGGGAGAATGTTTAATTCAATGAATGTTTTTCTGCGTATATTTTTTAAAAATATTTCCTACATAAAACGAATTCATTACGCAATGGCAGCAATGGTTACCATTTCTTATATTATTGTCACAAGTATGTGGCCTACACATTAGCATCATTTTGTCAGCGTAGGGAGACTGCAAGGGTTGCCAGGGCCCCGCAAAGTCAATATTTTCATATTTTTAATGATTTTTTTATGTCTGTTCTTTTTCTACGAATACGGCGGGAATTTCACGAATGTTACATCGTTGGAATTTGTGATCTATAAGCTTTCCAATGATGTATAACTCATGACTCCGTGATAATTAGGGGGGTCACCAGAGCCCCGAACATGAGAGTCTACCGTTTTGTTTAAATCCCTGGCGCGTGCCTAGAGTTAATTGTGTTGTTATGCCGTAGACAGTAATCATTATTAGCTACGCATGTTTCAGATAGAGATATATCTTGAAAACTGTTTAGTTAAAATGTCATTTGCTCCTTGTAGGCTAGTCACTGCTCTTTTTCTATGAGTTCTATTGTATTTGTCAGAGTATTTCTTCTAACTTATGATGTGAGAACTGTTCATTATTATGGAAATGATAGTGATCAAAAATACCCAAAATTTGAATTTGTGAATTTGGATCTTAGAATAGTGTATAGTGTGTTTAACATCCATTATTCTTGGAAATTAAGAAATGTTCAAATACTTCACTTGAATTTCTGTTGGTTTAGTTATATGCACATTGATGTGCAGAATTTCGTTCAGTAATTGCTATTATAATAAGAATATAACTCTGCTTGTAATTTACTCCATGCACAAATCCTGCGGAGGATGCGTTGTTTGTTAGAAAATTAAATTAGCTTCTTCAATCTGATATTTTAGTTGTTTTAAACATGTCCAACCAGCATTGAAAAAAACACGTTTAAAACATTTTTTTTAAAACGTTTAAAACAAACTGAATAAAACAACAGCCCTCATTTTAAACATGTTTTAAACACTTGTTTTAAACATTTTGTTTTAAACATATCAACCCTGTTCACAAGTGCCTCAATTTTTCTTTTGCTGAAATTTTAATGCATTTCTAATTTCAGACCAAAATAGCCTAAACATTAGTGTACTCAGAACCTTCAAAAACCAAGAAGTTGTTCGCTAGTTCAGACTAGCATTCCCGTTTTACCTGACCCTCCAGTAATTTCTTTAAATTAAACGTTTCTGTTTTTTGATGCCGATTATTTGCTTTTTTAACGATAATCTCTCTCTTATAATAACTGATACCAGACAATATTAGTTAGTCTTATAGTCAGTTTCTCTAAACGGCCGGTTATCAATTATACTACGTAAAGTGTCAACTTCTACCTATCTACTAAAACGTGATCAACTTGATTATATGTTTTTCATCAAGTGAAGTCTGAGTATAGTATATTTGTGAATGTCGTGATGTTAAAATTTTTGTACTTTTCACGGTGAGGCTTTTAGATTTGCTTAGGTGTAGAAAACATTTCAGTTTATGTTCACTTTCTGAGTAAATTTTACACGATTTTAATTAAAATTGATGTATACCTTGTTTGAGAATTTACCAAATAGCGCTATTATTTGAAATTTAAATCTGCAAAGAATAAGAAAATGAAAGGGAGCAAATTCAAAACCAACTTCAAGGTTAATGCAACGCACGTAATATGATAATAAAGCATAACAAAAACAGTGATACTAGCAAAGGGACGACAATGTACAGTATGCTTCATAAATAGTATAGCCCAAAATTGTGAGTATGTCTTAAACTTGAAATTTTGCTTAACTTTAATGTTGTCGAAAGATAACACATGAGCGTTTATCAATTAGTGGATCAAACAGAGCCGAATAAAATGATATGCTTCAGAAGCTTCCGAAAAATCGAGAAAAACGAATTCTGTAGCGTTAAAAAAATATGGCGTTCATTACTAATATGGTGTAGGTCATAATTGTTATTCTACTGGAATAGATTTTTAATATATTTACGTATTGCATACGAAATAAGTATTTTCACTGTTAAATAGAAGATTGTGTATATTGTTGTTTGAGCTCTCCTAATAATGACACAAATACTACTAACAACGATTTACATACTTCTAATAGTGATACAGATACTCCTAACAATGATACAAATACGAGATACGTCCAGAAAGTAAGTGTACTAGATTTTTGTAGGTTTGAAAAAAAATCATTTAAACAAAACTTCTATATGCTTACATCAGTACATATGTGAACTATTTTTTTTATGTAGTTGCCATTCCTCTTAATGCACTTAGCGAGACGAGGGATTAATTTTTTATGCCTTGATCAAAGAAGTGTATCGCCACGTCTTTTGCCCAATTCTTCATCTTTACCTTTATCTCCTCATCAGGTGAGGGAGGTGAACAGATGATAATCTGAAGGTACCAGGTCAGGAGAATTCGCATATCAGACAAAATCGACTGTCTTCCACTCCTTTGTTCATCGTACACATCACTACGGTCGTATTTAAATTCACGACACCACTTAAACACATGTTTACGATTCTAATTCCTTCGCCATAAATTGTACCATACCTTACCTAAGAGCATTCCTTCAGATCCAGTTTTGGTTTGGAAATAAGCTTGAACCCACAGAATGGGTTTGGTACGTGAAAAATGAAAAATGGTGCAAGTATTAACAACTTTTCCAGCGGTGACTGATGAGCTCTTGAATCAAATTAGTTGTCAATGTAAAATATCTCTTCGTAGTGATTGTTGCAGAAGATTTGAATGTCGAAAATATGGACTATCCTGTACTAAATTCTGCAAAAACTGCAGTGGAATGACCTGCGTTAATGCTCAAGAAGTTATTTCTGATGAACCAGATGTTGTTGACGATGTCTTATAAACTACACTTGTAACTCCATGCAATTATGAACTATTGTCTTAAATCATTTATAATACATCCTGCGTTATTGTAAATATATTCATAACACATATATATTTACAATAACACCTATACAATAACACGCTATATATTGCGTTTATAATACATCCTGCGTTATTTATAATAAGTATATCAAACTTTAAAAATTAGAAAGAATGTACTTGAACTTACAATTTATTATTTATATTTTTTGATGACATTGACATTTACATTTACAAACAAAAAAGAGGAAAAATAAAAGACTTTACTCGATAAAATTTCTTTTTAAAATTTACCTTAATTTAATAATGAACATCAAATAACTCATTTTACTTTGCGTAATTAGGCGTTTAGAAAATGAAAATCCATGTATATTTGTTCAAGTTATAGAAACAAATGTGAAAGAGTAACGTATTCTTGTGCCGTCATCTTTAGACGCCATTTTGAAAATGAAGCCGGCGTGGGATCGATGGGGACTTTTAGTATGTTTTAAGGTTTAGTTTGAAATACCAATACTGAGATATTCAGTTTTCATTTAATTAGTCCGATACGACACGTATATATTGCTTATCTTTCCTGGGATACTAGCGTCCAGGCAATTTACTGATTTAAATTATTGTAAGGGAATAATACAGTTTCCGTGGGTAGAGTATTTCCAGCGATTCCACACATACAACATATGCATTAATCAACTCTTTTTGACGAATGAAAATAATCTGTACCGGAATTGATCCTTTCCGGTGAACCACTTTTGGTACACGGTACCTAATACAATTTTCTTGGGTGAGTTGTTTACAACGAATGCACACACGCAACATACATATCAATTAACTCGACTTGATGAAAGAAACTGGTCGGTACGGGATTTAGTTACTTCCGTTGGACTATTTTCAGCGATTGTATACATGCAACATATATATCAATCCACTCATCTTGACTGTGTACCGGAAGTGACTGATCAGAAGTGACAAATTCCAGAACTGATCAGTTTCTGTCGTCACGACGAGTTGGTTGATATATTTGTTGCATGTGTGCAATCGCTGGAAACACTCCTCTCCCGGAAAGTGTATTAGGTAACGTGTACCAAAAGTAACCAATTCCGATACCGATCCCTTTCTTTCGTCAAGATGAGTTGTTTGATATATATGTTGTATGCATGCATTTACTAGCAAATCCTCACTCCAGAAAACTGTATTGTTTCAATTGAGGGGGTGACTACAACAGTGGTTTGACCCACAGTTTTAAAAATGGAGAAAAATTAAGTGAAACACATCTGGTTTTTCGTACAGAATACCAGAAGCAAGCGCAAGTGGTTGAATGTGTCATACATTGTACATACATACATTGTACAAAAAACCACATGTGTTTAAGTTTCACTTGATTTTTCTCCATTTTTAAAAATGTGGGTTAGACCACTGTTGCGCTCACCCCCTTAATTGAATTATTTGGAAATGGATAGTGATTACATTGAACATGAACATGCTTGACAGTTTAATGTTACATGGGTCGTAATCATAATTAAATTTCAGTATTAATATGTGCATAATTGGATGTTGGTTTGTGAACAAACTAAAATAAATAAATAAATGATGTTGTTAGGCGTAAATAATCAAAGCTTTTAAGTACGATTTTGTTCAACAACAGCTAGTATCTCATAACTCAAGAATTGCATACCAAGATTTCATTAACAGTTTTGCTTTGCATTATAATAATTATTCCTTCTATTGAACAAAATTAAACTAAAATGGTTTATATATTTTGAATTTTTGAAAAAAAGTTAAGGGTTAAAGATATATTTATACTCCTCATTTCAAGGGAGCGAAATAGAGTGAAATAAATCTTCCGTGAACTTTTCTTAAAAAGAAAATTCTTCTAGGAAAGTCAATCTCACAGCGATGTTGGTCGCTTTCTTCAAATAACACATTTCTAAGCTACCGTGGAAAGTGGAAAATTTCCAGAAAACGCACGAGTGAGGTATGAGGTGATTTATTTTTATATCATTCCCGATGGTTCTCGCTGTTTCTGGAGAACATATAGATAGCCAATGTGTAAAATAACACGAAGATCGTGGGAACCAATCAAAATGAAACATTACTTTACGATGAGATGAAAAGAAAAGTATATTATTATTTTTTGTTTGCCAATGGAGAAGTGCGTTGACATGAGTTACATTCTTTACGAGTAACATAGACAATTGGTAGAAAAGAAGGGAATTATCGAAATCATCCTCTGATATAAATATACGTTTATATATATACAATCGTAACTCTCTAACGCCTGGAGCCATTTCAACCTAACTTCATAATACACATACAACATATAATCTGGAAAACATATTGTAAAGGTAAAACAGTAGTACTGGTGGTGGAAATAGGGTTGCATATAAATTTAACAATACCCCTTACAGATAAGGCAACACTTTGTAACTCAAAACAATGTTGGTGGCGTGCACAACAGGAGTAATCCTTTCATTAAAATGTGTATCCTAGAGAAGGAAGGGGTTCTTCCTGTATAACTATTCTTCCCAAGCGAAAAATGGAAGTTCAAACATTGTTCGACGTTACTTATTCTACTCAGTTCATTATTTTCAAATATTTTTCATAAATAATATTTTTCCTTTGTGAAGAACGGAAAAAATGTTAGATGTAAATTATCAAAGCTTTTAAGTACGATTTTATTCTACAACAACTAGTATTTCTTAACTTCAGAATTGCATTTCAAGATTTCGTTAACAGTTCAGATATTCTTTTATACGGATAAGATTAGATTAGGACGAATTATAGAAACAATAATTAATTGATTGATTTAGTAACAAACGAATTTCTTTTCACCATATCTTCGATAGACTCACAAACGATATTGGTCCAATATTGAAACTGGCGGTCATAAATCTATCACTTCTGGTTTTAAAGTATGGAATCTGTTTTGAATTGCTAAATCTATACAACAACACCCATCTATGTATAGTCTATATGAGGAATTCTGTATACCGACGACGAACTCAACAAAGGCTTACTTCCTAAAAATGCAGCTTGAATGGTGAATAGTAAATGGTGGTAAATAATAATCCATCTATTTTGAAACTTTTTTAATGTTTGCACTAAATTTTTTTTTGCTGGCTATGATCTTTACAATATCAAGCAATTAGATTGTGATTACGTTCTTCTACAAAGACAATTCTTCTCAGAGTATAAACACCTCATCCAGTTCCTTGTCAGGTGGTAAAGTGCCAAGGACCGACGAGACGTTACCACGTTGGATAGAAACGGATATGCGCTGTATTAGATAGGATGTGGAGCGAACTTCCCCGGAAACACAAGAAATGCGTCTTCCTACCTCCCTAATGAATTCTAGACTTCTTGCACCCCACGCACCACTTGTTTCAATAGCGATTGAAGTGAAAACAAACTTTTCGAGAAGGTTGTTGTATTTTCTTTGCTTTTCAGCTTCTCTGAGATTAGGAACAGCTCCAGCGTTCATTACTCACAGAGGGAGACTTGAATGAGCGTATGTATCAGCGCATGTGAACTCCCACAATAAACATTTTCCTCTCATCCATGGAGCTAGTGTCATCCCATCCGGTCGCTTTCCATCCGAACGACAGCAACCAGAAGGTTACCGTATTGAAGAAAATCCAGCTGTGTTGAGGGCTCGTAGTATTATATCATTTACCGAGGAATGTCGGGCGAATCTACCAGCGCTCTTCATGCATGAAAGGCCATGCAGGCCACGTTGGTTAACCTCATCCCCACAAGCTGGACAGCGATGAGGCTCACAAACTGCTAAGCCTAAACGTAAGGCTGCAGCAATTCGAAAGCTTTCATTTGACAAATGAAGGCCTAAAGGCGGAGAAGGTATCGCCATGCACCCGCTTCGGGAGACGAGGCAGCAAGAAGCCTGGCTTTATCTTCTGGAACAACAACAGATTGTAACAAATGATTACGTAATTGACATGCAATTACGAAATGGATTGCAATTTTGAAACTATATTATCTAAGGAAAAGAGGACCTCCTCAGTTACAGATAAAATGGTCAAGGGTATGATACAGCAACGAATCTCCTATTGTGTTGCGCTCTTACGTTGATCACTGAAACTATTTCTATCAGGCAGCGCATCACATCCTAATATGAAAATTTTCTCTTGCAGTCTTACAGAAATTTTCATCCAAGTTACTAGTCTGCCAAGGAAGTCCTCTTCATACACCTGACAGCGATGCAACATTTCTTTTGCAGCGTCCTCGTGATTTCTTTTCTGGAAAGACGTGAGCAGTCGAGGCACCCACCGTGCTGACACTGTCTGAAGATGCAACTAGTTGTGAGTGATATTCCAAGCAGATCCACAACTCATGCCTATTGCACACGACACACATTCAATAGTTATCCTCGAGCTCCTTCGTGGCTAAGCGGTTAGCGTACGCGCCTTTGGCGTGGGAGTCCCGGGTTCGATTCCCAGCGGGAGCTCATGTGGTTCGGATTCCACGTTAATCATATATCCCGTCTCATATAGCCTCGCTGCTGAAAGGAACGTTAAACTCAAAATCAACTCAAATCAATTCAATGGTTATCCTCCTGTCTTCCTTTATCATCTTCTCAATTTTCTCCGTCAACGGAGGCATTATCACTGAAAGATGGTCTTCCAGATGTAGTGGCGATCACGGTGGTCATGTATCTAGTTTGGAATTGTCGTTTGCACTTGGATGAGCTTTCATTAACGTCCCTAAACATCTCTTTAATTTCTTCGTGGAACTTTTTTGCTGACTTTCCCTAAAAATGGAGAAACTTAATGAGGCTCCGTGCCTCAAGCTTTTCAATCATCGCACCTTCGGTGATTTACTTGCAAAAAAAGGAAAGAGTTGGTCTAAGGAATCCTGAATTTACATAGTTAACATACAAGAAACTAGCTATAAAATGCATATCGAATGGGATTCGTGGTTCGTCACCTTTTAGATGATTGCACGAACTATCTGATATCTCATCGTATTGTAATGAAAAAATTCAGTTGTAGAGGGACCCAAATCTTTTTTCTGCCATATTTCCATTATTTAATGTTTATGAATGTACTTTATATTAACTTAGCTACTTAATCTAATAGTAAAGGCTTGTGTTAAGCTTCAAAGCAGTGAGATAATTTTTCGCGTTCTTGTCAAGAGTTGAGTTAAGTTGAATTTCAGTTTAGCGTCCCTTTCAGCAGCGAGGCTATGTGAGACGTGGACCTACTGATTAACGTGGAATCCGAACCACATGAACCCCCGCCGGGAATTGTCAAGAGTTGTGTACGATATATACAAAAATACAGTAAGTGAGAAAGAAAACAGAAAAAAGAAAACTGTGGGAGACGTTACAGACCACTTGACCTAACAACTTTGCCCGAGTGTTTTGAATAACCTTTACGTAATAATAAAGTGAAGTGAATGTTCTGTGGTAGTGTTTTGAAGATGATCAAGGTGAAATGTGGATGCAGTATGTTGAATAAGATATGAGAGTTCAGGTTGTGAGAAATGTTCTTATGTTTGGAGTTTTTATTAATAAATATAACAAATCTGTGGTGTAAGTTTCAGTTCACTCACACATGTCATTCTTCATGTTGGAATTTTTACAAACAGAAGAATATAATAGTGGAAATTACTATTCCATATCGTCCCTACAACGTATTGAGTAACGCTGGATTCGACAATAATATCGGCCATTTTCGATCATTTGTATATATCATCCCCTCTCCCTCCCACAAGTTGCGGAACTAAATTTGCATTCAAACGGCATTGCAAGTGTCACTGTTCCTCTCAGCGACTCCGAAAACTATCGATTCGACACTAATATCGGCCATTTGCGATCATTTTTATACATCATCCCTCCTCTTCCTCCCTGATTTTGCGTCTAAATGGCATCGGAAGTGTCACTGTTCGTGTCAGCAACTCCCAAAGTTATGGATTCGACACTAATATTGGTCACTTTTGATCATTATTTTAATACCTCTCCCTCCCCTAAGTTGCCTCGTCAAAGTGAAATGATGCAAACCATTCCAGACCCGAATCTCATCTATTTTGAAAATTTGAACGAGATCAGTCAAGTGGTTCAAGAGGTACGAATTCGCAAATATAGTGACTTCATTTTTATATGTACTGTATATATTACCTAGAAACCATTAACTTCCTTGTAAATCGGTTCAAAAGCTATGAAATGAAATGAAATCTTTCAGTTTAACTGGTCACGGTTATGCCTTTTATTCTAAAGGGGACGGATGATTAAGGAAAGTGAATGATGATGGAAGAATAGGTTAAAGTGACAATGTAGGAGGAAACGAATGTACCCCGAGAAAATCCATGGATACAATATCGTCCACCACAAACTAACTTGGGAGGGGATCGAACCGGGTGCCCCACGCAGCAGAGGTAAGCGCTCTACCACTTAGCTACCGTGTCCTCCGGTTCAAAAACTAATTTCCCATAAAAAAACTTATAGAGTTAGTAGGAAAAAAGCAGAATAATATTCGAAAAAATACAAGACTTAATACATCAATAATCTGTATGCAAGCCAGAGTCTATACTCTGCTTCCATACATTTCGAATAAATTTAGTTTATACTTTTGAGGCTTATACTGCTATGCTTCTTGTGTTATAGTCCATTTCAAACATTGTCACTCTCTGTGTTAGGCACAATTTAATTAACAGCATACAGCGCAATTATCGATCGCAACTGTTTCGTAGTTACGTATGAGAGGAGTAATTATTATTGATAAGACTAGTTAAGTTAGTAATTGAATTCTTCTCTTTGTTTAACTTTACTATTACGTTATTGCTTGATGTGAACCACTCAATAAATTACACACTATGTACATTTATAAAAGAAATACCGGTATATAATAATTACTTAATTACGATACGTTTACCTTACAACGAAAAGTTCAATTAGAGTTGAGTTTTTGATTATGTAACAGCGGGAACACAACTCGGGAGTGTAAAAACCAATAGTTCTCTGAAAATTGTCCTTGTCCTGGCAATCTTGTAAAATCGTCTGAGTAATGCGTGCGCAGCATCAGAAAATCTGGCCAGGGTATTTTAGTGATAGTGATAATAAGTGATTTCGGAACTGATTCGTTCAATTCGTTTACTAAACAGAACGTTGTATCATAATAACAACGCTATCTTCTTAGATAACAAACACTCTATAAACTTTGTAGTGATATTGTTCATTGCTTTATTTTAAGCACTGACACTCTTTAGTATTTCAAATTCTATTTTTGGAAGTCTGTATATTAAAAATATAATAAAATGTGTAACAATTCATTTTACTTTATTATCACCATGTTCATGGCATCTTATTACGTGTTTATAAGCAATATAACTTATATCACATCCATCTTATACGCAGCACAATACAACCTATGTGCATGCATAAATCCGTTAATAGAATAAGGCAGCGTAAAGATGTTCTGTTCATGAGCATGAAAAGTGGCGTTAAAAAAGTTATGAAAACATTTGTAATAGTTACATCACGCAAAATTAAACCTTACATATTTACGTTTAACTAACTACTTTCTACTGATATTAGTAAATCTTGTCATATTAAAAAAATGTATGTTCACTTTTCGTTTAGATACGTTTCTGTCCAGCAGGAATGCCTATCATCTCAAAGGCTTGGGAACAACCTCCTCCAAATTTACCATATTCCTCACCAAGTATACCATTTCCCCACCAAATTTACCATTTTCCCACCAAATTTACAATTATCTTCCAAAATTTACATTCCTCTTACAAATTTACCATTCTAACCCCAAATTTACAATTCTCCTCCCAAATTTACCTTTCTCTTAAAAATGTACTATTCTGTGCCCCAAATTTATAATTCTCCTTCCAAATTTACCTTTTTCTTACAAATTTGCCATTCTGCCCCTCCCGAATTTACAATTCTCCTCCCAAATTTACCTTGCTCTCACAAATTCACCATTCTACCCTCCCCAAATTTACAATTCTCCTCCTAAATTTACCTTTCTCTTATACATTTACCATTTTGTTCCTCCCAAATTCTCTTCCCAAATGTACATTTCTCATACAAATTTACCATTCTGCCCTCAAATTTACGTTTGTCCTTCCAAATTTACCTTGCTCATACAAATTTACCATTTTGTTCACCAAATTTACAATTCTTCTCTCAAATTTATCTTTCCCTTACAAATTTACCATTCTGCACTCCCAAATGTATAATTCTACTCCCAAATTTTCCTTTCTCTTACAAATTTACCATTCTGCGCCCCCAAATTTACCATTCTTCAGTGTGTTTGTACCATTTCGAACCAAAAATCATGTCTCCCCAAATAATCTGTTGAGCACAATCTGTGCCCTAAAATCCGCCTATGGGTACTCCTGCTGCACCTATATACTAATTACAATTATTAATAATGATTATTATTTGACGTGTGCAATCGAATATATGGGTGTGCAGTCACACTTACTCTTGTACTATTCTTTCTCATGATTCTCAGTCCAAAGCTCTTCCCGCTGATCTATTGAGTAGCGTGCACCACGTTGGTGCACGTGCAGGGACGTACGGAAGGGGGGGGGACACGGGGGTCCGGACCCCCCCCGAAATTTCGACTTTTTAAAAATTTAGCCTAATTTTAGGGGCAATTTTAGCAATTTTAATATAAAATAGCTACATATTTAGTTTGAACCCCCCCCGAAATAAATTCCTGGGTACGCTACTGTGCACGTGGTCTCTGGTTTGATTCCTGATGAAAATGCATTGAATGCATTGCAGTGGTTTCCAAATTCCGCCTTAAACTATAGACTCACTTCTTATATATCCTCACTGCTGAAAAGAGACGCTAAACTTTAACAAACAGACAAACAATCATTCTCAATCTCTCTCTTCACTATATGGTTACTTGTTTTCCATAGGAGAATACCCCATCTTAGCAAAGTGGCTAACATGAGTAGTTTCTGTGCGTATAGTCCCAGGTCCAGTTGCCTCAAACCAGAGTCACGCAGAAGGGAACAATCCCGACGAATGTCGGGGGCGCGGGCCTTTGAGGTATTTAATTTTTAAATTTTCTTAATTCAATTTTGATTTTGTCAAGTTTGAAATTTATGATAGAGACAAAATAATCATACCTTTTATAGAGACTAAATTAAATATAATTAGATTTTTTAAAAAACGTAATTTTAGAGACTTTCTAAATACTCTCTGGTGACAAGAATAATTATTGATGTCCATTAATACTCGTAATACAGGAATGCAGTAACTTTTTAATTGTTACTTGCTTCTTTAAAAAAAATGGAGTTGGCAATAGTGTATACGGAATAGGTGGGATATTCACAGAAAATTTGTTTGCCAATCCATAAAATTCATGAATGGCCCTGTTAGGACACAAACCTGCGTAGAGATTCGGTTACCATTTAAAACAGTATAGGATCCATCCTATATAGCTTTAGTTCTACAAAGGAAAGCTAAAAATCCATCAACGAAGCATAAGGGAGAACATTTGGCCTCTTTATCTCTGCTGTACTGGCTTAGTTTTCTAGGTACTTTAGGTAAATGGTCTAAAACCTGCCTTCGGAGATAGTGGATTAGTTAAGGAAGGGATATAGGGATATCCTCCTTCTTTGCCCTGTTGATTATCGATCAACAGAAAGAAATGCTTTCCTTATTCCTGAAAATGAAACAGTACTCTTATAAATATAGAACAAAACTCAGTCAAGACTTCTTTGTAGGAAGAATACCTTGCAACAGGTACACACTCAACAGTGTTGAATTCAGCATAATTTTGGCAGGGTCCGTTCAGACATGTGTGTTTGTTGTCAGATATCCATTCAAAAATATTCAGATCTTGAAGGCAAAGCAATCTTTCGAGAGCCCGGGCCCTCTTAATCCCCAGGTTCAGCACACACACATTTTATTGGGGATTCCAAAACCGAAAATACATTCTACTCCGGATTACCCATGAGTGCATTCCTGGTGTAGACAAAAACAAGTATATTATTTTAAAAGAATTGTGTTTTTTAAAGGGGTCCGGATCCATTGTGCATTTCCATTCCTGGGTGCGTTATTGATGTGCAATATAAATTTGAAGTAGATAAAAAGTACAATGACAATGCCAATTACTTGAGTAAACCGTAAATAAATACGAAGGGTGTTCAACAATTATTGTGCTTGACATAGAAGATCTGTCATTTTTACACATAGTCCCCCCTCACTGCAATGCACTTCTCCCATCTATATTCTAGATCATGAATACCAGTTTCAAACCAACTTGATGGATGCAAGAAACCATTCTTTGATAGCCTGCATAATATGTTCTTCGCAGATACTGCTTAAGCTTAGGAACAAGTCACTTGGGGGAAGATCTGGATGGACACCACACCCCGAGCCGCAAAGTCATACAGCTTGCGCGTATGGCTTTAGTGGATCGGGCAACCTCATCTCGCACACTGGCGCAAGCACTGGAGGATGCTGTCATCACTCAGTGCCCCCACGAACAGTTCTATGTCATCGGCCAGAACGGAGCATATTTGTACGACACCCATTACTGCGGCTTCCGCTGAATTCATAGCATAAGTATTGAATAATATAATGGTGTCGCGAATGTTGCGTATAGTGAAACGAATTGCAGAACATACTCCTTTCAGACGAATCATGTTTCTGTCTGCGGCTTCATGCTGACTGGATCCTAATCTTGCGCTACTGTGGCATTAGGCTGGGTGACGACTACATTTTGCAGAACCACCTCCATCTGGTACCGGTTTTATGGTATGATGCCATTAGATTCCATGTCCGTTTCTGTCTCCTACTCATTAACGGATGTTTGACTAATTACTGGTACATTGATTAGGGGTTGGACCTGATTGTGGTTCCTTTAATGCTGATCCTTTCAGGGAACTACATTCCATCAAGATAACGCGCGCTTATTGTATTATGCTACACTTCCTGACTGGATACAATGTTCCTCTGCCTCCTTGGCTAGTACACTACCCCGATTTTTCATTTATTGAACACGTCTAGTCGATTGTTACACAATGCTTCTTACAGTTGGGAACTTCGCCAGCTACAGTTGATGAGCTGTGACACCATGTCAAGGACACATGACTTGCTAGACCGCAGGAGAACAGGTCATCCTCTCGATGCCTGACCGCACTGCAGCCGTTCTGACAATTGATGATGGGCAAGCAGGCTACTGAGTTCCATTCCAGCGTTGCATAAAACGATAGGTTAAATTGCTTTCTTTTGTATATATATTGTTCATGTGAATATTGTAATGCACAAAATAAAGTTAACTTGGGTGATGGGCGCATGTCATAAGACATATGAAAATGCCTTGAAATGAATGTTATAATTGGAAACACGTCAAATTTTTCTGATTCCTATATTTTATAACTAATTTCTATTTTATGATGTACCAGCGTCATGGTATGAGCATTTTAAGTGTGTTATTCCATTGATTTATTTAAATCAACCATGTCGTAGTAGACCTAACTAAAAGGACGTATTATGTAGCCGAATTATCTAGTTGATGTGTACTAATGGGGGAATTTACATAACAAAGATGGATTGTTTGATGCATATTATGCATTAAATGTTTGTCTGTTGCTCCTTTTATTGTGTGTGTAACTATTGCGTCTATTGTGGCTTGCCTTGGAATTAATTTCAGCTAATGTTTAGGTTAGATTATCACATTGTTTACTCATGCTTGGTATATTATCCAACTGTGTTTGCTATGCAGTATGCGAGTTTTAACTTTACTTGAGAAAGCATTGCTGCAAAAGCTATGGTAGAACATCTGCAGAATCGAAATCATTCTCAAAAAATTTTAGTGAAATGTTCATGTGGGAATAAAAGTGTTCATTGAGCGCTGTAGAAATAGATCCAATGTATTAATTTTTAAGGTAAATGTCTGTCAGCCTTCGTACATGATTGTTTTCTTTGATCAGCCTCGGAAAAGTTACGTTACAAGAAATACTGCAGTATTATTTCCATAAATTTATATGGCTAACTTTCTTCCCTGCGTTCTTACTATTACTTCCTTTACATTCTCCGACGAATTTGTAGTTAGTTTTTTCTTTCTTTTAAGTACAAAGTCTGTTGTATACCCATCTATGCTTTCTATCATTGCTACTATTTAAAATAGTCAACTTAAACAAGTGTTCAATTTACGGAAAATAAGTGTATTTTGAAACAAAAACTATTATAGATTGTAATATACGCATTGTAATATACGCATTTCTAATGTACTAACAATTTATTACGAACGTGTTAGTTTTAGTGTTGTCCACGAAACGGAAACTCACTTGTTTCTTTTCGAAAAGGAGACGGGAGTCGAAATGAGAAGTCTCTCTTTAAATTCGAGACGAGACATTTTGACAAGTCGAGTGGGAAACATTGTTTAACCAAAACCTCAGATTTCAAACACTGTTTTAATGTTACATGGATTCACAATGTAGAAACTATAAATTGATGAAATGATTGTAAATACAATGAAAGAGCCAACGTTTGAAAGATGTTCAAGTGATTACACAATATAGTTTAGTTATAAATACGATTTAAATGTAGATATTACAACTTAGTAAATTTACTTATAATTGTAATTTATTCTCCATATAATTTAACATAATTTGAATATATAATGTACAGCAAATATTTAGTTATTCCTATAAATAAATTACATGACGAATAATAAAGGTCGAAAGTTAAAGTTTCGTCATATGTCATTACATGATTTAACGGTTTATGTTTAAAATATTCTGCAATACTACATGTACTTAACTATTAAACTTCTTAAATTACTTGTTTCAGTTATTTATGATCGTAATCCTCGTATTTCCATGTTAAAAAATAAGACAACTTACTTCTTACATGAATTAATTTTAATTCAACGCTTTGTCTAATATTGATTAATTGTGTACTATTATTTATACTTCCTTTTACATTACTTATACCTGTAAGAGATCACGTATATCTGTAAACTATAGTGAGTATTTTATTCATTTCATATACACTGCGAATTTTGCTTTACTAAAATAAATTACTAATAGTTCTGTGCTGTGAATGAATTTTATCTTCGTCTGGGCATGATCATTGATTATGGTACCTGAGTGATAATGTATCTTTTTAACTAATCGAAAGATAATTAACTAATTAGTCAACAGTTATATAGCATTTGAATTTCGTATTACTACGAGCAAAATTCTACCAAGATTATTTCCTAAAGTCAAATACATAAATTTACAAGGCGAAACGATAAATTTTCGAGATGGGACAAGAAAATCCTTTCCAGAATCAAGATGAGATGAAAAATCTTCGGGAATCGCGACGAGTTAAAACTTTTACAAAATTTACGAGATGATTAATCATTATGTTAGTTAGTTTGTATTTTATAAATAATTTATAACAGTTTCTACATTTACAAAATAAAACATTGTGATAAATGTATAAGTTTGTTGATCGCACACTATGGTGCAAATATAATTTTAATGTGGTAATTACAAAAGATGGATAAAAGTATTCAAATATCTGAAAAATTGCACATTACCTTTATTAATAGTGAGTAGGACCACCTTTGGCACGGAGAACGGCATACAATGGACGGGAATGGGGAAATACAGATCGCCTATGGTTGTCAAAGGGATGTTGTTCCATTCTTCCGCCAAAGTAGTTGCAAGTTGTTGAAGAGACGACGGTCATGGGCTCGCACATTGGTCTCCAAAACTGATCACAAGTGCTCAATGATATTGAGGTCTAGCAATTGTAGAGGCCATGGCAGATGTGGCACTTCATCTTCATGTTCACCACACAAGTCCTGGATGATGAGCTGTGTGAACAGGGGCTCTTGAAACAAGGCATTATCATCTGGGAACAAAGTTTGCACCATGGAGGATGCAGCTGCTCAAATCATCACTGAGTCACCGCCATGCTTCACTCTTGGTAACAGACAGTCTATATTGCACGCTTTTGCTGGCCAGCAGGTGGAAACAATGTAAAGAAAGAAATGTGCGACCAGATGACAGTATTCCACTGCTCCATTGTTCAGCTTTTATGAGCGTTTTACTACTGTCTGCGTATAGCAGCATGGTCAACAGTCAAGACTGATTTGGGAATTGCAGATCTGCTATAAATATCCTGCTTTTGGAGTTCTCTTCTGACTGTTTTGACGTTAACAGAGTTTGTAAGCACCTGTTTATAAAGGTAAGCAAGAAAGTTCTAGCGCATTTTTACCCACCACCTTCGAACATCGATATGTCACCTAAGATATACCTGGAAGATCAAAAATAGTCCCCATCAGCATTGACGACCTTCTGCCAACGTTCTGGAAGGCCATGGATTCCATCGCGGTAGAACTTGGTGGGCCGTAAAGTGAAGAAGGTATCAAGCGCATTTTGCATTTCTACTGGGGATTTGAACTGGTGTCCTCTAAGGTGATTGTCCAAGGAATGGAACAGGTGATAATTAGACGGTGCAGTATGAAGGGAGTATATCGGATGTAATAATGTTTCTCATCCAAGGCGTAGAATAGTGTCCCGGGTCATCCTGACCACATCGAACACGGCTCAACTGCTTACAGTACACAGTTGCATTGATACTCTGACAGCTGGTAGCAGTTCCTGATGGGCGATGCCACGAGCAGTCCACCAAACACGGAGGACCTTCTGGTGCAGTGCTGATTTTGGCTGTTTTGGAACCGGTTCATAGGATGCTAACCAATGATGACGGCGAAGTGGAGCTTCGTACAGGACGCACTTCTCATCACATGTCCAGAAATGACTCCTTCCTCAGACGAGTGGGTAAAGAAACACAGCTTGCCTTCTGGCCCGGAGTCAAATCATGTGGAACCCATGAACCCAATTTGTAGTGCTTCCCAAGTTGATGGAGCTGCTGCCGAATAGTTTCTCCATTCACACGGAATTGTAGTCCGAATTCCTCACATGTGTTCACCTCAATTGCTGCCTGAAGATCTTCATTTTGTACATGTGTTGGTCTTCTGGGCTTCGAGAGTTTCGTTACCGTCCTTAAAGTTGTTCAACCATCGCTGCACTGTCCGCGTAGTCACGACACTCTCATCAAAGGCCTGGCATATCTCCTACCCTGCTGCAGTGGTGTTTGACCTCAATTTGAACTGGTACAGCATACACGCCTTTATGACGCTCTGTGGAGGTCTCATGTTCACTTTGTCCTTACGCAAGTTCACGGTGTAACTGAACTGCCACAACCAGGTAGTATGTTGGATGTACCAACAACTGACCTTCGCCTTATCTCCATTCGCATTCAACTCACCGAGAGTCAATTGAACACAAACTTCCACAAAAAGTGACATAACTTTCTTGGTTACCTTTATAGCTCAGCTGTAACTTTTGGCGCTGTGGTGATCTTCTGTTTGGTCGCAATCCTACCCAATTGTTTCTGTCTCTGTCACGCAAAACATACTTGCATCCAGGCTGGTGCTTCGCGGTTTTTCCGGAACACTTGAAGGGAGTCATGGTCTTCGAGCCTGTGCCTTTTGATACACCAAACATTTACGCTACTATTGTCACGGAAGCTCCCACCACACGCGCACGCACTATTTATCCTCTTTGAAACTCTGTCAGCTCAGACATAAATCACGATAATCTGCACGGACTAGTCGCTGAACTGTTACTGGCCCATCTGTTCGATTGGCCAGGTTATATACCTTACAGGATGTGCCGGTGACCACAGCAACATCTACCATTCAGACGGAAACCGTGTTTGAAATGGCTACCTCTTTTATACCTGATGTTTCCATAATTTTGTCCAGTTCCTGTACCTGCAGAGCACTGACGCACATTCTTTTTGATTGTTTAATTTCTACCACGTATGATGGTAGATGCACATAAGAAGTTCAATTTAAGGAAATACTCAGAACTTCATGCTGCCTCATCCCTTCAAGTACCGAAATACTTAAACGATCCTTACTTGTAAACTTACGAACCATTATAATCATGTTACTAGTGGATATTGGGCACCAAGAATTTGTGCCCGTATCTTTTTATTATTATTTCTTTCTTTTAAATTTGTAACATGAATCGATTCGAAAGTCCCCAGAAAGTAAAGTCTTCCAGCTCATGACGAAAACAAAAGCTATCCATCCAAAAACCCAATAAATTCCTCTAGATTATGTACTACTAGAACTAAATTTCTTATACGAATATGAATTGATCTCTGCATACATTCGCCGACACCTAATATAATGAGCAGTAAACAATTCCGTCGCCTCCTATATTTATGAACAGTTTGCTTTCAATGGTCAAGTTTTCCACCTTTGTCTGTTGGGTTCACCAAAACTAATAATAATAAAACATATCCTTCAAGAGTTTCTCAGTAACGAAGTTGATCACTGTACTGCCGGATGTTCAGACATGTAGCACACAGAGGTAAATCAAATATTAACAGTACAAGACTAACGATGGTACAGTACAAAGTAGCCAAGTTCCAAAACAGAAGAATGGCCAACTTGCTGAATAATAACTGATGTATATCGTACAGGAAGATGCGAAACTCAAAACTGAGGCCAAATTAGACAAGTGGCCAACTTAGAGAGTTGGCCAAGTTAACAGATTGTACATCCCGTAGCAAAAGTTAATAAATCGGATATGAAGTTCACTGTACAGATTTCCCTTGGTTCTTGAGTTCAAAACTATATGTGAAATATGCTATTGATTGCTTGTTTCAAAGTTGTGGTCACTCGTCCATTGACTTGCATAATTAGAATAATAGTATATTCTACTTACCACAAGAAGAATTCTCAGGAATTCAATGCAAGATTCAGTGTTGTTAGTCTGGTGAGGTTAAGGATGTAATGAAAAGTGAGGTTAAGGATGTAATGAACGGAGTCCTCACATGCAATGAAAAGTGCACTATTTACAGTACTTCACAGTATTTTCATCATTTGTTGGAACTAATATTGTTCATGAAACGAGACATGATTGGGAACAAAGATTTTCTTGTCTCGTCTCATTTTGTAAATTTATGTAAAAAAAATTTCGCTCTAATTTTTTTTCCTTAATTTCATCTATATATTATCAGAATATTTCTGTGTTACGAGAGTTCCACGAAGGGCGTGACAAAACATTTAAACAGGATGTATTAGGCTATATAAATGTATTGTGAAACGACTTGTAAGTCTTTAAACGTTGAAAAATGCTTTGCATTATGTTCTTACAATCACTGTATTAATTTATAGTGTTGTAATATGCATCATGTAACATTAAAACGGTGTTTGATATCTAGTGAACTAGTAGTGAACTAATAGTTACTAGCAGTATTACCTAGTAGACTCTTGCAATTTCTCGTCTCATCTTGCATACGAGACAATAATTTAATGTTTGTTCTCTCCTCTCGAATTTAAAAATATAACATTAGCTAAAACTACTCCAAGACGTCCCAAACTATCACTGCATTAATAGAAGCTGAACCATTTGAGGTATTGTGCTTTCCAAACTCCTTCCACCTAACCTAACCAATAACACTAGTTAACAAATTTAAACTTTTTGTTTGTTACATGAGAAAAATCACCTGATCTTAAAGGAACTTTTTGCGCTGAATTCGAATATGCACTCGGTTTCTCTCCATCACGTACAGTTTTCCCGTAACAGAGGGATTTTCGGGAAATTTCCTCAAAAAATTCCCTTTTTCAGATATTTTATTCCCCTAGCTCCTGTCCCCTTACATATAGTAACATAGAAATTATACCTAAGTATACCTTGATTTATATTTAATAAACCCTGAAAGTTTCGTAAAAATCGCTTTGTTCTTTCTAGAGAAATAAATATATTTGTATGTATACTGTGTGCACTGTTTATTGCACCTGATAGTAATGCTTTCAGATCTCCTGAGTTGGGGTAAAAACGATTTGCTTTATTACTACAAACACAGACATAAAAATGAATATTTACAATAGTCAACAACACACTTGTATTGCTCTCTGTAAATTAGAAACGTGTTTAAAAATAGAATGTACTTCCAACGTATATATTTTTTAAACGTACAGTATATGTATATCTTAATACATATATATACAATTCTCCAAGTTTTTTCGTTTTGTTCATGAAATGGTTATCAATATTTGTTATCAAATGTAACAGAATGCAAAAGAAAGAAAGAATGGAATACAGACTCATTGTTGACAACAATGAACTAATGCAGTCTGAATTTTCCACTACGTTATCGTTTCCCCCCTCCCCCGCGCATTTCTTCCTTTCTTGTGTTCTTGACACCTGGTGAGGGAGTTTTGTACATTTTTATATTGACGTGTGGTTTAACTTTCAAAGTTGTCTTTGCTGCTAAGAGTGCTTTCATGTTTGATCTTAACGGCATTATACCCAACTAAGACCAGAAGTTTAGTTTGTGATCAGTACAATGGCGTCAAGAGGACGGCGTTCGTGTGTTAACTCACCAAATAGTTTTGTTATGTGTGTGGCCAGTTTGTAGTTAAAGGACAGTGTAGATCCATTACGCCATCGGTGAAACTAGCATATTATATATATTTCGGATGTCGTGTGGGAGATCAGGACAAAACTTGGGCACCCAACATAATTTGTGCATCGTGCTACGTCACTTTACTTGCATGGGCCAAAGGGAAACGGAGGTTCATGAAATTTGCTGTACCAATGGTGTGGAGAGAACCCACCAACCATCTGGATGATTGTTATTTTTGTCTCACAGTAGTTAAGGGACATTCTAAAAAAAAAGCAAATACACAATAAGTTATCCCAACGTTAAATCCGCAATTAGACCTATTCCGCACGGGGATGAACTTCCATTTCCCGAGCCCCCTACCAACTGGGAAGAGATATGGCCAAAAGACTCTGATGATGATCATGACCTTGATGAACCATCGACATCAACATGTACATCCAAGGATCCAACGTTCATCTCTGACTGTGTTCGCGAGCCACATTTCATCCGGCAATGTGAACTTAATGACCTAGTCCGTGATTTGCACCTGACAAAACAAGAGGCGGAACTTCTGGGACCAAGGCTCCAGCAGTTGAACTTATTGGATGCAGAAACGAACATATCAGTGTACAGGAAAAGGCATGTTCAATTTTCAAGCTATTTCTCAATGCAAGATAATGTGTGCGTATGTACGGATATAAATGGGTTGATGGCGGAGCTAGGAATTCCTTACGTTCCAGAAGAATGGAGGTTATTTATCGACGCGTCAAAGGTCAGCCTTAAAGCTGTTCTTTTACATAATGGAAATAAAAAACCTTCTATATCACTTGCGCACTCAGTGAAGATTAAGGAATCCTATGACACCATGTCAACTTTGCTAAATCTTATAAATTACAAGGACCATTGTTGGTAAATATGTTGTGATCTCAAGGTAGTTGGTATTTTATTAGGACTGCAGTGCGGTTACACGAAGTACCAATGTTTTTTATGTTTATGGGATAGCCGAGCTGATGACAAACATTATGAAGTGAAGGAATGGGAACCTAGAGTGAATTACGTACCTGGAGAATGCAACGTCAAATACGCTCCTTTGGTAGATCCTAACAAGATATTACTACCGCCACTTCATATCAAATTAGGACTTATGAAAAACTTTGTCAAAGCCATGGACACATCTGGTGAAGGTTTCAAGTATTTGCGAGATAAGTTCCCTAACCTGAGTGATGCTAAGATTTCAGCGGGAGTGTTTATTGGTCCCCAAATTAGGAAATTAATGCTTGATGATAGCTTTGACAGCAAGTTAAACAGTGCTGAGCTAGCTGCTTGGACAGCATTTAAGTGTGTTGTGCGCAACTTTCTGGGCAATAACAAAGCTGAGAGTTACACAGAAATCGTACAGGACATGATACAGAAATACAAAGAGTTGGGTTGTAGGATGTCTTTAAAAATCCACTTTTTGCACTCCCACCTCAGCTTCTTTCCTGCTAATCTAGGTGCTCTCAGCGACGAACAGGGGGAAAGATTCCACCAAGATATAATGGCAATGGAGAAAAGGTACCAGGGACGATGGGATCCTTCAATGATGGGGGACTATTGTTGGGGTCTTGTTAGGGAATGCAACATTTCTTACAAAAGAAGGAAGTAGTGTACGTTTTTGTAACCCAATGGAAGTTTCATATATTGTGATTGTTTTGATTGTCTTTTCATGACCTTTTGGTACATTTGTATTATTGTTTATTGTAAATTGTCACACTTGTAAATTATATTGTATTATATTTTATATATGTGTTTGTGGTAATAAAGCAAAACGTTTTACCTCAACTTAAGAGATCTGAAAGCATTAATATAAGGTGCAATAAACAGTACACACAGTATACATACAAACATATTTATTTCTCTAGAAAGAATAAAGCGATTATTACGAAACTTGGAGGCTTTGTTAAATATGAATCAAAGTATACTTAGGTATAATTTCTATGTTAGTATATGCAAGGGGACAAGATCTTGGGGTGTAAAATAAACGAAAAGGGAAATGTTTGAGGGATTTTCCCGAAAATCCCTCTGTTACGGGAAAATCGTACGTGATGGAGAAAAACCGAGTGCATATTCGAATTCAGCGCAAAAAGTTCCTTTAAGAACAGGTATTTCCTTTTATGTAACAAAACCTTTGTTAACTAGTGTAATGCAACTATTAGGGATAGTCCAAGACCCGGATGGGTGTATGTAAGTCGAGACAAGACTGAGATTTAACTTGCTAAAGACATGGCTGTGACAGAGACGGAACTTTGTTATTCGAGACGAGACTAAGTCCAGTCTCGAAAATCTCGTCTCGTCTCGTATATCGACCAAAAATACTATAATAGTTGAGTTCTTGGTACCTAAAATTCGTTCGTTTGTTAAGATAGAGGATTTTTCTAGGATCACTTCAGTCATAGACGTATACATTGGAGAAAGATGAGAGCAGATGCCAGTTCTGATTACGTGGTACGCCTATATTGCAAGTGTTTTAATGGACACACAATTTTGAGTTGGGACTCGAATATTGTTCTCTTTCCAGCCATTTGACATTGGTAGTCAAAGAATTACAACATATTCTGAATCTTAATTTTGTAAGCAAACAAGTACTGTCTGAATTTCGAACATTATTTTCCACACAGATCAGGATTCCTCCAGAGAAAGATATATTTTAAATCTTCTTCTATCACTGCAGTCTTTCGTATAAGAAAAGAACCGACTATTATTTGAAACTGGAGTAAACTCTTCAGATTGAAATATAACAGGAGTATCGGAATAAGATAAACCAGAATATGGTAACAGAATATCAGATTAAACCACAGAATCGGTTGGATCAAGATGCTAGCCAGCACTTTAAATTAAAATGATATAATAAACTGTTTATTGAAATTTGTTTAAAAAATAGAATATAATAGAATAAAAGTGCTAATAAAAATCTAAAAGTTAAATGTTTATATATAAAAATAATAAATTAGTATTTCTTCATTATAAAAGGGATTTTCGACTCGAGATGAGACCGAGACCAAGACCATAATTGAATCTCATCTCGTCTCGATTCCATCCTCAGCAACCATGCACTTGAAGTTGAGCTACAAATAGTATTTGAGAGTCTGTTATTCTTCTTCAATCACTACGCGAATCCACATCTTGCTAGGATTAATCCGTGACAACATTGTTCTCATTAGACGGGAAGCTCTAATGCATCTCTACACTCCTCGGACATTGAACTCTCTAATTATGATTTCTTTAATTCGTTAGACAGATTACCTCGGAGACGAGGATTCCGAACCATGGATGAGGAGGCTAATGCACTGAACGATTTGTTTCTTTCACATGCTGCTTAATTCTATCTCCGTGGAATGCATAGTCTGTTCACGTTGAGAGATAGATGCAGTATTCTGCAAGTGAATACTACCTGTATTTCTGATCTTCTAGGCATACCTTCATTTCATATTATGGTCTTTCTCTTTGAAGGATTAAAACCCGACAGAACGCTTTTGGTACCTAATATTTCGTTGGATAAAAAAAATCAATAAAACTTGTACTATTCTCTTGTTCCTCTAAATCTTAAAAAAGAAAGTTATGATGTTGGTTATTTGAAAGTTATAGACATTTTTCGGTGGAGTTTTGCAACAAGATTTATAATTTCTTACATTTTACAATGAGATTAAACTTGCAGTGTTGACTTACCTTGGTGCTTCGAACCTAAAAGGGTATATGATACGTGGTATTGTTTAGTTGTTTAAAAGTTATGGGCATTTGTTTTTAGAAAAATAGTAAAATTCAAGACTACTTTTTGCTTGTTAATCCGCTACTTGCTAACCCATCACCAAATGTAGGCAGCTTTTCCCATTTGCCAAGATACAGTAGGACAATTTAATTCATGATGATAACCTTAAGAGTCTTTGTTAAGTTCACACCCACTCCAGTGTTGCCAGACCAGTCAGTTGGAAAAGCAGGAGATTCTAAGGGAAAAAGCAGAAGAAAGCAGTAGACACATACCGTGGTGGCGTTTGAATGTAAATCCGGGGGGGGCAATAAAATTTGCCATTATTAAGGGGGCAGTAGTCGAAACAAGCAATCCAGAATTCATTTCCGATGAACTGCGTTGAGCAAATGAAAGTGAAAAGTCCCGATTCATATTAATATTATTTGATACAAACATGTGTGAAGTAAAACGTACTGAAAGAGCACAGTGGAGTGGGAAAATGTCTTTTCATGCACGTAGCGATAACGTAGCTATATTGTGCAGTCAAACGTGACCGTGGCGTAAGATGATTTCTTGCTGACGATCGCGGAGAAACGATCTAAACCACTCTTCCAGCCCAAGTCCTAATTTAAACAACACTTACTTTTAAATCTTACAGAAAGTCATAAAAACGCTAACCATAATGCATATAGAGAATGGCGTACAGTTGTATTCTTTGGATTCATATTATATACAGTAAAGCTCTATATGTTCTACAGAGCTTTGTGTATGATAACAAAGAAATTTCGTCTTTTTATGTGAGGAAACATTGAAGATTCAATATTAATAATAATAATATTTCTTCAACTTCTCGAAGTAAGGAAAAAGCAGGAGATTGTTCACTTTTCATTTTCTTTCGCAGTAGATCAGTAGAACGTAGATAAAGCAGGAGATCTCCTGCAAAATCAGTAGATCTGGCAACACTGACCCACTCTTATAAGTTCAAGACAATCAAGAACATCAAGAATTTAGGAAGTGAGTCAGATAGTACCTGCAAAATCCTGAACTAATAATTGTTTTCACTTTAATACAATGTATAAATTTTGATGCGCAATAATTATGACGTAATAAACTTCACACCCAAATTTCTGATCTATGAGAAAAAGGTTTAGAAAAAGTTATTAGTTTAATTAATAATATTTTGATGATATTATCTGGCTTACTTTCTATATTTCTTATTCTGCATTACCTTTTAATAATTAAAATTCAAAAAAAGGAGCTAAACTAAGCTTAAAGCCTTACCTGATCAGTGTAATATTGCGCAAGAGCTGAGTTATTTGACCTTCGTCTTTCCTCCTTACTTATCTAGGAAAGCATTATTTTTTAATAGTGTTTCTAGTTAAAAAAAAATCTTACGATTAATTGTCTGGTCATCAAAGTTGACTGATTCATTCATTTTGAGTTTAGCGACCCTTTCAGCACCGAGGCTATATAAAACATGCAACTATTGATTAACATTGAATCCAAACCACATGAACTCCCGCCGGGAATCGAACCCGTTTTCCACGCCAAAGGCGCGTACGCTAACCACTTAGACATGAAAGGAGCTCTGGTTTGTCATCAAGGGTCTTGATTTGATTTGATTTTGAGTTTAGCGTCCCATTCGGCAGCGAGGTTATAATATAAAACAAGGACCTACAGTTTAACATGGAATTCGAACCACATGAGTTCAAGCCGGGAATCGAACCTGGGTCTCCCAGCCAAAGGTGCACACGCTAATCGCTTAGCCACGAAGGAGCTCGTCTCGTCATCAAGGGTCTAAGTGCATTCTCATTCACAGAAGTGTTATCATGGATATTGTCAGGGTTGGTAGTAATGCCTTGAGATCTGGCCATAGAAATTGGAAGGTAAACAAGGAAGTAGTGGTTTTGTTAAATTCCGTGCTTTGTAAATATAATTGAAATAAAGTAGTTACTGATGTTTACACTTAATATTGAGTGTATTGGATATCATCTTAATATAAGGCGTTTCCGATAATTGTGTAATTGCTTTAATTAGCTAATTGTACTAATTAGATGGTGACTTACATAAAATAGAACGTAAGGTATCAGATATGAGATACTAGAGATTTGCAACTGTAAAGTACAATACTTTGCTTCTGATTCCCCGAATCTAGACCATATCAACAAATTTTGTTTGTAATTGGTCATTTTTTGTAATTGGTCATTTTTTGTAATTGGTCAAATATTTCTCCTTATTAGCTAGACTGGTGTACTTCCAACTTGCTTTGTATTAACTCGGATAAGATCAAAGACTTGGTGCTTACCTACAATAACAAAAATTCGAATGCAGAACTTAAAAAAATATTCCGCTTTTTTTGGGGGGGGGGGAGTTTTTAATTGATAATCATTTGAACTGGGATGACCATATCCTTAAGGTGGAATCTAGAGCTAGTAAAGGAGTTTATCTAATTCGTAGATTAAGATTGTGTGTAAGTTTAAAGGTACTTAAAACTGTTTATTATGCGCAAATTCACTTTATTTAAGTTATGGAACGATACTTTGGGGTCATCAGTCCTCCATTAAAAGCCTATTGAAAATACAAAAGATATGTATAAGATTAATGCTCGGTCTCCCTAGTCGTGCACATTGTAGGTCAAGCTTCGTTAAATTTGGAATTATGACAGTACCTGCAATTTTCATATACCAATGATTGCTTTACATTAAGGAAAACAATCATATTTACAATGAGTTAGGGTACTCTCATACTTATCAAACTAGAAACAGGAACCGTTTAGGATTATTTAGATGTGAATATAGTAAGACACAAAAGACCTTTTACTATATGTCAGTTAAATTTTATAATTTTCTTTCTATATTTCAAAGACAACTTCCATTTCTGGCTTTTAAAAAAGAAGTACAGAAATTACTTATTAATAATTGTATATATAGTGTTGAAGAATTTTTTGAACTCAAAATTGATAGTTAAAATACTCGCGTCTGTTATGTACCGGTAGTGATCTTTATTTATATTATGGTATATTATGGTATGTTATATATATAACTCTAAAGTTTTCAACTTCTATTTCTGACGATTGTAATACATCTGATGTTCTCAGATGTTTCTGCAATAAAATTTATTATTATTATTATTATTATTATTATTATTATTATTATTATTATTATTATTATTATTATTATTATTATTATTATTATTATTATTATTATTATTATTATTATTATTATTAGTTAAAACTATTCTATAATTTAAGTATGACTTTCTAAACTGACTCCTACTAGTAAGTGACATGCACGTTGAATTTCAAATAAAATTTACTTTTTTTGTAGCTAATAATATAGATAAGGAAAATATTTAATATATTTTTTAATTAATAAAATCAGAGAAATAAACCAACACCAGAAAATGTAACAGAATATAAATTGACATACAATACTTAAAAGGTAACGCTTGAAATTCTTGAAATGGGCAATGACCAATGGAAATTGTTTGTTTCATCTAGCAAAAACTATATCATTTTACGTAGAAATGAACAAAATGTGCCAGATTGAATTTATTTTGATAAATACAGTTGCAACAATTGCATATTTGATTTTGAGTCAATATATTCTCTCCAATGGTCTATTTTAGAGTTGGTACTCATTCTAGGGTCTCCCTGACTGCGGATTTGTTTGGTGCGAATTACGATGTTCCTGTATCTTTCCATCACAGGACACCGATACTTAATATTTTTGCGGGAAAAACCTACATTCGGATCTCTTGTATAATTTCTCTTTTATTTCTACATTTTCATAGAAGTGGAGATGGTCTGATTTTACCCCCCACTTTCCCCCCCACGCCGCCCCCCACTTTCAGAAAATATCTGCGGCGTCCACCTACTTTCTTAAATATTACAAGGAGCACAGATAGGGACGGGGGACGGCGTGACGTTATGCATCCCCCTACCTTTTCAAATCCACTTTTACTCCTGATATCAATTAATTAATTTCACACTTTATGATTAAACGTCTTTTCGTTTTAAATATTAAAACACTTTTGCTCCCTGGAACGAAAATTGAGTACTATGTTCGCGACAAATGTAGTTACCATGTTGTAAATGAGTATTACTGAGCACCTATTATCATAAAATAATCCCTTATTTTCTCCATATTGACTCATTGAACTGAGTCAAGCGATGACCGTAAGCGTTTACTTTGCGTTTCGTTCAGCTCTCATGACTCGAGAACTGAAATAAAGTTCGTTTTACAATGGGGGAACTATAGGAATATACATATACTTCCTAAAGTATAGAGATGGAGATCGTTCTTGGAACGCTGAACTTGTACTAAAACACTTTCTCGCAATTCTGTTTTCATTTCCCTTCGGGAATTAATATTGAAACCGGAAGTGGCATTTGATTTTACCACTTCCAGTTTTGATAGAAGCATAAAAGATAGGATCAATATTGAAATCGGAAGTGACAGATTTCTCCGGTTTTAATTATAAGAAACGGATTGACATAAAAACTATACTTGTGACGTTGAATACATACAGGAAAAAATGCTTTCCATTACCATTTTGGTCCTTAGAAACAGAAAGTGGTAGCAATTTTTTTTATGGCTTTTGATTTCATTAGAAGTATAACAACTGAGATTAAATCTTTTCTTGGGATCTTAAATTATAAACAAGAAATCATTTTTCGTATCTATTATCGTCTTCGCTGTTTTAGGATCATTTTCGAAACCGGAAATAGTAATTTTCTATCGCTTTCATTTTAGTAGAGATGTAAAGATAGATATAGCACCTATTCTTCTAACCCTGAATTCCTGCAATAGAAAACCCTACTTGCTTTATATTACCGGTTTATGTTCTATGGTGTTGAGTGTTTTAAGTAGATGTGTTCCGTTTCTAGTTTGAACTGAGAAATAAAGACGAAGAGATGCTGAACCCATACCCAAAAATAATCTCATGCAATCTCTTATTGTTGTTGCCCTAAGATGATTAAAGTTGAAAGCGAAGATATTGTTTATCCACCACTTCCGGTTTGAATAAAGCATTAATGGAGTAGGTGGAACGTATTCTTGGAACCCTTAATTCATATCAGATTTTTTTTCTGTACCTCTGATCGTTTCTGCTCTGATATCTGTTCACAGACGGACAAACCTGTTCTATATATATTGTTCCAATACTCATGCATAGACTAATGCGTCTGATAATATCTAGATTTCGCTCAGTAATAGTAGATATTAGCAATAAGGTTTCTGAATAACTTATGATGCTGTGCAAAGTAGAAATGAGGAAAAACACCTTTTAGACTTCCAAACTATGCTATACATAAATGTCGGAAGTCTGGTAGATCGATATGTTCATCCGTCCATCTGACTGTCTCTCGATAGGTATCAGAGCTAAAATGATACCAAGAAGCGACTTTTTCCAAGCATCCCAAAAATCAATTCCTTCTCCTCCGTTAACCCTGTATTCAAACCGAAAGTGGTAAATATCAACCACTTTCGGTTTCAACTTTTATCGCCATAAAACAAAAACGGTAAAAATAGCGACATTTTTTTTTTTTTTTTTTTTTTTTTGCAATCGATTCATCATTTTAAGAAAACATATCATCCGCAACAGTACCAAAACGGAAGTGGCTGAAAGTGTTTCTGGTTTTAAAACTTATTGTCATAGAACAAAATCGGCAAGAGATATTGGAAAGTGATTTCTTATGGCAAAGTAAGGGGGGGGGGAGATTTAGCGTCCCAAGATTGATTTCTTGTTTCAACACTGATCGCATAATCTATAAAACGGTAATACATAGCGAGAAGCAGTTTTTTTTAAATGTATTCAGTATTGCAAGAATATGTTTCATCTCTGACTTTATTCCTTTATTGCAACCAGAAGTGATAGACACTAATTAGCACTTATGGTTTCATTATGAATCTCCATAGAGAAAAATGCTAAGAGATAGCGATTAGTGACCTTCTAACATGGATTCAGCGTCCCCAGAACATCTTATATTTGATATTATTCCTATGTTACAACTAATATTTAAAGATGTATTACTTCAGGTTTGAGTCTTGAATTCGTATAGCTTTTAAAAGTCTACTATAGTTTCGTACTGAGAAACTTACTTCTTTTAAGCTAAGTTCGGCTTCGGCTTCAATACCGACCAATTAATAAAATACTTTTTGAATCCTAAATAAAGCCCTTGAAATCTTTATAAAAATTTCATAACTTTATAGAAGCCTGAAAGAAATCATTCGTTAGTGTACGTGCCTTTGATACAGGAAGCCCAGGTTTGATTACCGATATTAGTTCATTTTATTCGGATTTCACGCTAATGTGTAGGTCTATCTATCACACAACCTTGAAGTTGAACGAGACGCTAAACTCCAAACTCCAAACAACCAACCAAAATATCCATGTTGATCCAAAACAGAATGGCTTTCATAAAGTTTGTGGAAATCTGATAATATCTAGCAAATATATACACTTAAATATGGTGAATTTATTTAGTGCTTTCAACCCCTAATAATGGACTGCAAACGATAAATCAGTGTTGGGACCTTTATTTTTTATTTATTTATTTATTTTTTTTTTAAAAAGACACGACTTTTCGTCATTGTTTAACATGTCCAAAAATGTCATAAAGTGTTCGTCAGCGAATCAAAAGTGTCCAAAGTACATCCTAATAGCGGTTAATAGGAATTGCCATATCTGTGTTCAAAATGTACCCGAACTTCTGGTATGTCCAAGGAATATACGGCCAAAAAGACTTGCAAATGGGTAAATTATCTTAACATTGTTTACCTTTTCTACCTCTCTTTCTGTCGATTCCATCCTCATGTATTTTTCTCTTGTTCTCCTTGTATAGTAGCTTCTTAAAATAGCCTCAACACCTATCTGATCATCTTCTGATCCTGCAGCACTTTATCCTCATTTTTCATATAGCCTCGCTGCTGAAAGGGACGCTAAACTAAAATTTATCCTCCTTTTCTTTTTATCTAGGGGCGCGGTGGCTCAGTGGTAGAGCATTCACCTCCGGTGCTTGGGGTCCCTGGTTTGATCCCAGTTCGCGCCATGTGGACTTCGTGATGTACAAACACTGTGCTCGTGGGTTTTCTCAGGGTTCTCCCGTTTCCTCCCACTTTCTTCATTCCACCATTTCATTCATTTCTCATCATCACCGTCTCCTTTAGGCTAACCGGCATAACTGTGGGACGCAAAACTTAAAGATTTCATTTCATTTTTCCTTTTCTTTTATCTGCCTGATTGATATGATGTCCTTGAATGCATTATCTCTTGATTCCATTATTCCCATTTGTGTCTATATCCGTCTTCCTTATCGAATTCTGTGTAAGCCTCGTCTGTTGCTTCTGCTTTGGCTATTGTCACAGCTCTTTTAAACCTTTTATTTGGTTGCTTGTATGCGTCCTTGTCTTCCACGCTACATGTTTCATCCCATCATTTCTACACTTCTTACTTATACTCAGTGGGGACGCTTGGTCGAAAAAGTGTAAAAAGCTTTTTCAGGTCAGCCAACCTGAATGAGTTTTCCTGGGTTTTTCTCATTCACACCAGGCAAATGTCGAGTGGTACCTACCTTATAGGTCCCAGACCACTTCCTTTCTTCCCTTTTTCCGGGTTCCTAGTGTGCTCGCCGAGGGACGTCAGCCCTCATACGTGACGCACTAAATGGCCATACTGTAGAGTGTAGATACCGAAAGCCCATAAATCTAAAACTTAAATTCTACCTCTTACCTATACCTTATTGTCACTTGTACTTCCTAATTTCACAAACAAGGCTCCTTCTCTTGTTCTGGCCATTTTCCTGATATTTTTCCCAGCTCTTCTTCTTTGTCTTTCCTCACGATATGACTACTAACTTCCACTATTGTTGCACGTCTTTTAGCAATTTTATTTGTTTATAACCTTTACCTTAACCTCGTTCTTTGAGCCTTCTTATTTTAGTCTCCACCATTTTACCCTTCGTTCCCTATGTCTTGTGTGTTCTGCGTATTTATCCACTATTATCTCACAATCGGCTTTGAGCAGTCTATGCTATGAGGCTATGCTTTCTACATTTATTATCTTGTTTTCTCTCACTTAATTAAGGTATTTTCTGCAGCACATAATGTAGTCAACCTGATTACTTATGTCCCCACTCTTTGTAATTAATAAACTGGCTGTTTCGCCTCTCAAAATTGGAATTAACTAAAGTCAGATCAAACATCATTGCTTCATCTACTACTTTTTCATCTTCTGTATTCTTTTCTCCAAAACTCCATTCCCCTACCACTCTTTCTTCTTCTCCTTTGATTCTTTTCTATGTGTTAATTTATGTCTCCTCCAACAATTAACCTTTCGTTCTGAGGCACTTCCATTAACACTATTCTGGCTCTAACCAAAAGCTTTCCTTTTCTTCCTTCTTGGATCCTACTTGAGAGGTATAAGCACATAATATGGTCCCCAAATTACCTCCTAACTCTAGCTTGACGCTCATGATCCTCTCACTCTTTCTCTTTATTTCACACACTTCATCGTTTAACTCAGTGGCTCCCAACCAGTGTGTCGCGAAATTTTAGAATTTGAAAATTACGAAACATTTAATAATAAGTTATAAATCAATTTGAGACACACTGTACGTCTCCAGCTGCAGCAACAATGCACAGTACTACATTGATTCGACTTTTTTTAAAAATTATAATCTTACTTATAATTATATAGTATAGTTTTTTTTATTAGTAAAAATGAAGTCTTAAGTGTGTCGCGATGTCGTGGGGGCTCATTAAAGTGTGTCATGAGTCAAAAAAGGTTGGGAAATACTGCTTTAACTGCTTTGCCACTGACAACAATTCAGACTCCGTTCTTCCATTTTCCATTTGGTCCATTGTATTAAAATGAAACATGGTAAATTTTAAAGAATTTCGAAGGGATTAATTTTTCACTCGCACCACATTAGATAGCATTCTTGTTGAAGAGTGGGTGAGTATTAATTTCTTCCATTGTTCCGATATCCCCTTTGCCCCTACATCTGTAATTTCCAAGTTACACTGTGGTTAAATCCCCATCAAACCAGCAGCAACTAATAAATGAATATCGGAGGTTGACCGTGTTTTTTTTTTTTTGGGGGGGGGGGGGAAGGAAGCCTAGGATACAAATCAGGCAACAATAAACTCTTAGGAATAATATTTAAAATGCTAACTCTTTTTTCACATAGTGCCGGTAGAGACACTCGTTCGAAAGAGGGTAAAGGTTTTTTCAGGTAAGCCATGCTGAGTGAAATATTCCTGAGTTTTCCTTAATCGCGCCAGGCAAATGCCGGGATGGTACCTCACATAATGGTCCCAGACCGCTTCCGTCCTTCATCATTCCTTTCTTCCTCACCGTTACCCTGGGCAGTGTGATTGCTGAAGGACGTCATTCCTTATACGTGACGAGTTAACATGGCCATAGGTGCTAAAACCCCAGAAATCTAATTTTTAATTTTAATCTTGTGTTATGTGCTATCAAAACTTGCTTCTTAACCGTTAAAGAACAAAAATTACCAAAAAAACTACAAGAATTATCGCCGAAATATACGTCAAATTGTTGATTTTTTAAATAATTTGTTTCCACACAGACTTTGATCTGATACTCCCAATTTTGAGTAAGTTCTTAGCATATTCTAACGAAATAGCACGAGTATCTTATTTTTTTCAACTAACAATTGGCTGGTTCCATGAATAGCCGGCTAAGTCGACTTTTTTAAAAATTAAGATTTTACGGGTATAAACTTCTTTTGGTGAGTTCTACATTATGTAGAAGCGGCTAAGACTAATTCATAAAATTGAGGAAGTTAGACCATGTTCATAACCAGTTGCCAAAATTAACCAGGTTAACTGCTGTAAAATTTATTGCTCTCCTGTAAAATTAACTTTTCCTGACTTAGCCGATTATTCACCGGAACTAACTAATTATCAGCTGCTGCAATAAGATTTTTTTTTTAATGGAGGAAGCATTATCAAAAAATCAAAAGGAAGTTTTTAAAGGATATAATACAATCTCAAAGTTTATGTGGTAGAACAGAAAAAGCAAGTCTTGAAAACTCAGTCATTTTAGCCGTCTCGGTATACTAACAAGGACCTCTCTACAAGAAAAGGAGGACGTTTACTATTTATCTGTTTCCACTTTCTATTTTTGACGTTCTTTACCTGACTAGCGTTGAGTTAAACAAGAAGGGAGCGACAATATTGAGGAAAATTAGTTCCGTCCGCAAAACGGAACTACATTCTCGTCGAGTATTCGTTATGATTAGCAAAATCGTTCCAATTCCCGTTCCTTGTGGTGACTGCTCCTGTCACCATGTGGCATCAGTATCGCAGCAGCAACAGAGCGGCAAAGCTTGTAGTGCGGTGTTGTCGAACTTCTCAGGCGGTCGGAGAGAGAGTCGTGAGGTGGCGAGTGGTTTCTGTGTGTGCGTGTGTTTTAACCGGTTTCTATCTCTAATCTGTTTTCTCTTCTTATTTTTTTCTTACATCTCTTATTTTCTTACGTTTAGTGGTGTTTATTGTTGTTTTTCTTCTTCTGTGTGTTATCGGTGTTTTTGAATTTTGTCGTGTGTTTTCAATCCACGATGCTGTTAGCAATAGTCGTGTATGCCAAGACTGCCTATGCCTTAGGATGAAAAAGCATGGGTGAGTGTGACAATAAATTCTACAGTTTTTTTTTTTTTATTATTGAGCAGACCTTTTATTATTTTCATATATTATTGTAAATACCATAATGAAATACACACAAGAAAAAAAAATACTTAAAACCCTACCCTACTTAAACTTCTGTATACTGGTAGGTCTCTATTTAAAATTAAACTCCCGTCCAAAGACTCTTATTTTAAATTCATTTTGTCGAAAACGTTTTAAAACATCATTTTTCGACATTTTATTTCTATTACCCTTTGCTATCTAATACTGCTTAATTCTTTTTATTCTACCTTATTTAAAGCGAACGAGGCACGCCCCCTACACCACCTAATCAGCTTAAGAGTTAGCAGGAAACGAAATCCCGGGCGAACCGTTGACAAATGCGGAAACATACAATCGTAAATAAAGAGGACAGTTTTTTTTAACCAAAAAAGAAATCAATTACGCTAGTGTATTTTTCTTAATTTATTTCAACTATAGCTTATGTTGTACTCCACCGTAATCTATATTTTATAAATGGCATTTTGTGGTAATAATATGAAATTTAGATCGTTTTCTAAATTTTGTGATGATTCGATTTTTATTCTGAATTATCTGCAGACTTTCACAAATTAATTGTTTTTTCTTTTTACGGAAAAAATAGTCTGTTTCAAAAATAATTCTGAATGTATTAGTTCATATTGTTGGAGATGTAATGCAGGGCGCTATCTAATGAAATTTGCAGAAAGAAAAGAAATAAATTTAATAATATACAGTATTACAAATATTTAAAAATCAAGTATTTAACAAACTCTAAATGTGTTGATGCTTTCTATGTTGCACATCGGATATTTTAAATTATTCATTTCTTTCAGTTCGGAAAGAGTTTTACGTGGATGTGATTTCTGCAAAACTGTATTTTCTAATTTTCACGCACACGGATACACAGTCTTACTAATAGCTAAAGTTTTGTGCTATTTTAGTTTGCTTCAGTTGTTATAAGATATTTTTATATTACCTTATTGAGATTATAGAATTCAAAATCTAGATAAAATAAGAACTGTTCAGTGGTAGGTATATAGAAACACACAGTAATAGAATGATCATGAATATATGCTATCAAACTAAATGATAAGTCCGTACAAAAATAGTTGAAGTGAATAGTTGTACAAAAGTGACCACCTAGATATTTTACACTGGGCTTTCGTTCTCAAAAATGAATGTGACTTAGAAGGTTATCTAGCCTAGCCACAGCTGTGCAGGTATTAAAAACAGTGATGATTTCAGAAGATATCTCCCGGGAGACTTCCAATATATAGGAATGGGTGAAAGAAGTACTGTGAAAATATACTGATAACGTATGTTAATGACGATAGAAGATAAGCTATGGGGTTGATTTCTCGCCAGACCATGCCATGGGGTGAAATCATCATTGGTTAGGAGATTTTGTAGGTATCAACCGATATGTCATTTGGCTAGGGCAAGGATCAATTACACCCCCTAAGTTTGAGAAACCCATACTTTAAAGAAAAAAATGTATACTAATAAGAAAAAAAAAACGTGAAACTCTTAAGCCAGTGAACAATTTTGCCCCCTCCATCCCCAGGCAAAATCTGAAATAACCATACTGTTACCTCTGTTAGGTTGAAGATATTAGTAATACAGGATTTCATTCCAATGTGAATAAGATGGATACATTTAGATTACAATTTTTCTTTAACCAGCGATTTGCTATAATAAATGAGGCTAAAAACTGGTTAAAATTCAAACTACAACTTCACGACTATACAGAAAAATAAAAGAGCCCTTTCCGCTGGTCTGGTTGCAAATGCGCGCCATTGGTACACAGACTCCCGAATTCGATTATAATTGGGGGAGTCTTGAAATATAAATGTATTACTGTGGTTTGAACTCTAACTTAGTCTGTAGGTTTATGTCTCATATAACCTTGGTGCTGAAAAGTGTGCGAAACTCTAGCCAATCAACCAAGAAGAATAAAGGCTATAAACTGAATATGATAACAAATAATAATAATAATAATAATAATAATAATAATAATAATAATAATAATAATAATAATAAAGCATTGTATTTTAAGAAATTTTCTGTTATGTTATAGTGCTGAGTTACTTATATGACGTTAAAAGAATATTAATACAGAGACCCCTTACTCTGCTCACCTAGTCATTCAAGCCGAGTGGAAAGCAGATATTGAAAATACATACATCAACGCATGCGACAGTTGATGTTAAATGCTTAAAGATAAAAAAAAGCATTCCACATCATATGTTTTTGCTTTCTATTATTATCTCAATCGTTAGTAGGGAACAGGAACTTAGTTGTGTTTTCTTTTTTTTTTTTTTTTTTTTACTATTTCCGTCTTTTTATTCATTTCATAACGATATCGTAAAGCGGAAATGGTTCCGGAAATCGCTCAGCAAACAGAAATATATATACGTACAGTATATCATATATGATAGAACTACAAACCAGAGCGACTTCATGTTATTTTATAACCAGCGCGAAAGGTTACTATTAAAAATCACGTGGTACATATGCGTCAGCGTGATTATTTGGGTCCCTGTATGTGTGACTAACTTAATTGATCGATTTGCGTGCCTGGTTCAGAGCGGTCATCTCTTTTGAAACATTCCGGTGTTCGTTTGATCCCTGAGATTTCGCTAGTATACCAGCCACCACCCCCGTTACTCAATAGTTGCCCGATCCATTCCATCTGAGGTGGCGGCAACGCAAAAAGGACCCGTTCGAGGCGCCGTCCAAAATTTATCGAGGCACGGAACATGGCGCCTCGCTTTTAGAGAAAGAGGCGGAGCACATTGGGGATTCCCCCAAATGGAACGCGGGGGTAGGAGGAGAAAGCGTCAAGGTCGGCGTAAAAAAAAGTATCCGAATGAATATTAACTTTTCTTTTTCTTTCTATCCAAAGCAAAGCTTAGCACGCAAGCTCCCGAATAATAGTGCATCATAATAACATATAAAAGCTATAAAAGAAAATAAACGCAAATCCATAAAAAGCAAATGAGAATTAAAAAAAGACTGTGGGATATTTGTAAATAATTTTTGCTGGAATAGAAGGACCGTACAACACAGTGGGTTTCAACCTTTTCTGACTGACGACATGTTACTGGACATCCACGACATAGCGATACAATTGTTTATTTATTTTATCAATAATATTATAGATTATAATAGTCTAAGGTTATAAGTTTCTGTAAGGTAATGGACCTATGTAGTACTAAGCATTGTTCATGCGTCTAGAGACGTTGAATAATTACTACAGTCTGTTTTTTTAACTTCATCTTAACTAATTATTATTAAATGGTTCATTGTTTTTAAAGTCCGAAATTTCGCGATACACCCTATGGGAATGCGAAATACATAAGTTAAGAATCACTGATATAGTGAATATCTGCCTATGAAATGTCTTTCTTTAGAAACTCAACAATACCTATACTGATTTGGTTTCGTTTATTTGTTGAAGTTTGGTGTCTCTGTTCAGCAGCAAGGCTATGTTGCATGGACCTCCAATTTGAAGTGGAATCCGAAATATCATAATAAATTCAAATTTCAATGCTCTCTCATTGACAATTAAATTAGGTACGATGAGCGCCGAAAGCACGCGTACTACATACTAAGCCAGCGTATTTTTTAAACTTTTTTAATATATATATACCGGACTTCTCTACCATATAAATCAGTAGTTCTAATTTTCTTGTGATGCTGTGTTTTCCCTGAAAATTATATCTAGTCACGAACTCCTGGAACACATGCACCAAAAGGCACGAACAGAGTTTCATGAAGTTGTAAAATTCAAGCATAAACTACGTTGAGATACTATAAAGTAGCATCACTGAATGCGCAGTTTAACATCCTCTGCTCGACGTCTTTTAGGCTAAATAGGATGGATTGCAAATGTAATTGATTGATTGGTTAACTAATGAGAAATGGACCTAATGAAAGGAGTGGGATAAAACGGAAGAATCTCAAGAAACAATATATGCTTATCTGACCTGTGATCGATCCCGGAATACTTGCCAACAATGTAGGCAGCATTTCTCTTCTTGATTTCAAATACTGCCTGACGAATGAGTCACGATGTTAATTCAGTACCAAAAAATTTCATATTCACACCAGAAATCGAACAGGAAACCACAACTACTACAATAATTTCAAGGTAGCATAGCAGTAAAGCATAACCCGTAGACTACAATAATGTAAAGTGATCATCTGTTTTGTCCTATGATATGGTATCGTGTCATTCATGAAACTTTCTTCTGATGTAACTCTAAACTCCAGATATAATAAAAGGTACAGGCCACCACACTAAACCTTCTTGCTTCAATTCATTAAACAAAATCATGTTTTACTGCAGTTCTAATGAAATATTTTCTCGTGAAATACTAACAAACTTGTGAAGAGTTTTCGGGAAACTTCGCCTGAAGAAAATTCACCTTCCAAAGTAAAATATCCCTTGTAGATTTTAAAATAAAAAATGGCTTATGCCATATGTTAGTGTTTATTAATGAAACATTTGTTCATAAAATAACAAAATCGCATGAGTCGTGTCTGAGAAAATTGAAAAAAAAAAAAAACAAGATTAAATTACACCTTGTGGAAGTAATTTACCCACCATTAAAGAGTCACTAATGAAATGTTTATTTATGAAATATGAACAAAATGACCTGAGTCACTTTTGATAAAATCGTCTGGAAAGAAACTCACCCCTTAAGAATAAAATACAAATGGTATCAAACTTCTAACTTGATAGCGCAAAGTAAAAACACAAAAAATCATATTATTGTATGTCGTTTACATTTACCTACTTACTGCATAAAACAACCAAATTAATTTGTGCGTTAAAGACTTAAGGACAAAAGTTCATGTTAAACGACAAATTTCGTTAAGAAATTACTTTTTCGAAATACGATCTATCTGTGTGTCTGCCTTCATTGAGATCTAAGATCTTTTGATGATGTTTTGAGTGGAAATCAGTCAGGAAATAGGAGTCGATATCATCCTTATCGATTAAAATTTAAAAACAATTAACGATAGCCGTCCTAAATACTGCCCAATTGTCAGGAAATGTGACGTGTGTGCTTTCTTTAAGAATTGTTAATGGGGTTTACTCCTTAAGTGATGGAAATAATGTAGAAGACTTGACAATGAATTTGCCCCAGTTTTCAGGAAGGATTTCAGAGCAACTTTTGTAATTAAGTAAATAAATAAATTCGCAATGTGCGCATTTCTTTTAATACTTAATACTCTTATTATTTGGGGTTGAAATCAGTCTGGAGTAATAAAGTAAATGTGCTCTCACCTTTAATGTTTAATAAAAAAATGTTTATTGGTAATTACCTAAATCCTACTCAATTTTGCTGGAAAGTGGGGTGTGTTTCCTTTCAACTTTCCAATGTGATACTTATACTTGGAGTTAAAAACACTCATGGATAAGAAAACTTACCCAAACTAAAGAATTTATTATGACTAACCTACAAATACCAGAAAGCTTGGCGTGTCTCTCATTTGAGGCTTAACAATTAAATAATTACCCTTATTAATTGAATCAAAATCTTTCAAGATAAAAGGATGAATCCCCTTCTTGCACGTATATCCGCACACACACACACACGCACTCACATAGTCAATTCGATACCTGCTTTTATTCATTATATCACTTAGATCTATGTATATCGATTAGCTGCTGAGTGGACATATTGCAAGCAGAAATAATAACAACATAAATCATGAGCAAAAGAGCAATTCTTGATTCGGTCCGCAGAAACAAGAAAGGAACACATGTGACGTCCTCAAACAAGGCGGTGTGTGATGAAATCAAGAAGCACTGCAGAGTAACGTGGAAGAGAATTGCAGAAGATATACACTTGTGGAGAAAAGTTCGCCAGATCTTTGTTAGGCAATAGATTTGCAGCGGTTAACTATGATGATGATCATTATTATTAAATAAAATTAATAAAAAGGTGCTATTATGAGTAGAAGTGAATAATGAGTTATGATAGTTAACTGCACACTTTGAATGTTATCTTAAACTTAATTTTAAATTTTACAACTACTAGCGTCATGTGTACACCACACGAAAGAATTTGGTTTGTATGACGTGATATTTTCTCAATTAATATTAAAACCGGAAGGGATAGTAGATGTCGACCATTTCCGGTTCCAGTAGGGAGATTAGAATAGTGATAGAATACATTATTAGGACCCTTAATTGATTCCAGGAAACCGCTTCTCGCTATCTATTACCGTTTTTTTTATCCTACAGCGATCTACAGTAAAACCGAAATTAGTTTATTTTTGTCATTTCCAGTTTGATTTGGATTAGGATTAGGAATTAGATTTCTGGACATCTATGGCCATGTTAGTCTGTCACGTATGAGGGATGACGTCCCTTGGCGATCACACTATCCGAGGAAATGGAAGGAAGGAAGGAAACGGCCTGGGACCTGTATGTTAGGTACCATCCTGAAATTTGTCTGGTGTAAATGAGGAAAATCCAGGAAAATCTCACCCATTTTCGACCGAATGTACTTCCAGTTTGATAGAAGACGGCACTTTCCTTAGAACGTTATATAGACTTTAGAAAACACTTCTCGCCATTCCTTATTTATTAAATTCGCCCTATGTAGAATAATATTTAAACCGGAAGTTGTAATAAAATCTATCATTTCTGATTTTAGAAAAGAGTTTAATGATGGATATGAAACTTATTGGTGGGACGCTTAATCGATTGCAAGAAACTTCGATCCGTTATTTGTTATTGTGTTCACTCTATAGTCGTTATCGTTAAAAATTGTTAGTTTCTACCACTTCTGGTTTGAATAAAACTTCTATAAACGAACTTGATTCGTAACTTTAGACCTACTACATCCTGGTCTAAGTTGATGATGATCCATTAAGTAGTTCTTAAATTTGTTGTCTTCCGGACAGACGGACATATTGACGGATAGGGAAATAAGATATATATATATATATATATATATATATACGCTCGACATATAGCTTATGCCTACCCACATACAGACGCTCGTTCTTTCGGGAAACTTACGCTGGACTATAAACATTTTAGGTGCTTATACGCAGCGGCGCGATGTTCAAAATATTTATGAAGTTGGAAAACAATACTGTGGAGGATCTGGGGAGCAAAGTTATCTTCATCATTGGGAAGTGGGCAGATTTGAGGCTTATTCTAGGGGACGGGGAGATGAGACTCATATATGGTAGATGAATCTGATATCTGAGATGAACCTGTTGTAGGCTATATTATATAATGTGCTGTAGATGAAGTGGGAGTCGGACACAATTACATTTCTCCCCCCCCAAAAAAAAACATATTTAAAATCGGATTATTGGGGGGAACAGTCCCCCATAGTTCTAAGATTGAGGGGGACATGTTCCCCTCATCCCCACCGGGATTTACTCCAGTGCTTATACGCCGTATATGTGTCATTATATCTCTGGTTAGGACAGAATTAAGTTTTTTTATTGTTATTTTCTTTTACTACAATTTCTTTGTAAACGTTTTTTTTTTTTTAAATACAACTTTATGTTTTTGTTTGTATTGGTATTTAACCAAGTTTTCTCCTTGTGTAAATATTGCTATTTTTGAAGAAGCAAGATTTCGTGACTTGAAAGCTACATTTTATTTTATTTTATTCATGGATTAGATAGGAAGAGACAGTCACGGGAGTCTTCATGCTGTGGCTGCAAATGTAATAAACGCGAGAAAATGCTTACATTTCATCTGTTTGCTGCTGTATATATAGCCTATTATGTCGTGTGATCACGCGCCAGTTAAGATCACGTGTCGTTAACACAAGAGCAAGAGAAAGAGGAAAAAAGTATTCCATTCAATAAATATGAATATACTGTATATGTCAAAATATACTGATTTTACAATACTTTCCGATTTGAGAATAAATTCACAGTATTTTAGCCATTTCATAAGTAATACATTTCAAAGTGAATGTGTGTTAGTATTATGAGTGTCACTGTTACGTAAAATGAAACAATAATAGATACAATCTGTTACTTAATAATGCATATTTTAGTATTCAGTAAATAAAAAAAAAAAAAAAAAAAAACTAAACTATTCCACTAGCATAAAAACCATCGGCTACGTAAAGATTGACAACAAACGACATACTCTTTAGCGCCATAAAAATTCGTTTGCCTAACTTTTCTTCAAAACTATACATAAGAACTTGGTCTCTAGTATCCCAGTTTATTCAGCTTGATGGTAGTCTATCGGTTAATATATGTGTTGTATGTAGTAAATATATATAATAAAACAAAAAAATAAAATTTAAGAGTTTTAATATTAATTTTTAGTATTAATATTAGTAGGCTCTCTGAACTAGTAGGCTTCATATTAGGCTAAGAAAGACGGTGAAGTGCTATGTATGGAGCATTGAACTGTATGGTTCAGAGACTTGGACATTACAGAAGATAGAGAAGAAATATTTAGAGAGCTTCGAAATTGATATTGGTGGAAGATGAAGAAGATAAAATGAACAGAGAGAGAAAGAGAGAGAGCAACAAATGAAGATGTTTTAAAACGGATAGAAGAGAAGAGGGCACTTTTAGGCACCATCCTTCGTAAGAAGATCAATTGGATTGGACACATCTTGCGAAGAAATTGTCTTGTTCAGACCGCCATAGAGGGAAATACGGAAGGAAAGCGAGGAATAGGAAGAAGAAGAACCCAACTGAGCGATGATTTGAAAAATAGAAGAAAATATTGGGAGTTAAAAGAGGAAGCTAAAAATCGAGAGATATGTATGAAACATTTGCAGGCCCAAATGTAAAAAATGTAAAATTAAAAAAAAGGAAAGAAAAACTCATTACCCTCAGGACTTGTCCAAGGCAGAATACTTAATAATAATAATAATAATAATAATAATAATAATAATAATAATAATAATAATAATAATAATAATAATAATAATAATAATAATAATAATAATAGTGTCTAAATTCGCCATACTGTGTACTTTTAGAATGGAAAGCTCAATGAATGCTTTAAGATTAATTTCATCAGGTAGACTGATAATTGTACAGCATCACCTTTTAGGTTTACAATAATAAAAAAGTAATATTTCTTGATTTTCTTGAAAACTACGCATAAGGATTTACACTTACCCATGTCATTTTGTTCAACGTCATCAGAGCTATCAATTGGTGTATGTCTTATATTTGGCTAAAAGTTTTTTTTTTTTTTTTTTTTTTTTTTGAAGAACGCTATTATTACTGAATTAAAATTTCAAGATTGCACACAAAAATGCTCAAATTAAACTAATAATAATAATGTTAATAATTTTGTTAAAATACCAACACTAATCAGTAGCGGCACTTGAGGGAAGTCATATTAGTAAAAGAAAAATCTCTGTAAGCTAAGGGAGGAAAGCCTTATAGAGCTTCAGGAAGCTGTATATAAAAATTACTACTACATTAGACGAATTATTTCCCTTAGTCCATAGAAAGGAAATTTAAGTTTACCAATGTGATTTCCCTTAAGACCCATTATTGACTTCAAAAAAACGTTTCTTACTTTGTTTCTGACTACTATGGTTTTTGTTTTTCCTTTAATACGTCTTGTCTTGATCACAAGAACAATAGATTATTATCAATGAATGAATAAAGAAAAGTTTCAGAATTCTCTCTTGAAAACCCAACGGTTTACTATTACGAGTGTTCAGTTAATAGTCATTTAGAGAAAAGAATATAGGGGATGTTTCTTTAAAGGCTTTATATACTTGTCTCTTGAATGCAAAAAATAGGGGGAAACAAATGTGTTATATTTATGCCATTATTGCTGATAAGATAACCAAAAAGCCACGAAGGACATATTGGAGGAAAAGAAATCACCATCTCATATGCCTTGGGATAAATTCACAACCTCTTCTCGCTAAAGGTAAATACTAATCGGCAGTAAGCCACTGTGTACCTCTTAGAATAGACAGGTCAACTGAGTGGAGGGGAGAGGGAAGAGATAATGACAATATACGATAAAACTAATGTATAAAAGGAAGAGGGGGAGGTTCAAGAACTTCAGCTGTTATAATCTATGTTGTGAGGGTATGTTTGTTGCCGTAATAGGATGGTCTGTGAATTACTAGGAACTGCCTATAGTTTGGATGGTATACGGTATACATTTACGATATATGGTCTGTTGGATGGATGTGTGAGTAGCTGCTTACCCGATAGCAGTTTTTTTTTTTATATCAATGTTTACTACACTCTGCCAGCCAAACGAATGTCCATCAATCCTAGTAAACTAGTTAAAGATAACATTCTGATGGTCTTGTTTCCAAAAACGTATATGAAACATAGACCTTCAAATTAACAAGCATTTTCCCCAGGCGCCGTATTCGGTAACGCAAGTCAATTAGCCAATATGATTTACGATTACATTTTGGCATTTAACTGATACGCATTTAGGATACTCATAGAAGACGTGGTTAGTATTACATGACATGCATATCAGTCAAATGAATATACTTCTTGTGTACAATAGCATATGTTAATCATACGTCAAAATGCTTGATTAACTACAAAACGTGCATTCTGTGCTGGAAATTACACTTGGGACCGCGAACGGCAGCAATAAGTTCCTTAAATATTCACCTATTGAATTTGTGCATCTTTCTGATTTTGTTTGCAAATTAGGGAAATGATAATTATACTTGTACTACACTTTTGAATGCACACTTGTATACCTATTTTATCAACATTTATTTTTAAATTAGTGGAAAACATATTTGCTATATTATTAATGATATTAAAATAAAATAAAATTCGAACATACACCCATCAGTTATTATTAAATCGTTAATCCTTGGAAATAGATTATCGAAACATCTAAGTTACTACTGATGAATCTAAGATGTAAAGAAAATGCATCGATATATTTCGTAAGTTGACTAAATATTTAAAATGAAGCTAAAGTTCAAAAAGAGAAACAAAGATGGAAAAACAACTCTTAATTTAGAAGATACAGATAAAAATACTTTTCGCAAAAATTTATTCAAAAAGCCATTAAATTAAATCAGCTTAAATGTCTTTCGTAACCGAAATCTATTGATGTAGTTTTCTTCTTTTGATATTTAACTACCTTCAGATGAATATGGTTTCTTATTATTATTATATATAAATTATAGCACTTAAGAGATACTGTGCGTTGTGAACTTTGTATAGTAGACTCATGAAAATTCAATTAGTTATTGTGCTGCCAAAATGTCTTGAGCCGTGGCAAAAATGCGAACTAAAGCTAACACACCCACGCGTTGAGCGAATAAGGGTTCAGCTGTGGCTAAGCGAGAGAAAGCGAGTGGAATTCCTTCAGCCGATAGCAGCGCTTGCAACGGAAGACTAGGGATCAAGTCAATGTGGTATATTTATAACACAATGTAACAAAAGTGACTGCGAAACTGCTAGAGTTGTAACTAACTGCATCATCTGCTAGTGTTAAGTGTATCATTGGCTAATTCTATCAGACTTAGGTGTTCTGAAAGATTTGATTCGTTCTTACTTTTAGTAGTCCATAGTACCCAACTTCCTTGAGTGGCGGCGCCACAGTTTCAGCTGGAAGAGCAACTGAGACCTCTTAATGGTAGAAGTATTTAGAACTCGAGTAAGGAGTAAATATTCTATTAACGGGTTAGAAATCTGGCTTTCTTTGCGAGATGATATACATTTCAAATTTCAAATAAATAACTTACTAAGATTGTCCTAATTATATTAATAAGTTCCATTCACGGTATCTTGGAGAGGTGGTTATACATTTATGCACAAACAAATAGAGGTTTATTGTATTACTGGATAATCTTAGGAGAGACAAATATCATTTTCTAAATATTCTAAAGAGTAAAATTGCTGGTAAATGTTGCCATGATAAGGAGTCTTTTAATATTTTCAGTTTTCTTCAGGTTTTAAATAGTTGGCTTGTCTTACAGAATTTTGCAGACCCGTACAGTTACCGAAAGTATGTAACACGCACAAATATGCATATATCAAAAGTCCAGGGCCATAACCGAAGTTTGTTATGGGTAAATATATGAGAAAATGGAAATTGACAAAAGTTATTGGAAATAGCTGGATTTCAATCTAAAGTGGTGGAACTTATCCAATTGCACCAGGCGTTTGGATTTCGTACTGGTATGCCGCGGTATAGTAAATGAAAAAAGTAACTTTGCCAGTTCAGTAGGATGTTCCTTTGGACCCTAACAATATCAACAACACAATATTACTTGGAAACTGATTCGAAATGTTCTAGGTTCACTGACATAACAAGGTTCACGTTCTTTGTGTCATTTTTGTGTAATATCCTTACATTTTTTCGAGCAGTCTGCTGAACTGGAAACACTTTTTTTTTTATTTAACCCAAGCGCCTTACTAGCATGAAGCCATAACGACTGGTGTGATTGTAAAAACTCATCATTTGAGATTGAAAACCACCTATTTCCAACAACTTTCTTTTTTCCCCATTTTTTCGTATTTTAACTCAAGCGGAGTTGGCCTATGGCCCCAAACTTTTGATACACCCTGTATATACAGGGCGGACAATTTATCTTAATACTCTTGTAACTATGCTGTTATTTCATACTCTGCAAATAGTGACAGTAGAACGTTGCATGGCATACTATGTGATACCACAAGGTTAACAGTGTTGCCAATCCAACATGAAGTTCTATTTTTAAATGATACTACATCTAGTTATTAAGCATTTTAAATCTACATGATGAACGAAAACTTACAATGTTAGCTATATTTATTTCTTAGTACTTAAGGACGGTACAGTATCACGAACATATCCAAGTTTCAGTGGCCTCTATAGCAGTAATGACATAAGTGAGACAGACGGGGCAGTACACATTTAGAGTACTTTAATATCTAATACTATGATTATGACATTATAGGTGTCAAAGTAATACAAACAAAGTTACACAGGATTAAAATTTTGACTTTTTAAAAGTCTTTATCTCGAAAAACTGCTTAGATAAGTATCTCATTCAATTACATTGAAGATTTTCTAGATGTGAAGATTACAATGTCGTTTACAGCAATTTGATAGCTCAAACCGTTCTGGAAATATTGTAAAAACTGTTCGAGTTTGCAACACTGTTTATAATTATATAATTGTGAGAACTTGTTGCAATTACACCTACCAGAGAGTGTCGTTCTAATGTTATAGAAGCAAAGTAAATCAAAATTTGTTTTTAAAAAGATCCTATAAATACGCCATTTCAGGCAATATATCAAGTGTTATCATTTTTCATATTATTCGAATGGTTTAAGATATCAAATTGCTGTAAACGTCATGATGATCTGTATATCTATTGGAGACCATCTATATAATTGAATGTGATACTTATCTAAACATTTTTTTTTGGAAATGCAGTCCTTACTCATCATCAACACCAATTTGGAATCACTGTGTAGTATGAACCAAATCGGCCCACACATGCTACCTCGAAGATTGAGTGGTATTTGACTTTTTTGCAGGATACACTGCCCAAATTTCTGGAAAATGTTCCCCTATCGATTCACCGCAATATGTGGTATGTGCATGACGGAGCTCCCGCACACTTGAGTGTGAATGTCTGCCGGTGGTTAAATACTGTGATCCACACATTGGATAGGTCAGTACACTGGCCTGCCCAGTCTCCGGATCTGAATCCACTGGATTTTTATCTGTGAGGACACATGAAATGTCTGGTGTATGCTACTCCTGTGAACAATGTTAACGACTTGGAACAGCGTATCAATAACGCCAATGTAACTGTTCGCCATGACCCAAGTATCTTCGAACAGGTTCGTCAATCCATGATATAGTGTTATCATTGAATGCATTGTTGTCCATAGCAGGCACTTTGAACACCTCTAATGATGTGCCCGACGAACATACGTTTGTGTCTCTCCGTACGTCGATATCTACCGCTTCGAACTTACCGTTCCCACGTTTTCGGTTCTCTCTATCTCTACCACTATGTCCAATGTGCTATACGTAGTGTGTGTGTGTGTGATATTGGTAGCAGTATCTACACTTATATTGAAGCAATATTAATTAACGCTCGAAAGTGAAATCTGAGTAATATAACTTTTGTTACTCATCTCTAACAGAATTACTACGTAATACAACGTTTTAGGAACTTCACCGAATTTTCCCCTCTCCAAATCAAGTTTTGTAAAATGCTGCATGCTTCAACTGACTAGCGAAGACTTTTGTCGTAGTGGTTGTTATTTTTTTTATCTTCGTAATGTTTCTTTCTGTTGAGAGAATGTTAAATGACGTAAGCCGAATCAATTCTTTTCACTAAATCTATACCTATATATAAAATAATGTTTTCTGTGTGTGTGATCTGATTTTCACAATAGAAACGAGTGACCTAGAGCCGCAAAGTTTGGTACAGAGATAGATGTTCACCAGATCTAATTCTGTCAGAGGCCCTTTCTTCGATTCTCGTCTCGTGGGCGAGGTGAAAATGTATCGAAGATATACAGTAGAGCGTCGATTATCCGAACGTCGGTCAACCGAACGACCGCTTAACCGAACTGTGTACTCGCTCGCACCTGTTACTCTCCCACCCTACCGTCCATCATCCCCCTCACTCCCAAACCAAGTTTTCCACAGTAGTCGCCGCACTGAGCCACCGCTGGCGGAACATTGCTTCTAATGGGGCCTTCATAAGGCGCTGCTGACCGGCCAAGGCGCCAGTCGCTGTGTTTCAACAATCAGCACACTTCTGTCGGTTTGGCACTGGCTGTAGAAGTACAGTACAGTTCGATTATCCGAACAAACCAGTTTTCCGAACACCCATGTACCCCAATTACTTCGGATAATCGACGCTCTACTGTACATTGTAAGAACGGGTTGCGTGTATGCAACCCCATTACATAGTAGTTGTGCAGGTTTACATAACAATATAGGATAAACACGTAGAAATTGAGCAAAAACTTTTTTCTCTAATAACTTGATGTTCTGAATTAAGAGACTGCAGAGACAGATGCTTACTCTTTTTATCCAGGTTCTGAACTTATACCTGTTAACAACGGATGCTTACAGTTAGTAAATATAAATTCAGTGTCCGTGAGGAAGATCTGTTAGTTTATAAAATCAAAGTACAATATTGTAATTTTAAATAAAACATAATTCATAATTTATTGTGTTTACTTACAGCAAACGAAGCGCTGGCTATGACTGACCATTCCTGCAAACACAATCTCACAACCTGCAATTGAAATTCAGGTTGTATCTAGCGCTAATGCCGCAATTTCCCCACGAATTGTGCATTTCAGTTGTTCTGTAGTACATGCTTTGTTCGTGAGAGCTTTTCCTTTGAAACAATTGCGTACCCTAGGTTTCAGTGAGCCAGGTGGCCATAGTATGTTGCGTTACTAAAAGATGAGATGCCAGGGGAACATTTGTCTGAGAACATCCATCGATGTCTGTGATGCGTGGGCAATCGTTATATCTTGTCAAATTTGTTTTGGGTTAATTCATCTGCTTCAAAGTTATGGGAAAAGATAATCTTGCAATATGGTAATGTAATGATCAGAATGCAATGTTACTGAGTCTCCATCTTGCTCAAAAACATGGAGCAATTACTCCAAAATTGTTTGTTCCACATTATTTTTAAACTTTATGCAATTTTCTTCTCATAGCTCATAAGTGGCATTTCATTTGCTGTAGATAAACATAATGAATATTGTTTGTTTCATATTTCTGTGATTTCAAAACCCGTCAGATTTTCTGGACGAATTCTGTAATTAAGTAGTCCGAAATCTCTTGCATTTGTAATTCAAGTATACTAAATCTATCGTTTTATTCGAGTTCCTAATTTCCAATTTCCTCATGCTTTGCACATGGGAAATGGAAACAAGTTACCATATCATTATTTACAGGCCTATTTCTCTGCTAGTAATTGAGAAGCTAGAATCGGCTCTCTGGAAGAATATTCACACCAACACTCACTGTATCGACCTAGAGCCTGTTTCTCTAAACTACCAGTCTTGTAATGTTTTTACTAGTGTCGTAAAGTATCGTGAAGTAGAAATACTAGAATAATAGTAGAAGTTATTTGTAAATACTAATGCTGATTCCTCTAATATGTCATGATTTTACGGTATATACAATTATCAAATATTTGGTTTTAAAAGGTTTACACTCATAGTAATACAATACTAGTTATTCTGAGAAGTAGATCCCTGATCATAGGTTATGGCTGTGAATTCCTTTGCGTCTATATATTAGCGCGGAAATCTGGCTCAATTAAGTAATGGCGGGAATGTATGTGATACGAATTCAATTCTCATTTGCAGCCAACGTCGTAGCATTGGGGTTGAAAGGGTATTAAATTTTAAATATCACTAGCCGTAAGAAACATCTAAAGATCAGGAACTAAATATTCCCAACATCATTATAACCATAATCAAATTACATTATTTTATATTCTTCTTTCACGCTGACTCAATCATCTTCTGCACCTAGTGTTGTCAATTTGCGTGTTGAATATTTATTTATTTGGAATGGAGAACTCCTGTGTTTAGAATACGATTGGCATGAATCTGTGATTTGCTTCTCAAATCTCAGAGCATTGATCGAAAAATATTGTTAAAAGATCATTTTTTTTTTATTTCACACTTTCTCTTTATTTCTTACTACTATTAGAAAAGACCTGTCATCATTTATAACAAAGGCAGTTGGAGATCAATGATATTGAAGTTATGAATGGCTGAACTCCGCCTATCGCAATTAATTAGGTACTAATCCCCACGCCAATAGAAGAGATATTGTATTGTATGTCATTTGTACATTTGCGATTCGTCGTACGATAGTATAACCACACACACACACACACACACACACATATATATATATATATATATATATATATATATATATATATATATATATATATATAGATATAGATATATATATATAGATAGATAGATAGATAGATAGATAGATAGATAGATATCCTTGGACATACTGCATATAAGCAAAGGCCTAAAAACACATTGATTGTGAAATTAAAACAGCTGGAAGCCATGATGGTAATATTGCATGTGCAGTGTGAACTGAAGCATTAATCACTTGCATCTTTTATTCAAGAGCTGGACTTGGTGAGTTCCAACGCCGTGGCAGCTAAGTTCACAAATTATGTAGTAGCAGTACTTGGTACATAATTTACGAAGTGTTGCATGCCGTCAACTGTTGACTGAGTTCTGTTTTCAAATGGTTTTCAGTGCTCTAGGAGAGTTCACTCTCAGGGCTTTGTCTCAAGGCACTTCTTGTTCCCTTATAAGTCTTTATTCTTGCTTCCTGACACGACCTGCGTATCGTATGGTCTTTTGTTTTATCAGAGCAAAGAAGAGGAACTCATACAGGTGGAATGGGAAAGTCTTCGTACAAGACTTTATTAGACGGTATTTTCTGGAACTTTTCCATCCTATAAAAAGATCAAGTTTCAAAAGCGTTTAAGATGCTATCGTACATTACTGCAATGCAGACACTTAGCTACAGACGAGAAAGCAAATACTAACTTTTTTATTTTGTAGAATTCCTTTCTAAAATAGTGCTTCTTGAGAAAGAGGAGTATCATAATCATCTGATATTTGGAAGGTTCCGGCTTCGAACTTATCTCTGCCAGCTAGTGTTGCTAATTTTATTTTGCTTACTTTCTCTTTGTAAAAACATGAGTAAAGATCAACGGTGTCTACTTTCCAAAATTTATGTGTTAACATATTAATGGCGGAACGTGTTATATGTTTTCAGGGGAGTCTCGATAAATATTGATTGATTTGCTTTTAGTTAAAGTCTTTTATGAATATCGTCATAAACGGCTGTGCTGTGATAAAGTAAAATATATCGGTACTATAAGGATAATTTGGGGCTGCCCTAGCTCAGTCGGTAACACGGATGACTTAAACATAAGAGAAACGGGTTCAAACCCGGATCCAAGGTTAAGGATAAGTTACTGTAACGAATATTCTTAACATACGTGAATTGTAACTTAATTGTATACTTTAAACAACTTAAATGATAAATAAACAACTTAACCTTTAAACAACTTAAAGGTAAATAATTTTAATGGTATTGAAGAGAGAACTGTGCAAGGATTTTGTCGTCAACAAAGATAACAAAATAATTAACTTAACTGCGTTGTAAAACATTCTTTTATTTTGTAATATTAAAAACTAAAGTATTTTCTTAATCTCTTCTTAACTTCCATCTCAATGTTTTAATTGCTTATTATTTTATGATAATGGCAAGTGAGAGATATTTATTTTATTTTATTTCTATCAAACTAAAATCTTGTGGGTGAGGCACACCGACAAGATTATTTGTATGAGTGTTGGAGCCCCGGAGCATCCATGTAGTTTGTCGTGCATGGTAGAGATACTTTGTGGCTGTCTATTCTTCTTATTTCTTATCCAAGTCATATTCCTAATTATTATACCGATGTTTTAATAAGATTTTTTCACGAATTCATAAGGAATGACTGACAAATGGGCAACCATGGAATCATTAGTAAATTACAGTGAAGTGTAACACAAGAAATATGGTTGATAATTAAAGTAAGTAATGCTTGATCATTATTATATCTCGATTTTAATATCAGTCATTACTCATATTAAGTAAGTATTATGTGTTTTATTAAATAAATATTAGGTATTTTAATACTGTATTTCGTGTTAGTCTTCAATTTACAGTGAGGTCATAGCAGATCGCCTGCAAGATGTTTGTTTTAATATTACAAGGTAAATAATATACGAAATGCAGAAAATACATGTTTCCAATTGCAATGACTACATCTTTACTTGTATGTACAGAATGGGACCGTTATGGTAGCATTTTAAACTACCAAAACTAACGAGGAATTGTATGTGTGGGATAGAGGTCGATTTTTAAGAAAAATAAAAATTAGTAGTTCTTGATTAGTGGTTGGAAATGTATGCAAAAAACAAGAAATGATGGTGTCAAGCTCTTTTCTTAAATACCTCCTTATCCCTTCCCTCTAAAAACGACATTTAAAAATTCTATGAAATATGTACTTAACACATAGGATACCACGTTCTAAATTTGAGGAATACAAATTTTGTTGAAATATTAAATATACGTTTTGCAGTAACATCACAATAATAATAATAACAATAATAAACCTTTCAGTCTTCATACCAGAAAAGAATGAATGATTTGTTTGTTTCCACTGATGTTTTATATTTCTATTAAATTCCCGTCCTAAAATACTACCTGTAGAAAAATGCGATGTTGATTTAAAGAGAAAGTATAAATTCCATTCTCTAAATGGGCCATATAATAAATTCTTCCTAGTATTAAAGACTTCTTTCCCAGCTTCTATCCAACTAAAATACAACTCGCTTTGTTGCTACTCTTTGAGCTCTACCGCTATACCTTCTCTCATAACCAACCAGATTTGGACAGAGTTTCATCACCGATTGTTCCTCATTGTATAGCACTCATTTTCTGCATAGTACACTGTCAAAAATAATTTCTTAAATTTTAGAAATCGTTTCTTATCTGTGCACCGAGATAATATTTTCTTAGAAACGAGATTTGTCCATTCTCATTCATATAGAAAGTAACAGTATATTTTCTCATTTCTCTTTATACAGCCTCATCTAATTTACTTCATTTCTCATTAATTAGGGTTTCAAACTGTTGTTTCTAAAAGAACCTTATGTCTTAACAGAGTTGCTCCTGGACAGAAGATAACTTAACCTGTTCCACTAACTCTCACCCGTGTTTTGTTGTGACAGTGCACTGCATACAGTATTTCTCATTTTTATTTCCCTCTATCATGTTCCCGACAAAATAATAAAAATCAAATAGAATCACCACACAGTAATGCCTAAGTCCTTTTTCATGAAAATAAAATAGAACATCCTGCACAAACTTTCCGAACATCTCCTAGACCATCGAACTTACTGAACTCCAGAAATGTAATTGAATCTCTTACCGTACAGAAGGCGCAACCTTCTAACGGCCCTTGACTGGCATAGGAAACAACAACAAAACTTTTTTTGTAAAGACATTTTCGTTCTTTATTTTAATTTTCTTTTAAAATAGAAAAAAAAAAAACTTTTCCGATCTTGTAATGATGGTAGACTTTGTAAATGCAAAGGACTTCAGTTTCAAAGTTGAAAGCCATCAAAATTGATGTTTGATCTTAGTCAAATTTAGATACAAAAAGTATTCGCTGTTAAAAATATAAATAATGGAACAAACCTGTTATTAAACATGGATTTGAATTACTAGAAAGTAAGTAATCAGGTGATTGATTAGCTAGTTTTAGTGCGATGTGCACTTAAATTGAAGATTTGTTTTTTTAAAATAAGTAACAGTGTACGTGTACACCACATAAAGGAGTTTGGTTTGGATGGCGTGATATTTTCTCAATTAATATTCAAAGCGGAAGTGGTAGTTGATTTCTATGACCTCAAGTTTTAGTAGAGAGATTAGAATGGAAAGGACATATATTCTTCGGACGCTTAATTGATTGCAGAAAACCATTTCCCATCATCTATGACTATTTCTGCTCGATAAGGATTAAGATTAAAACACGGAAGGATTTGATTTCTACCACTTCTAATCTGAATAGAGGCTTAAAATGGAACGTGACACATATTCTTGGAATGCTAAATCGAATTTTAAAAAGGAAACGTTGCTCGCTATCTTTTATTATCTTCCGTTTATGTAGATCAATATTGAAACCGGAAGAGAAAGTGGATTTCTATCAGTTCTAGTTTTAGTAAAGAGTTAAGGACAGGGAGGTAAAAGTGAGGGGGAACGCAGGAGGTCACCATTCCCCACCTCGAAAAAATATGTACGGCGTCCCTCCGGTTCCTAAAAAATTCCAATGATCAAACATAGGCAGGGGGAACGGCGTGGCGTCATGTCACTACCTACGTCCCTCCACCTTTTCAGATCCACTTTTACCCTTGGTTAAGGATGGATATGAAATATATCCTTGGAACGCTTAATCGACTGCAGGAATCAGTTTTTCGTTGTATGACCGTTTTTGCTCTATAATAGTCAACATGAAAATGAAAGAAGTTATTGATTTCTATCACTTCTGATATGAACACCATCTCTACCAACAAACTCGATTAATAACTTTTGACCTCCTACATCCAGACCAAAATTCATGGTGATCCATCAAATACCTTAGTTCTTGAGATGTTTTGTCTCCTAGACGGACGAACAGACTTGCTAAGTATGTAAAGAAGTTTTTGTAAACCAAACAACGATTGTTTTCGCGCAGTAGGAGAACATGATACTATAGTCCACGTCACCAGAACTGGCGTGTGGCATCAGCCAATAAGCTCGCAGTGCGCTGTTACTAAACTTTCAGGGAGGAATCTAATCATTCACAATTGCCCACAAATACAAACAGAATCAATTATGAATAATTCGATTCCTCTTTGAAGATTTAGTAACAGCGCACTGCGAGCTTATTGGTCGATGCCACATGCCAATTCGGGTGACGCGGACTATAGTATGTAATCTTAATGTGCTATGTTACTATTCAAGAGTCACGGTAGCACAGTCGATAAGGCTTCTGGTTGTCAACCCCGACGACCTAGGTTCAATTCTCAACCGAGAAGGAAATATTGTTCTCGTTCTATCCTCGTTTCAAAGTCGTTCAGAGATTCACACAGTTTCTATAAAATGTGAACGTAGGGGAATTAGGTAATTGTTGCTTAGAATGAAGGTCTATTTGAATTGTGCGGTGCGAAGGAGTACTTTAAACAATGTTATGCACCCACATTTAAAGATATCATTACAGGAATATCAAGAATGTACGAGATGAGTATATAAAAAATTAAAAATACATGAGTAGAATTAACGTAACTGATATCTCATTTTTTTTTTAAATCCCCAAAACATTACCACATTATTAGATATTTAGTGTTCCATTCTTATATTTTCTTTATGTTTCTTTGGTCGTTGAGGATGACTTGAGCCTCGTTAGCTTCCTTTCTAGGTTTTACTTAAAAAGAAAACCTACTGGGTCGATTTCAGTAAGAGTTTTCAATGTCTTTATCTAAATCTGCCGCTACCAATGTTTAGATTTGTTGTACTCCATGTTGTTACTGGATGATAACGTAAAATATACAATACGGTTATGAAAACTAATAGTAACTAAAGCATTTCCTTGAAATTGGGAGAAGTTACCATTTTCGAGTGCGAGAAAACTATTTAAGTAAAGTTTTCTTTCTTTTCTTTTCTTTTTTCTTAACTTTCGGAAAATTAATTTATAACTGTCTTGAAGAACAGATTTAAAATTCCATTGAATTCCATTACGTTAAAGGTCGTTTACGTTACTTATCTTCACCTAAACAAAAACCATTCGTTGCATATGCTTTAAATGTTTTTTATTATTATTATTATTCTTGATTTCATACGGGCTAACAACGGATAGTTTTGCGTAGGATATTTCCTTTAAGTGTAGACCCTAGGCGACTATCTTCCAAAGTTCTTTTACATATTGTACTACTTATATTAATTGTTCTAATGTAAAAAAAATATTTACTATCTATGTCTAGAACTTTGTTACTATGAATAAAATTTTCATTCTCATAGTTCCGATGAATAGAAGCAATGTTCCTTGTTCCGTAACGTTGCTTTAATAGTATTACAATGATCGAAAGTGTGTTGTTTTATCGCAGTAGCGAGAGTGTTGATAGACGTATGAGTGTTTTTCTGTTTTTCCTCGATTGGGAATTATTTTCCCACTTTCCATCAGACGTTAAATACTACGCTTTTCTGCCGTGAACAAGGTTGTTGATCCATGAAGCCTAGTTAATCATGAATAGAGTAGTTCTTTTGACACTCCCATATAATCGATATTTAAAGCTGTCTTCCTTCAGCTCAGCGTTCCTCTGATGGATATACTGAGTTCCCCTCTAGAGCGAAGAAGAGAATGTGTCTTATTCATTTGGTCATTGCACTTTATTGAAATTAGAAAAATAGATATCTAAGTCTTGTTCCTTAATAGTCTTGTAGCATTCTTCTTGTAAAGTAGATAGTCTATTTAGCTATGCACTTTATAATTTTTTCTTCTCTTACTAATTACATATGTACGTGTGGCTTATATAAACAGCTAAAAAAAGGTAATTATGTACGGTTTTTGTTCTTTTTTGATCTTGTGAGGGCACATGTGGTTCAGATCGCACGTTAAAGTTTTAGAGGCTTTCGTCACTTAAAAAGAAAGTCATATCATAACCAAACAACTCATCTTACCAGTTAGCATACTTTTCTTAGTCCAGTACTTTTTTCCCTCATAGTATATTGACATTGTTTCCTTGTTACGCTATCACTTAATCTATTTGTTACTATTTAGAAGCACCAATCAAAGTTAAATTTCACTTGTGGTATGGTGTTTCTTAATTAATATTTCATAATTTCTTACTATACTATTTGTTCTTCATTGTCTCATTTAGTAACAACTCGAGGTACAACGCTCATATAATTTATATATAATAAATTTCAATAAGTAGACCGATCTTCCATAAACGTTCAGAGCATAAAATGTAGACTATTTTGCTTTACTATGCAATTTGCATATAGTTTGTCCTATAGTATTTTATAACTAGTCATCTATGAGTTGATTGGTCAGGAGTAATGGATATATATAGAAGTCAGTGACTTACTTCATCGCTATGTTTATTTTTTTTAAATGTTTATAATATTTATATATTTTAAAATACATCGGAAGTGAAATGTCTGGCAACTTCAGAAGCGATGTTTTTACCATATTTTTTACTTATTTGATTTTGATTTGATTTGATTTGATTTTAACGTCTCTCTCAGCAGCGAGGGTATACGTGGACCTACAGCTTAACGTAGGTCCGATCCACATGAGCTTCCACCGAGAATCGAGCCTGGATTTCCCGCGCCAAAGGCGCGTACAACGCTTAGCCACGAGGTAGCCTTTTTTTTCTTTTTTTTTACTTATTCCGTTGGGAAATACACATACACATATTTCTTCAATAACCCAATATAGGGCTCTTAAGTATTTCGTTACAATACATATAGACACAAAGATTTAATCTCATTTCACGCATAATATGTTAGTTCTGTGATAATATTAGATAATGTTTTTGTAATATTTATTTTTCATTGTTGATGCATTATTAACTAAGTTGTAATGTATTGGCATATCGATCAACAATAGGTTCAAGTGCTATATATAATATAGAACTATCTAAGTAATTAAGAACACATATCTGATAGACGTTAGCTATGTTAGTTATTTTGTTCAGACTTTATATCTTATTAAGTGCAATATCTATTACACTTGTTTAAAATATGGCTGGGGTATCTGTTAAAGTGTAGTATGTCTAATTTCTTTACTTCCATCTTGCTCGACCTTAAACACCATCCTCTATTAATTCCTTTTCTTCGAAGTCCGTAGTTACACAATCCATAGATCTTTTTGGTTTTCTTTTTTCCTCTTTTGCCTTCTACTTCCATCTTTCTGACTCTCTTGCTGATATAATCATCATTTCTGCTCATTACAAGGCCATACCACTGTACTATTATCTCTTGTACTTTTCTCGACATCTTAGTCACTTTAACGCACTCACTTTTATTCGTTTTTGAGTTTCTGATCTTATCTAACCTGGTTACATTACACATCCATATGAACATTTGCAGTTCGGTCACGTCTAGTTTCTTCCCTTACACCTTCTTGATTCTCTAAGTTTCTGCTCCGTACAGCATTACGTGTCTCACTACGCTCTTGTAGGCACTTCCTTTCACTTCTTTTTATCCTTTTATCATAATCTGAGATCTTCGTCCAGTCTATCCGTGCAAGCTTATTTCTGTAGTCTTATTACCGCATCCATACTCTCATCCTTATTCACAGTAAAATCTGGCATTTAATGGAACCTAGGTGCAGTATACCTAACTATTTTCTGTATTTTAGTTCGCAGTACTGTCTTTATATGACATATGACAAAGATTTAATATTAATGTGTAATTATACCAACATTAAAAAATGTTAAATTATAGCGATTAGTTCGATTCCTAGATCGATGCGTCTACGTTAATTTGTCTCTATCACTCGACTCAACAATGATAACCGGTTGTAAAGTATTATAGAAAAAAAAACTGTCTACAAGTTTACGCTTCGAAGTATTGTACTATAAAGCAAAGATTCTATAAACTTTTATGAAGATCTGCCTACTGAGTAAATTATTATGTAGGACTATTGTGTTTTTCCTTTTTAGGCTAGAGGCAACCATGAGGAATGAATAATATAATTTGAAATGAAGAATTATAGAATATAAAATGAATGATGAAATACGAATTAGCAAGTGCTCATGCAGCATACAGGTGGGACTTTGATCATTGATTGATGCTTCTGTGTTCGTTAGCCTAGAGAACACATCAGCAACCATGCATTAATATAGAAGAAGATATTACACAATTTTTATAATATGAACTACTATAAGTAAAATAATTTAAAATTTTATGGTAAATCTTACTCTGAAATATCATCTGTATAATAACATAGAATATGCTCTAGAATATAAGTTCTGATACAAAATAATCCATATCTTCAAGATATTTAATATTGCTAAGAAATTTAACATCTATAACAAATATAAAAGTAGTATCCACTTGTCATTGATTTTCTACTTTTGATATTTTAAAAATTGATTTTGAAATTCTATCTTTAGACTATATTTATCCATGATGCATGGACACAAAAAATATGATGAAAATCTTTCAATTCTGTTGTGAAATCTATGTGTTTGTTGTTTTAGAAATACTGACATAGAAAAAGAACTAAGGACAACTGTGTACTTAGAAAATAAACAAGAATATCCTGGTTTGATGGAATTTCTGAGATTGGAGCTATTCTTTTCTCTGCTTGGATGGACATTTCTCTTTCCACATAAATCACTTTTCTTACGACGGAACAGTGTGAGTGTGTGTTTTCTCTTCGTCTGGCAAATAGAAAAAAGGAGAGGATTTCCTTAAAAAAAATGTTGTACACTTCTGGGCTGTTTCTCAAGAGATTTTCTCTTTAGATGTTGTTTTTGAGTTGATTTCTTTTTTGGTAATCATCAATATATTATGTCTTCAATCAGCGATGATATTCGTACATCACAGTTCCCAAACAATCCGAAAGTACTTATTTTTGGTTTGCTCCTTTATATTATAACGCTTTTTGCGCCTTTGGTATACTGAGTTCGGATTTGATTTCTGGTGAGAGTTACGATGGTCCAAATTCATCTTAAACAGTGTGTATATATAATATGCATTATTATTATTATTATTATTATTATTATTATTATTATTATTATTATTATTATTATTATTATTATTATTATTATTATTATTATTAGCAAATGCTTCCACGACTAATATTATCGTGGACAAGAAGTGACTTTATCTATTGTCGAAAGCTAACATTGCCATATGTAAATTACATGTCTATATTTCCAACGTTTAAAAAAGAATATGTTATAATAGTATATGTTGTTCTTTCTTCCTAAGAGACAAATTTTGAAAATGTTGACAAGTTAATTAAACTTTGCGTGTCTAAACAAATTTTTATACCAGATTTCATGACTGAATGTTCAACTTTTCAAAAGAGTTATTTAACAACAAAATATACTAATATTTTCCCCCTTCCTTTATATTTTTGTAGTAGAATTTCCAAATCCGAATAAATGAATAAGCTGTTCTTCGCTTGTGATAACACTTCTTATACCATATTTGTTTCCTTGTCTCCAATGATTCGGGTGTGTAACAACACTAAAATAATTTCCTCTTACTACTCCACTTTGATATAACATTCCTAGAATGCGTTCATATAAATGAGATATTTGTATTGTTTATTTCAAAATGCCTTTGTGTACTAAATTAGTCCTTATTACTTTAGTATAAACATCATTCGTCATATTACACATTGATGTAACTTAACATTATGAAATGAAGTACATTTTGCACTGGTTCTTTGGGTGAAAAAATAACAAGAAACAGAAGAACTCTATGAAAACTGCAAGCAAAACATTTGCATGCCTAAGACCAAACTAAGGAATCTTCGACGCAGAGATGATTATTCTTTCACTGATATAAGTCCCATTATTATTACTACTTTATATGCTAGTCTTCGTACTCCAACTAACTAACTCTATGGCGTATGGAACCCGGAGGTCCAATGCGTTCACAAAAGCTCTCCGCTGACTTCTGTCCTTAGCCAACTGAATCCAGTTTCTATTTTGTATTTCTATTTCTGCGAGATCCATCTTAATATTGTCTTCCCATCTGCGCCTGGGTCTTCCTAATTGTCGTTTTTCGATTGATCTTCCAGTTAAGACTTTGAAAGCGTTCCTATTTTCTTCCATCCTGGCTACATGACCTGGCCACCTTAGCTTCCTAGACTCGATAACCCTACAAATGTTTGGTAAACCGTATAAATTATGTAGTTCCCTGTTATGAAGTTTCCGTCATCCCCCATTCCTGTTTCTCTTGGATCCGAATATTCATGTCAGGATCTTGTTCTCAAATACTTTCAGTATATGTTCTTCCTTGCGATAAGCGACCTTGTTTCGCAACCATATACAACATGCATGATTATCATTTTATATATTTTAAACTTCAAATTCCTCGACAGAATTCGCGACAACAAGGGATTTTGAATTGAATAATAACACGAATTCCCTGCTTTTAGTCGACATTTAATTTTTTCGTTAATATGGTTTTCGTCTGTTAATATTGATCCTAGATATTGAAAGTATCCACTTTATTAAAAGTATTATTCGATATTTTAACGCATTCATAATTTGTAATATTATGGTCCCGACGAACTTCCATGTATTTAGTTTTGACTGCATTTACTTCTAAATCCATGTTCCTGCAAGCGTTAAATAAGAAATCTGCATTTCTTTGTATTGTTTTCCTATCATCCCCTATTAAATTTACATCATCAGCATATGTCATAACCTGGTGAACCCCATTCAACTCTAGGCCCTGGTTGCTATCTTTGATTTTCCTTATAGCGTATTCCAGAACAAAGTTGAATAACAATAGCGACAACGCATCTCTTTATTTCAGGCCATTCTGGACGTGAAAGCTCGTGGACAAAAAATTTTCTACTTGGATTTTACTTTAGGATTCATTTAAACATAACTTAATTTATCTAATTAGCTTCTTCGGTATTCCAAATTCTGTAAGAATGTTGAACAATGCTCTTCTCCTAACGGAGTCGTAAGCCTTTCTAAAATCCATAAATAGTTGATGTACCGGGGTATTGTATTCCCACTACTTTTCGAGCATTTGTCAAATGGTAAATATTTGGTCGATAGTTTTAGTCTAAATCCGCACTGATAATCTCCAATAATTTCATTTGCGTATGGGATCAATCTTGCTAATAGAATGTTTGAGAAGATTTTATAGGACGTTGACAGAAGAGAAATGCTTCAATAATTATTACAGTCAGTTTTGCCACCTTTCTTGTGAATTGGAACAATGATTAATTTTTCCACTCTTGCGGCAATTCTTCCTTGTTCCAGATAAGCAGAATGAATTTGTGTAACTTATTCCACAATTTTTCGTCTCCATCTAAAATTAACTCAGCCGGAATTTCGTCTACACCCGGAGATTTGTGTTTCTTTAATTTCTTTATAGCGATTTCTACTTCTATTCGGTTAAGTTCTGAGATACACTGTTCTGCGGTGTGTGTTTCCCTTTCTCGACGCACATTAGTTTTTGACTGCTTGTTAAGCAATTCGTCAAAGAAATCCTTCCATCTATTTAAGATACTATCTGTGTCAGTGAGAACTGTTCCGTCAGCTTTATTTAATATATAAGCACGAGGTTGAAATTTAAATTTGCTGATCCCCTTATACATGTCCTGAATGTTTTTATTTTTACTATTATCTTCAAGTTCCTTAATTTTAGCTTGAAAAAATCGCATTTCTTGGTTCTAAAAGTTTTGGAAATTTCCCGCCTAATGTCTACGAAATTTTGTGTAGTGATTTCATTTGGATTTTGTAGCCAACGTAATTTTGCCTGTTTTCTCTTCTCCGCTAGTTTAATGCATTCCTGGTCAAACCATGGTTTGTTCCCAAGTAGTTACGAGTATCCCAATTTTTCTTTTGCTGAAATTTTAATGCTATCTCTAATTTCAATCCAAATATCCTCAACACTAGTGCACTCCGAATCTTCTAAAACCGAGGATCTATTCGAAACTTCAATTTGTATTCCCCTCTTACCTGGCTCTCATCTAATTTCTTTAAATTAAATCTCTCCGTTTTCAGACATTGAATATTTTCTTTATTCCTCCTAGTCGTCGTACTCATTTTTATAATCTGGGTTTTTCGAACACACGTGGTCAACGCAATCGCAAACCGTACTTGTACTACTAGGTTTAAACTCTAGCAACAGTACAATTACCTGTGAGATTGCTAATACAACTAATTCAGAAAATGTAATAGTTTTGAGCACAATCCTATTGCTGCATTTTTCTTATGATTTTTATGATACTTTGGCAACAAATTTCCTCCGTAAAACGCTCTCTGTTTAATATGCTCTCAAGAAATCTCATATAATGTAAATTTAATTAGCTAGAAACATTAAACATGTTGCACATACTTACTCTACAAATACATGTATTTACACGTAATATGTATTGCTTCACTAGCTCATATAGTTTAGGTTAGTGTATAATTTGTTTAATAACACTTGTGAATATTAGAAATAATACTTGTGAATAGATAATCAATATATGCATTTCCAGTTATAATTATTATATTTACATCTTTTATTTTCCATTGAAACTTAAAGTATAGTCTTTATTTCCTAGTTTTAAACAATAACAAATAAATTTATATTTCCCCAGTAAATAAAAAAAATCCTTTCCTGGATTCAATACATTCTTCGGAACATCGTCCAAATGGTGGTCAGTCTTTTATGATGTCTGTACTTCTACCTTATTGTGGGTTATAGAAGAAAAATCTCGTCCAGTTCTTTACCACGAGGTAATGTACCTAAGATCGATGACATATTCCCGCGCTGGATGACAATGCTGATACGTTGGAAAAGGAATGCAGTAGCTCGGTGGTCACCAGTTTTGATCGCTAATCGATCACCAACTTCGTTAATGAAATTAGATCCTTCGTGACCCCAACACCCACTGGTTTCTATTGCTACTGTTACAAACCAATATTTGTCCAGTTGGTTTGTGTATTTTAGTATTTTGTCGGATTCTCTGTGAGCGGCGACGAGACCTGTCTGAATTGAAGAATGGGGTATTTACATCTATTTAGAGTGAGGAGTTATTTATATTCTCACCATTTAGTTAACTATACATATCCAGAAACATTCGGAAATATTTATTCATCATTGTTTCAATACATTTTTGGTACACCTCAATGTTGAAATTATAATATCTTTTTGTATTTAATTATCCATACACGTTGTTTTAGTTTCATTACATATGCAAACTGGACAAGCATAAATATTAACTTTCAAATAACTACTGACCAATATTGATTTTCGTTTATATACAACAGTCATGAATAATACAGCCTTGATAAAGCAATACTTCCATATTACAATACTTCAACTATTTCACTCAAACACAACAAAGATTATATATATTATAACGTTTTAACTTGAAATAACTAAATGTTAAAAGGAATTATGTATAGTATTAAATTGAATTTCGCGAATAATTCTTTGTTATAAAGCCGCAAAGAACAAGTTCAATGAATGTATCTAACGTTGCTTTTAATGGAGAATGTTAGATACAAGTAACTCACAAATACTGACTTTATTATTTTCTCATTAAAATCATTATCTTACAGGGGATGCGTAATTAGTGAAAAATTAAATTCAGAAAATCCGATACTTCTTGCCAGTTGCCAACGCGATTTGTCAATGAGATTCGCCAGTTCAATTGCTGTAGGACAAAAGGAAATCAATAGACTAAAAAAATATCTGGTTACTGATTACTTACAAAACAAATTAAAAGAGTGTGCAGGAATATTTTTAAAATCCAAAACTTAAAGGAGACTGAAAATTTTATAATTGAAAAATGTTCTTCACTGTGTTTATTTTGTTGTTAAACTGTGCAGGTCCAACTTTGTTTCTCAAACATTAATAATCTCCCTCCGTCCGTCTGTCTCTTAACAGGTATTAGAACAAAATTATCAAGACATAGCGAGAAATGGTTTCTAATACGTATTCATCGTTCCAATAATAGGTACATGCATGACCTTATACCTGTGTTGAAACATAAGTGGAATAGGGATGGCTCAGTGGTAAAGCTCTCAAAGCCCTCACCTCTGGTGCGTGGGGTCTCTAGTTGGATGCCAACTCGCGCCAAGTGGGCTTTGTGAGGACAAAAACTATTTGCATGGGTTTTCTCCGGGTTTCCCTGTTTCCTTCAATTTTCTTCACTCCAAAATTGAATTTATCATCAGCAGCAGCATCTTTCTTAGTCTAGGAGAGTAATCGTGGGATAATCGTGGGACGTTAAACCTTTTAATACAAACCTAAGGTCTTAGAGTTACCGTAAGGAAAAACAATTAATTCAAAATATACCGTAGTTCCATAACAGGTAAAAGCGTTGAAACTACTTAGCAGGATTTTTGGTCGACAATCTTTATCATCAACTTTGGAAGAAACACTTGTTTTTTCTTGAAATATAATAATCAATATATCATTATATATAACTTATGTAATATGAGGAAATACATAAAGATAGTGATGGATAATAAAAAATAATATTTTACAGAATGAATGAAAAATATCTACGTATTAAATATACACAAGTAACAATTCTGCTTATCTTAAATAACATAAAATATAACATATGTGATGACAGTAAATAATCATTTGGTGCATAAATAAAAACTCTTTGTACACTAAATAAATTAGTTTTTTAGGTAAGCATTGTTTACGTAGCCTTGTTTCAAAATCACTTATAAAACGACAAGGATGATATAGAATTCTTAGAATACTCTATTCATTCCTTAAAGATCTGTAGTCCATCTTTGCCTTTACGTAAAGCATTCACATTAAATCTAAATGCAAACGTAGACAGATGTGGTGAAACGATCCATTCTTCTTCTTCTCTTTGATTCCTCTTCCCCTGGGAGGGAGAGAGAATATTCTAGAGATGGAACGCAAGGCGGATGTAGGTGGATTCTCGGCATTGTAAGCAGAAATAAATCAATTCTTTTATCTCGAACGCACTAGAAGGGTTGCAGCGTCTGTGACTGGCATGTAGGTTAGGAACAACAAACGATTAGTAAGACAATGGGAGATTGTTCTTGTCACTACGAAAAAAAAATGTTAATCTTCATCTTTTGACTTCTTTTATTATCTTTTCCCTTTCTGTATTTTATGGTCATCTTCACATGCGTCATGAACTTAGATGTAAGTTAGAGTACCTATCTCCCTCCTTACGACTGAGTTATTATATTATCATGATCATAGTCTAATAAGTATTTTGTCATTATTGGCAGGTTATTTAGTACAAACTCTGAAGCTTCTGTAGGATCCTCAGCCAACCTCTTCGTTCTCATGTAGGTATTTCTTGGTTTAATAACGTTTGTCAACTGTAGCTCCTTTCTTCTCCGCCCTCTTTTTTCTTCCATTGAACCTTCTATCACGTCCCTCAGAATACTGTTCCGTCTCAACAAATATTCCAACTAGTTTCACTTATTCTAGTTATACAGTATCTCTTATTCTTCTTTTGTCTGTTACAATTCCTAATATTCGTCTTAGGTTTTCTGTTCGACCAGATTAAGACGATTTAATATTAATTCCACAGTTCATTATGTATTTTCATTATGTTTATCTATAGATAAAAAATCGTCATTTAATTATGAGGTTACTAAAAGTAAGAATTTGTATATGATGGCGGTTATTCAATTCTGTAATCAACCTTATATTACTTTAATATAATGTTTACCTTGCTCTACTTAAGGTCAACTTAGTCCTAGTCTTCATTCCTAACTCTGAAGGCAGATAGCGCATGTCGGATAGCAGAAAAGAAATATCGTATGAAACGAATAGTAAAATAACGTGTTGTCGTTCTGAGGCAGATTAATCTTATATCAAGACATATCCACAACATACTGGGCTAAATCATGCTAAAACCATAAAGGAGACACTTTTCCAATATTTCAGAAGTTCGAGAACATGTCAATGTGCAACATTGCAATAACAGTTCTAGAAAAGAAACAAATGAACAACTTCATCTGTTAGTTAACACCACGAGTCCGTTATGTTCGTAATATGACTTTTCAGAGGAACAAACTTTCTCTTGATTAAGTTGTTTTCATCAGAAATTTATATGCTACTCACAAAATTCAAGTTATAATTCACTTCTGATAGTTTAATGGGACAGTACATTTTCCTTCATTAAGTTCATAAATAAGTGTACTTACATATATGGTGGGATTGATCTATCATGTATTTCTCTGTTGACCCGAAAGCAATACTGCTGGTTGCTACAGTGTCGAACTCCACGAAATATTCTGAAACTATGCCCACAAGCATCAACGTTGAAATCTGAACACTCATAAGCAATGACAGGAACTTGAACGAATCGAAAGTTTTTTTTTTTTTTTTAAAAAAAAAAAAGATTTTTCACATGCAAACAAACACATTTGTATCAAAACTTTGAACACTATTTCAACCTATTAGCTAACTACAGAAGCATCATTATCAAAATCCCACAGAAAGTCAAATACGTTCTATTTATTCATAAATTGTTACCCAGCAAACTTGATGGTATCAAACTCTTTAAGGAAATTACAGTTAGCATACCGTCATCAAAAATAAGAAATAAAAAATACTTTTTTGTTATTGCTAGAAAGTCAAAACTAATTACCGACAATGTTCTCCAATATGGAAAATAGAACAATTTGACTAGATTTTTTGACACAGCGAAGGGTTTCAAAAAGAAAACTATTAATTATATAAATTCATGTCAAAACACTGAAATTGGGTTTAGTGTACCTTAGTGTACCATCTGTAGTGTACCTTTCATTAAATAAATAAATATAGTAGATCGGGGGAAGATATCTAGAAGTTTACCCCAGGAGATGGCAAAGTAACTCGTTCAACAGGAAGAAGATAGTATGCCTATTATGAGGCTAAATGCATTTGATTGTATAGCTTGTGGTTGAACAAGAAGAGGGGAAAAAGTACTGTAAGAACTCTATTTCAAGTTTAACCGTAGTTGTTGAAGATTATGTAAGTCTCAATTATTATATGACCATTTAGCTAATTACTTTGAAACTACGAATTAAACATAGAAAAATTGGATGCTATGTACTAACATAATCTAAAAGTGGTTGCATGCATGGCATGTAGACAATGAATTGGACATCTCACCCATGTGAATGGGATAAATGTCTGCAAGATGCTGTAACGTTTTAGCCTAGAAACAACAAACACATCTTCAAATCATGCTGAAACAAATCTTCAGTTGGGACCTTCTCGCCTTCCTAAGCACGGTAGAACAAGAACAAACACAACTACCAACACATAACCTGACCAGTCTTCCTGTCAAGAAATGTCAATGAGCACTGCCTCTTCTGATCAGTATTTGACCAATGTGGAGTTGACCTTTGCAACTTAATATCTCAATAAGTATCTGTTAACAATATTGCTCCTGTACCAATTTTGGTTCCAAGAGCTAATATTCCAGCACACCAATACCAGGGCAGAAGAAAAAAATACGATCTCCTAACTATCTTCTTTTGTTTATGGTTTGTATCTTTTGACCCAGAAACTCTTAGAGTAATTTAGTAAAGTGCATTGAATGTCAGAAATGGCTTCATGCTTCATATTCTGAACACTCAAGATTGGAAATTAAAGTCGTGCCCATATTGCATTGTGTCTGAAAGAAAATAAATTAAATAACCTTTTGAAATGAACATGATGTAATGACGATGTAATGAACATTTCTAGTTAAAAGAACTGTTTAACATTTCTTATATTATATTCATACATAACATAGTTTGATTGTTACTTCTAGTGCAATATCTGTATCAAAATTGTCTGTAACAGTATTTCCTCATATATTATTTATTTATTATATCTGTATCCAAATTACTTTTTGTCTAAAAATAAAGTTTTCTTGAAGATTTTTAATACAACTGTATTTTTTTTATTGATATGACTTAATTCACGAGCCACGTCTGATTAGACTAATATCTATTCTATATGGTACTGAGCCATATATATTAGAACTTAAAATGCCAAATATTTGTTATATTCCCCAACCATCCCTTTCAGCAGCGAGGCTATATTGAGACGTAGATGTACAGCTTAATGTTGGACCTCAACCACACGAGTTCCTGCCGGGAATCGAACTGAGTCTCCCGCGCCAAAGTAGCGTACACTATCCACATAGCTACGAAGGAGTTCCCGTGAATTATTAAGTGCATGATTTCTGATAATGTTAAGATTCCAAATGTACATCGGAGGCAAGCTTCATCATTAAGGAACACATTGCTACCAAAATTATCTTTCCAACTTAATTAGGGGCTGTGTTATTGAGGTTTAAATTGAGTCGCATTAAGGAGCGACCAGATTATGACTATTTCACACTGTCAGACCGCTCAATGGCTGTATCTCTGTAATGATGCATTTCCCGACATATGGTCATATGAACTTTTTTGCTTGTCTATTACCGTACCTTTTTTTGCACCCTGTATATTCCAAGTTATATTTCGATATAGCTCTATTATTGTTCTTAAGTGAATTGTATATATTCTTCAAATTCGTGATTCCCTTCCTTGAGAAATATATTTTAATCAATTGTATACTAATAAAATACAAGAAACTCTTAATGTTGGTGAAGAATCTTGTCGCCTCCCTCCCGAAAGGAAAATCTGAAATGACTCTACTGATTAGTGGGGCAATATTATAATCAAAATCTAGAACTATCTAGGTAGAATGATGATAGAAGAGACATCTGTAAAACTACAAGTAAATATTGGTATCTTAAATTAGAAGTCATCTTTATGCCCTGCAAAATCTTTCAGATCAAGACTCAGTTGTTAATGAAAGGTGCATTGCAAATGAAAAACTATAAAATAATTAATTGAATGATAAAGAGGGAGGAAACGACACGATTTTAACATAATACAAACAAGCATTATGTACTACAAAGTGCACACAAAACTACCTTAAATTGATCTTGCTCCTTGTATTCAAAAGGCAACTGCTCTAGAACTCGATCATTGTGTATTAACTAAATTGTATATAAACCAGAGGTAAAAGTGAGAGAAACGCGGGGGGACGCCGCCCCACCACCTCGAAAATATATGTACAGCGTTCCCCCACTTTCTAAAAAAATACAATGAACAAAAATAGGTAAAACGACGTGACATCATGCCGCTATCTATCCTCTCCCCACCTTTTCAGATCCACTTTTACCCATGATATAAACTATTTTCAAACAACAGTAATGTGTTAACATTGACTCAGCGGGAGCTCGTTCGAACTCTGACAAATGCTAACACCCACTTAAATAGTTTCAATTAATCTACTACAGAACAAACACAATTAGCGATATCGGTTAGTCTTCCTTTCCAATTATTCACGCTATTCTGGAATTCAATTTGTAGACCTATTCTCCTGTTTAGTTGTATTATAAATACTTAATGTACAAAAGTGAAAACAAATAAGCTATGTACGGTACCTCTAATAATAAAATTTTATTTTTATATTCTTATTGACTAAAAATAACTCACATGATCTCTACAATAACCAAATCTATTTTCCACTCTCATTCATTATCATGCAAACAATAATGTAACATTTTCAAACAAAAGTAATGCATTTCGTTCACAAACAGTGTCGTAGTTATTTTTTAAACGTGTTTGAAGTTAATGAAAAATCATTAGATTTTCAAAATTCTAGTTTACTTTTTTTTTAACACGAGAAAATTTGAAGGCTGGTGCGAAGTTATCAAAAACTGAAGAGTGAAGTGAAATGAAACATTTCTTTTCGACGCTCTCCGTTAATGCCTCATAACCTCAAGGAAATGTATGATAAATGTTAATCAATTATGATTTGATGGATTGGTTGAAGAACGAAGGGACTGGGAGGAAATAGAAAAACCTTAAAATTCTCATTTATTCCATGTAATTTATTACAAATTCATATAGTCTGGAATCGAGCTATATCCTGTGTGGCAAAGGTAACGCGTCCTCTCAAAAAAGTAATATTAGTATATCATGCGAGTTGTCACACATTTATCGCTGGTGTTATTCCAAGTCACAAGTTATAAGATTGCCATTTGCTTTTAATTGTATGTTTTGTGTTTATAAAAAACTGTTCAATTACACAAAGTGCGCGCAGATATCATTTACGTTTTCGAACACCAAAAGCCTCCAACTTGGAGCCTGAGAGAAAATACATTGCGTCTTATGATTCTAAGACAGGGACCCAGACAACCAATACAAGTCCACTGATTGATTAGCGTGCTCTACGACAGGACAAAATTCAATGAGCAAGGCTGGCAAAAAACAGGGCCTTTAAAGACAATTTTCTGAGAACACACATTTTAATTCCTTTTTAGTTTGCTGTATCGTCGATGATATGAACACATTAGGTTTCTCTTTCTTCATGGGACCTATATACAGGGTGTTTCAAAACAACACCTACAACGTTTGGGAGGTGATTCCTGGCACCAAGATATAAGAAAAAATGGAGACCAATTTGGGTTGCAAAAATGCTTCCTTTTGGAGTTGTAGGCTACCGGAAACATGAAAAAAATGAACTTTAAAGGTCCATAGCTACAAGAACATGGGACTTACCGTAATCGGGTCAAGACTTTACCTAGGAACTAGTATGTGCCCCATCCAAATATCTAACAAGGAACCCTAGGTATCTATCAGAGCCCGATTTTCATGAAACTTTGTATATAGAGAGAGTACCTTGGGAAACTCTCACAGCCAAAATTGTAGCTGCAGAGTCCAAGACGTTGGGACACTAGGGCCCGAGAAAGATAAAAAATTGGAACGTCAGTACATTAAGGACATGGTGAGAAAATGCACGTTTTTCTTTAAAACTAATCATTGTAACGACACGAAATGAGCATACATGGATACGAGATGGTCGATATGATCTGTTAAAAGTTATGAAAAGATTATTCACCATCTTGAAAGAGGCCATGTTGAAACTTGTGCGATTGGTGTAAATGAGAAGAGGGTCATCCGATGCATTAATTTGAACTTAAATAACTACAGAAACCTGTTGGTGAAGTCTGTTGTGGGATTACATTATTCCTGTGCTTCTGGTAGAGTGATTTAGGTACAAAGTAAGCAAAGTGTATCTCATGACACTCGAAAAGATGCAGGGTATGGAGCGCTATAGGTGGACTGATATGATGTTCTGATTTCTGTTCGAATTAATTTAACTGGAATAAAAAGTTAAAAGGTAATGTCAACCATGACATTATTATGAAGATTGAACGCGTCATATCAGCACATCCACACCAGTTGCATGTTGACTGTGACACAAATGATGTAGTGCTAAAATTTTATTTCGCTCGGTTTTCTTGTTCCTGATCCCACTCATAGCGCTCCATAATCTGCATCTGCTTGAGTGTCATAAGATACACTTTGATATCTTGTACCTAAACCACTCTACTAGAAGCACAAGAATAATGTAATTCCACAACAGACTTCACCAACAGGTTTCTGTGGTTATTTAAGTTCAAATTAATGCATCGGATGACCCTCTTCTCATTTACACCAATCGCACAAGTTTCAACATGGCCTCTTTCAAGATGGCGGATATTCGTTTCATAAATTTTAACAGATCATATCGACCATCTCGTATCCATGTATGCTCATTTCGTGTCGTTACAATGATTAGTTTTAAAGAAAAACGTGCATTTTCTCACCATGTCCTTAATGTACTGACGTTCCAATTTTTTATCTTTCTCGGGCCCTGGTGTCCCAACGTCTTGGACTCTGCAGCTACAATTTTGGCTGTGAGAGTTTCCCGAGGTACTCTCTCTATACACAAAGTTTCATGAAAATCGGGCTCTGATAGATACCTAGGGTTCCTTGTAAGTTTCAGAATTCTGAGGTACTTCCGCAACAATTTTTATAGAAGGAGTTGGTGAGTAGTTCAAATTATATGCCTGTAGCCAAACTGCTTCTATAAAATTATTGCACGAGTACCTTCGAATTCTGAAACATGTATTTTTGGATAGTGTACATATTAGTTCTTAAGTGAAGTCTTGACCCGACTACGGTAGGTCCCATAGTTTTGGGGCTTTGGACGTTTAAATTTCATTTTTACACGTTTTCAACAGCCTATCGTAACTCCGAAAGGAAGCATTTGTGTGCCCAGGTTGGTCTATACTTTTTGTCTTATCTTGGTGTCAGGAATCATCTCCCAAACGTTGTCAGCGTTGTTTTGAAACACCCTGTATTTTTTTAAACAAAATCATCTTGTTAGCGCACCTGTATGAGACGTGAACCTACAGCTTAAAGTGGGATCCGAATCACATGAACTTCCATAGGAATCGAACTCACTAACCGTCTAGCCATGAGGAAATTCACATGCTACAGTAGTTGGTGTGCCAACATCGTTTAATATAAACAGTCGGTGTATTCACGGCCACGTAATGGTCAGTGTATAAGATGACTATTAATTACTTGTATTTAATGTCATTGAATATTAGTGTATTTTTCCAGCACGACACGTACCGGTATGTATTTTTTTAAATAGTCATCTTCCTTCATTTTAAAGATCACAATATCACAACAGCAAGTAGAATATATTAATGTTTTAACTCAAATAAAAGTCTTAAATTCACCAAAAAAGATGCTCATTTGTTTATTTGTTTGATTTGATTACGCTTATAGACAACAACAGCGCATGGCTTTTGAACAAAAGATGTGTAGCCGGAGTCGTTTGAACATTACTGCACAAATAATGACCAAACATAGTTTGTATTTACAAATCGAATGGAAAATGGAATCCATGGGATGCTTTCATGAGCACTCATGGATAATAAAATGGCGGTAAGACTTGTTGTAACATATTACTTGTATTTGGTGTGGCTATATTAACAAAATGGCAAACGAAACATTTGTGATTGTGATGTATTGTTTAAATTGCAAATTGTGACATTATAATATATTGCAATGAACTTATTGCTATTTTTATTTAGGTTTTTGTCTTTTCTCTTCTATTTTGTCATTCTGAAACAAAATGATCCTTTCTCTCTGTGAATAAAAATGACGATCCTTGAAACTAAACATTGGTGTGATATATTTTCAACTCTGCTCAAATTGAAAAAGATATCTGAGTCTTTACACCAAAACGATCGCTTTTCCTTCGGCTATACTAGACCGAATTTTTGAACTCTTTTTGTGCGTGAACATATTGATGGAAATTTTGTTAACATTTTGCTACTAGGTATTCATTTACAAGATACATCGTTACTTCATCTTATTAACAAGCGGTCAGAAAGACTGATTTCTTATCACTTATTAATACGATTTTTACTGAAATGTCACAATATATTGACTTATGTTGCACATATACCACATGAAACCAAAAAGATTCAGAAAAAGTATAACTTACGAAGTTGGGACGGATATGATCCGCGTCTAGTCTAGACTACTATAGAAAAATAAATCTATCACAACCATTACCGGCGGAAGAGTCAGATCTAGGTTCTAGAATTCACTACCATAGAACTCTGGTTCTTCTTATGGCCATGTTTGTTGTGGGACTATTGGTGAACTACAAATTTCTTTATATTTGACAGCTACTTCCTCTCTCCTTCAAGTTCCCCAGTTCTTCTTAATTTTCTGTTTTGCGTAGCATTATGATAGGAAACAGCAATTAACTTTAGAATCTTACGATCTTTTGTAGTGTGTGTTTGTGTGGGTCTTCAATAGTTTTGCTAGTGATTTCTTTTTCTTGATTAAATATAAACTTCTGTGGTGTTAGTAGGAAGATATATTTGGGAATGCTCGTAGAAGAAGCTCTTCCCAGAGACACGTGATAAAAGATACGGTCATCACCTTCGGCAAGGGGAAAACAGAGGAAGAGTAGATGAAAGAGGCTGTAATTGATGGACAGAATTGACACGGATAATGGTTACTCAAAGACAAATAGGTTAACTGAGAACTTTGGTACATGAAAGCTGATCAGTTTGCAGCAAGTGACCTGTAAGGCAAGGTCTTCGAAAAGACAGCTTAAAACAATATATTTTTCCCACGGCTTTCTTTTGCTTCAGAAACTTTTATATATTTTTTAAACATTTCAAATTTAATGAAATAATACCAATTTGTCACATCTTTCTTTTCTCATGATAACGCGAAGAATATTTATTTAATCACTGTATTCTGGAGAGGAAAAAACTTGAAACCTTTTCAAGAGCCAAAGAAGATTGATTATTTTCTAATAATGAAGAATTACAAATCGGTGGACGCTGTGGTAGTTCTAAGAAATTGATTGTAGAGCTTGTAGAGTAGTGTTAAACATCAAAATTAGTTATAATAATAATAATAATAATAATAATAATAATAATAATAATAATAATAATAATAATAATAATAATAATAATAATAATAATAAACAATAAGGTTTCCATTAGCTATGCCAAAAATGTATTAGTTGTATTTTGTCCCATGGAATTTCATTTCCAGTTTACGTGTAAACCAAGACTAAACAATGAACTCTTACCACCATGATAGATTGACATCGTACCCAAAATGCCGCTTATGTTTTTAGTTTTGTTAACAGTACGCATTCGAGTGTTAGATTTTTCTGATGGAATATTTGAAGCACACAGGAAAGTTTTCCTGAACTGAGAACATGAAATAAGCAAAATTTTACATATGCGAAATAAAATTGTGGCTTTAGTGATTTATCTATTTCTTGCTTTGTGCCAGTATTTTCTTCCTTGCCAATTTGAATTTAGGCTATCCAAAATAAACAAATGTTCAGACATTTTACATACATATCACTTTAGACATTAAAGTGATGAGGTGGTTAGCCAATAAAAACGACATCAGAGCTCCTTTGTAGCTAAGCAGTTAGCGTACGCAACTTTGGCGTGGGAGACCCGGGTTTGATTCCCGGTGGATGATCATGTCAGTAGATCCCGTCTCATATAGCCTCGCAGCTGAAAGGGACGTTAAACTCCAAATCAACAACTCAAAACAACATCAGTAATAAGTTAGGTTGCATACAAACAATTCAGCGCGAGTTTTTTTAAAAAAATAGATCCATATTGAACGTACGGTTAGTAAATATAGTATGTTGTCCACTCACTTTTAATTGTACCCCTAGTAGCAAGAAAGCTTGCGGCCAGTTGACGCGTGCTTGGCTTTTGGCTTTCTACACTTGCACTCGAAGCGCAGGCTTACATGGCTTTTGTTGTACTTGCAAGCGATGCTTTAGACCCTTCGCAGAGCGTCATAGCATAACTGCCTTTCATTGGCTATTGACTTGTAAAACGCTTGCGTCAAACTTGAATGCAAGGTTGCTACCATGGAAGTTCGTTACTGTAATTTAGCTTGCGGCATGCTTGCACGTTTTCCAATCAAGTTGGATGCAAGCTCGGCCGTCTTGGAATCAACATGCACGGCAGTGCATGGCAGCCAAGTTCCGCGAAGCAAATGAAAACTGGCCTGCACTGCCGTAAGCATATTATACACGAACAAGAGTTTTGGGTAAAATCGTCGATTTCGAGGCTTTGTAAAAACGATTCTATTAAGGGTAGAAACATGAAATTTAGAACATAAGGAGATATCCCAAAGATGTACTCATATGCCAAATCTCACATTCCTACCTTCAACCATATTCGAGTACTGGACCCCCAAAATATGCAGTTTTCAGGCTCACTGACTCACTCATCAAATTGATTAGGTACTTCCCAATTAGATAGAAACGTGAAATTTTGCATAAAGGTACCCTATAACAATTTGAGTATGGAAAAAGTCCAAAATCTGAGGAATGTTTTATGGGAAATTTCTTATGGGCAAAAAACTGTCCTTAGCCAGGGAAAAAATCGTTTCACTCACTCACTCATCAAATTGATTAGGTACTTCCCAATGAGATAGAAACATGAAACTTTGCATAAAAGTACCCTATAACAACCTGAGTATGGAAAAAGTCCGAAATCTGAGGAATGTGCTATGGGAAATTTTTTATAGGCAAAAAACTGTCCTTAGCCAGGAAAAAATTCGTTTCACTCACTCACTCATCAAATTGATTAGGTACTTCAAAATGAGATAGAAACCTCAAACTTTGCATAAAAGTACCCTATGACAATTTGAGTATGTAAAAAATCCGAAATCTGAAGAATGTGCTATGGGAAAATTTTTATAGGGAAAAAACTGTACTTAGCAAGGAAAAAAATCGTTTCACTCACTCACTCATCAAATTGATTAGGTACTTCCCAATGAGATAGAAACTTGAAACTCTGCATAAATGTACCCTAAAATAACTTGAGTATAGGAAAAGTTCGAAATCTGAGGAATGTGCTATGGGAAATTTTTTATAGGCAAAAAAACCGTCCTTAGCTAGGAAAAAAATCGTTTCACTCCCTCACTCATCAAATTGATTAGGTATTTCCCAATGAGATGGAAACCTGAAACTCTGCATGAAGGTACCCTATAACAACCTGAGTATGGAAAAAATCCGAAATCTGAGGAATGTGCTATGGGAAAATTTTTATAGGCAAAAAACTGTCCTTAGCCAGGAAAAAAATCGTTTCACTCACTCACTCACTCATCAAACTGATTAGGTACTTCCCAATGAGATAGAAACTTGAAACTCTGCATAAAAGTACCCTACAATAACTTGAGTATGAAAAAAGTCCGGAATCTAAGGAATGTGCTATGGGAAATTTTTTATAGGCAAAAAACTTTCCTTAGCTAGGAAAAAAAATCGTTTCACTCCCTCACTCATCAAATTGATTAGGTACTTCCCAATGAGATAGAAACCTGAAACTTTGCATAAAGGTACCCTATAACAACCTGAGTATGGCAAATGTCCGAAATCTGAGGAATGTGCTATGGAAAATTTTTTATAGGCAAAAAACTGTCCTTAGCTAGGAAAAAATCGTTTCACTCCCTCACTCATTAAATTGATTAGATACTTCCCAATGAGATAGAAACTTGAGACTTTGCACAAAGGTATCCTACAATAACTTGAGTATGGAAAAAGTCCGAAATCTGAGGAATGTGCTATGGGAAATTTTTTATAGGCAAAAAACTGTCCTTAGCCAGAAAAAAAATCGTTTCACTCACTCACTCATCAAATTGATTAGGTACTTCCCAATGAGATAGAAACATGAAACTCTGCATAAAAGTACCCTACAATAACTTAAGTATGGAAAAAGTCCGAAATCTGAGGAATGTGCTATGGGAAATTTTTATAGGCAAAAAACTGTCCTTAGCCAGGAAAAAAAATCGTTTCACTCACTCACTCATCAAATTGATTAGGTACTTCCCAATGAGATAGAAACCTGAAAGTTTGCATAAAGTTACCCTATAACAACCTGAGTATGGAAAAAGTCCGAAATCCGAGGAATGTGCTATGGGAAAATTTTTATAGGCAAAAAACTGTCCTTAGACAGAAAAAAAATCGTTTCACTCACTCATTCATCAAATTGATTAGGTACTTGAAAATGAGATAGAAACCTGAAACTTTGCATAAAAGTACTCTATAACAATTTGAGTATGGAAAAAAACCGAAATCTGAGGAATGTGCTATGGGAAAATTTTTATAGGCAAAAAACTGTCCTTAGCCATGAAAAAAATAGTTTCACTCACTCACTCATCAAATTGATTAGGTACTTTTTAATGAGACAGAGACGTGAAACTCGGCACAAAGGTATCTTATAATTACTTGAGTATGAAAAAAGTCCGAAATTTGAGGAATGTTCTACCGGAAAGTTTTATAGGTAAAAAAAATCTGTCCTTAGCCACACAAGAGATCGATTCACTCACTCACTTATCAAGTTAATTAGGTACTTCACAATGGGATAGAGACGTGGAACTCTGTATAAAGGTACATTATAATGACTTGAATGTGGAGAAAGTCCGAAATGTGAGGAATGTGCTATGGGAGTTATTTATGGGCGAAGAACTGTCCTTAGTGAAACACAAATCGGTTCATTCTCTCCCTCATCAAATTGATTAGATAATTCCCAATGAGGTATAGACGTGAAACGTTGCATAGAAGCACCCTATAATGACTAGAGTACAGAAAAGTCCGAAATGTGATTAATGTGCTATGGGATTTTTTTTATGGGCAAGAAACTTTCCTTAGCCAAACATAAATATGTTCGTCTTCTCACTCATCAAACTGATTAGGTACTTTCCAATGAGATAAAGACGTGAATCTCTGCACAAAGGTACTGTACCGTTATTGAACATATCATGTGCATGGTGATAATGTTGTCAATCGTCTGAGTGGTCGAGTTGGTGCCCTCCTCGTTGGTGTATTGGCTATACTTAACATACGTTTTCCATATGTTACATACGCACTGCCCTCTTTCCCCTTAGATGTTACACAATGTCGTTGCAGGATGTCTGATATCTAACAGTCTTCCGTACATTACGTACGTCAGCTATAAGTTACATACGGCCATCTGTATGTGAGATCCTGACCGCCTACATACAGTCTTTTCGTTCGTGTGGAAAGTACGTTTATTCGGAACACTTATACGGAAAGTACGTTCAAATATACTTTTACAGTTATACGTCTAGTGTACGTTAAGTCCAACAACTACAGGATTTAGACATGTAACAAACGTTTTTACGTACGCCACATACAGTTTTTCTCAGTGTGCGAGTAAAATAAGTGAAAGCTAGTAATAAGTAGTTAAGCAAGTTAATGAGGCATGTTCTGTGAATCAGTTAACTTTTAAAACCGTGGGCTAAGACACGTACCTACTGCCGTAAATTTCGTGGTTGGAAACCCAGACAAGGAAAGCCAATATTTTGTCTTTTTTCGGTGAATATTTTTCGTTTATTACAGTCATTCCTATTAAATAGATATTGAAATTAATTTGTTATGTAAGATAATGTAGAGGTAAGAATGTTTAAAATTAATGAAGTTTTCGAAGAAATGAGAAGTCCAATTGTTCGAATTTATATGAGACCAGCAACAAAATGTAACCGATTTCGTAAATATATTGGTACCAGAGTTATATTATAGTTACCACAGTTGTTATGTAAAAATGTTCTTGATACTTCGTATCTCTATCTGTGAACAGTGTGAGAAGCTCTTACGTATCAGACTTTTCATCAACAGTGAATTTCGTGCCTTTTGCTCTTCATATTTTCTGAATTTGCCCTTCGGGGGTTCGCCCCCACACCCTCGCCTTTGCTCGTCCTACTTCCTCACACCTCTTAAGCTTACAATTCCCGAATTTCAAGTTTCTTTTCCTATTTCAACTATCTAAAAGATAAGATTTTGTATTCCAGGAAAACACCTATTTAAATAACATGGTGATTTCTTCATCTTCCTTTAGACTCCTTACAAATTAAAAATATTCAATTTTAGCAATTTTCCTGTTGGTTAGTCCCGGGAGGATACAATCGTGCCAAATTTCATCATTCTAACCCTGCCGGAAGTGCCTAAACATTTCGGGGTTTAGAAGACGTCCAATATAAATAACATGGAAAAGGTTTTTCTGTTCCCCATAAAACCACTCTAAATTTGGATATTTTCATTTTTACTGACTTACTTAGGTAATACTAACGAAAACGTTGAAGCATACCGAATGTCACGTTTGTATTCCAATTTCAATTACCTAAAATATGAGATTATTTGTCCCAAAAAAGGCCTATTTAAATAGCATGGGGAATTTCTTCATCTCCCCTTTAAACTCTCTAGAAATTAAAAATATTCACTTTTGGCAATTTTTCTGTCGGTTAGTTCCGAAAAACTACAATCACGTCAAATTTAATCATTGTAGCCCTACAAGAAGTGCCGTATAATTTTGGGATGTAAAAGGTGTCCCATATAAATACGTACCATGGGAAAGATTTTACAGTTCCCCAGAAAACCACTCTAAAGTTGAAATTGTTTATTTTTACTTATTTATTTAGGTAATACTAATGAAAACGTACAAGCATACCGAATTTCAATTTTTTTTATTCCAATTCCAAGTTCCTAAAACATGAGATTATATGTAAAAAAAAAAAAAAGACCCATTTAAATAACATGGGAAAATTCTTCATCCCCCTTCATCATTTCAACTTTCCACGACAACCGGAAGCACCCCTTTAATTTATGCCAGTTCATGTAGCTTTATATACAGTTAGGATATGTTGGTGGCAAATATTATTAAGTTTACAAGCTATTTGAAAGGTGTATATCATTGGAAGGAAAACCCGAGGCAGTATGAAACTGCGCAACATGCGCGTCATGTAATGAACTCCGTAATTTCGCAATGTGAAAAGGTAGAGAACAACTAGGTATATTGAAACACCAGCTATGTCTAGTGATATAGCAGCGAGGACTCAGCATCAAATGTTTTGGGCCCTGTTGATACTCTTCGTATTCAGGCAATGAAAAATGAGATGTTAGCGATCGTGATTTTGTAGTTCGGGTAAATGAATTAGAATCTCGTTTGGACATAACGCTCTGACAGATATTTGATAGAATAAATCCTCCCCACTGTTCTAGTGGTTAGCATGTGTGCCTTTCTTGTACAGGTCTTGGGTTCGATTCCCGGTGGGAGAGCCCTTGGGAATTAATGTTGTATGTGACACATTATGACTCCTTTAAAAATGTACAATTTTAAATTTAAATCCAGCAATATGCCACAATTGAGAATCCCAGTATACGATATTGACATGGTGAACTACAAAAAGAAGTGAAATATGAACAAAAACACCAGAGGTGCAAAAAGTGCAGCCAAGTTCGTCAGCCTCAAAAAGTGTTGAGATGAGGATGGATGAGCCAAGTTCCTTGGCCACTGCATCTGAAAGGGACACTGGAACTTGGCGCGAGGTGTCAAGGAAAATGATGTTAAGGAACCTTAGGGATAGTGGTGGTGGGCGTGGTGGGTTTGGGACCACCATCAACCTTAGGAATATCAACTTTGCTAATGAGCTAAGGCACATATACAGAATACTGAAGAAAGATTGGTGGTTCGAAACCCAGATAAGGAAAACATATTCCTCCACGAAGTGTCAAAGTAAATGATGTTAACGAGCCTTAGGAATGGTGTTTGTGAGCGTGGTGGATTTGAGGGTCACCACTAGCTTTAGGACTGAAATGTCCCGGCCGTGAAACTAGGAACAGATATCTTAATCTATTCGAATATGTTAGACACCTCGCGCCAAGTTCCAGTGTTCCTTTCAGATGCAGTGGCCAAGGAACTTGGCTCATCCATCCTCATCTCAACACTTTTTGAGGCTGACGAACTTGGCTGCACTTTTTGCACCTCTGGTGTTTTTGTTCATATTCAAACTTACAGCAAGCGGTTTGTGAGTTGTCTCTGCTACTAGAGACGTTTAATCTATTATAGGCAGTGCCGGATTTACGTATAAGTAAACAAGCTCTAGCTTAGGGCCCTGCTCAATTGGAGGCCCAAAAATGTAAAGAAACAAACTGATTGTAATGTTTTCCAAATAACAAGAAAAAGCAAATAAGATAAAACACACACACAGCAATGCTCTTTTATATTTTTATGTACCAGGCTTTTATGAAGCAAGTAATATGGCTCTATTTCTCAGCCCCACTTGTAATGAGCCTCCTGTTATCCAGCACCGTTTATAATGGAGCCCTCGTTTCCCAACTCTGCTTGTAATGGGCCCTTGTTTCCATTTAGATATCCATTAGGTCCATAAATTAGCATACAGCATAAATTCTAACCCAAAAAGACGGCTACATTTTGTCACTGAAAAAGAAAACATGACGTATAAAGTCCCCCAAAGCTTGACGTATAAGGGGCCCTTTTTAATAGCTTAGGGTCCCATCAAACCTAAATTATCACTGATTATAGGTAAATGATAGTTGAATAAAAATTAGACAAAGCCAAACAAGCAAATTTTTGTTATACTCTCCAAAAAAGGACAACAACTTTTCCAAAAATACAAAATCCATGCTCCGAAAAATGTTAATTATTTGCTTCTCCATCTGTCTGTAACGGCAGAATACGTGTAATGATGTATGATAGTTAAAGCGAAAGTCGATTTATATATATATATATATAGAAGTAGGCGGTCTATATTTATCGTCTACAATTCTTACACAGTATAATATTTTATATTATGTGTTTCAGTTTCTTATGTTGCGAAGTAGACCCTATCCACCTGAAGATTTCCTTCTTTCTGTATAGTACATTGTCTTTCTATATTTACGTCCTGCGATGATTATACAATATTTCTTCTTGAACAAAAATTTATTTTCCCTTTCAGCAGCTTTGAATATAACTCAGCCAATCTTGGTGAGAAATTTTGTTATTCTATATTCCATAACCCTTTAGCGTTTAAAATAGTGAGTTTCACATACATTTCATGAGCCTGGATTCCTTATTAATCCAAGAGTACGATCAGCTTGAATACTACCTCATTTTACACCGGATATTTATGATGGAGTTTGAAGTCATTGTTTCCTTATAGTTTATACTTGGTTTCATCTTTACTTCGTATTTATATTTGATTTGTGACTTTGAACGGGCTTTTCACACTAGAGTATATCACAGAAGTAATGAACAATTCGTATCAATATTCAAGTTCAACGTTGTATCCGTGGTTGGATGTTTAAAATACAAGCAACATATATTACTAAAACTAATAATATTCGTTTCACTTATTTCCAAAGATATTCACTTCAAGTAAATTGGTTGAATTACGCCTAACCAATTCTGCAATATTATTGACGCTTAACCAAGAAAAAAAGTCCAAGAAAGAGAAATATTCCAATCACACAGTAGATCTCGTTGAGCTGATCAAAATCAACTCAAAATCATCTCTTAAGGTTTTCAAGAAGATAGGAAAATCAGTTTTCATGTAAACCTGATGTTGTATGTTAACCACACCATCTATTGAGTCGAAACTAATGCTGAAATATACCCTTATCAACCTTGTCATCATAATACTATCCGAATGACAATTTATAATATGGTCAATGAAATACAGGTTGATATTCAAAAATACGGCCACCGATGATCCGGTTTCTTCAGATTTCTGGAATGAGTTTCGGAGCGCATTTTCAAATTTACCGCTTTGTCGCGCCACTGCTTTCTGGAGGCACTGTTTACGTTTTGAGTAGCGCTGTAGTTCTGGGGAACCACTTTATTTAGTTGAATTAAAATTACGTAGAACCATTTCACTCAGTTCAACTTAATGAAAACTGTTTTATTTAGTTCTTAAATATTAAAATTGTACACCTTTTTATTTCTTCCTTTAAATTATTGTACAGATTAGTCTTTTTTATGTTAAACATATACAAAGTATATAACCATCCAAAATCCAACTTTGAAAATTCAACATTCATCAATCCAGAGGTTACCGAATTTATCAATACCAATCTGTATAGCCCAAAGTTACGGATAACTCTTAAACTTTAATTTTTGTTTGGCTATTATGCTATCCAGAGGTTACATGCATATGAATTGATAGACAATGTTGAACTGAAGAGAATCTCATGCCTAAGGGGAAATTCTGATGCGCACTTTTCGTGATAAGCGATAAAAACTAATTTTAAAACGCTAAAATGTATGTCGTTTGTCGCCAATAATGATTGGTTATTTTTATTCCATGGAGGAAATTGTTTATTTATTCATGTACAATGGCGGATCCAAGAGTAGAGTGATGGGGGCAATTGACCACCCAAATGCTATTTTTTCCTTATAATCTTGAATGATTTTTCGATACACAGAGCCATTATTTCCCTCTCCCAAGTAATAGAGATACCTACAAATGGTACAGACGTTGAGGTCGTTGTAAGGCAATATGCAGTAACGGTAGTTAATATGCATGTGGTAATTGCTTGATTTACACACATTACAATTGTTATAACATCGAATAACTATGTATATCACTTGTTGAATATATATATATATATATATATATATATATATATATATATATATACTAGAGCCCGGATTATATGTATGTCCCTCTTGCATGTAGTTCCGAAAAAAGTTCAAATCTTCACGAATGACATGAGCAAGATTACGTAGGTTTTATTTTACAAATTTTACATATTTTACTCAATATTACATATTTTCAGGAATTTTACATAAAATCAAATATTTTAGCAGTTTCTTGTAATTCCTGACCATTCTCTACTTGTGGATGTTATAAGGTATACAAAACAACTTGCAGAAATGTTACTGGAATTTAAGAGAAATTTGTCCTGTCCTGCACTGCATTACAAGCTTTAGGAGGGGAGGGGGGGAGAAGCAGAAGGTCAAACCTAATTTTAGATGTCTGGTATTGAAGATTTCACTGCTTGACGCAGTTCATTCCGTCACTCTTTCAAGGAAAGTCACCCTGCCAGTTTCATCCCTCCGTGCTGTCTCACACAGAAGTAGCTGTACTGTGGAAAATTCCTTCATACGAACAGACGTTGCCTTTTGGACGTGTTTATTGTGGATTGAGATTTTGTGTATTGATATTTCGTCATGGCACCGGTTCCATCATCGCTAGGATTTAAGTTAAAATTGTGGGTTACTGTAGATGATCCTTTTACAATCGATGGTAAGGTGGTGATTTGTACAGTATATGACAAAACGATAAGTTGCTCCATGAAATTGCAATTGGAACAACATATACGAACCGAAAGAGCTTCACAGTACAAAAGAGCTTCCCAAGATATACTAAAGAAACGGGAATCTTCTCACAAACAAGTTCTTTTGACGTAGATGGGACAGGGATCGTCTCCATCGGAGAATGAGTTTTTCGCGGACATCTGTGGTGCAATGGTAGCTGCAATCCTTGGAACAAGTTTCAATTGTCAGAATACCGGGATTTCTTGAAGTATTGTAAGCTAAATATCCCGGACGAACCTACACTGCGGAAAAACTATCTCGATGCTTGCTACAACAAAAGTGTCGAAGAAATTCGCGCTTAGATCGGTGATTCCTATATGTGGGTGGTTGCAGACGAAACCACCCACAGTTTGGGATTCTTTGTAGCGAATTTAATAGTTGGCAAGCTAGATCCCAACTCGCTCTCCAAATCCTACTTGATATATTGCAAGGAGCTTGAATGTGTCAATCATTCTTCTATGGCAAGGTTTGTAAATGATAGCCTTAAAGTGCTGTGGCCTCGTGGTATTGAAGTGGAGAAAGTTCTTGTTTTCTACACCGACTCTACAGCGTACATGTTAAAGGCAGGTAACGCACTCAAAGTTTTCTACCTCAACTTAGTTCACTTCACTTGTGCTGCACATACACTTCAACGTATCGCAGAGGAAATAAGAAGCAACTTCCTTGACGTGAATAAACTTATTTCCAGTAGAAAAAAGTGTTTTTGAAAGCTCCCCAAAGAGTCCACTGTTTCAAGGAACGTCTGCCAAATGTACCTCTCCCTCCAGAGCCGATGTTAACAAGGTGGGGTACTTGGCTAGAAGCAGTGACATTTTACAACGAACATTTGAGGGCGACAAATCCGTTGTTCACTCTTTCCTCGCCGACAGCGCGGTTTCCGTGCGTGAAGCGCAAGCTGCGTTATCTGATCCCAAGAAGTGTTCTTTGCTTGCGTACATTACAAGCAATTTTGATTGGTTTCCGGAGAGCGTCAAGAAATTGGAAAATTCTGGACTCTTGCTTTAGAAATTCCTGAATATCCTGGAGGATGCGAGAAAGAAGTTAGACGTTGTTCGAGGAGAAGCTGGTGTGAATGTTGCCGCTAAGTTTCAGAGGGTGCTGGAAAGGAACCCTGGGTTCGTCACAGTTCTCAGTGTGTGTAAAATTCTGAGTGGAGAAGTTACAGAAGATCTGCATGATATTTCACCCGAGAAAATTCACTTCATGAAATATGCCCCAGTGACATCATGTGACGTAAAAAGATCGTTATTCTCTTCCTATAAAAGTGTCTTTCAGGCAAGCGTCTTTCTATGCCTTTTGAAAACGTCGCAAAATATATCGTGATGCATTGTTTTTCTGAATAAGTGCCTCAGGTAGTGTTTGGATTGTATTTGAATATTAGAAAAATTGTAACATTTCTTAAACTGTTATACCACAAGTGATTGTTTAGAAATAAACAACGAACTGTTTTCACTGAGTGCAGTGAATATATCTGTGCTATATTTCTAAATCCATAATAATTTTAGTAAGTACATTGTGAAAACTTTCTATTATATTTGATATGCATTCTACTAATATTCCAAAATATATTTTTTTCCGAGTTGAACTGCTTTTTGTTCCATGTTTAATGAATGACCTAATTGTTGGAAAGCTTAGCAAATTTATTTTCAAATTAAATTAAATTAAATTAAATATCACACATACAGTATATGTATACAATATGAAGTATTCAAATTGCATAAAAAACAAAATTATATAGCAAAACATATATTTAGCGATATTTTGATATTACATATTTGAATGATGTTACATATTTCTCTACATATCATTAGCTTTCTCCTTACAAATTTATGTTGAGGTATTTGGCAAAATGATACTACATATCGTCGCATGAGAATCAGAAGAACGTAACTCCATTTCATAGGTTTACAGGCGAGAAGACAAAAAAAATTCTTAAAAAAAATACGTTTTTAATAAGATGGTAAGTGATCTACGATACAAGAGACGATCGACAAAGAGAACAGATGGCGTTACGTTCCATTTACACCAGGTGGGGCTTTCAAAATTATGTCCAAACATGAAGATAACGAAAACAGCATTTTTGGAGCTACGTTTCTCTGGTTCTCATGCGACGATATAATTTGGGCTCTAGATCATTGATCATTGTCCAGAGGCGATCCGCCACTTCTAAACGACCGCAAGTAACTGGAAATGCAAAATGATACAGATAAATAGCAGATTGCGTACTGTGATCCTACCACCTCCAACAGTTGAGAATATTCTGCAATTCATTACTCTTGTTCTGCAGAACACTTTTCCATACCAGCGGGAAGCCATCCTCAATCATGCCACCAAGGCAGCAATAGATATTTTCCGCATTCGCATGGCTGCAACTTATTCAGGCTTGTCTACATACTTCCATTTTCACTGCGACCCGGCAACTGAACATGAATAGAAGACCGATGGGAGGGTCACCAATTCGCATTCTTTATTCAAACGTCCGTTCATTACCTATGAATCGCACACTTCTTGAAACTACAGCTACAGCGTATCACGTGGATTCCATCTTACTGAATGAAACTTTCTTAAAATCTTCAGAACCTTACTATTTCCCACATTTTCATCTACTACGCTCTGATCTACCTCAAAACGTCGCACGGGGTGGCGCCGCTGTAGCTGTGCGATCGTCATTACCTTATCGACATAATATACCAACACCCGCTGGTGCCTACCCGGAGAGCCTCATCGCCACCTTATATTTTCCTGCTAAAATCATCACGGCCGCCACTATCTATGTGCGCTCCACCCAGCCGCTCCCATACCGTTTTATTACGTATCTTGATATGCACTTTAAGAGCTATGTACTCCTGGCAGACCTGAACTACGCTTCACGTACCGTCGAACAAAAACAACGCTTTCAGGACTTTTTACTTACCACGAAAGCCTCTTTTATGCCACTCCCACAGCCTACCCGCCCAGTTAGTGGTACTACGCCTGATGTTGTCCTCATCTCTCATAACTTAGTCTCATCTTCTACTATTGAAGTCTTGGGGACAATAGGCAGTGACCATCTCCCAGTTCTACTTACGGTCACCCACCCTGGGCGAGACACCGCACCCGTATCTTCACGTCTCACTTACAATTTCCATCGGGCAGACTGGCAGAAATATCAAACCTATATCACTACTACTCTCGAAGGCACACCTACCGACATCAACAATGCGGATTCTATAACTTTGCTCTCAGACACACTGACCAATGCTATACAGTGCGGTACTGACCATGCGGTCCCAAAACAACCGGCTCATCCATCACGGCCTCCTCTTCCACCCAGAGCACTAACTCTTCTGGCACGCTCCCGTCAATATCTAGTAGAATACCATAGAACCAACGACCCACATTTTCTCCACTTGCATCAGCAATTCCAACGGTTGGTAAAATCATACATAACAGCTAAGAAACGACTAATGTGGCGTAACTCTTGTAACCAGCTGCGAAATGAACATAACCCGAACAGGTTTTGGACCCAGTTCAAACGTCTCACCCTCCAAAATACTAGCACTCAATATCCTATTCTAGTCCATGATACAGCTCCACCATCTGACAATGACAAATCCCAGGCCTTCGCCAACTACTTCCAGACCGTTTTCACACCACATACTGATCCTGTCTTTAGCCATCCCACGCATCAGCATATCGCCACAGCAGGTGACCCACAGCAACAGCTTTTCCAACCGGTCTTTCCACCGCAGCCACTAGTCCACACAGGCCTTCTCGCACCTATCACAACCGACGACATCCACTCTGCACTTTCCAATAGACGTAACACCTCCCCGGGCGTTGATAAAATTAGTTATCGACAGCTATCACAGGCACTACTGCTCTTCCATACCTTACTCGCCCTGCTCTAACCGCAATACTCCACACTGGCTGTTTTCCCTCTACGTGGAAACTGGCCAACATCATAGTGTTTCTGAAACCGGGGAAAGATTCCACACAAATCACATCATACCGACCCATCAGCTTAACCTCCGCCTTTAGTAAAACTTTTGAACGCATACTCGTTAAACGGCTGCATCTCTATTTACAAGAACGTAATATTCTACCACACACTCAAGCCGGCTTCCGTCCCTCTTACGCCACATCCGACCAACTTCTTAAACTGTCATCACTTATCGTTAATCACTACAACAAAAGCCTCCCATCGGTCTTGATCTCTTTTGACATAGAGCGTGCCTTTGACACAGTCTGGCATGAAGGGTTACTCTATAAATTGAAACAACTCCTGCCTCTTGCATGCGTCCGCCTCATAGCCAACTTTCTATCAAACCGGCGTGCCTTCATCTCAATCAATGGCGCACGATCTGCAGAATTTACATTAAAAGCAGGGGTACCCCAAGGGTCAGTGCTATCCCCTCTTCTGTATATTCTCTATGTTGCAGACATGCCCCTACCAGCACCACCTGTTCACGCCTTCCAATACGCGGACGATACAGCCTACCTCGCTCTGGGATCTTCTGTCGACCGCATCAATCTTCAGCTCCAATCCGCAATTGATACTTTACTAGCATGGTGCCTCCGTTGGAAACTAAAAATCAATCCACTGAAAACACAAATGACGCTCTTCGGGCCGAACAAAAACAAGTACTGTCCAACACGCAATCCCGACCGCTTACATATCGCTGTCATGGGCGCACCCATAGCTTTACATAGCAGCCTTAAATATCTCGGCGTTTACTTCGACAGTCATCTTACTTGGAGACCACATTTACAACATCTGGAGAACAACATACGCCGGCGTCTTTATTTGCTGAGTCGCCTCAAAGGAACTACCTGGGGCCTAAACTCCACACTACTGTTACACACCTATAAGGTCTTCGTCCGTCCCGCTCTTACATACGGATATCTTGCTTGGCTCTCAGCAAATAAACACTATTATGACCGCCTCCAAGTTCTTGAACGCCGCGGCATTCGCATAGCGTATTCCATACCAGCCAGAACACCCACAGCCGTTGTTTATAGCCATACTTCTATTATTCTTTTCTTAGCGCACATCTACCGCCTTCGCACACGCTATATTATGAGTCACATAACAGCCGATCATCCAATCATAGCCGAATTACTGGACCAAACTCCCACACGCCCACGTAGAGCTTACCCACCCGTGGACCATCTTTTAGCAATCTACGAACGAGAAACTGCTAGTGCTTATTACAATCCTGCTCGACTTATATATCAGCACCACCCATACATCTATCCGCCTTAGATTTCTCGCATCCATAATCCGCTGACACCATTATCTAATTCTCACAAAGGCTATATTTTCTTACTCCCCTGGCGTAAGAAGCAAATAATAACTCACTCATATTAAAGTACATCCTGTTTCCAACCAACTTAACATTTATCTCCACTCTTCCAAACCTCTGGCCAAGAGAAGGCATCACCTTCTACGGCCCGCCCATCTCCGGATGGGAATGAAAGACTGTGAAAAAAAATGCTCTCGTCAAATCCCGAGCGTCTACATCTTACGCTTCTCGACTCACCGTTGACCTTGTCAAACAGTGTCAAATATCTAGGCGTCATTTTTGACAAACACCTCACCTGGACCGCCCATCTGTCCCTTTTACAAGCTAAGATTCGACGTCGTATAAATTTGTTGCGGTGTCTTTGCGGCACCAACTGGGGTCTCAACACTAGGCTTATTCTCCATACGTACAAAGTTTCTGTCCGCCCTGCTCTTACACATGGTCATATTGCCTGGTTGTCAGCTCCACAGCACTTCTACGACAAATTACAAGTCCTGGAACGTCATGCTCTGCGGCTTGCATACTCATTACCGCCACATACTCCTACTCAAGAGGTTTATCGTCGCACCACCATACCCACGCTCTTACCGCATCTGTATCGCCTCCGCACTCGTTATATTCATCGCCGTATAACGGAAGCGCATCCTATCCTAGGTGACTTAATAGAACAGACTCCTGCACGACCACGGCATGCATATCCTCCAGTTGACCATCTACTCGCTTTACATGAGCTTGAACAGGCCCCTGCTACCTATAACCCACGTCGTCGAATATATCAATGCCATCCGCATATCTATCAACCGTAACCTCTGTCCTCCACATTTGGGTTTTCATCCACGCTCATACACTTCTTCTACCGAATCTACAAATATAATAATGACTATACAACTATACATTTAATAGCTTCCTGAGCCCATCTATAAACAAAAGATTCCAACAACTCCGTTTTCACTGGCCCCAGAGAAGGCGTTACCTTCTGAGGCCCGCCCAGTTTCAACTGGGAATGAAATTGCAGGTTAAAAAAAAGCGTACTGTGATGTTTGTGTTCCTCTAACGGTGACGTTTATACAACTTGTAACTATTATTTTTTCCATTTAGTTTCATGTCGACTTCTACCACATTATAAAATATTCGTTTTATAACAATTCGCAAATATATCCTTTTAAATATCTTGTAACACTGTCAAATAGGCCTAATATCCTTAAATCACAAATACGGTTGGATTCGTACCTACAACGTCAACCCCCTTTGATGTGTATTTACAATCATTTACAGAACTCAGTAAAACAAGATAACATCATAATAATTCTTTACTTTAGTTCCCTTTAAATGCTTTTTGAAATTCCGATTCGTCTCTGTATCATGTCAACTTCTATTTCGAACATCATCTCACCTATTCAACAGATCTTTCTAAATATAGGAATAATTATTTCAGTTATATTCTTGAACGGGGACGTTTATAAAAGCCAGAAAATTACCCCTCTCTCTTTGAAATTATAACTGGAAAATTAATAGTTTATAAAGTGAAGGAATAATCTTACGTATACTCAACGCTATTGTACTGCAAAATTGCGTTGAAGAATATCTATATGTGGTCCTTTATATACACACACAACACATGCAGCAAGGGAGGCTCCTTTTTTCATACAGCATTGACTCTATTGTCGTAGGACATCGACTTAAAGGAAGATGCGGGTGGATTATATTCGTTGTAGCAGGACGTGGTATCGATCCTGCTCTTTTTTTTCCTCTTAGGAAAACACCTCATGGTTCCTTTGACAGCCATACAACGTCCACGATAACAAGGCAAGATTCAATTCAACTCACCGGTCGTCGAGAAGAACGAGACCACTCGTTGCACTGTTTGTTCGGTTCAAACTCAGAGGAAACTGGCCTTGTCACTTTTCATTCAATATATTCTTTGTTTCTTCTTTCCTGTGTGTGTGTGTGTGTGTGTGTATGTTTACACTCTTTCGTCAGTCAGACTGTAGTTTAATATCAAGATGAAAGTTTGTGCTTTTATCACAATGCTTTTTAAAGCTTACTTTTCTATTTGTTAGAGTCAAGTTTTGGAACTTAAATTTCAAGCACTTCCCTACCATCTAGAGCTTTGACAATTTGTTCATCGTACTGCTTATTCAAACCTCCCAGAAGTTTGTCTCCTTGCAGATGACAAGTAGTTTTGTTAAGTTCATACTTCAGTAGTTTTCTTTTGTAATAAGAGAAAAGAGACTTTCCCTACCAGAACGCAATTATAAATATTGAATAAAGATTAAACCAGTTAAGAATGTTTGAAGAGCATTGCCAGAACGAAGTTAAAAGGAATTTATCGGAACTTTTTAAGCCAATATCTCGGGAACGGTAAGAGTGACGCGAAAACTCTTATTTCCTCTATCAGATAGTTTTTGGTGCTCCATCGAATAGAAGACTCAAAATTGAAAAATTAGCAAATAACGAACACACACACACACACACACAAAGAGAGAGAGAGAGAGAAAAAAAAAATTCAGTAACGAACTTCTTAAATTCGTTGAAAATATAAAGAAATATTAACGTAAAAATAAACTTCTAACAATTGTGCACTACAAAGAAGAAAATATTTTTTGATGGGGTGCAATGAAAAAATGGGACTAGGACTAAAAAGATTGGGCGCCAACGAATCACTTCCTCAATATCCTAAAAGCTTTAGCTATCACAATATCTTATGAAGAACCCCAATGCTATATCTTTATTTTACCCACCAAAAAAGACATTTTCCTTTTTCGTACACTTTTATCTAAACTATTATTAATAAGGCAATGACACTGAAATATCCAACTAAAGAAAATATCTTCTCCTTTGTAGTGCATTTGGAAAAAGTATTGTTTCTATTTACTTATTTTCGATTATTATTAACGGTAAATATTTATAATTGCAGAGAGAGAGAGAACATAGTTACAATGGTCTTCCGTAGGTCAAAATATAGTTCCGGAGGTAAAATATCACCCATTCGGATCTCTGGGAGAAAGTTGGCTTGGGAAGAACTATTGGACGAGATTAGCAGAAGATCGTGAAGCTTCTCAGTTGCGGCAAGTGACCTGGTATAATGGCAGAATACCTATGATGATGATTATGATGATGATTAACAGTAACAGATAACTAGATAAAATTGTGTTATGGGTCCGATTGCAATTCTATTTTACTTCCATACACAACATCCAAGTTACAATGAGTGAGGTGTAGTATTAAATCAAATCCGAATAGCTACCCTATTCTGCAACAGCAAGGTGTGATCCTACGAACATGGAACTGTGACTAAACGCATTAGTATGAGGTCAATTCGAACATTAATTTCTAACTGAGAACAGTTTCCGACTTATCCCATCTTAAAGCACTAGTCTTACTTCTGATTAATTTCATATGGAAACGATTAACTGCACTAAAACTGCACTAAATATAAACAAACTCTCCCAAATGAAAACATATTGTTTCCTTGATTTTTTTAATACTATAATTTTACTGTATCCACTCTGCAAAAGACAGTATATACGGAAAATAAAATATGAAAAAATAAGATTTCATTAAATATTTGATATGCTGTATTTGAAATTTAGAAATTTGATTGAAGTTATTTTGTTTGTTATTGTGATTTTTCTTTATATTCGGTTGACTACATGTTTCAAGCATAGAAATATAATTTAGTATCTTCAAGATAAAAAAAAAATCAAAAAACAATATTAAACATAAAATAAAAAAATAATAACCGACTTCAACCAAAATGCTAAAAAGTAAATAATAATAATAATAATAATAATAATAATAATAATAATAATAATAATAATAATAATAATAATAATAATAATAATAATAATAATAATAATAATAATAATAATAAAACTCTGGTAAAGATATTAGAGAGGATGAATCGAAATATTTCCATATGCGATATGGATAGGCACTGTTAAACTCACCGTTACCTATTAAGATGTTAACCAATTGAATACATTAGTGATATTTAGCTTTCTATTACAAAAAATAGAATTAAAAATTCGCATACAAAAATGAAATATATAGAGGTTAATTCAATCATTTTGAGCCGAAATCAATGTGCAACTGTACAACGCATGTGCAGCGCATCATCATGAGACTGACACGAGGCAAGCAACAGTATCTCATTAGTCACACAGTAGAGCAGTTTGATGAAGCATAGTCTGATGCTGACACAACTGAACATATTCTGGGAGGTGTTCGTTGTGGCCCTTTCTGAAGCTAATTTTATGGCGTCGGGCCTCATAGAAGTGTGTATTATTATTATTATTATTATTATTATTATTATTATTATTATTATTATTATTATTATTATTATTATTATTATTATTATTATTATTATTATTATTAAGTATTCTGTCTTTCAGCAGGTCCTGGAACTAATGAGGATTTTTTTTTTAATTTTAGATTTGGAACTGGAAATGTTTCTTCCACTTTTGTCGATCTTCAGCTTCCTCTTTTAACTCCCAATATTTTCTCCTATCTTTCGAATCATCGATCAGCTGTGTTCTTCTTCTTCCTATTCCTCGCTTCACTTCCATCTTTCTTCAATAGCGGTGTGAAGAAGACAATTTCTTCGCAAGATGTGTCCAATGTAGTTAGCCTTTCTATGAAGAGTGGTGGCTAGAAGTATCCTTTTCTCTTCTATCCGTTTTAAAACATCTTCGTTTCTTGCTCTCTCTGTCCGTTTTATCTTCTCCATCTTTCTTCAACACCACCTTTCGAAGCTCTCTAAATATTTCTTCTCTAACTTCCGTAATGTCCAATGCTCCATATATAGCATTTGACCAACTTCTTCTTAAGTCCAATATTGAGCCTGCTAGTTAAGAGTTATCTTTTCTTGTTGAATGCTTCTTTGGGCTATGGCAATTCTTGACCTGATCTCTTTGGTGCAGTAAGCGTCTCTCGTCAAAATATTTCCCAGATACTTGAAATTATCGCCCTCCTCAAGTTCATTTTGTTCTACTCTGATCCGTAAGGGCGTATTTCCACGGGATATTCTCATGACTTTCGACTTTTCGATGTTAATTTCCATTCCATACAGTTTCCAGTGTCAACTACTGTATTTTGTTAATCATCTCCTGTAGTCCTTCGGTTTTAGCTATTATAACCGTGTCATCTGCATACCTGATCTTATTAATGATCTGCACTTAATGTGTAAAAGGCGAAATCTTTGTGTAGGTCGTGACACTGTAAATCCCATTATATGAAAATATTCGGCATAGAGTCCTGGGCTCACCACACCAATGCGAGCAGCTATAAATCGACCTGCCGTCAACAGGATCCCGCCACTATTGGCATCTCGTTCGGCGTTTGGTGACCTCTGAATATCCCCCATACAGTGTGCGATGGCCAGCAAATGTTGCACATGATAGATGACAATCAATAGCGCCATTCACAGAGATGTACGCCTCACGGTCATTTGCAAGAGGCGATGTGCACGCCCTGAAAACCTTGTCATGTGGCTGAGCAAAAACGAAACTGCAGGATGCTCTATGAACTCCATCTCGCAGGTGATCGGTGGAAGTTCTTTGATTTCCTTGATGAAGCGTTAATTTACCTCACAGACTGTGGTAAAGTTCGTAGCATTACATACAGAGAGAGTTTCTCAAATGGGTTTAAGATTGTGGATAGTTTCTCGTACAGGAGCAAATTGCGACTCCGAAAGATAGAGCGAAATGTCAATATCAATGCTACACACTACCAGGCTCATATCCAGACAGAAATGCACTAGCATGAAATCCCAGCATTCTACGAACAAGACGTGAACCATTTTGAACTGTATCAAGACAACGATTCCAGGCACACGCCGAAATAATCACTGGAATTCTATCACTGTATGGAACAGGAAACTGGAATTAGTGTAATTCTCTTCTCTGACATCCCTGTCAAGAGCCCAGATGTCAGACCAATAGATTATTATGCTTTCGGACTCCTCTAGTGGTGCTTGTCCCATTGTCAAGTCTGCACCATTTCCGGCCTGTGGAAAACCTGTGCAGAGAAATGGGATACAATACACATAGTCCGGTTGCAACGCAGTTTGCTACAATGGAAACTTCGATCCCAGGTAATTGTCAGTAGAGATGGGCTACGATCAAACAAATCCCGTGGTGGAAACATAAGTAACACATTAAATTCGGTTCAATATAAATGGATCAACCAGTAAAGGTAGCCACCGTTAAAGTCATTGTTACTTGTTAACGTATTGCCTCCACTAAATAATTCGGCCAAGATAATCTCCCTATTGCAAGAAATAGAATTCAAAATTCGCTTACATGTATAGGACATGAGCTATAGATAGCTACCATTGTAGTTGTGGTATCCGTTAATGTGTAAACGGATTGATTCCATTAACGAGCTCCGCCGAGATAATCACTCCAGCTATCTGTTGCAAAAAACATAACACAAAAATGCCGTAACATGCACGGAATATGGGCTAGAAATAACTACTGTTAAAGGCGCCGCTTTCTGTTAATATCTTAACGGGTTGACTCTATTAACGAACTCAGACGAAACAATTGCTCTCGATGTCTATTGGAAAAATCAATTTTTAAAAAATCTAATCTGTTCGAGATTAACAGATGAACGGACGAATGAATGTGCATACTAAGAACATAATGTTATAAGTCCCACTGCGTGATCCTAATAATAGCAAAGCGCTTAAAAGTAGAAAATAATTTATTATTATTACCTATTTTTTTTTCCAAATCTGTGCTAAACCAAACAAATTATTGTCTAATATATAATTAGTTTAAGTTTTAATTTTATGAGGCGTTATTTGTTTGGCTTGGCAAAGACTGCAAAAAGTTTTAAGTAAACTAATGAAATATAGGTGAACAAATATAATCGATCTACACATTACAGAGTTATACGTGAACATACACACAATATTAACACTATCAGCTGTTGAGAAGTTTTTTGCTATAGATCCAAAATTATCTAATTCCAAGAACTGTCAATAGATCCCGATAAAATCTATACGGAATCTGCGAGAAAGTATACAATACGCTTTCAAAGTAAAAAAAAAAAAAAAAAAAAAAAAAAAAAAAAAAAAAAAAAAAGAATAATCAGAATCGGTACATCTTGTGTTAGTTACGCGTGAATATGCCCAAATTGAGATTGGTTAATTACGATGTTAATACTATCAGACATTGAGAAGTTTCAACCATCTAGCTCCAAAGGGTATCATCGGATCTTAGAGATATTCGTATTAAACCACCTCAAATGCATTATCTTACAAACAAAAGTAAATCAACAAAATTTGTGGACCCCTTTCGAAGTTATGCGTGATGTGATCATACGCACAATTGTGGTATTAACACTATTATCTGTTGAGGAGTTTCATAGCCCAGTTTCAAAGGCTATAGTTAGATCCTTATGAAACTTATATGCATGAAACTACAGAGAAAATATTTCTTTCAAACAGACAAAGAAGCTTCACAGAATCAACACAGAAGCTTCTGTGTTGAATTTATGGACGAGCATACACATATTGAAATTGGATAATTACGGTTTCACATTATACTCGTTCAGATGTTTCATGCTCTAGCTTCGAAGGTTCTCCTGATGAAATTATATGGGTCAGGAAGGTAGCCTACTTTCAAACAAAAAGAAATGAATAAAATTAGTGCACCCATGTTGCAGTTAAGCGTGAACATACCCCAGGCACGTAGCCAGGATTTCGTGAAGGGGGGTCCGTGACGTGAAATACTGTGCTCATCACAAAAGGGACTCGATCACTCTAAACTATTTTACTGGAACATATATTGGTTCGTTTAGCCAGTATTTCGTAACAGGGAGGGGGGGAGTGACATGAAATTCTGAAGGCTCAGGAGCTTGATCAATCTAAACTACTTTACTATCAACATATATTGGTTTGTTAGGACAATAAAATGAGGATATGTTGGCAAGTATTTTAATAACAAACTATGAAGAAATTTCCAGCAAAATAATAAAAAAAAAAGTATTGAAAAAGATTTTGCAATATTTACGTCCTTTTCCTGTTTATTCAAATATAACAATTTTCCTTTCGTTATGACATGAATTATTATAAAAAGTACGTATTGAATACTGTCTTGTAAACTATCTTCTAATATAAATAAAATAAAGAGTTTGCGTGTTTGTCTGTCTGTCTGACTGTGTGAGGAATGGGGACCAGACGAATGGACCGAAAGTTACCAAATTTTGGTCAGGGGTACCTTGGCTCAGGCCCCAGATCAAGACGAAGCGTTTTGTTCAAATTTCGAAACAGTGGGGTCTCAGGAGGGCGTTTACCGGAACCGGCTTGGGAACCAGACAAATTGACCGAGAGTTACCAAATTTTAGTCACGAATACCTAGGTCCAGGCTCCAGACTAGAGTTAAACGTTTTTGTCGAAATTCGAACCAGGGGGTCTCAGGGGGGCGTTTATCGGACATGTAAAAGTAGTAGAAAATGACCGATATTTATTTATTTATTTATTTATTTAACAATCACCAGATACAGCTCAGAGGCCATTTTACATTGAATATCCAACAACACTAACAATGGAAAGGATTTGGGAAGGTATTGGCCATAGCCTGATTAGTAGGTGCCATCCCGGCATTTGCCCGGTAGGACTGAGGGAAACCCTGGAAAACCTCAATCACGATGGTAGGCAGCGGGAGTCGAAGCCATGACCTCCCGAATGTGAAGCCAACGCTCTACCACTTGAGCTATTAGTGTCGAATTCATATTTTCGCGGTCGCTGAAATCAATGGTGAAACTCCGGTCACATTAACTTCCAAATTCACGCTATTCGGCTCCGGGCCGGGGGTCACCGGAGAGGGGGTGATATACCAAGACATATAAAAGTAATCCAAAATGACCGATATTAGTGTCAAATCCATAGTTTTCGCGGTCGCTGAAATCAATGGTGACACTTCCATTAGCGATGACTTGCAAGAATGCGGACTGGGAGCTGGCGGAGGGTGGCTACCGAGACATGTAAAAAATAGCCCAAAATGACCGATATTGGTATCTAATTCATAGTTTTCGCGGTCGCTGAGATCAATGGCGATACTTCCATAGGCGTTGACTTCCAAATACAGCCTCTGTGCGAAGCATGTGTATATTCAACTAGTTTTACAATATATGCGTTCCTTTCTCTGTTCAATCAAATGCTAACAGAACTTTCTTTCAACATTTTTTTTTTATTATTCCGTCAACTACTGTCGGTTCCAAATGACAGGTTAAAGGAGCAATAGAAAATTGTCCTTGAAATAACATGTTTGATACTGCAAGGATGCGATGACGAAAAGTTATGATTAAAAATGTCCACGCTGTTACACAACGGCACTTATGCTTTCGAAAGCTTGAAATCTCCCTGACTAGTAGCAGGTATTCTGAGAATTCCATAACTTTTCTTGAAATTTCAAATTCCCTGACTTTTCCAGAATACCTCGCTTATCTCACCACCATATTGCAAGTAATACAAATCTCCTCATAAGAAAGAGTAAGCAAAAGCTTCCTGTAGTTTTCTTTCTAATTTTTAACGCTGATTCTTCTTTTTGTCATTTCATTTTGTTTTATTCTTCCTTAATTTTTTCATTTCTGGTCTCGAAGGGGGGTCCGGACCCCCTGGACCCCCCTTGGCTACGTGCCTGCATACCCACAATATAATATATATACAGGGTGTCCCAAAAGAAATGGTAAAATAAAACCACAGATTCCTGGCACCAAAACAAGAAAAAAAGTTTATATGACCTATAGTCCGGAAGTAGACTCAGGCGGAGCTAGACAGCTTCGAATGTTGAGGAAAGGATCTTCACACCTACCAGTCGAATAATGATAGGAGCTAGGAAGGGGCTTCATAAATACATAAAGATCATCTTGACTTGACATGTTAAACGCACGTTACATAACTGCACCAGAGATTCTCCATATGTCATTTAGGGATTCACCAAATGTCTGTACGGCAGGTATATTGAAACGGTGCAGTAAAAATTGAAACCATACAGAAAAAAGTTCTTATTCGTGGCACAACTTTACGCACATGTAAAATGGGAGTCAAAGCAAAGACCACTTAGCATGGTTGCATAAATCAGGGGCAATGGAAAATGGTGTATCAGATAGAAACTTGCAAAGAGAGGGTAGAAATAAGAACAAGTATAACTAGTCGTGTAATGTAATGAAATAACAGCCAGAATACACAACAATGCACTTTATTTGTAACGTAGTATCTTACACAAAGTAATCAATACAAACTACTAGGTCATATGTGCTAACAACAAACGCACCTACATAACATGTTCAAAATGCTGTCCTCCAGCGTCTATGCAACGTGCTAATCATGAGTTTGGAATGCACTCTATCATTCCCAGTGTGTTCCGTAACTGTTCACACGCATCTTCAATTCGGGTTTGTAAGCCGTCAAGTTCCTTTCCCTAAGTGTGAAGTTCCTTTCTCCCCACATTTGAAGCTTTCTAGCTCCGCCCCCCTCCCTGTCCACTTCTGGACTATAGGTCATACAAACTTTTTTATTTGTTTTGGTGCCAGGAATCTGCGGTTTCAATTTTTACCATTACTTTTGTGATACCCTGTATATATAGGTCGAAATTGAGAACTTTTTTTGTACCACTTCAATACTTGTGAATTCCAAACTTTTCCTCCTTACCCGTCGTCGTCAGTGGTTTAGTATATAAATATGAATTAATACACGCAAAAGCTCCTATAGTCTCTTCCTTGAGGTAGATGATGATGTAATACTGATCCTGCCTTCGACAGAAGAACAACTGTCAAAGGTTACTTCAATTTCACTTCATCTCCATGTCCCTTACAACTATCCAGTGTCAATGTATATGTGTTTCCAGTATTGCAATCCTACAATTCTGAATGCTTGTTTTAGTGCTTCTTTACGGAGCAGATCGCTCCACTCTAGTACAAAGTTTTGAAAAAGCAATCCTCAGGCTTATTCTTTTACATCTGTCAAGGGGTGTAATATCATCTATATATAGCGATGGTCCATGTGCTCAACTACAACAATAACTCCCAGTAGACGACGAATTTCATCATTTAACAGTGACCCGAAGAGGACTACGTCATCACCACCAAGGAGGACTGAATAGGGCAGGGTATAAAAGACGTCAGAGCACCTTCGACGGTTGTCGGTTTTGTTTGACTAGTCAACCTCTCTTCCTTTTCTCCAGCTACAGCAAGCAGGAGAAATCTTATACTCATTTTCCAGCTGCTGCTGGCAGGAGAAATTCGTACCGCTCCCTTGTCTGTGTTTGGGACAACCTTAATCATCTACTATTAAATTAAGGAATATTATCTGTCTTCGGACCGTTTTTGTTAAAATATTTATTGTATTTTAGTGAAGTTTTATAATATAATGGTTGTGAGGAAAATTCCAAATCCCTTGCACCATCATTTGTCTCTACGAACCTGCTTTCATCAGGATTTTACAATATTGGTTGGTGTTTAAATATGAAAAGCTTCAATTCAATACGTTTGATCTGAACTGATGAAACTTGAACTGTTCCTAATTCAGACTACCTTTCCTTCAAATTCTAATGCAAAAATATTGCCGCATAGTATCAGAACTTAAACAACTTCGCTTCACTGTAACAGCATGCAAGGAAGTGGAGAAAATTCTTTCCAAAGCTGCTGATCTTGTGGGCTCAGACATATCCTTTTTAATCAAAACTGAAAGTGTAGCTTCGTTACGTTTCCACCATTCTAATCACTGGCGCAAATCCTGGGGACGAATGAGGAGGACATATCCTCTCCAATCTTGGAGCTGGGGGAACTGCCCCCCAATAATCTGATTTGAAATGTGTTTTGGGGGAGAAATGTGATGATTGTGTCAGATTGCAACAAAGGAAAGTGAGATGAAATTGATGTCTCCCCCCAGAATAAGCTTCAAATCTGCCCGCCTCCCAAAGTTGAAGACAACTTTGCTCACCTGATCCTCCACAGCATTGTTTTTCAACTTCATAAATATTTTGAACATTCCTATTATATATATAGGCTACATGGGAACTGTGTTACCCGTCCCCCGCAATGCTGAAGACAGATTTGTATTGCTGATTCTAACTGATTATTGGACACTTATGTACTCTAAGAAAACCGAAAATCCTTTTTTTTTAATACAAGAAACTGTTTACTAAAGAAACGGCATGCAGGTTGCTAGTAGTGTAAAATTTATATAAAAAGGAAGAATTTCATGTTGAAAATCCTTGCGTCTAAGCAAGATAGCTACTATTAAACTTGCAATCTGAACTTACACATGACATTGACTGTCATCTATTGACTTAAATGTGAGCAAAATTCAGAACCGTCTTTTCCAAAACTTTTATATAGCCTAAATGAAGTCCTCAGTGACTAACTGTTCAACGCCCAGGCCAAACCTCTTAAACTAAAAGCTTGAAATTTTCATAGCACTTAGATTCTGTGACGTAAGGTACTACTAAGGAAGGAAATTCGACGAGAAAGGGGGAAAATAAAGGTGGCAATTACTATATTAAAATGTCCATATCTCCGAATCTTTGAGTGGTAAAAATTTGAAATTCGATATATATTAATTTCTCATTTTAATCAATTAGACACGCATTTGACAATTTTTTGTTTCTCCCAGAAGGGAAGAAAAAAGGTGATGATATAATTGTTATAACAGTACGAACGTATTTCGGTTACAGACAGGAAATTTGATATTTAGATTTGTCATTTAAAATAATTAAAGAAGTGATTCAGAATTTTTTGATATTTTCCCTACAAGGAAAGAAGGAAAGGGAAGAGATAAGGTGGAGGTTGCAATTGGTAATATAAGATGCAATATACCGAAGTCCCTTAAGCTTAGAGACATGCAATTTGGTGTTTAAAATTTTCATTTAAATTTAAATGAAGATATTTTTCAGCAGTTTTTAAATATTTCTTCTAGAGGGACAAAAAAGGTGGCAAGAAAAATTATGGGAGTTGCAATTATTATAATGTGATCATTTCTTGAAATCCTTTACGGTTAGATACATGAACATTGGTATTTAGGTTTTTAATCAAAAATAACTAAATACCTGCGTATTTCAGCGTTTTTATGTTTCCCTTAAAGGAGAAGAGGAGTGCGGGAAGAAAATATCAAGGTTGCAATTGTCATAATAAGATAGTAACTTGAAATTTCTTAGATTAGAGACATGTTATGAATGACACTTGGTATATAAATTCTTTGTTCGAAAGAAATGGGCGTATGTCACAGCGTATTTGGGAACTCCAGCTTTGAGTTAGAAAAGGTGGGTGACATTTCTATTTTTTCTTAATATTTCAAAATGATTGTAATGTCATCCCCTAATGATGACTTAATGTCAGTCTCATCATCAGGGGTAAACAGGTGAAATATTTGAAATGAATTTGTGGACACAGCACTCGGGTCGATACGTCAATTGCCAATATATAAGCAGAGAGTATTCCTTAAAATGAAGATTACTCAGAACGGAGTCAAGTTGGAGTGTCTTGGGTGTTTGACATACTTGTAGATTATACCGAGCCTAGTATCATACTGGTCATACCGAGCATTTTAATGAATGCTTCCTATCATTAAAGCATAACTTCAGTGAAATAGAACATATTTATAAATGACCTAGATATTTAAGAATACCCGCAGTGAAATTCAGGCCATTATGAATATCCCATATCATTGCAGTGTAACCTAGTTAAGTAGAAAATATTTATGAATAGTCCTTATCATTCAAGTGTAGCCCAATTGAAGTAAAACATCTTTTCGTAAATATTCTATCATTAAAATGTATCCGAGTTACGTAGAGTAAAATTATGAAAAGCTCCTATTTAAGAGTAGCTCCAGTGAGTTATAGCACATTTGTGAACAACCCTTGTCATTAGAATGTAGTTCCAGTAAATTAGAGCATCTTTATGAGTAACCCCTGTTAGTTAAGAGTATTCCGATTGAATTAGAGCACATTAATAAATTGCCCCAAGTAAAACGAGAAAAATTAGAGGCTGGATTCTCACACATACATATTCGTCTATTTTAATTATACTTAATTGTGGTTAACTGAGAATAGAAACACAAATTTTGTTTTCGGTTGCATAGATTTTGTCCAGAGGAGATTTAACAGGATGCTTTGGAATTTTCATGTGAGAAAGGATTGGTGTTAGACTTTTACTCTCTCCTTCATTATTATTAATTAATTGTGATTAATTGAAGGTAACGTTTCTGACCGCAAACATTATTTAATCCGAAGGTGAATTCTCGGCACAATTGGATTAAAGATATTGATGTCAGAAAGGATGGAGGCTGGAATCTTAAACTTTCTCCCCTCTGTATCTTAATTAATTAATTGTGATTAATTTAGGATAGCAACACAAATTTTGTTTTGGTCCCACAAATTTTTATGTACGAAGGGAAATCGATCGCCACAGTTAGATTTAAGATTTTAATATAAGGAAGAATTGAGGCTGTATTTATACTCTGCCTCCTCCAGCTCCAAAATTATTTTGCATTAATTAATTCAAAATTATAATTAAATTAATCCTGGAAACTAATTTGTAAGGAGTGTTTTTCTTGCAGCCCAAATTAGCCCTAATTTGGAGAAAGTGATTAATGATTTTAGATAATAATTGTTCTTAAAAATTGGAGATCAAGTTTGGGCAATTATTTTCATTTGCTTTGTTTTAAACTTTTATAGTACAAATTCTGATAATTACAGCGCAAATGAGCACAAATTGGTGACAAAATATTTTCAACATGATTTCTCAGGTATAATAAGCGAAGTTCGTTCCGAAAATGCTTCACATTTGATACAAACTTTCATGGCTAAACCTAGCACATCCAAGAGTGTAACCACGCGTGGTGCCCGTTGGATCCGGATGTCTCTCCAAACTTCGTAACTCGATATACGTTTGTACAGTTTCTTAATAAAAGAATGCTTGTTTGCAGAGAATTTAACATGGCATAAGAATTTGATCTTACAATTCATTTCTACTATTTTCTTCCTTATAAAAACAATCTAATTCTATATTTTTCTGAGAATATAGTTGGCTGTTTATAATTACTTACAGTCTTTCCAGGTGTAGTATAACACTATTTCAATACAACATAGATGTAGTATTTTGTAATATTTGACCCCCCAAACTTTGGACTCCTCCCAACAGAACCTTTGGGTGCGTGCCTAAGTACATCTGTGTTCCGTAGGCTGACTACTCTCCCGACATTGCTCTCTGTAACTTCCGGCTTTTCCCTAAGCCTAAGATGCCTCAGAGAGCAACCAGATCTCGTACTTAGGGCGCATCATTCGCACCAATTGCGCACAATCCGAAAAGAGGCATTGCAGCATTCCTCCTAACCTTGGAAGAATAATTCAATTGGGAGAGGTGTATGGGAGACCAAGAAAGCTACTTTGGAGGAGATTTTTTAAAAAAATAATAATGTAATTAATTATAATTATTATGATGATGTGCACAGGGAGTGGGTTCTGGGGATCCGGATCTGTCTATTTTAAGGAAAATTAAATCATTTTTAGACGCAAATACAATAAATAATATGCACTTGGACGCTGAACACCTTAAAAATAAATCCTGTGTACGTCCTTAACAATATTAGTGGGGCTTATTAAAATATATTACTGTGCTACTTTTTTTAAAAAAAAAAAAAAAATATTATAACGACAATCCGGCGGCGTGGACCACCAAATATATAACGACGAAATCACCAGTTCATATATTTATGTATAACTAAGGCTACTGATTTAACAAAATCCATTTACACACGACATCATATTATTACCTTATTATAGTATATTATAGTATGTGACACATTAAACTTTTACACTCTTTAAAAATTGTACATGGAGTATACACAAGATGGATTCTTTATTATATATATTTATTCTTCGTTGCTACTTGCTATAACAACTAGAAAAGAAAATTACATCTGTATCTTTTCTTTTTCTCATAATCTTCTTCTTCCTTTCTAGAGCAGCTTGTGCATAATTTAAAAGTACTTCTACCTATTACCTGACCAGGATATTAGTGCGGTTTTTCGTGGAGGGCGCTAGTGTTGTGTTTACATCAGTTTCTAGGTAAGCGCGGTGGGACAGGGGAACGGAGAGCGTCACTCTGCAGTGTATCCAACGATTTTCAAAAGTTGCAGTTTACATGTTATAGGTAGCCTAATCTGTTTCGCTTAATAAAGAACTCCATAAATTATATAGTTGTTATTGAATGCAGTAATGGTTATTCCTGCAGTAATGCAGATGTATTGTGGATAATGGCATATGCATGGAAATTAACAATTTAAGAACAAGATAGCACACAAGTGAATTGCTACCGTGTATTAAGCAGATTATATTAAAAAAAATATATATTACGTTTTATTTGATTTCATTATGAAACAGTAAAAACCTGTAAAACTCAGTAATAAGATGTTAATGACTAAAAGATTAATTATGGATTGGTAGCTTAGATACTTGCGCAATATCTTGTAACTGTAAGTTTAAATCAAGTTAAGGCTCGCGATGCTTGTATTTGTTTTAATGTAGGTCTATCGATTGACAACTAAATTATTTTCTTGAGTTGTAGCCAAGAAAGAATTCGATACGTTTCCACTCGAGAACTGTGGAAGTCCTCTCCGTTGGTCTATTGCCTAGCGCAAGTGCCTTTGTAGTACGTGGTTCTAGGTTGAAATCCGAGTGAGCTCAAAAATTAATTTTACAATCTTTCACTTTCATTAATCATCTGTCTTCTCTAGCATAAAGAGCATAATCATGGGACGTTAAACTAAAGAAATTTCATTTCATTTTTTCGATGAGTGTGAACCCTTTGGGGGGAAAGGAAGTAAAGCAGAAAATTTTCCTTCATTTTTTAAAGGGCTACGGGATTGGATAGCTTGTCTTTCGGGATTGCCTTGTAAAACCTGATTAAAATATTTCTTTTAGGATTATTATCGTAATCCAGCCTTTTGGTAAATGTGAAATAAAAGTATCGATAAAACATCAACGTATGGGTAATGTAAGCATAAATATCATTGGTTCAATACGAAATAAATTCACAAATTTTATTTATGAGTATAGAAATTCCCTTTGAACTCACTCTGAATTTCTTTCAGATCCTAGGTCTCTTGTGACAAAAACTTAATTTTACTATCTGTTTTCATACACAATATAATTTTGAAACTTGGGAGCCTAGTGTCTGCAATACATAATCAGTTGTCGATTGACTTCAGAAGACTGAGTTTAGCCCGTGAACATAAGTTGCATATAGATCAAACATATCAGATGTACGGTCTTGTTTAACAAATCCTGTGTGAACATATGAAATTCAAAGACAAAGGCAATCAATCATCTTTAAACAGCTGTATTTTTATTTCAAGTGTAAGTACTAAAATGTGCTACGTATAGTTCCAAGAGAGGATCCTTAAAAAAAAAAAAATAAAAATAATAATGAACTTACGTACCTAACATTGACACTCATCTTCTTCATGATTTAATGTAAGAAGCGGCCGCATGATTTCCGGCCAATTGTTTCATCGCCGGTATCTTTGAGCAATGAGATGGCAGTGGAAGAAAAACTTCGTTCTTGTAACTTGATATTTTGAAAAACTTACGCAAGTGGTTTTGTTACTTAAATACATATCTATTCACTCTAATCAATTACTAAAGTACCATTAACTTTATAATAACATAATGAATGTAAGAGTTACCATGAAAATGTATTTTGTATTTCTTTTTTAATATGAAATTCATTTTTTTCTGAATTTCACTGGAGCTATAAGAAATCAATTGTCAGGCTCCCCGCTTTAAATTTTAATCTCCCCCTACCACCCCCAATGTAACATTGGGTTTATTTCTTTTAAATAAATTTTTCAAAATATGGTACAAATACTGGATTTTTAAATTACCAAACCATGCTAAATAATGACAGGTTAGATATCAGAGAAAGTTATCTTTATCTACCACCTTAATGAGGGGCGGATCCAAATCTCCTTCGGAGGCGGTTAGATTATCAGTTTCTCTGTCACCAGTCTTTTGCAGCACATCCGAAAATGATCTCAATGCAAATTTGTTACTGAAGGTACTGTCAATCGATCGATCACATGGTCCAAATTGGTAGCAATTTCGAAGACGCCTTATCTCAAAACTACACAATAAAGCTTGCTTTAAACATGAAAGCGCAGTTGTCAAAGTATAACTTTGATTCACAAAGATGAACTTCGAGGTTTTGTTAATAGATGAAGTAGGAATTCCTTACACTCTAATGCTACGAAGTTCTCAGTGTTCCTTTGTACAACACTGAGGTTAGTTTATTCGCAAGTTATTGCCAAATTAATATGGAGGGTATATGTACTTTTTTTTTTTTTTTGCAGTCCCTTAAAATGTTCTGAAAATAACTTACATAACTTTTGAAATTGTGTTTGTCTTAACTTGAACATATGCGTGAAGTGGTTTATTATGAACAGGGCAAAAACAACTGTGATAGATTAATTACAAGTAATCCGGTTAGAAACACTGTTGTTTGTATTTTAGTTCCAAAACCGGCCGCCCGCACTCGTTCGCTGGTCAGGATATACAAATAGAAATAAAGATATTATAAAAAGTGATCAAATACAAATATTATTATAATATAAACAAAAGTAGATTTGCACGTCTTGTAATAAGTAACTAATAACTAAGTGAGTAACAATATTTATTACAATTTTCTAATAACAGCTACAATTTTGGATCGTTGTTGTATATCTTCGTGACTATATTATCATTTAATTTACAAAATTTCTTAAAGACAGTTCCTTCCCCTTAATATTATCAGCAACAGTGTAAGAAACCAGGTGGTAAGTGATTTGGAAGACATCTAGTTTCTCTAACATTATTATTTTTTTTAACACAATTATTGTCGGAGTTCTCGTCGTTAAATGTTAATACTTACATTTTAAGAATTTATGAACGGTGAAAATTATAATTATTGTGTCCCGTACGGTCTATTGGTTAATATTGTAAGCAAATGCATAACTGAAGTTCGTTACTTTCTCTGTTATCTCACTTTAAAGACACAATGCGGGCATAGTACTGCTTTACATTCGTATGCTGCCAACGCTGTAAGAACACCTATCTACTGATTGTAAAAGGATTTTTTCAGGATTATTAGCTTTTCGTTCGCTTAGAGTACATGAATGCCGATTATTGTCTGGTGTTAGAGTTCTTTTTCATATCGTTGCATTTCTTTCAGAGAGTATGAACCAGAACTCTATTCCTTTTCCCGTTCCTCTTCTACAGATCTATTCGGATATCGGTATTCTAACACGATTTCAATTTTAGAAAGGAGAAAACTAAGAATCGAATTTCGGTTTGGAAAAACAAAAACCGAAAATCGATTTTGAATACCGAAAGCGAAAACCGTTGAAGGCCGAAAATCAATTTTGAAAACCAAATTTAAATTTCAGTTTTCAAAACCGAAATCAAAAATCGATTTTGAAAACCGAAAATCGAGTTTTTGAAATTTCAACTTTTGCAATGATCATTTTTTTTTAAGTTGGTTTGGACAGCACTACTAATCAGCCTCTCGTATTTTGAATAACTTCATTTACAGCTAATACAATACTAACGCCTTGAATACAATGTTAAGCAGGCGCGCACCCAGAATTTTTCTTGGGAGGGTTCCGAAATTTCGGGTAGTCCAATACTATGTTTATGTAGTATTGAACCATCGGAAAAGAAGATAAGTACTTGTTAAGTACCACTATCTATATTCTCAAAAAATATATAGAACTGCATTTTATATACACGGAAACAGTGGAAATAAAGTGGAAGATCAAAATCCTTAGGCTGCGTCAATCATTTCCGTCCTAAACAAGTATAGTTTTATTATGAAAGTGTACAAATATATATCGAGTTATCAAGTTTTGCGAGGTCCGGACCTGGTGGACACCCCGTGGGTGCGCTCCTGATATCAAGTATAACTTACGTACGTTCCGTGAACAATTCTCTCTTTAAAACTATACATGCCATAGTAAAAGATGTAATCGTAGGAAAGCTTTATGGACTTGTGACGTATTTGCTTCTGCGTACATCATTTCGAAACCAATTTAATCTTTACGTATCACTTCATTGTATGCTTTTATTCATCCACGCTTTTACAATATCTTTCATCGTTTGTACGACATCTTTCTCCGATTAGATTAAGAAGAACGAGTAAGAACTTTGATGTTCTCACAATTTCCACAAAAAGCCTTTTCCTTTTGCTGGTCTTCGAGCGTCGAATAGAACAGAAACAACGAACTGTGTGTGTGCTATCAAGAGAACTCGAGCTTGTTTCGTTCAATTTCCTTTGTAACGTTTCAAGCGACGACTAGAAACAAAGGATATTCCATTTGGAAGCCTACGTCTGTTTTTTCTTTATTTATATCCGACTTCTATATCTGGTGATGTTTAACCAGACGTATTGTGTAGTTACCTACAAGTTAGAAGTTCGGTGAGTTCTATTTTTACGTTTTAAACTTGGGTTTCGGCTCTACATTTGCTGTTCTACTTTGCTGACCTTTGAAATTTCGTTGGTACAAGCACAAAGTTGATTCTTACTTTAATTATTGTCAGTTGACAAGAGTAGAGTTTATATATCTATATATCTATATCTATATCTACTGTATATCTATATCTATCTATCTATCTCTCTCTCTCTCTCTCTCTCTCTCTCTCTATATATATATATATATATATATATATATATATATATATATATATATATATATATATATATATATATATATATATATATATATATATATATATATATATGGATGAGATAACGGTATGAAAATATTTGTCCTTTATCTTTGGTTCTCGATATTTTATGTTGTATCTTTTCAATTTTAGTTATTTTAAAAGTTAAATTTTCTTATACTCGTAATTATGAGATTTTAATACAAACATGAGAAAGCAAGAGAGATTTTACATTTCTATCAATAGTCAGCAGCAAAACACCTTAAAGACATGCCTATCTTATTGTTATCGCATAATTATGAGATTCAATTAGTAAACGCATTCTTTGTTCTTCTGTGAATTACGAAAATGGTAAACTACTTTAAAGTTTCGACATTTTTTCTCGTAATGAAATTAGCTGTTTTCTAGGACAGAATAACACGCGTTTAAAATATTTTCTTGTAATTTAGTAAAAATACTCATACTTGAGAAACGTTTAAGCGTGAAATATTGATGTTCTCTTTCACGGAAAGAAAATTTACAATAAAGAGATAGCTTTTCTCAAATATGAAGAAATATACTTTCAGTAAGATTTTTAGTTCATTTTTAAAGGATGCACGAATTGGTATGATCCTGGGAAGCTAGGTAATTATGTTGTTTAGATAACTCAGCAAATTTTGTAAAAGCATATCGTATAGACCTACCACTATAACTGTGCATCTAATCAGTTGCTAACTACCTTTGTTAGTTATTTAGATTAATCTTTCTGTACGCTATATGGATATGTAATTCCTACTTACAAGAAAAAGATGAAATAAAACTAGATAGTTGTGTGTTCGGTGACAGCATCCCTACTGCTGTACCCCGATTGCTGCTTCAGATATATGTTGTAATGTTTGTCAAGTAATATAATCTGATCCTCTGCGCGCAAAATTTTCTCTTCCTCTTTCGTTTGCCTCTCCGATTAACAAGAAATTTATTCTGGCGTCGTCACTAATCTCGTAATGCGGAAGAGTTCTGATAATCCTAGATGAAATAAAGAAATTTACGAAACTTGACAAGAACAGCTGTTTCGAGCATTGAGACACGAGACTAGACTTTCATAAAATTTACGAAAATCTTATTTAATGTCTCGTCTCGCCTTGTGATGAACGCTATTTTCATTTATTTATCAAACTCCCGACATGCAACTGGGAAAACAGGGAAAATCATTAGTCTCAACAGGATGGACGGCCCCGTGGTTTGAACCCAGTACTTCCTGGATTGAGAAGTAAGAATGCTTACCAATAATCTATTCTTGTTCGCTGAATGATTCCTTTAAAATTATATTATGTAAAAGGTTTAACCACTTTGTTTCGTTTTAAGTGAGTATCTTAAGTTCGAATTTCACGTTTGTAACTTCAGGAGATTAGAATCTCTCCTCTCCTCTTTTCGTTCCGTTGAAGTCAAAATTCTCAAAACCCTCAATCACAGGTTTAATTACAACATACGTTTTCTGGAAATTATAATAAAATGCATTGAAGCAGGATTTTAGTGATTTTTTTTTCATAAAATTTTTCACACTGTACATTACATTTTATAATCATTTACAGTAAATGTTAAAAAAAAAATCTTTAATGTTTGCATGGAGATAAACGACCAGGGTTACTATAAGACCATACCTACATTTGACTGACATGTGAGTCTTATGAAACATCTGTACTAACATTTGAGCTAGTAGGGAGGAGGAACGGGATGGAAGGATGTGATACGAAAATTTTCCATGAACCTATCTTATCTTTTCCCCATTTTCAAATATTCGTAAATCTGAACCAGTGGGTTAATGAAAATGTTATGGTTTGAATTTCACACCTCTAACTGAGGGACTTGAGAGGAGGCCGAAAAGGAGAGACTTTAAAAAAAGTTAATAAGTAGGGGAGGTCGGGACTGGTTGGCGAACTTTTTATTCTTTATTTTTTTATAAGCAGATAGTGCACTGTATTGGAATGTAATGGATGTGTACGGACAGACCAATGTTTCCTCTAATAAATTAAATTTTGGTTTTTGTTTTGTTACTTACAGTTTTCGAGAAATATATATTTCTTTCTTTTAAAATGGAGTATGCCAACCGACCCCTATTGTGCTGTCAAAATGTCTTGAGCGTGGCAGAAATGCGAACTAAAGCTCACACCCTCACACACCCACGCGTTGAGCCAATAAGGGTTCAGCTGTTGCTAAGCGAGAGAAAGCGAGTGGAATTCCTTCAGCCGATAGCAGCGCTTGCAACGAAAGACTAGGGATCAAGTCAATGTGGTATATTTATAGTAAGGAGCTGGTTGGCTGGTATTATGGGGTTAGTTGGCATACTTTTCAAATATACCAAAACACAAACAAAAACTGGATTTATTAGTAATAAACGTGATTTTTCTAAATTCTATTATATATATTGCAATGAAGTAGGCTATTTGAAGTTTGAAATGACTTTTATTCACAACATTTAAAAGAATCAACATTATGAAATATGAAAACTTCTTTCTTTCATTCTAGCTAAGTTGTCATGACATTGAAAGCTACAAGATTATCAAACCACATCAGTTTTAATAGAATTTAGTGTAGGTTAATTGTTCATATTGTTTCAAAATGTAAATAAAATAACTGAACTATCAAAAAGCGCAGTTTATTCCTGCTGTTCGCAAAGTAGCTAAGAGAAACTAACATATGTTTTAGTTGAATTATCGAGAAACGCAGTTTATTTCCTACTTTTCACAAAGAAAGAAAACGTAACAGCTAGGCCTATATTTCTGTAACAAAAGAGCACATACTCGTACAAAATATTATTAATCCTGAGAATTAGGTCTATTGAGAAAATTCAGAGTCTGACATCCAGTTTTATCTCGATTTCTAAATTTTGACAGTAATCCAATACGTGTATGTTATTCTATAACATTGAAGTAAAATATTGATAGAACTGTAAACAATATAACAATAAAACAAACAATGTAACAATAAAAGTAAAATAAAATAAAATTCCACACAAGTAATTGTTTGACGCATTTGCCAACCAACCCCAAATGCTATACGAAAACCAACCCCAAGCTCATGTTGTGCAACAAAGTCGTAATTACTCAGCAATTGTTTGGCATTTACGTTTTAATGTTTGAATATCCATAAAAACAAAGTTCAGATTTAACTAATGCTATATTACTTGCCTTTGTACTCCAAGTAGTGACGATTCTGTGATGTTGTAACGGAGTACTGAAAAAAAAAAATACTTTAGACTGACAAAAACACTCTTTATCTAATAGACGCCATTCTCCGCAAGTAACAAATTCCATATGAAGGTGGCAGCTGCATCCATAGGTCACTCTTTTATGACAGCAGCAACAGCTCATTATGTTAATGAAGGAGTTATATGCAGTTCGTCAACCAGCCCCTGCTGCCAACCAGCTCCGGTCTCCCCTACTAATATATATTAAGAGTATGCATAAGTACCATAATCATACTTTTAATCAAGACTTCACCGTTAGGTGTAATATTTGAGACCAGCACATTTAACAAACTTTAAACATAGATGTTGTTTTTTGAGGAGATATATCAGAATATGGAGAGTGTTTCATAGGTGGGCACGCCGATTCCTACCAAGATGGCGCCAACCTACGTTGGAGCAGTGATATCAATCTGAAACATTATAAAATCCCATGTTGAGAGGAACAAATTTCCATTTTCCTCTTGAATTCCTCACGCTCTAATTATACAAAATTTTCAAAATTTATGAAATGAGCTACAGTATGTCACTCACTTTCTGCAATGTTTCTTTATTGAAAGAGAGAATTGAAAATGTTGGCGAAAACAAGGACATTTTGTTATCACAATGTTATTCAATCACGCTTTTATGCAACAATCTCCTAACATATTGAAGCTGGACAAGCTTCATTCTGCATTTACTTCGTGTGGTACGTTTTGGAAGTTGGTTGGTTTTCGTTTGGTATTTTGCGTTCTTTTTTGTTATTATTATTTATTTTAAATAATAGAATACAATTTACACTCCTTGACGCTTGTTTTCTGAGATTCTCAAAACACTGCATAAATGGATTCCACACGAATATGGATTTTATAGTAATAAAATTTGACAATTAGCACTGATTTAACGTTTATCAAAGTCTACTTTGCGCCCTAGAATTTTGTTGGCGTCGATTAAGTAAACAGACGAAAAATCCCATAAGTGCTACAAATCTCTAAGAAAAATTCCCCTCATCCCTATTTCAGAAAGTAATGTTAAAAATCCCACAAAATGTAATTTTTTCCTTACGGGTTGGCATCACTGCATTGGAGTGCAACAGCTGTTATTACATTATGGACACTATTCTTTTCCTAGCATGTAAATACAGGTGATGAAAAGGAAAAGAAAGGAAGAAAGAAAGAGAGAGAGAGAGAGAGAGAGAAATCAGACTATAAAATATGAGGGGAAAAGGAAGCACTGTTAACACCAAGAAAATTACTGAAACGAAAAAACAAGTATTGGAAGGTGGTGACAGGTCACAAATTACTACTGAATGATCAATAATGAGTCCATTATTCTTTTCGGCAAGGCGACGACTCTTTTCGTTGGCCTGGGTTCGAGACATGCGTGAGAGGGAAAGAAAAGAAGAAAGAAAATAGCTTTGCACGGTGACCCCGTAACCTCCGCACTAGCAAGCAGTCTATTTCTAGGTCCAGTGGCTTGAGATCTCCTTTCTGTACTTGGAATGTGCTCTGGTGGCGGACAGCGGAAATAACATTCTTTTCCGTTGCCATTTCCGATCAACCTTCCTCAAACCCTCTCATTTAGTCCTACTGGTACTTTTTTTTTCTTAATTTCCTTTGTTAACAATCTTTTCGTTTTTCTCCTTGTAATTCTTTTGTACTTGGATTTCGTCCAGTGCTTTTATTGTTTGTTTCTTTGGAATATTTTTGTTTAACTTCTCTTTTATTGGATTTCGTATAAAATGGATAAAGAAAAAAAGACCATATGTACGAGGGTACATTAAAAATAAAACCTACAACATGTATTTCTAGCTGGATTGGCTAACGTTAATCGTATAAAGAGCAATTGCAATGAGCCCAGTGGAATTCAATTGACAATTTATTGTAGAATTAATAATTCACAGATTTTTTAAATGATTGAAATCCTGGACCAACTTCTTTTAAATTGCTCTTCGACAGAGGCAGATCTAACCCAGGGCCGGGGGAGGAGGAGCTAGGGCATCAAGCAATTTTTTGAGTAACAAAAACAAATGAATCTTTTATTTATATATTTTTGAAAGTTTATATTAAACTCATGATATACCTATCATAGTCGGGATTCTGGTTGCCCCCAGTTTTTAACTTCTAGATCCGTTTCTGCTCTATGACTTTTCTCAGGTTTTGTTTAGTTGAAGATTTAAATGGCAAAAGTTTTTTTTTTTTTTTTTAAATCTCGTACTCTACTTTGTCAAATCTGCAAACCAGTGTTTCCTCTGAGTATGAAGGTTCAGTAGGAGAGAGCTTACCTCTGCTGCCAGGGACTCCTGTTTCGGCTCCAGCAATGTGAATTTCTAATGAACAATATCGGGATATCGCATCCGTTCGTTTTCTCGAAATTCTCCAATTTTATCTCACAATCTCATTCATCAAATCTTTCATAAAAGCATTCACTTTCATTAATCATCATTAATAAACTCATTAGTATCAACATGAGACGCTAAAAAAAATGGATTTTATGGTGTTTCGTGTTCCCTCGTCAGCCTGGCACCGCACATCCTTGTGGAGCGCGTTATGATGGGTTTCTTTTTATGCGGCATCTGGTTTACCCTAAAACTCAATTGTTAAGTAGCCTTCCACGTACCAAAATGGTCATTCAACCACTCTGAACTTCTAAGTAGTGTCTTTCTTGAATTATAGCATGATATGTTGTTAGAGTCAATCTAACCACAGATAATCAAGACCAGTTTTTAACATGGAATTTGGAAACATTACATTGATCATTAGTGCAACCCACATTATGCTTTATTTTTTGTTCAATTATGCTTTTTTTAAAATTATGTTTTATTATGCTTTATTGTTACATTAATCGTGTATAATGTATAATATTTATTATATATTAAATATTCTAAATACAGGGCACAAAATGTCCGGTCAGCAGGTCGCCATTGGCGACTAGAAATTTACAGATGGAGACCACTGTTCAGTAGGAATGGTTTCTGTCGAAACTCGCAGGGTTGCGCAGTTTATTTTGCACGAAAATAATTGACACTGCATGATAGAAAACACAGAATGTGAAGTCTTCACAACGAACAAGGAAAGTAAAGTCTTCACAAAGTTTTAATTCGCCCCTCCTTTACTTAAGGACTTAAGAACTTTGATCCGAAATCTGAAATCAACAACTGGTACTTCAGTGCATAGAGAGCTTATATACAAACGTGAAGTCTTAAGGTAAGATATTTTTTAACATGTATACGAATTGTCCAATTCAAAATTGATTATCCTGAATCTAATTGTCTGGTTTTGAAATTTTATGCCCTGATGTAATCCCTTTCTTTGTCAAACTAAAGGCCGTGGGGGGAGGACCTCTCATAATGTATGCATGAGAGATATGGCGATCATCATTTGTGGATTGGCGAGTACGTCTGACTTCGAAATTTTGTGCCCTGCTAAATATCTTGATCTATTTATGAATATTTTATGCAACCAGTTTCTTTCATATTTAATGAACTTTCTACTTAATGCATTGTAAAGAGATATGCTTTACTCGAGTCATTTTTTTTTATCACTTGTGTGCACCTTAGAGGTGCATATATACAGAAAGGGAAAGTAAAAGATGACATCAAAAAGTGCAGAAAGTGCAGAAGTTCAAGAGGTACACATAACAATATAGTGTTTAGTTCTTGTGTACTATTCATTGTTGGAGGAAAGTTTTCTTCTTTCTTCCTTTTCTTTATATCAAAGGCTTAGACCTAAAAGTTTACAGAAATAAAAATAATCTTTTCATTGTTGCATTGTTATGTTCTCAATGATTTTGTATTGTGAATATTGGTTTAAAAAAATATTAATAGTGTGTGTTAAACTTACAGTTAAACAGAATTTTCCAAGAATTGTGCTATATGTATATTTTAAATTATGCTTTATGCTTTATTTTATAAAATTATGCTTTATTATGCTTTTAAAAGTTTCTTCTGGCCCCTTAGACAACCACAACCATGTTCAAGGTACCAACCATATGTGTAAATTGCTGTTATGTTTTTAATACTTTTTATGCTTTTGGGTTGTCCTAGTGATCATATTAACGGTTTAAGTGCTTTTTATTCACATGTTTAACGCTCCAATACGCGCGCGGGCTACTATTGTAGCCCAGCGTTTTTGTTTTCCTTGCCGCAAAGTAATGCTAGATCATAATTCAAAGGGTGTCTGTGTACCTTTCTATCAACTATCATTCTGCGTGTTTAGTTTGTGGTCAAACGTAAAATCGAAAGGAGCTCATTGTTATTCTGCTTGAAAGTTTCATGGGCTACATCTGTAGCCCGCGCGACTATTGATGTTACGGGTGCTCCAAAGAGTCAAAGTTTTTTCATTATAGTTTGAGTGTTGATCAGATGGTCAATTAGTTTGCAAAATGCCAATTCTGATGAGGCATGTTTTCTAGATGGCAATAGTTAATATTTTGAGACCGCAAAATTCATTTTTGGACACAGAAATAGTGAAAATTCAGAAGATGTTACTGAGAATTCCGGGCGGCAGGAATCGCTGATGCCTGTTGATAATAGTAGTAAAGACAGTTCTGAAGTAAATTATTATGTAGTAAAAGACAATATCAAATCGAAATAAGTCACTCCTACTCGTAATATTTGCGTTCGTGCTCATAATATTGTGCTTTGTTTTCCAGGACCTAAAGATGGGGGTAGGTCTGCGTTATCGGAGCTTGAATATCTAGAAGTGCTTTTAGATGCAAAAGTTTTGAGACTTAAGGTTGACTTTACAAATATTTACATTGACAGTGTTAGATTGAGATCTGTACTTATCCGTGATGCAAAATTTGTAGACGAGATTGTACGTGCCCTTATTGACATTTTGGTGCTTTTCATGAGTGGTCAATGCTTGAAGGAAAGTGTGCATTGACCACTCACCACTTGTGTGCAGAACATGCTTAGAAGGACATTAATACGGAAACATAATTAGAAAAATATATGAGTGTAAATAGGATATGTAAAATTATGGAAAATCGTAATCAAACTTTGATACCAACAACTCGTTATGCTGAAAAGGTATATGCTTTATGGATAATACGTTTATTTGTAATATTTGTAAAATTTTTGAAAAATTATACTTAATTTTTAAAGAATTCTAACACATATGTTTAAGATGAAGGAAAGTTTAAAATGCGCCGGATTGGTCCATTTCTTGATAAATACAAATAACTTTTACAGTCTTATTGCTGTATCACTTTTGAAAAAATGAATGGTGTTGGTCTTCTTTGTATATACATAGCTTTTAAAATAAGCATATTTCTCAAATTGTGTATAAAACCCTTAAAACAGTTTATAAAAAACATTCTCTACAAGAAAGACAGAAATATTAACCAAGCTATGCAACATAATAGAATAAAAACAAATGGGCTACAGTGGTAGCCCGCGCGACTATCCACGTCACAAAAATCCACGCGCGTATTGCAGGGTTAATTAATGATTTATTACTTCAACATTCTTGTATTACTTGATAACCTATTGGTTTGACAAGGCTCTTACCAGGCTTCCCGACTACTAATTATGAAATTTTTTTAGTATTTTTTTTTTAATTTGCTCAGTCCATGGGCTTGCACTTTTCATATCCCTATTATATCTCTAATTTAAGGGATTTCGAGGTATGATTATCTTATTATAACAATTGCAAACACTTAGAGGAACTTCTTTCTTCCCTGTAACAGAAATACGAGGGAAGAAAGGACTCGTATCAGAAAATGCTGAAATACATCTTTCATTAGAAAGTCTTTACTCTTAAGGAATTTTGAGATACGAACATTTCCGAATAACAACTCCATCCTTTTGTATTCCGGCCTTGTTTTCTTTCCAAGTGAAATATCTAAAAAAAAATTAATAATAATAAAAACTGAAACACTTTTTATTTATTTTAAATGAGAAATTTAAATATGAAATTTCATGTTTCTAACCTTAACGAGTTTCGAAATGTGGCCTACCACTACTTTTTCTTCCTTCCTAAGACAAATATCAAAAAACGGTGAAACACGTGTCTATTTTAAATGAAAAGTCCAAATATCGTATTTCATATTTCCTAACTTTAAGAGATTCTGACATATAGACATCTATTATAATAATTGTAATTCCAATCCCTTTTTGCTGACCGCCGTTTTTTCTTCCATACTAAGTCAAACATCAAAAACGCTGAAACACTTATCTAATTATTTTAAATGAGAAGTTTATATGCCAAATGTCATGTCTCTAACCTTCAGAGAATTCGATATGTGGCCATTTTAAGAGAATAATTGTCATGACTCTTTCCACCTTAACCCGTTGAATTTCCAAAAATCCTTCCTTAATGTGATCTTACATTACATGTCCTATACTTTGTCAACATTTTAAATTTCTAGCTTAAGAGGTATGGCTTAGGCGTTGATCAATCAGTCAGCTAGTTAGTGCAGGCACGTAGCCAGGATTGCGTGAATGTGGGGGGGGGGGGGTCTGTGACATGAAATACTGTGGTCATCACACCAGGGGCTCGATCATTCTAAACAATTTTACTGGAACGTATATTGATTCGTTTAGCCAGGATTTCGTAACGGAGGGAGAGGGGGGGGACATGACATGAAATTCTGAATGCCCAGGAGTTCGATCAATCTAAACTAGTTTACTATCAACATATTGGTTTGTGAGGATATGTTGGTAAGTATTTTAATAAACTATGAAGAAATCTCGAGTAAAATAAAAGAAAACGTTTTAAAAAAGATTATACAATATTTACATCCTTCATCTGTTTATTCAAATATAACAATTTTCGTTTCATTATGACCTCAACTATTATAAAAAGTACATATTCACTATTATAAAAAGTACATACTCAATAATGTCTTGTAAATTATTTTACAATATCTGTGTTTCTTTCTCTGTTGAATCAGATGTTAACAGAACTTTCTTTCCATATAACCTTTTGTTTTCATTATTCCGTCAACTACTGTCTGTTCCAAATGACAAGTTAAAGGAGCAGTAGAAAATTGTTTTTGAAATAACATGTTTGATATTGCAAGAATGCGATGACGAAAAATTATAATAAAAACTGTCCACGCTGTTACACAACGGTACTATGCTTTCGGAAGCTTGAAATCTCCCTGACTAGTAGCAGAAATTCTGAGAATTCCGCAACTTTTCTACAAATTCCCTGCCTCTTCCAGGATATATCGCTCACCTCGCAACCATGTATTGAAAGTAATACAAATTACCTCATAAGAAAGAGTAACCAAAAGCTTCCTGTAGTTTATTTTTAACGCTGACCTTTCTTTTTCTCATTTCATTTTGTTCCGTCCTTCCTTAATTTTTTTCATTTCTGGTCTTGAAGGGGGGGGGGGTCCGAACCCCCCGGACACCCCCCTTGGCTACGTGCCTGGTTAGTGAGTCAGGATTTCAAGTGTAAATACATTTCATGTATCTAACCTTAACAAATTTTGCAATGTGGACATCTTATTATCTTATTTTAACAATTGCAATCCCACTCTTGTTTTCTCCCGCCTTTTTTTCTTTCTTTGTTGAGGAAATATCATAAAAACACTGAAACACGTCATTTTTCATTATTTTAAATGAATAAATAACAAATTTTATGTCTTTAACCTTAACGGATTTCAAAGCATCGTTATCTTATTTTAAGAATTACAACCCCACTTTTTTTCTTCTTTCGGGCGTCTTTCTTCTCTTCTAATGAAAACATCTAAAAGTGCTCTAAAACATTTTTAATTATTTTAAATGAAGTCTAGATACCAACCTTCTCTCAAACAACAAAATTGACCTCATATGCAGATGAAATTATTCGAGATTATTAGTGTGGATTTAGAAGAAATTGATCAACAATCGACTAGACATTTACTATTCGACAAATACTTGAAAAGAAATGGGAATGCAATACTCTAGTACATCAATTGTTTATTGGTCTTAGAAAAGACTGCGACTCCATTAGGAGGGAAACATTGCACAACGTTCTGACTGAATTCGGAATACCGAAAAGCCTGCTTAAATTGATTAAGATATTTAAATGAATCCCAAAGTAAAGTCCGAGTAGGAAAACACTTGTCTACGAGCTTTGACGTAAAGAACGGCATGAAACAAGTTGATACATTATCTCAATTATTGTTCAATTGAGGGGGTGAGAGCAACAGTGGTCTAACCCACATATTTAAAAATAGAGAAAAATCAAGTTAAACTTAAAAACATGTTTTTTTTTGTACAATATATATATGTACCATGTATGACACATTCAACCACTTGGTATATTAGTTTTAGTATATTGTAAAAAAGCACGTGTGTTTAACTTGATTTTTCTCCACTTTTTTTTAAAAAAAAATGTGGGTTAGACCACTGTTGCGTTCACCCCCCTCAATTTTGTTCTAGAATTCTCTATAATGAAAATCAAAGATAGCAACCAGATGTTAGAGCTCAATAGTATTCACTAGATTATAGCATACGTTGATAATGTAAATCGGATAGAAAATGACAGGAGAACAATAAAAAGAGATGTATAGATTCTGGACACATGGATTTAGAAGTAAATTCAGAAAAAAACGAAATACATGAAAATTCGCTGGGATCGTTATACTATAACTTATAGATACGTCAAAATATCAAATAATATTCGACAAAGACGATACTTTCAAATACCTAAGATCAATATTAACATACCAAAACCATATCCACAAATAAATTAAATGTCGACTGAAAGCAGGGAATATGTATCGTTATTCACTTTGAAATCTTTCGTCTTCGCGAATTCTGTCGAGGAATTTGAAGCTTTTAAAATATACAAAACGATAATCATGCCTGTTATGTCGTATGGTTGCGAAACGTGGTCGCTCACTCTGAGGGAAGAACACAGAGAGAAAGCATTTGAAAATAGAACCTGTGGCGAATATTCGATGTCAAGAGGAACGGAAATGGGGAATGGCGAAAGCTTCATAAAGAAACTACATAATTTACAGGAGACTTAGGTGGGCAGATCATGTAGCCAAAATGAAAAAAAGTAGAAATGCTTTCATAATTTTAACTGAAAATCCAATCTGAAAACCACCATTAGGAAGATCTAGGTGCAGATGGCAGAACAATATTAAGACGGGTCTTACAGAAAATAGTAATACAAAATAGAAATTGGATTTAGTTGGCTAAGGACAGAAGCCAATGGAGAGCTTTTGTGAATTCCTGCGCATTGAGCCTCCGGGTTCCAAGAAATATATGGTTAATTAAATACCAACTTCCGTGCCTTTAACTTCAAGGAATTTCGAGGTATTACCATATTAGTTTAACAATTGCAACTTCCTCTTCTTTTCTACCCACATTTTTCCTCCCTTCTACGGTAAATATTATAAAGATATTCTAAATGAAAAATCCAGATACCAAAGTCCGTTTTCTTCCCTTCTAGGGAAATATCAAGAAACGCGGAAACGTGTCGTTAATTATTTGAAATGAAAAATCTAAATACCAAATTTCATGTCTGTAATCTTAACGGATTACGAGATATGACCATCTAATTATAACAATAGTAATCACACTCCTTTTTCTTCTCTTCTAAGAGAAATATCAGAAAACGATGAAACATGAGTCTAATTATTTTAAATGAGAAGTCCATATACGAAATATGTTTCTAACTTTCAGGAATTCCGAGATATGGCAATTTTAAGAGTATTTGCCACCCCTTTTCTCCTCCAGACCAGTCGAATTTCGAAAGGTACTTCCTTAGTAGTATCTTATATCATAGATTTTCGTGTGAAAATTTCAAATTTCTAGCTTATGCGTATTGGTCTGGACGATCAGTCAAGATTTCCTATATATATATATATATATATATATATATATATATATATATATATATCCAAGATATACCTTTAATGATGGGTCAAACTTCAGGGAATGATGGAGAATGACAAAAGAAGTGATAAGAAGTTGTTATCCGAAAATACGTCAGTTCTGAGCTATAGCCCACCAAAAATGTACCAAAGTAGAACAAAAATGAATAGAACTAGAGAATGAATTGTCGGAGAAAAGTCGGGTCAAAGGAAATAGTGCATTTTTTGACCTAGAGAATCTATCCATGTACAAATCGATGAGGAATAGTGGAGGCGCAGGGTTTACTTCCTGTTTCGCAGAATAACTTAAAGGTGTGCAACATAGTCAAGTTTATCAATTTCTGTTTCGCAGAATAGCATGAAAAGTTCTGGTAGCACCTCAATATTAGTGAAATGAACAAGAAACCAACATAAAACTAAAGAGGTGCGGCTCGCAATAGAGCCTTGTAGCACAACTGCAATCGTGATTTACTACAACAAAAATAAATTACAAACACAGTCACATAAATAAACACAGTCTACTTTGTGTTAAACTTGAAGTGCTAAGCATCGGTATTGTTTCTTCTTTTTTTGCTGTTGTTATCAAGTTAGTTTCTTATTGCCATGAAACATTAATAAAAATATAATTAACACAACGTAAGCAGTCAAATAACAATCCAATAAAAAAGTAAGCTTTCAAATGTTGCTGTATTAAGGTTGCATTCAGTTCGACAACGTAGGTGTCCGCCAAGTAGTCTAGAACAGTGGTTCTCAACCTAATTTCTATCATGACATCCATTTTATTACATCCTCTTGCCAGCGACTCCCTTATAATTTCTGATTTGTAATAAGCTTGTGTGGGATTTTTAATATACTTATTGCAGAGATCTCATGATATCCATCTTTTCTATAATAGTAGAATCCATTTCTTGTATATAGTGAATACAGTGACAATGATGAAAGTGCTGGTTCAAGATGGATATTAAACTCCTTCATTGAAGAGGCCACCAAAGTAGCTAATCTAAGCCCACAACTTCTTCACCAACTAATCGAATTATCGTGCAACAAGTCCTTACAACTGGTTTTCTGTAACGAAGACTTGGACAAGTTCTGGCTGAAGTGAAGAGAAGAATATCCTGGTCTGGTATCTGCTGCTTTAAAAATAATAATTCCATTTGCTACATCGTACCTGTGCGAAAGTGTGTGTTTTTTTTTCTTTTTTGTGCTAAGCATTAAAATAAAGACAAAAAAGCTTATCATGTGAAAATGTGCATCACGAAGATTGAACCGGACATTGCCGCACTAATGAAATCACACCATGCTCAGGTATCTCATTAGCTTTCAATTTTAATTGTATTTCAATATGCAGGTTTTGTTGCATTTGTATTTTTCTGGTATTTCAATATGCAGTTCTCATTAGTTTCATATCGTACCTCTTTCATTTAAACTGATCTTTAAACAACTCCACACATGTTGAAAATGTTTAGTAGATTTACTTTTTGCTGTTCTTAACAGTATGAATAAAAATAAAAATATACCTATCAGAACAAAATTCAAAATAATATTTTAAAATATTTTCCGGTATTAGATTCTAATTATATTTATCTCTTCCGCTTATCTTCGAGACCCCCAGGTTGAGAAATTCTGGTCTAGGAAAACCAGTGCCTCCGGATGTCGGGTGTATCATGTTGTAAATGCATCAGGAATGTCTTCAAGAGGAACGAGTATAAGTGCATCTGCTCTCCTAACTTATTTCCTCATATCATTATCAGCCTTGTAAAGTGGAGACAACCCAATATATTATACCTTTCTTCATATGGATTGGGTAAAATGAAACAAACAAACGCGTAATGTCGCTTGCTGGAATGTTTCTCTTGTAGCGTTTATTGCGCTTCTTCAAAGTCAGTCATAAATTCTTGCACATGAAACTGGAAGCAACAATCTTCAGCATTTTTCTTGATTTGCTGAAGCATGAGTGTATACAATGACTGACTTTTGCTTTGCAATAAGCAGAAAAGGAGTGGAAAAAATGTGCGAAATATTTCCCGTGCAATGTATATAGCTATGAAAACAGACATGAACAAATTTTACATCTTCCATCCATCACTATCTTTTCGTTCCCTTTACTTTACAGAAATTTCCTTTCATTTTACCGCGTGCTGATATACCAGCCATCTTGACTTTCTCAATAATTTATGAAATACTTTTGTTATAATTTGTATATGTGATTTCAATATTACGATGGAATCAATTTCTCAGCATCTAATACAAATATCGGCATACTTCCGAGCTATAGACCTCGAAACTGCGATTGACTAATACAAACGAGCTACAACTAGAGAACGAATTGTCAGAGAATGGTCTGCTCAAAGGAAATAGTGCATTACACTAGTTAACAAATTTAAACTTTTTGTTTGTTACATGAGAAAAATCACCTGATCTTAAAGAAACTTTTTGCGCTGAATTCGAATATGCACTCGGTTTCTCTCCATCACGTACAGTTTTCCCGTAACAGAGGGATTTTCGGGAAATTCCCTCAAAAATTTCCCTTTTTCAGATATTTTATTCCCCTAGCTCCTGTCCCCTTACATATAGTAACATAGAAATTATACCTAAGTATACCTTGATTTATATTTAATAAACCCTAAAAGTTTCGTAAAAATCGCTTTGTTCTTTCTAGAGAAATAAATATATTTGTATGTATACTGTGTGCACTGTTTATTGCACCTGATAGTAATGCTTTCAGATCTCCTGAGTTGGGGTAAAAACGATTTGCTTTATTACTACAAACACAGACATAAAAATGAATATTTACAATAGTCAACAACACACTTGTATTGCTGTAGTCAACAACATATCAGTGTACAGGAAAAGGCATGTTCAATTTTCAAGCTATTTCTCAATGCAAGATAATGTGTGCGTATGTACGGATATAAATGGGTTGATGGCGGAGCTAGGAATTCCTTACGTTCCAGAAGAATGGAGGTTATTTATCGACGCGTCAAAGGTCAGCCTTAAAGCTGTCCTTTTACATAATGGAAATAAAAAACATTCTATACCACTTGCGCACTCAGTGAAGATTAAGGAATCATATGACACCATGTCAACTTTGCTAAATCTTATAAATTACAAGAACCATTGTTGGCAAATATGTTGTGATCTCAAGGTAGTTGGTATTTTATTAGGACTGCAGTGCGGTTACACGAAGTACCAATGTTTTTTATGTTTATGGGATAGCCGAGCTGATGACAAACATTATGAAGTGAAGGAATGGGAACCTAGAGTGAATTACGTACCTGGAGAATGCAACGTCAAATACGCTCCTTTGGTAGATCCTAATAAGATATTACTACCGCCACTTCATATCAAGTTAGGACTTATGAAAAACTTTGTCAAAGCCATGGACACATCTGGTGAAGGTTTCAAGTATTTGCGAGATAAGTTCCCTAACCTGAGTGATGCTAAGATTTCAGCGGGAGTGTTTATTGGTCCCCAAATTAGGAAATTAATGCTTGATGATAGCTTTGACAGCAAGTTAAACAGTGCTGAGCTAGCTGCCTGGACAGCATTTAAGTATGTTGTGCGCAACTTTCTGGGCAATAACAAAGCTGAGAGTTACACAGAAATCGTACAGGACATGATACAGAAATACAAAGAGTTGGGTTGTAGGATGTCTTTAAAAATCCACTTTTTACACTCCCACCTCAGCTTCTTTCCTGCTAACCTAGGTGCTCTCAGCGACGAACAGGGGGAAAGATTCCACCAAGATATAATGCCAATGGAGAAAAGGTACCAGGGACGATGGGATCCTTCAATGATGGGGGACTATTGTTGGGGTCTTGTTAGAGAATGCAACATTTCTTACAAAAGAAGGAAGTAGTGTACGTTTTTGTAACCCAATGGAAGTTTCATATATCGTGATAGTTTTGATTGTCTTTTCATGACCTTTTGGTACATTTGTATTATTGTTTATTGTAAATTGTCACACTTGTAAATTATATTGTATTATATTTCATATATGTGTTTGTGGTAATAAAGCAAAACGTTTTACCTCAACTTAAGAGATCTGAAAGCATTACTATAAGGTGCAATAAACAGTACACACAGTATACATACAAACATATTTATTTCTTTAGAAAGAATAAAGCGATTATTACGAAACTTGGAGGGTTTGTTAAATATGAATCAAAGTATACTTAAGTATAATTTCTATGTTATTATATGCAAGGGGACAAGATCTTGGGGTGTAAAATAAACGAAAAGGGAAATTTTTGAGGGATTTTCCCGAAAATCCCTCTGTTACGGGAAAATCGTACGTGATGGAGAAAAACCGAGTGCATATTCGAATTCAGCGCAAAAAGTTCCTTTAAGAACAGGTATTTCCTTTTATATAACAAAACCTTTGTTAACTAGTGTTATTGGACCTGGAGGTTCGATTCAGGTACAATTCGATGAGGAACATTGGCGGCGTAAGGGTATGTTCACAGGAAATGGGAATAATCTTCGTGCTGAGGGCAAATATCCAACGTGGAGGCTGAGTTTTAATTCTCATACGTAGAACCGTTTGAAATATTGGGAGTGAACAGCATAAATACAGGATGTACACAGTGGTATTTGTTTGGAAAAGACATGGCTGCACTAGTATCGAAGTAGGTTGCACTAGCTACCGATAGTACAAATGAAGGTGAGTTATCATCATCATCATAAGTGGTCTACTAGACTTGGCGGCCACTAGCCACGAGACAGCTCCTATACCCCACAGCTCGAACAATGTTGATATGTAAACATTGCTTTTTATTATCATCTTTGATGCATCGTAATTGCGTGGTGATTCCAGGAGTCCCAGAGTTGATCCCAAATCATGTAAGGTTTCGTGTTCGAAGGCATCGTTGAACTGGTGTCTCCGGGTTTCTCCTAGTTCCGTATTCCACCAATTATTGTAAATATCAGCAGACCTGACTTTCAATAGTCTCGCATTGCGCTTTATTCCTCTTTCGCGATGCTGTGGCAAGAACAATGCTCCACACCCAATCTTGCATAAATCTTCTCTTGAAAGCCGTTTAGTAACCCACAACAAAACAGCTTTCGTTTTGTTAAAAGCGTCATTAGATACTTGTTCTTGTTTGAATATCATACATTATCTACGTTATTTGCTGCACACCAGCGGAGGAAACAACAAGAGTCTCTGTAGCTGTACGTCCTCTGTATTACAATATTCGGAGGTCATGGATGTCGTCGTTTGGCAGGCGAGGTCTTTCGTTCATTAAACTGAAGAAGGCGTGTTTCTATTCCGTGAGTAGTCTCTCAGTATCTGTACCTGTGCGTTGTCTTTACTCTTGGTCGGTAGCGGGATTAGTGAGGGAGTGAAATGGAGTTCACGTTTAAAGAACTTCCAGCATGGTGTTAGTGTAAGAGCCAGCTAATGGAAACAGTCGTGTAGCTACAAGGTTGTATCACAACAGGTATCCAGACAGGCGACATCCAAAGTACTCCATGTTTCCGAGGTTATTTCGGTATTTACGAGAAACGGGACACTTACGCCCATTACGTCACGACCCCGAAATGAGACGAACAACCAGGACTGCAGACCTTGAAGAAAAGGTTCTTGATCATGTGACAGAACAACCTTCGATAAGCACTAGAGCATTAGCACATGAAGTGGGGATTGATCACTATATTGTTTGGAGAGTACACCGTGAACAACAACTATACCCCTATTATCCACAGAAAGTTCAAGACCTGCATCTTACAGACTTCGCACCCCGTGTGGAGTTTAGTGAATGGCTAGTGCAGCGCTGTGTGCACGAGCCGCAGTTTCATGCCGCAATACTCTTCATAGATGAAGCCTGTTTTACGAGAGAAGGTGTATTCAATAGTCGGAATAGTCATGTGTGGGCCGACGAAAATCTGCATGGTACCATTGTGCTTGGACATCAAGAGAGATATGAGGTAAATATCTGGGAAGCATCGTCAGTGACAAGCTTATAGGACCATATCTCTTACCGCCTCAATTAACTGCACCAGTGTACGCATTGTTCGTGCAAGAAACACTCCCTGAATTATTAGAAGATGTAACTCTTGATGCTCATCAACGTATGTGGGTTCAGCATGACTGCGCTCCAGCACATTTTGGAGTAGCTGTTGATCAGTGACTTGACAACACCTTCCCGCATAGGTGGATCGGAAGGGGATGTCGTATTTCTTGGTCGGCACGATCCCCTTATCTGAACCTAATTGATTTCTTCTTACGGGATTATGTAAAATTTCTCGTCTACGATACACCTGTACAGAACGAAGAAACGCTCCTTGCATTAATCTCAGCTGCCTGTGATATCATTAGCACAAACCAGACATCTTCGAGAGGATGAAAGAAAACTTATTAAGGCGAAGGCATGTCTGCATTTAAACCAGGGGACACCATTTTGAGAATGTGCTGTGAATGCAAGTCCCCTTCTTTTCCTACCAGTATCAATTCCAATCTTGTCTAGCCTTAGTATGTGTCGTCCGACATTACTATACACGCACTGTACGATTGTTGCACCCGACCTCCTACGTCACCCCGTTGTCGTTTATGCCGTACGTATTTCTTGCTCCAAGGATCCTGCTTCGTAGGATCGCTCTCAACCTTCGGTCCACATTCTGCCACACCCCTACCAACTACCACAATTTATACCGCTTTCGTGACGCCGGCAAATCGCCTCCTGTTTTGTTATGGCCTCTTGAATCACTGTCAATTCTCCCTAGCCCTTTTCCCAACTCTACAATAGTAACACAGTACATTTCCTTGATTCTTCTCTTGTACTGATACAGTTCCGCATCGATTTGCAAATGAATCGAATCTCCAGGTTCAATAATGCACTATTTCTTTTGACCCGACCTTTCTCTGACAATTAGTTCTCTAGTTCTCGCTTATTTGTATTAGTCAATCACAGTTTCGGCGGGCTATAGCTTGGGATTGCTGCATTTCCGAAATAGGGATCCGTCGTCCAACGTTTTTCCACTGTTCAATCGTCCAATGTTTACGCTCCTTACACCAAGTGAGGTGTCGTTTGGCATTTACCTGCGTGATGTGTGGCTTATGAGCAGCCACTCGACCATGAAATCCAAGTTTTCTCACCTCACGCCTAACTGTCATGGTACTTGGAGTAGATCCTGATGCAGTTAGGAATTCCTGTGTTATGATCTAGATAGATGTCTGCCTATTACACTTTACGACTCTCTTCAACTGTCGACAGTCTTTGTCAGTCAACAGACGAGGTCGGCCTGTTCGCTTTTGTGCTGTACATGTCCCTTCACGTTTCCACTTCACTATCACATCAGACATAGTGGACCTAGGGATGTTTAGGGGTGTGGAAATCTCGCGTACAGACTTTTGACACAAGTGACACTCAATCACCTGACCACGTTCGAAGTCCTTGAGTTCCGCGGAGCGCCCCATTCTGCTTTCTCACGATGTCTAATGACTACTGAGGTCACTGATAATGAGTACCTAGCAGTAGGTGGCAGCACAATGCACCTGATATGCCTGATATGAAAAATGTATGTTTTTGAGAGTGTTCGGATACTTTTGATCAGATAGTATATATACCAGGTGGTAGGGAGTTAATGAACTATACCGACAAACCATAGAGGTGATTCCTTACATCAAAATAAGAGAAAAAGTTCATATGGACCTATGGGGAAAAGTGCAGTTTCAGAGCTAGGGCTGTCCAAAATCGAAAAAAAAAGCCGAATTTCAAGAGACCTTATTTCGAATTCGAGAAACTGTGGATGGTGGTCATTATCATCGTAAAGGAAGTCACGCATACGAAATCTAAAAATACATATTTTATTAATTTTCAATGGGTGTACAGAGTATTACACACAGGGTGAAATTCCCCGACATGCCATCAACCGAATTTTAAGATATGCTCTTACTTTATGATAGGTCCAAAGTAGGCAAACGATAAACCTTGATAACAGTGAACATGGAATCCTTTGGCGCGATGTCGGAAGTGGTAAACAGCACGGTCTCTCGTACTCGGGAAAACGCATGCTGCAATGTTTTCTTTCACGCTTATAAATGAAGAAAACGTGAAATATACCGTCACGAAATACATCGTATCACACGTTATTCGGAACACAAAAGAACATGGACCACTAACCTGAGAATAGTCTGTGTACTTTTGTGATATTTGCTACTTCCTTTTATTGACATAGTTTTATTATTGGAAGCACTAAATCTAAGTGCTCTCAACCAGGCCCGTATCCAGCTAGGGGGGCCGGGCCCCCCTAAATTTTCACTGCCCCCTAAAATTTTCACGGTAAGCTTGTAAATGAACTACATGGGGTGCATGGGGTTCCGGGTTCGGTCCCAGTTCCTGCCAAGTGAACTTTGTGGTGGACAAACACCGTATGCATGGGTTTTCTCGGGGTTCTCCCGTTTCCTCCCACTTTCTTTATTCCACTATTTCATTCATTTCTCCTCATCACCGTCTCCTTTAGCCTAGTCGGCATAACCGTGGGACGTAAAACTCAAAAATTTCATTTCATTTTTTTACGTCACTGAAAACATCGGTGAGGTGATCCTCTTTTCAGATATCAGAAGTGAATTATATATACATATGAATTATAATTATGCATAATATATATAAGTTATTTATATGTATTTTTCTTCTTCTTTTTCAGGTAAGGAATATTTAATAAATTTATCAGCAACAATTAAACAAATGTCTGTATATTAGCAATGAAGATAGAACATTGAGTGTGCGGCTGAAGGAAATCAAAGCGTGAAACTTAGGTGAAGGTAAGTGTATTATAGGCTATACACATATTCACCTGAATAAAGTGCAGTAACTTAAAACATGTAACTTTTAAGAATGAAAAATAGTGTAACTTCCTCTAATGAAGAGTCTAATGTAATCGGGTTTCTCGGAATTTTTCCCGTCAGTAACTTAAAATCCGACAGTTAAGTTCTTAAGCTTCTAAAGCTATACGGTTATAGTGGAAAACACTAACTTAATACAGTGATACCAACCTGAAACGCTATAAAATTCCATCTCGAGAGGCAGCAATTACCATTTTGCTCTTAAATTTCCCACGCTATACTAATAATAAAATTTTTTAAGCGTAGAAAACTTTGACAGAGAAATTAGTGTATATAAGTTATTTTCTTCAATATATGAGTGAATGATCCAAGAATTCCAATCGTGTTCGTTTATCGAGCTGCTTATGAATACGTATTTTCCTTAATTGAAAGAGTCAATTGAAAATGCTGATGAAAATAAGTACATTTTATTGTAAGTTTAGTATTTCCATCCGCTTTTGTGCCATGATCTTCCACTGAACGCGATAAAACTAGATAAAATTCATTCTAGATTCAGTCATTTCATATGGAACATTTTGGAAGCTGACGTTTCTCGTTTTACCTTATTCCGTTTATTCTATTCTTTCTTTCATTTTTTCTTTTTTTAAATACCAGAGCACAATTAACGTTCTTTGGTCCTTTTTTTAAAAAAAATCACAAGCCACTGCATGTTAATTCATCTATACAGAAAGTGCCAACCACATTTGTTTTGTTTGTTTGCTTTTACTTTTATATTTTACTTTCTCCATCTTTTTTTCTTTCTTTACAAAAATACCCACAAATACACCTAGCCAATATTGAAGGCAAATTATGTTTTTTTGAACACAGTATGGGGAAGAACAAAGAAAAGTTTAGGCATTTATGTTGGTCAATCACTCATCGCGAGAATTTGCCTGGATTTTCACATTTTATCGAAAAATTCTCTTTTTCCCTTTTTGTTAATTTATCTACGAAATTTCTCTAGATTAGGGATATTTCCCTCAAACTACGAATACTGCACTATATTATGTAGAGTATGAAATCAACTAAAATTTTCATACGGCACGTAAAAATGTTTTAAATTCTAGTTACAATTTTAGATCCATGAACAATTTTCAAGATTAATGTGATACAAGAGCTTCGCTTGGTTGAAATACATATAAACATGTTTTACTTTTATTTTTAGTACGTTTCTGTGCGCTTTATTTCTTAAATTTACTTACAGCCACAATATAAAGGAATATTTTACACAGTAACATATATCAATATCATGTGAATGAAAAGGAAAACTACAATTTCTAATCTTTAAATGTAATTCAAGACGTACTGTAAACAATATTTTTGTTTCTAGATTATTGATCGAAACTTGATTCAGATGTGTTGTTTCATAATTCATGATTTCAAGTATTATTGACCATTTAGGTAGTTCAAGGTTCTTGTAAAATTAACGACTAGAAATTTTAGACCAAAAATAAACGTTTACGTAATTGTAGATAAAGGTATTGATGGGAGAGAACTAGTATGTTTGTGATGGAAAGTAAAGTAGAGAATCCGTTGACTGCGTCTAGAAAGTATGTTTTTTTTTATATATATAGAAAAGATGTGAGCAAACTCATTCTTTATACATATAGATTTTTTGTTCGTCCTGCTCTTACCCATTGATATGTCACCTGGTTATCAACTCCACAAAAGTTTTATGACAAGCTACAGGCCCTGGAACGTCATGTTTTACGTCTTGCTTCTTCATTGCCGCCACGCATTCTGACTCCCGAGAGGTACCGTCGCACAATAGTAACACTCTTTACGTCATCTGTACAGCCTCCGCTCTCGCTACATTCAACGCCACATATCGCGTATCGGACGCTCACCAGATTGTTCATGACCTCCTAGACCAGACACCAGCTTTACAGCGTTATGCTTATTCACCAATAGATATTCTTCTTGCTATATAGGAACGTGATCAGACCGCTGTTCTCTATAACCCCCATCTTCGCATTTATTGTCACCATCCCTTCATCCACTGCATGTAACTTCATCAATGCACCCTTATGTCCTTAACTAACAGGGCTCTAAGTGTCTAAACGCGTAATGAGTAGCACCCGAACAGAAGAGTAAGACCCTGGTCGCAACTAACCTCTTACGCCCTTGTGTTCTGTTACCTACACTTCACTTCATCATTTACATTATATGTCATGCTAAAACCTTCTTATGTATGCGTATATAAAAAATGCAAAAAAATATAAAATTCTGATAATTTCCAAATAGACATACAAGTAAATTGATGCTCATGGCCCCAGAGACCTTCTGCGTCCCGCCCATCTTCGGATGGGAATGGAATCTCACTTTAAAAAATAAAAATAAAAATAGTGAAAAACATAAAAAGAAGAATAGTACATTTTGTATGTGTGCGACTAAAGTATCAACAGTAAGACATATCAAATATTACACATGGAAGACAGTTGAGCATTGTGCTTACCAACAAAACTCATATTCGTTCATGTCGTATTTCATTACATGTCGTATTTCAAACAAAACTCATATTCGTTCATGTCGTATTTCATTACATGTCGTATTTCAAACAAAACTCATATTCGTTCATGTCGTACGAGGGGGGACCCAAAAAAACGGGAATTGTGCTGCAGTGGGGAGGGAGAGTGGGGGAACCCATTGTTGTACCAATTGTCCGTTACGATCACGTCACCTGCGTCAGTGTGCGAAGTTGTGTCGCTGTGAGTGCATCGGTTCGCTCTTGAGAGTTTGTTTAGTAAACCAACTTTTTCCAGTTCGGCGAAAACGTGATGGCAGATTATCGAGGCGGCTGTGAAATTTGGTTTCCTGTTGGGGAAATCGGCCGCGGAAACTACTGTAATGCTGAAGACTGCTTATGGGGATGCTGCCCTAAGTAAAACCAGAGTATACGAGTGGTTTGCACGTTTTAAAAATGGAGAACTGTCAATTGAAGACCAACCCCGTTCAGAACGCCCCTCAACGGCAAGAACTGACGAAAACGTCGAAAAAATCAATGCCCTCGTTCGTGAAGACCGTCGCCGAACCATCAATCAACTCTGTGAGATGTCTGAAATATCATGGAGTTCAATTCAGAGGATTTTATCAGAAGATTTGGACATGAGAAGGGTTGCAGCCAAATTTGTCCTTCGCCTTCTCACAGACGAGCAAAAGGAGCATCGACTTGAGGCATGTGTTGAACTTCAAAATCAGCTCAAAGAGGACCCTGACTTTTTTGCCAAGGTGATTACTGATGATGAATCGTGGTGCTATGGCTATGACCCCGAATCAAAGCAGCAATCAAGCCAGTGGAGGAGGTTTTGCCACTGTGGAGGAGGTAAAACAAAAATCGCTGGAGGTCATAAAGAAGATCCCGATAAGTGATTTTCAAAACTGTTTTGAACAATGGAAGGATCGTTTGCAGAAATGCGTTGCGGTCCATGGACAATACTTTGAAGGTGATGAAAATTTGGTGTAAAAATATTGAGAAATAAAGAAGTTACGGCGAATTTCCCGTTTTTTTTTGGGTCCCCCCTCGTATTTCATCATGTAAACCGTAGGTCTACATTTTTATGCAGTCATAGTTGCAAAACGGCATTTATAAAATACCGAAGGAAGAAGCAAAATATTCCCCACAGTAACATATGGGGACATTTGCTTGTTTGTAATAAGAAAACATTTAATTGTTACTAGCAAACCTGCATATCCTGCACAAGCGCAAGACACTATTGTTGTCTGAATGATTGAATATGATACAAAATTAAAAATGTTTATGGCTAGCAAAGTAGTTTTAATAACACGTTAATATCTTTAATTAAGCATTTCTCGATAATTACTCGAATTTAAGACGTCCTCAAATTTAAGACACACCCCGATTTCACTGGGTTAAATTAAGGGAAAATAGTAATAAGTTCAATTTTTACTATTACTAAAGCCCTCTTTGGTATTGGTCATTTTCGGTGATTTTTATATATCCCTCTCCCGTCCCCATGTTGCGGGCACGGCATTATAAAAATAATCCCAGGCCCGAATGTCATGTATGTTGAAAATTTGATCGAGATGGGTTGGATGGTTTAAGAATTAAGTTCTATTTATTTTTGTATATTAATCTCCCCTCCCCCTCCCCCTTCTTCCTATATATATAACTTTCCAGGCTCGAACGTCATCTATGTTGAACATTTGATCGAGATCGGTCAGGTGGTTCAAGAGTTATTAAGTTTTATCACAAAGTCAGTTACTATTATTATTATTATTATTTTACATATATGTCCCCCTTCCCCTCCCCTACATTGTGCCGGCAAAGTAAAATGCCAGGATCGTACCTTATCTATGTTGAAAGTTTGATCGAGATCGGTTGTGTGGTTCAAGAGTTATTAAGTTTTATTCATTTTCATATGTTTACCCTCCTATCCTCCCCTCTTCTAAGTTCTGCCATCAAAATAAAATAATAAAGAACTTTCCAGGTTCGAACATCATCTATGTTGAAATTTGATTGAGTTCGATTGGGTGGTTCAAGAGTTATTACCTCACGAATATAGTCACTTTTATTTTTATTTTTATATTTATTGATTTTGTATATCTCCCCCTCATCCCCATCCCTACGTTGTTCCATCAAAGTGAAATGATACAATCCATCCCAGACACCAACGTCATCTATGTGGGAAATTTGATCGAGATTGGTCGTTTGGTTCAACAGTTATTAAGTTTTTATTTATTTTTTATAATTCCCCTCCTCCCCTCCCCTAAGTTCTACCGTCAAAGTGAATAGCTATAAAAACACTTTCAGGCCAGAACTGCATCTACGTGAAAAATTTGATCGATATCGGTCGGGTGGTTCAAGAGATTAAGAGTTACAAACATAATCACTTTCAATTTGGATCTGAAGTTTTTGTTCAGAGACACCGCTATTAATATATAGATTCAGAGACATTTCAAAATATTTATTATAAAAAAAATAATTCTACCAGTGCCGGATTAGATTTGGTGGGGCCCTAAGCTATTAAATGGGACTCTTTATACATCAAACTTTCTTTCTCGGCGACAAAATGTGGCCTGTTTTTAGGTTTGAATATATGCTATATGCTAATTTATGGACCTAATGGATATCTAAATGGAAACAAGGGCCAATTGTAAACTGGGCTGGGCAACGGGGGCTCCATTATAAGCGGGACTGGATAACAGGGGCCTCATTACAAGTGGTGCTGAAAAATAGAGCCCTATTACTTACTTCATAAAAGCCTAGTACATAATAAATCAAAACACGATTGTTGTATGTGCGTTTTTATCTTATTTGCTTTTTCTTGTTATTTGGAAATTACATTACAATCAGTTGTTTTCCTTAAAAAACATTTTGGGCCCACACACAAGTAGATTGTTTAGCTTATACGTAAATCCGGCACTGAATTCGACCATACAAAAAATATAGTTTATTATTAATAATACCTTGAAATATTATTGTGCACCATTCCCCTACATTTCTTTGCACACTTTGGTAAAATTCTATTGATCAGTTGTTATTCTCTTCAAAATTCTCATAATTCTTTTGTGTGGACTGTTGAATTATTATTTTTGATATTATTTCATTGGCTGTAACTAATAGTTCTAAACCACGTAATGGGATATTCGAAATTGTTTTTATATCCTCATAGTAACATTATTTTTAGGAAGGCAACATGAATTTTCAAGCATTCATTGGGCGGTAACGCAAGTGAGTCAAGCCGAGTAGATAGCTGAATTTTGATACAGAAATAAATTGAATTTACACCGTGAATAGAGACTGATAGAAGAACGTCGTGTTATAATTTATTTGGCTCAGATTTTACTATGCTACTAAATACAGAAGTATGTTCATACACATGATATTATATTCTCTGTCTCCCTCTGCTTCGCTCTCTATTTATATATATATTAAGAATGGTCTTTTTCTAATTATGAGCTTTTTTTTTTTTGGTTTTAGTCTCGCCTTCTTTGGTTCTATGTCAGGGCAAAACAATCTATGAGAGAGATTAGCTTAGTGAATAATTAAATAGTGTCCCAAGCGACCTTAACTTTTGAATGCATTTACATTATGGAATATGAGACAAATGTACCTTGTAACTTTGCAAAGAAAATTTTGATTTAGTAAACTGATATTATGAACGTAATAACTATAAAATGAGTAGAAATAAGTTGTATATAAAATCAGACGTGTATTTGTAGTGAAAAGCATCACAAAATGTGTCACATCCCTATTTCCTATTAAAAAGAAATTGTACCTGAATGCAAGATGCGGAATTGAAGCTCGCTACCATGATGGTACTGTATGGTAATAGATGTAGTTCTACCTTCTTTACCCCTTTCCAAGATATGGCTTCATTATCTATAACTGTTCTAAACTTACAAGATACCTTTACCTCTAAAGAGTATTATACATTGTAAATGCATTCAGAACTTGAAATTGCTTGGAGCACCATTTCATATTATTCAATTGAGCTAATTTTTCTCATGGATTACTTTGGTATGATATGGAGCCACTTTAGTGTATGAGACTCACATAACGCCGGAAGTCGAATAATAAGAACCAAGCAGAACATTATGACTACTTACCTAATTGGTATGTTCTGATTTGGCTCGCAGGACAGCAGCAATGCGTTTGGCACGGGAGCAATGAAGCCTTTTTGGAAGGCTGGACATTTGCAAACAAAAGTATCTTAATTTCTGTAAATTTGCGGACGAAAGAGGGCGATGAGTTGCCTCTTACTTCAATCCAATGACTTCGTTCAAAATGTAAGGGGGTGAACGTAATGTTTTGGCTCATTTAAAGTAATGACAATATTTGAATTTATACGAGAATGAAACAAAATTTCATCAGCGAATGGTCTGTCTACTTTGGATATGAAACTGTCTCGGAGTACATTTCTGCCCATATGTGCCGTATATATTATTTTTGATTTCATTACCAGAAATCCTATTGGAAATTAATATAGGCTAATTACTACGACCATGAATAGTTTTGTTGCTTATCAAAGATGTTTTAGAAATTTAGCAATGCGAATTAATTGAAGTTTTGGACAATGTCAGCTAAATTTGCGTATAGGACCTAAGTTTTGAGGTCAGAGGCCGCAAGTTCGAAGCCAGGAAGAAGAACTCGATACAAGAACGAAGTTTCTCTGGTTGAAAGAATGAAGTCCGTATCATAAGCTGGTTAGTCCACGATCAGTACCTATATGAAGCACTTGTAGATCCTGGAACGTGGAGCGGAGTGGCAGAATGCAACCGTTGGTTGTTTCACTTGAACCAAGAGATACGAAATTCTAGAAGACCATGTCAAAGAGTCACAGAACTTCAAGACATTCTGAAAGAACAAAGGTTGCTGAATACCGATTTGAAACATCTTCCGCAACTGGAAGAAAATTGCTGCAGGAGTAGAGGTTCTATTATGGTGTGCTTGTAAACATTTTAAGCAAGGAATCGGTTATTCTACCGGATCGCTTAGAGTGCTTAGAGAAAAACAATCATAAGTCTCTACTCAGAGAGGATAAAGTAAAAACTAATGCTTATGCCTTTTTTAATTGTTGTTGTTCTGTTCCAGGAATTAGTATATTTATTTCATGTTTTTACACTAGAACATGATGTTTCAGAATCTGGTCTCTCCCTTCTCCTGATGCAAAGGGAATAGTACGATACAACACAATGAATAATACCTAGTAATATGTAATTACCAACATATAATAATTTAAGTTTTTATCTTCGTCAGTAGTCGAACGCAGAACTCGCTAGTGTGAAAAATGACAAATTTAGTAACTATGGTTTTGTGAAATAACACCGGTGTTTTAAACTAATGTTTGATACGATTTCTCTTGATTAATAATTTCCGATGTTGCTATACAATATCTTCCTGTGTCTCTCTTACCAATTAGAACAAAGTTATAGTTGATTTCGTTAATACAGAGATACTTTTCTTTCTTTATTAAACAAATTCCATAATATTGAGCTCGAGACCTGATGTTTCAAGTTTTACCACTTCCTAATTTTTCACTAAAAGTTTGTAATGCCTAATTATTTAGATATTGCAAGTGTGAGTAGTAGCAAATAGATTACGAAAGCAGAAGCGTGATTGAGTAATCTCTTCTTTTTTGCCTTAATTTTCTTATATACAGGGATAAATAAATACTTATGTGATTTACTTACAGTATATTGTACGATGATAAGATTTTATTCGTTTGACGTCCGCCTATGATGAAGTTTGTTCCATGTTTTTGAAACGTAGGAACTAACAATGATACTAATAGTACAGTAGTAATTGTTGGTAGATAATTTAGATCGTTTACAAGTTTATAGACCATACGTTTTGCTTTCTATGTGTGCGTGGCAGCGGTTGGTGCTTTACCTAGGTAACATACTTTCTGTTTATTAGAAAAGTGCTTCAGTACCGAAGTGCAATGGTAATTTAATGAGTGTTTCGACCATTCAATACGTATATGGTCTTATTTATAGCACTTGGAAATTCCCAGAATGTAAACACCATTACGAAATTACTTATAGAATTGCAAAAGAAAATGTTTCTTTTCGTTCTTTTTAATGAAATCTTTACAGTACGCGGCAATACCAAAAGTCTTTTTCTTTTAGCAGAAATATAACAGTTCTGGGAAAGAAATAAAAGTAACATTGAAACTTACTTCGAAACCTATTATCAGATTAACAATTTAGATAATTATATGATTACTTTCTTTGATTCCACCTTATGTCTGTAACATGTGCAGAAATCGTCGAAGGTTTGACTGTGTTAGACGTCCGCTAGTGATCTCACTTGCAGTCTAGCAAATTTTCGGTTCAATACTGATTATATACGATATCCGAAATATTATACTAAATTTACTATTTTATTTACTGTTAAAGATTCTTAAGTTAAAGTTTGGCCCATACGCAATTTAGTCCAGTAAAGACAAGGTTGAGAAAGGAACAAATTAGTAACAAGCTGAAAATTGGTACGGAAGTAGGGGAATGTATCAGCAATAACATACTAAAAATCCCCTAAAATCCCACTGTAGCTTTCCCAGCAATTTTGAAAAATGTCCGCCATCTTTAGACGACGACAAGGAATTTATAGAAATCGTCATCCTTTACGTTCATTCCTCTAGTCACCGTTCTAATTATCACAAAGCCATGAATTATATATGGTTGGAAAGCTTAAAAGACACAAAATCTAAGTAAATAACATATATGCACATCGTGCTAAATTTCTAGAAGAAGAGGAAGAAGAAAACAGCTTACTTATTTAGAAAACGGTATATTTCAGAAATCATGGGAAGTTTGCAGCACTGACACTTATTGCACAACAAGATAACACCAACAGATGTCCTTCATATTTGTCTCAAACATAACCAACAATGACACAAATCGGTGCAATACAAGCTGAGAAAAAAGATATAACCAATATTACTTTCTGACCTTTCTGTACAAAAGTGCATAAGGTGACATTCACTTTCACGGCTCTAGTCACCTTCTGTTATTACACAAAACCAAGAGTTATATACCATTGAAAATCTTATGATACGTAAATTCGAAACAGATAATACTTATCAGGGGCGGATCCAGGACGGACTTCTGGGGGCGGTGGGTTGTAATACTGCTACCTAGAGCTACTTTTAAGAGCTCCAAACTCTTTTATTTATACCTAGGTATATAAAATAAAAAAGTTTCCTCTTCTGAGGGGGGTGGTGGCCCCGATCGCCCCTCCCCCTGAATCCGCCCCTGACACTTATACTAATTAAGTCCAATCTGTGGAAGAAGCGTAAAACTCAGAACTTCTGGACAAAACGTGATTTTCATATAGATTTTGTAATATTTGCAACACAATTATCGTATGTTAACAGAACTCCACCACCCTTTTCATTATCATAATTATCAATTTACTTTTAAAATGGTGTACATTTTTCCCAATGGAATAAGCTTTTATGAAACATAGTTTTACACCGCGCAAATATAGCACAAAATTTATTTATGGACAGCATTAGAAAGTAATAGAATTGGTAGTTTTCTTTGTGAGGGAAAACCGTAATTTACACACTTAAATCACTCTCAACTTCAATAGTCATTTGAATGTAATTTTGTTTTTAAATGTTTTGTTTATAACTAGAATGTAATTTTCCTACTAGTATTCTTCAAGTGAAACTTAATGTTTACATTAAACGTTAGTATGTACTTGAACACTTTACGAGCATTTTTGTAACTAGTCTATTCAGACTTATTTTATTAGAAATTAATGAAATTATCATTGTTATCATTAATCTCCATGGTATTTATTTGGTTTTGCATTCATACATGAAATTCCTCGACACTGACGACAAAAAATAGAACACTCAATTTCTGCTTTCTGACAACCGCACATACGATACCAGCTCTTTTTGCACTACAGGATATTAAATGCGTAACATTACACGGAGGGAGTTCCTTGGTCATTCTTGGTGGTACAAGAATATCGCCTAATGTTTTCCATCCATATTCAGTCTCTAGCGTATCACTGAGCAATACCTTGGCTCAAAGAATGTACATTGTCAAAGAATGAATGCAAGGTACCAGTTTTAATGTATACACTCAAAGGTGATGGCCTTTCGGATTTAATCATTGAAGATTTAAGACACCATCGTAAACCCACCTTCTATACTGTGTAACATAAATGATATTGAAGAGGTTGAAGATACCAACTTGTCCAAATTGAAACGGATTTTGCAGTTGATGACAAACAACAACAGTAACTACCAAACATCTCAAGTAGTGATTCTACTTTCATCAATCGTCATCCAACAAGAATGGATGCTATATACTCGGCACTTCTGTTAGTCATCAAAGAATGTGTAGGAAACAAGCAAAAAACGCAATGAGTCACTTTCGATCAAACTTTGCACGCTAAAGCATGTGACATCCTAGCAGCATGTAGAAGTTCTGGTGAACTATCGTAGGTGGTTGTTAAACTTGAGATTTTCTACACATTGTTATATATCGGAAGAGTTTCAAATGAAAGGCATTGAAGAACTTTGGTCTTGCTAGTAACTCTATTCCACAGATGATGTCCATTCTTATGCTTGTGCTTTGCGAGCTCATTTTTTTAAACACAGTTAGCAATTACATTATATATATATTTAATAAATCATACCCCACTGAGGAGTTTGTAAGTCAATTGCGAGATATTTGTACTACTCTAATGATTGAAGAAGATATCGATGCTAATGCAGTTGTTTAACACTCAAATATAATCAAGATTGCAAATGACCTGAAGTTATTCATGGACGCCGCTGTAGAAAAAAGCCGTACTTCTAAGTTGTTTGCCCTGTACTTTCAATTTGTAGAAATTATGCGTCTTTTCATTCGTACCGAAAGAACTGGAGACTGGAATTTTCATCTTGATTGCATATGAGAAATGTTACCATACTTCATGCAGCTGAACATCTTTTGTATGCCAAATACGAATATATGTACTTACAAGAAATGTTGCGGTTGGAGGATGAAATGGATCCTTATGAGTTCCAGCTGTTTACACGAAATCTTTACTTCGCTATTCGTAAGAAAGATATGTTTTGGAGTGGTATATGGTCTGATATAGCGATTGAGCAGATTTTAATTAGAACAATGAAGCGCAGTGGGAGAGGCATGACTGAAAAGGTAATATCTAAGTGGGTTTAGCATGACAGCAGCATGTCACTTACTAGAATCTCTAAAAATTTTAAAGAAAGATAGACATGAAGCTCAGATCGGTCGCCATGTGGAACTGTACCAAAGCAACGAATCGCGTGATATATTACATGTAGAGAAATTCTTGCGATGATTTTGCCAGCATTCTCCATTCCCTTCATATCCGGAGCTCCCGTCCCTAAACAATGACATGGTAGATAATCAAATGGTCAACTGTGCTAAAGGTAAGGAAATCGGATTGGCTCCTATGGAAGGAATGTTTGGATAGACTTTTGGAAATGTGAAACTTTAAGCAAAAAGTCATCCCACTATCCGCAATGCACAATGCAGTGCGCATCCGTGATGAGGTACTGGCTGTAAATACCATGTTAATCTTTAACCGAATCATGTGCGTAATGAAGTCCGAGGAAGAACTCCAACAGCGTTTTGCTTACGAGCTTGTACCCTATCCGCTTTCTCTCTTCACAGAAATGTTCACGAGGAAAACGAAAGTCTGCTTTGTATACATGTTTGAATACCGGGCAGATTTTAAAACTCAAGTTGTAAACATTGTTTACCTTATAGATGTAGGCTGGCTTCTACACCTTGTTGTTTGACCACAACATGGAACATACTGTGATGTGTACAACTCCTATGTATCCTATTCACTCACAAACTTTGGAACGAAAGCAAGAGTTATTTTTTTATGGATATTGTACTGAAAACTCTACAAAAGCCACTGAACGGGGAAGACGTGAGTCAAAGGTTGACTCAGCTTTGGTGTTATTTACAAATGAAACCGTATTATCAACTACAAAAGATAAATTCTTGGGTAATTCCAAGAATAAGGATTATTTCACTCGTGAGTTGATGGTTCATTTGATACAAGCTAGAATTCAAACCCAGCAAGCAAGAAGTGATGCTGACGCACTTTAGCTAAAACTGCTGTAGCCAAGTCTTTAAATCCTTCTAGGCACGTCGTAATAGTTGGCGAGGATGTTGACATTTTAATCCTTTAGCTTAACACAAGGTAATAATCAGTACGACATCACATTTCGAAAACCAGGACGTGAACAAGATGCGACAAAAGAAATTAGTACTAAGAATTTGCAAGATACATGGCAAATGTGCTAATTGTTTTGATCAGTTACCATGCTTTAACTGGATGCGACACATTATATGGTTTGTATCGACAGAGTAAGGGAAAGGCACTGCACTTATCTCAAAAACAGGAAGATTTATGTCGATCACTTGAAGTTTTTAACCACGATAATGCTAGTATAAATCTCTGATTGAAGCTGGCACATCATTTCCATTAACACTCTATGATTGTCCAGCAATAGTAACCTCATTGGATGAATTCCAGTATACGAGGGGGGCCCAAAAGAAAGCGGACTTTCGTTCTTAAAAAATTATTTTACACTTTTTACAAAATTCTTTCAGTCTCCTTCAAAGTACTCTCTATTAAATGCGATTCATTTCTCCCATCTTCTTTCCCACTGTTTGAAGCACCTATGGAACTCTGGAACTTTTATATCGTCCAATGCGCTCTGCGAAGTTCTTTTTACAGCCTCTACACCATCAAAGCATTTTTCTTTTAGATTTTGTTTAATTCTCGGAAAATGTCATCATGTTGGTCAAACACTTTGGATCACTTTCAGTCTGATTTTTCAAGTCCTGGCTCAAATTTAGACGAATGATTTGATCCTGTGTGAGCAGGCAAGAAACAAACTTAGCGGCAACATGTCTCATTTGCAAAACTTCACGCTAGCACGAGCTCCAACTCACTCCTGCCTGTTTTGAAATATCATCCATCATGAAACGACGATCCTCGCTGATTTTGGGGTAGATTTGTTCGATGTTTTCGTCGTTTCGAAATGATGAAGAGCACCCAGAACGAGCATGATCTTCAACACTCATCTCACCACACTTAAAGCGCCCAAACCACTCAAAAAATTGTGTGCGGTTCATAGTATCTTCTTGAAAGCCTGTTGAAGCATTTGGTAAGTTTTCGTTTCCGATTTTCCAAGTAGGAAGCAAACACACTCCTTGTTCCTTTGTTTTTATTTATTTTTTTTATTTTATTTAACAATCACCAGATACAGCTCAGAGGCCATTTTACACTGGATATCCAACAACAACAATAACAAAGGAAAGGATTTGGGAAGGTATCGGCCAGGGCCTGTTAAGTAGGTACCATCCCGGCATTTGCCTGGTAGGACTGAGGGAAACCCTGGAAAACCTCAGTCAGGATGGCCGGCAGCGGGATTCGAACCCACGACCTCCCGAATGCGAAGCCAACGCTCTACCACTTGAGCTACTTCGCTCGGTAATCTGCCATAACGATTTCGCAGGCGGCAAACGAGAACAGTTGAGAAAAACAATAATAGGATCAAACGTTAACCTCCTACGCAGACGCCGCTTGGCCAAGTGATCTGGGAAGGTCTCTACGAGACCCACCTAGTAGGAGAACTCTCTACTAGGCCTAGGAACGGCATTGCTCTTTCAATCCGGTTTCTTTTGGGTCCCCCCTCGTAATTCAAACATCAGTTCAGTAAGTTGCTGTCCTATTCAATATGAAATACAATTAGCAACATTGTTACCCACCAGTGATGCTGCCAAATATAATATCTTGAGAGCGTATCATCAGGCTCAATTGTGCAAAGGAAATTATTTGCGAGCGACTGAATATGTATGGAAAACACTAGGCGATATTCTTGTACCAAAAAGAATGACCAATGAACTCGCTCCGTGTAACCTTATGCATTTAATATCCTGTAATGTAAAAAGAGCTGGTATCGTATGTGCGGTTGTCAGAAAGCAGGAATTGTGTGCTCTAATTTTTGTCTTCAGTGTCGAGGAATTTCATGTATGAATGCAAAACCAAATAAATACCATGGAGATGAACGAGATAACAATGATAATCTCATTAATTTCTAATAAAATGAGTCTGAATAGACTAGTTACAAAAATGCTCGTAAAGTCTTCAAGTACATACTAACGTTTAATGTAAACATTAAGTTTCACTTGAAGAATACTAGTAGGAAAATTACATTCTAGTTATAAACAAAACATTTAAAAACAAAATTACATTCAAATGACTATTGAAGTTGAGAGTGATTTAAGTGTGTAAATTACGGTTTTCCCTCACAAAGAAAACTACCAATTCTATTACTTTCTAATGCTGTCCATAAATAAATTTTGTGCTATATTTGCGCGGTGTAAAACTATGTTTCATAAAAGCTTATTCCATTGGGAAAAATGTACACCATTTTAAAAGTAAATTGATAATTATGATAATGAAAAGGGTGGTGGAGTTCTGTTAACATACGATAATTGTGTTGCAAATATTACAAAATCTATATGAAAATCACGTTTTGTCCAGAAGTTCTGAGTTTTACGCTTCTTCCACAGATTGGACTTAATTAGTATAAGTGTCAGGGGCGGATTCAGGGGGAGGGGCGATCGGGGCCACCACCCCCCTCAGAAGAGGAAACTTTTTTATTTTATATACCTAGGTATAAATAAAAGAGTTTGGAGCTCTTAAAAGTAGCTCTAGGTAGCAGTATTACAACCCACCGCCCCCCAGAAGTCCGTCCTGGATCCGCCCCTGATAAATGTTATCTGTTTCGAATTTACGTTTCATAAGATTTTCAATGGTATATAACTCTTGGTTTTGTGTAATAACAGAAGGTGACTAGAGCCGTGAAAGTGAATGTCACCTTATGCACTTTTGTACAGAAAGGTCAGAAAGTAATATTGGTTATATTTTTTTCTCAGCTTGTATTGCACCGATTTGTGTCATTGTTGGTTATGTTTGAGACAAATATGAAGGACATCTGTTTGTGTTATCTTGTTGTTGTGCAATAAGTGTCAGTGTTGCAAACTTCCCATGATTTTCTGAAAATATACCGTTTTCTAAATAAGGAAGCTGTTTTCTTCTTCCTCTTCTTCTAGAAATTTAGCACGATGTGCATATATGTTATTTACTTAGATTTTGTGTCTTTTAAGCTTTCCAACCATATATAATTCATGGCTTTGTGATAATTAGAACGGTGACTAGAGGAATAAACGTAAAGGATGATGATTTCCATAAATTCCTTGTCGACGTCTAAAGATGGCGGACATTTTTCAAAATTGCGGGAAAAGCTGCAGTGGGATTTTAGGGGAGTTTTAATGTGTTATTCCTGACACTTTCCTCTACTTCTATACGAATTTTCAGCTTTTACTAATTTGTTCCTTTCTTGGTCGAAAAATGAGCTATCTTTACTGGACTAATTAATTTGCATTCAAGATTTTGGGGGATTTTGAAGAACAAGTTATCTTTAATTTAGTTTATTTTAAAATTTCAATATATATATATATATATATATATATATATATATATATATATATATATATATATATATAGATAGATAGATAGATAGATAGATAGATAGATAGATAGATAGATAGATATAGATATAGATATAGATATATATATGTTCTTTTACTATCATCATTTTCGTCTGCTGAGCATTCCTTCCACATAAAAAAAACTTTTTATCGTTCATTACAATACAAGGTGGAACGGTAAGGTATATAAAAAATTCAAGTGATGGCTGTAAGGATAGCCAATAAAAAGTTCTCTATGAAATACATTATGCCAGACCGCTCTAGAGATTTACAACAAGTTCGCAAATATGCCCAATAGATGACAGGCCGACCATTGTGCTACAAAAAATATGACAGTCATCATTCAGATGGTAGTCATTTTGAATATTTACTCTAATAAGTTTAAGATAATGTGGGGCCATATACTTGCCTCTCATAAGAGGCGGAAGTCATTCCCAAGAATACAATAATTAAACGTTACTCTTAGTAGTCACAGTAATTATTGCATTTATTCCTCTTAATTATGCCTGGGGTACGCAAGTAAATGTAGACCCGCTTACCAGAAGGCTCAATTCCAGGACTTCGTTACAACACGCATACCTTGCATTCTGCATAAACTTCCAAAATCAACACGCCCTCTCTCAGATACCACACCGGATGTTGTCATCACCTCAACTACCCTTGCTGGCAAATGCCATATCGAAGTCTTAGACCCTCTTGGCAGCGACCACCTTCCAGTCAAGTTAACTATCAAACGTTCCTTTCGACATCACTGTTCTGTAAACGTTCCACCGAGGGAGGCCCCTAGATTTGACAAAGCTAACTGGGATAACTATAGAGTTCATCTCACTTCTAAGCTTGAACATCTCGAGCCACCAAATACGGAGAATGAACTATACTCGGCGCTGGATACTATCACCTCTTCTATCCATACAGCATCTGCCGAGAATATACCTACCTCGCAAGTACATCCATGGCGTCCTCGATTACCACCTCAATACCTTCACATGATCAGACGTTCTCGACAATTTTATCGAGATTACGTACGTACAAAGAACGAGGAGGCTCTCCGCCATCACCGACAACTCCAACGTACGGTTCGAAACTACGTTATAGCCTATAAACTTCGAAACTGGGTCAAAACGTGCAATACACTGGACGCAACTTCACATCCTACCAAATACTGGAAGAGATTTAATGCATTGACTGGCAAACTGACTCGAACACCTTATCCTCTCATTGACGGTGATCATCCACTCACCTCAGATAGTGCTAAAGCTGATGCCTTTGCGAATCACCTCCAAACCATCTTCACGCCATTTCCTCCTGAAAGATCTGAACGACGCCATCCGGCATATACGTTTAATGTTGATTCTCGTCATCTTCAACCCAGTACAGAACATACCTTTCCAGCTCATCACGAACTTACCACACCTATCACAGTTCCAGAAATTCGTGAAGTCACAGCTCGCAAACGTAACACTGCTCCAGGCATGGACCTTATCACCTACCGTCACATTAAAGAGAGTCCTTTATGTTTACTGTTCCTGTTAGCCCATATTTTCACTTTCATTTTACGTACCGGTTTCATTCCTGTCAATTGGAAAACCTCAAAGACCTTAATGTTTCTAAAACCTAACAAGCCAGCTACCTCAGTATCATCTTACCGTCCAATCCAATTAACCACTGTTTTCTGCAAAATTCTCGAACGCATTCTTGTTAACAGACTTCATCCACATTTCTCTCGCCATCGCATCATTCCACTCCATCAAGCAGATTTCCGTCCTCGCATTGGTGTTCATGACCAGCTCTTACGCCTTACCAATCTCATTACGAATCATTTTAACCGCTCACAGCCATCATGTTTACTTCTATTTGACCTTGAGAAAGCTTTCGATAAGGTATGGCATCTTGCGCTTTTCTTTAAGCTTCTGTCCTGTAAACTACCAATGTGCTACATCCGATTCATTTTCAACTTTCTATCATGTCGCATAACATACATATCTGTAAAAACTCCTTATCACACCCTGTCTTTATTCATTCCGGAGTTCCACAGGGCTCAGCATTATCTCCACTTTTGTATCTGCTCTTCGTTGCCGATCTTCCTCCACTTCCTTCAAATGTACATCTCTTCCAGTTTGCAGACGACACGGCATTTCTTGCTCTCGGCAAAACGATCCATCAATTGAACACAGCACTCCAATCTGCCATCGATATCTTTGTTAGTTGGTGCTCGAAATGGCGATTACGCCTAAATTCTGAGAAGACTCAAGCAATAGTTTTTCTTGACCCTAAGAGACGGTTCCGCGTCCATAGAAACCCAACACGCCTGAACCTTACTGTTCTTGATACTCCCATCAAACCAACCAAACACGTTAAGTATCTAGGCGTTACATTCGATACTCACCTCACATGGCGTCCTCACTTAGCTCAGATTATCACTAAAGCCTACAATAGACTGAATCTTCTTCGCCGACTTTCTGGCACAACCTGGGGTCTACGAGCAGATACCATTCTTACAACATATAAGGTGTTCCTACGACCCGTCCTAACCTATGGGTTCACAGCTTGGGTCGCTGCTCATTCAACCTTTTACAGCAAGCTCAAGATCCTAGAACGACACGCCCTGCGTATTGCATATCGTATAAAGCTACCCAGCCCTACACAAGATCTGTATGATCGCATCTCCTTTCCTCACATCCTGTACCACATTGAAAAGCTTCGACTTTCCTACATCACCAATAGACTGGCTCAGAAGCACCCCCTTTTCCTTGATATTCTACACAGTGATATCGATTATGCTCCACAACATCCTGTTCGCCACCCGCCACTCTCCCTCCTCTTTACTTTATACCGTTATTCACTCCCACCAAATCATCCAGATCAAGACATCGCAGCTGCCTTTGCCATCCATTCAGATTCGCACTACATCTTCCCATCATACGCACAGTAATCCATCTCTTCTAACAGGGTTCATTGTGTCTCTCATCATGATCCTGAGCAGCCCCAGGATCGGAAGATAACATGCATTCGTCTAACTAACCCTTCCCTTTACTGTGTTGTGGCGTTCAATGCACCTCACTCTCATCTCCATCTCATCACCTATCCTAATGATTATGGCTAAAGACCATAATGTCTACTCTGGTACTTTAATACTATATAATTTATAATCAATAAAGTTAATATAAATTATTAAATCGCATAGACCATCCCTGTTGCCTCCTTTCTATATACTATTCCTTCTCTTCCCGAGAAAAGGGCGTAACCCTTGTAAGGGGCTAGCATGCCTTCAGCATGCCAGCATTGTGTAAAAAAAAAAAAAAAAAAAAAGTAAATACTATATGTTCGAGATTTGCCTGTTCCTCCTGATCCTATCTACACCTTTACCTTTGCAGATGATACTGCTTATCTTGCCTGTGGAAAATCTATTCAGCATATCAATAGTATACTTCAAGAGGCAATAAATAAGTTCTGTGACTGGTGTGATATTTGGCGACTCCGAATAAACTCCACTAAAACACAGGCACTTGTCATCATACCATCAGGACGTACCAGTAGGGTCCGACGCAATAGATCTCTCTTACATCTTACTATAGCTGGCACACGCATTTCCGTCACCCGTACAGCGAGATATTTGGGTGTTATCTTTGATAACCATCTTTCATGGCGTGGACACCTTCAGCATCTTATAAGTCTAGCGCAAAATAAACTAAACCTTTTGAAGAGATTAGTCGGAACTTCCTGGGGCCTTCATCAAGAGACTGTGTTAAACATTTACAAAGTCTTCTTGCGACCATCCATACTCCATGGACACATTGCATGGCTTAATGCCAGTAACAAATTCTACACTCGCCTCCAGATCATTGAAAGACATGCACTACGCCTTGCATATCGTATCAAACTGCCTAGCCCTACCCGGCTACTCTATGAGCGTATTCCATTTCCACATCATCTTCTTCATCTAGAAAAACTGCGTACCAGGTACATCACTACCCGTTGGACTCAAGGCCATCCCATCCTTCGCAGTTGTATACGCATCGATGCAGATCAAGATGTTCCACTCCGTCTACAATCTACACCACTTCAGCACTTAGTTACACTGTACCTTCTCACACATCCTGACGAACAAATAGACGAATTTCTATTAGCATATCAACCACCAGACTTATCACCAAACATTTATCCATCTTTTGCACTTTAATTTTCACTAACAAGGGCATCATTATGTCTCTCATCATGTGTCGAGTCGCCCCGACACAAGAAGATAACCCTTCACCTGTCTAACTAACAATATCACTGTGTTGTGGCGTCTAACTTGCACCTCATCTTTCATCTCATCACACATACATTTCGATAGATATTGTACGTACAATAAATAACGATTCCTGATCAATTGATGAATAAAAATCCCAATTATGAATGAATAAAAACAATAAATAAATAAATGAAATTAAACCTCTTTGACCATCCAACTTATCCTTTGTTCCCCTTACGCATAACTCCACTCCCAAGAGAAGGTATTCCCTTCTACGGGTTCTTGCATTGTAAAAAAAAAAAAAAAAAAAAAAAAAGCAAGTAAATAAATCTCAAGTCTCGACACTGAAGATTCGTTGTCTTCGAAGCTCATCAATAATTTGTTCATACCGTATTTCTAAATGTTTCAGAGATGCACATGTTAAACCACAAGACATGGCACACGTAAGCATATCATCGGGGAGCCTGACTGACTCATAAATTGCAAACGGTGGAAACAATCAACAGATAACTATAAATACATGCAAGTTTTTATGTCATAAATATCCGAGACTTAGTTATCATACCGCAAACTGGGCTTTTATAATTTTACTGTCATTAAAATGAGTATCCTAAGGGGAATAGAGGAGGGTTCAAATTTTCAGCCAAGAATAGAGTATCTCAGGAACTCTCCAAGTAGGGAAGATGAAACACGGTGCATAATGTCCTCATTAAAAGGAAACAGTCAGGTGTCTCAGTCTTTATGAAAATTCTGCCTTTAAAGTGGAAAAGACAATTTCTATAATAATTTTATATCCATTTTTGTATTCATAGAATTTGGGAAGTTATAAAAAATTGAACCTGAATTTTAAAACATAATTAACACTTGGATTGTCCTTATGGTTTCATTGAAATGTGTGCCCTAAGAAAAATAAGGATGTTCAAATGTAACATTAAATATTTTTCATAAGCCTATTCTTTCTGTACGAAGAATGGGTATTTCAATTAATTTACTTATAAGCAATTGTGGGTTATATGACAGCGTAAATCTGCGTACTGTACTGTGGATTGCATAACTGAAAAGTTTGGGAGTCTACATGTTTTAATGTATTAATCTTTTTATTTTCTTTTTAAACAAAAGGAACATTTCCAAGTAGCGGAAATCAGGTTTCCATTTCTAAAAATATTTTGTTTTAATACAAAATGGATATTTTAATATACTTTCCCGTATTTTTATTTATATCATCCCGTCTTTATCGTTCGAGGAATCAATTTAACTTGGTCTAACCACTAATAAAACACATTTGGAGTCGAGCTCGGGAGAAGGAAGGGAAGGAGAAATTCCCGTTTCAACGACTGGAAACTTTTTCAACCCAGTAGATAGTTGCTAAACTAGCTCATCTCAAAAGGCATTAAGTAGTAGTACGTCCAGAGGAAAATAACATTGAAAAAATCAAGACTAGCGAGAAGCCACGAGAACCGATTACGAGTCTTATTCAATGAAGAAATGGAGAAAATCGATTATTGGTTCGAAGAGGATTACAGATGGGCAGTAGCTAAAATTCCAATAGAAATAAAAAAAAATCTTATATTTTTCCAAACCATAGTTTTACACTTTGAAAAAATTAGTTTCGTTTTTGTACTTTTTTTTTGTACTTTGATCATCCTAATGCTTAAAATCTCATCTGTTCCGTATACTTTTCTTTATTACGTTTGCGTAGTACATTATAGAAAGTCCTAATAAAATGCAGCACAATTACATCTATGGATAATAAATTTTGATATTGTTACTTAAAAATTTCTTTTCAATACCATTCTAAAATTAAAATATATACTATTCTAAAATTAAGGTCTAGAACAAAGGGTAGCCTATTTCTATAAAAGAAATTTGTTTTCTTGTGTAAGTATAAATCAGAAATGCAAATAAGCAATAAAATTTTACTAGCCCAAGAAAAAAGCTGCTAGCCCACATCCCATAATATAAATAATTTACTTACTTTCGGTACTTTAATACTAATATTAAAAACTTGCCCGTACCAATGAACCACTCGCCCCGGGCGAGTGAGCAAGTGGTTATTTGCATCCCTGGTATAAATCAATAATTATATATATATATATATATATATATATATATATATATATATATATATATATATATATATATATATATATATATATATATATAAAACTCAGAGCCATTTCGAGCAGGGCAGTGGTGATCTTTTACCTTTTAACCTTATCGGGTGAAAAAAAAGCTACTTGTCTATACAAGAAACATTACAAGTGGTAATATTTCTTAAATTAGATCCTAAAAATATTATTCTGAGTGACTTCGAAACCTCTATTCTAGCTAGATAAACAACAATGCCATAGAGTTAGACATAAAATACTAGTTCGGAAGTCACGTCTATAATTGTTTATGTTTACTTTACATAATGGCTAAACTCATTAAAAATACCCTCAATCCTTATGTATTGAACTTCGAAATATACACTGGGTACGGATCCTCTTTCCGATTCAAAAACCTTTGCTTAACTCTTTGAACAACTATGGTGAACACACTCAGTACTTCCTAATAGGTTTTAACTAATTATCAACTACATATTCCTTTATTAGGTCTTATAGGATTATAATGCTAGAATGTATTCTATACAAATCTTAAACGAAACCATTTTTTTAAATTCTATTTTTTGCAATAAACAGCTAGAACAATTATATCGGCCGAATTCATTAATCAAGTCAATCCGTTAAATCGTCAGAAGTAACGTGACCTTAACAGTGGCTAGCCATATCCATTTCATTCATAAATGTACTTTTTATGGAACGCTAATATGCAAACCTCAATACGCTTAAGATTTACATGTTGCGTAAATATCTATGCAAAATTATTTATATATTCTTAATCTTTATTATAAATACAAGCCTACTTATTAATAGATGTACTTTTCGCATTGATCTTCTTTACTGTATTCAGCAGGCAGAGTTTATTTTCTCCATTGGCATTCCATGGACGATTACTGTTTCTTCATGTTTTTACATTTACTTCCCTTTAATCTATTAATCCTCTTAAAAGAAGACTAGTGAACAAGGTGGCTCAGTGGTAGAGTGCATACTTCTGGTGCATGGGATCCCTGGTTCGACTCCCGGCCACGTAAGTTTGTGGTGGACAACATCGTGTAAATGAGTTTTCCCGGAGTACTCCCATTTCCTTCCACATTCTCTTTCTATCAATTCTTTCATTATCATTCATTTGCCTTAATCATCTCCCTTAGTCTACAGGGTATATTTGTGGGACGTTAAAGTGAAAGATGAAGGATTAAAAAAAAAGGAGTATCACTCCAATATTTGCTACATCTTTTACGTAAAACGACTGTGTTTACAAAGATTATGACAAACGACCCATTAAAAAATTGTAACAACATAAAGAAATTAACTTGTTTTCTTTACGATTTCTAATAATATATGAATCAGTGCAAACAGTTCCCAGAGTGTATTACATAAAGGCCTGGATAATGGGAAATAATAGAGCGTGCAATTTCATAATTCTAGACAAATGATGATACATTAATATGATGATGATCTCTATTAAATACTGCTGCTTGATACGCACGAAGGTAGTTGAGAATAAACTCTGCTGATGACAGTAAAGAGAATCACACGATTTCATGTGTGGGATACGAATAACAACCGTTAAGGTCACCTTTACTCCTTAAGATGTTAAAAGATTAATTCCATTGACGTACTAGGCCGAAATAATTGCAGTAAGAAAACCTACATATCCTTTTATTATAGGCAATCAACATTTCTTTGCCACTATGCAGGTTGCATAGAACCTAGGAAATATTATAGATTTTGAACGAGACATTTGTAGTCATGGTTAAAACCATTACCCGTATAGATGATAACGGATTGAAAATCTCGGCTGAGGTAGTGGCTCTAGCTGTCTATTGTATAAAACTTTCCTTTCATTCAAGAGTTATCGTATGGAGTAACGGACAACTAACATCAAAATCTTGTACGCTCTACTAGCGCGAGAACCATAAAAAAAATTATTGTAAGCAATGCTTTTATAAAATGCACTGAAAAGCAGAAACTCCTTTTTTGAAGGGGTAAAATGAATACGTGGAACTCAGACTGAAGATTTCCTAAGGTTGAAGGTTAAAATTTCATAGATAAGTTTTTAGGGATGTTTTTAGTCACTAGGACTTATACTTGAAGCGATGTCCACAATTAGAGACCTACTATCATGAATGAAGCAGTTTATGTAAACATTAAATTGCGACGAATGCTTGTAGATTCCCACACTAGTTTTGTTTCTTCATTTTAACCCATATACACCCCTTTGTACTGAATTTAGGGAACCACTGTTTTAAAATTTTTAGGTTGTTATTTATTTGTTTTTCTTTATTAATATCCCGCAATGAATTATTTACTCTAATTTCCTTAACTTAATTTTGATCCACCTCTGTATTCTTGAGATATAGTCTTGGTTCCAAACTTATGAAAGAACAGCTGTGGGAGGTAATAGATTCTAAATTTTCTGTTTAGAAGCGCCTACAATGGTATCAAATTAGCACTGAACCAATCTGCCATCTATTGATGTAATACTTAATTAACTGAATTGCATATACATATACGCAATCTAAATACACTTGCATGGGGTTAACATTCGTCCCGAAAAAAATCCGAGACGATCATGGAATCAGGATCTGCGACCCGGCATCCCGAAAATATTTCTCGTGAGGCTTACATGTCCCGGATTTCAGCAAAGAAGAAAGGAAGGCAATTTTTTTTTTTTTTTTTTTTTTTTACAGAATTAAGCATATAATTATTTACTTCAACTTCTGAGTATGAAAATTCAGAAGTTGAAAAAATAAATAAAACTTGAATACATAAAACATTGATTTAATTCAGTTTACGATTTAACAACTTCGACGTTGAACGACGCATTCCTTTCACTGGACCAGGGACAAAAACTTTTCTGCTCAATCTTATTGTTATCTTTAGTACTCTGTTTTAATCTGCATCTTGCTTCTGAAATATTTTAATCAATAACCCCTCACCGATATTTTTGGTAATTTTCCTCTGACCATTCAAGAAGTAAAATATATTGTTTTAGTTAATAAAACCTAAACAGACAACAATGGGAAAATGTTGGAGTATTTTTTTTTAGGAAGAGGGGTGGGGTGGGGGTAAATCATCTGCTTATGTTTGCTTAACTGGTGAGGAGAAGGCCTACTAAAAATGACTAACAATGTGATTACGTAATACTTGAACAACTCTATCTAATGGAAGAAAATGAATTAGTATATAACATTTCTTTTTATTTTAAGCTTTTAAAAGATTCTCGTAATTTAGTAGCGCCCCGGATTTTCATTTTTTAAACATGGCAACCTTACACTTGTAAATAATTTAAAATAAACTTTTACAGTAAAACGATACAGTAGACCAAACGTTTTGTAAATATTTGTGTTGTCACGGAGTTTAGGTACCTATACAAAATTTTAGAGTTCTAGTTAGTATGGAAGTGCGTGAAATTTAGGTTGCAAGAATTGACTCGAATAACCAAACAAACAGAAAAGTAACCTAATAAAAACATTATTAAAAAAGAAAAATTAATAAAAGAGAAAAACTTAAAAAGTTCCTTTCTTAAGTAGAAAACAAAACAATGCTTTAAGTTCTGTATCTACTTTAATATCTCGTTTATAATTTAATTTATAATTTAAAATACCTAAGTAGTATGAAATGTGTCATGAATACATTATTAAATATGTAATAGTTTACTCTTTAAGTGTTAAATATTTTTTCTGCTAAATAACGTAAAATCAACAAGACACTATGGAAGAAAAATCAATGTACAATATATACTTCTTTCTCCCCCTTACTTCTTCGAGAAAAGAAAAAGTTTATGAGTTTCGCTTTTCTTGCGTTTCGAGTAGCTTCTTCAGGATTCGACCATCGTCGTATGAAAATAGCCCCTATCGGCGTGACGAACATGCTTCCACGGAGACCGATTTTTTTCTTTTTCTTTTTATTCATTCTTGCCTTGAACGAGAGTAGAAGGAACACGCAATGGTTCGGAGTCAGTGGATTTTAGAACATCATGCGATCTCTTGGTTCTTTAAATCTTTCGAAAGTTCGTTCGATTCGGCTATGTATTCAGCTCTGCGAGTACTCGCTTCGTAGCAAGGGCTTGTGATAAGAGCATTTTTCCTTAGTGTGCTTTCCAATGTGTTATCATACCGCCAGATCTTGTCTTACAAAGTTGAGTGTGTTTTTTTATGATCTTCTTTCAGCATCGAAAGAAAAATTGAATTGTTCTTGGAGCTTCCGATGTTTGATACCGTTGACTCTTATCAAAAATTTAATTCCAATACCGCCTGTGTGGTGAATTTTTTATTATATTACGTCTAGGATTGTTGGCCTTTAAATGTTATATGAATATTTTGTAAGTTAAAGTAGTTGGTATTTTCGTCTTATCTGAAGGCAGTTGCCTGCTAACGACATTACGTGTGAAGTTCTTTTTTTAAAAGTATTTATTTAGTACAGTCTCGTTTCATGTAATAAAAGTTGAATTGTACTTGCTTCGTTATTATTACATGGAAACAATATATAAATGTATAATAACAAATTAGAACTATTTTTTATTTGGGGGTTCCTATTGCCCAGACGTGTTAATAGCTGCAGCTTGTGATAATATCTTTCTTTATACAGATACCCAATTTCAACCTTGATTTCCCCTAATTATACCGTTACGTTGGTATACGACCCACTGTTTACTGATCAATTAGCTGTAGTAGCTAATAGCTTTCGCCAATAACCTAATTTGCGGTTTAATATCTGAAATTGCTATATCATGCAACATAATATAATTCGACAATCTTTCTTTGCTTTTTGTATAAAACTAGTGAATTAATTATGAATTTGATATGTAAGATAGTTTTACAGTGGAGTACTTCAGTGAATTGTGTGTGTGTGCTTCTTTTCGTGAGTGATCAAACTTATACTACGCGACTTAATTAAAATTATAGTGAAACATATGATACATTCATTCTAGGTATTCGCAACGTATTTTTTTTTTAATAAAAATGAACTGTTACTGTCACACTTTCTACTTCATTTACCAGTAAATAATCGATAAATGGCAGTGTAGTGACAAGGAATTTGTGTGTTCGATTACTCTTTTAAGCATAATATATTTTGTCCTTGTGTATTGTCTTTGATAGCTTTTTGCCTCAATTAGATTGTTAACAAGACCAATTTACCATTATAATACATATACCGATAGCATACTTATAAACATACAACAAAACGAAACTTAAAAGTTTATTTCCATAAAGGGAAAATCTAATATAATATCCTGTGACTAATTAAAGTGTAGCATACTGAAAAGCTGATATTTTTAGTGGTTGTAAACTCCCATTTATTAGAAAAACAGAAAACAGTAACACGAACTGCTAGTGCATGATTAAAAAACGGCGGAAAACGTACTTTTCAGTGCACACTACTACAAAACTGAAGTCGTTCAATATGAAAACAAAATTTATATTTTTCAACTCCACAAACTCATCCAATTGTGTACGTGACAAAAACAAGACGAGGCTTATTCAATATACAATTACAGTTATTATAAATTGGAAGTTCGTTGGTTAAACCAAAAAAGTGATTTTTTAATTCCGTGTTTGAGTGCGTGTTCTATAAAATAAACATGCCTATGCCTAATGCACTTCAAAAATTGGCTGAAAGAGTTGCCAGCCGCAGAAGTTTTCGAGTTCCAAAATCGCGAAACAAAGGTAAGTGTTTGCATTCTCTCTCTCTCTCTCTTTATGAAAATATAATGTTTGGTTCATTTATTTTTCTGCTTTTATTAATTAAAATTCAATTTATTATATATATATATATATATATATATATATATATATATATATATATATATATATATAACTGTGATAATAATGAAAAATGATGTTAGTGTAATGATGTACCATGAGGTTCACTTGGATCCTTATAAAAATGTCTAAATGTGGGATAAGCTGAAGTTAGTGGAAAAATATTTAAATAAATGACTGAAGATATTTTTTATTGTATTTTTGATCATTGTGCAGTCTCAAATATTTCAAAACACTGCACTAAAATCGTATGTAGGTTTCAATAGTAGGCCTACTCTATATGGTGACACATCTCATTTCTGATACCGGAAGTCTTACAAATTTAGTATCCTTTATGAAGAAATAACGACAGTAGAAATTTTTACTATAACGTTTTCAAAGAAATAACAGAAAAGTTGTATCTGGGTTCTATTTGTACCCTAGGTGTGGTCTTCCTGTTGAGAATAAAAATGAATGAAAGCCGAACTATTATAAATGTTGAACATATCCGTGATTCATAATGTTTAGAAGACTTAGCTTATATTGATACATGCTATGTTTTGTTTTTATGGTTCCGATTGTAATAATATAGGATTGGGAACACATCTGAATGTGCATAAATGTTTATTTATATTATACAGGAAATTTTATGATGAACTAAAGGGCACTTCTAATATCATATAAGGGATAATAAAATATAAAATAACATATCATAATAATGATATTAGCTGGGATTGACAAGCCTACCATTTACATCTAACCTAGAAAATGACATAGGCACCTTATATTAATAACACTTAATTAATCGTGTATAAATCATAACACCATCCTGATAACATCATAAACATGCCATATTTAAAAACTAATATGAATCATTACTCCCTACCAAATACTATTCGAGAACGGCATATGTTGTTCAAGGACCGCAACCAGTAAACATTTTTATACAGAAAATACAGAAATGAACAGTAAACGCTTCATGAGTTCTTCGAAGGCAGCTTTATTTAAGCGTGAAGTCAAATTAACTTCGTACCACGTGGGTTAAACCACATTCAATTCTCTGACTCCTAGAATGTAGAAGAAATGCGAATCGGCAGAAGTCGTACTTTCAGTTGGGTGATGAACAATCAGTGTATTGGTTATCAACGCCTTAATTTCTGACTTCATAGATCAGAATTTCGACTTCTACGTTTAAGTAATTTACTTATTGTCATGATTGGGGGGGTCAAAACTAACTTTAGGCCTTTACTAACAGTTGAGGCCGAGACTACATACGTTTACGTTTCAGTTATACGTGAAAATATTTTGTGTAACGTTACTATGGACGGAAAGAAAGTTAATTCATCATATTAATATTTCTAAGGTAGGTATACGTAGCAAAAACTCAAAACATGAATGCAACACTGAAAACTGATTAAGTATTGTTTCGTATCGGAGTAAAAGCTCTTATTCAATATTATATGTATTTACAAATATGAAATTTAAACACTAAATGTAATTTTATATTATACTAAGCACACAAATGTTACTTCATTCAAATGAACTTAAAATGAACATTTCATGTTCAATCGATAAATTGAATTAGATAAAAAAAATAAATAAATAATAAGAATGCGGATGAAACTACAATACATATAAAAAAGAAAAGGAGAAAAAATAACATGATAAATCTATTCTTTTTTAAGATATGGCACTAGTACAGGATCTCTTCCAAAAGTATTGTTTTTTTTTCTAAAGCCAATCAGGATGGTTGAAGGTGTATGCTTTTCGACAGGATAGTTGGTGGATTGTCTCAGCTACAGAATTGTGCCCGGCTCAGTTGCCTACGAGTCGTGACAGAAAGAGGATCGCGGTCGATGTGAAGATCAATTCGTTAGTCACGTCGAGAGCAAAGATGCAACATGTAATGAAACCACGTTATGCGATCATGTTTTGCATCAAACTAAACAAAATAGGGTGTTGAGACTTTTCTTTGATGAAGGAAGCTTTCGCGGAGGAAGCCATGTCACAAGCAAGCATGTACCAGTAACACAAAATGTTCTGGGAAGCCCGAGAGAATGTCAAGGTCGATCACCGCGTTGGACATCTGTCAGCACGGCAAACTGATGGGGGAGAAGTGTTAACCCGCCGTAGCACGCGCCGCGGAATCACACTTCACGGATAGAGAAATTTTAGTTTTCTTAGAACTATTAAAAGAGTTTGTGCTGTGACATATACGTGGTGAATTGTCAGAAACATTACAAAGAAAATATTAAACAACTTAATATCGCTTCAAAACAAAATACACATTAAAATAAGATATATGCCTATAAATAAATATTACGGAGTGAGACTCCGCGCGCGTGTCTTGATGTTATAATTGACCACGCGTAATACGGAGGTTTAAACTGTGATACACGTCTCAGTGTCAGAATGATAGCCTACGCATCAAATTTACAGATGTTGTTCCTCTAATGTTGACAAAGAGTTTGCACAGAAAAAAGGTGTATACCAAAATGGTTCCCAAGGTGTTGTCTGATGAACAGAAGGAAAATCGCCTGTTTAATTTTCAAGAAATGTTGAAGCGTCATGAAAGATAGCCTCAGGTTTTAGACAATGATGTAGCCTCAGTTTTTAGACAGTGCGGTGACCATTATGGAACGGTGGAGGAACTCAAATCAACTTCGATGCGTTGCTTGAAGGAGGTTTACGCGGCCAATTTCCAAAACGAAATACCAAGAGTAACAGCAAAGTTAGCAACGGTATATCGATACACAAATGTGTTAATTTTGAAGAATTTTAGTCGTTTGTACTTTGATCTTAATATATGTATGCTTTTCTGAATTATTCTCGATATTTTTGGCAGAAATCCTTTATACTGGCAAAGTCCCGCGGAGCATTGCTGTATATGCAGACATACAACAGCCTTTTATTTATCGTTTTTCTCGGTTTCACTGAGATGTGTCTGCAATTCGAGACCATTTCTAGATATTATTTCTTTCTATTTCACAGTGGATACCTCCTTTTTGACCAAACATTTCTCCTTAATGACTCTATCATGTTGAACTAGTCTTCAATATAACACATGTCAAAAATTTCAGAAAAGTGTGTCTTAGCTACGGAGGTAGATGTACAAAGCGTCAAAGAATGAAAAAATGCGCTGCTTACGTCACGGCAAGAGACACAAACTGTTTTGGCGTAACGTTATCGGCTCCCCTCTTTGAGTCGTATTAAAAGCTACAGAAATTGCTTTTAAGTATATAAGTAAATAAGAAATACATTTAGTGGAACAGTAAAAGGAAAATGGCAAAACAAGTAAATATATTTATTATATATACACAAATAACGTGTTAATAAGAAAGACCTCTTTCCTAATTTAAAGTACAATGAAAGTCATCTGTAATGTGCTATCATTGCAAACGTTTTGAGTTATATATCAGCTGGTTTACTTTATTATTGTAGTAGTTAGACCAGGAACATTAAGTCTAACTACTACATCAATTCAAATTAATAATAAATCACACACAGACTGAAATTATCCAAACCATGAATATTATAGCTACAAAACTTGTTTCCCAGTGCTTTGAAAGTTCATGTTCAATTTGGCACCATACATTTGTCTTACTCCTGATTATACACATTGATAATTTGTCGGCGTACACATAAATGTAGTGAATCTCCGTACTATTATACTACACGTATAAATATAGCACTTTCTCACCAAAAAAATCTCTGAATATTTTTAAAAATAATCGTATTATACAGCGTCATTTATATTGTTGCTATATACTATTTACTATTTACTATACATATTAGCAATTGGTCACCACACACCACTGCTATAATTATGGTTTTATTTCGGAAATATTCGTATCTTAATGCTATAAGAACTAGCTTTATATTGTGTCTTTAATGTTTTACTATAGTTTCATAAGAGACTTACTTTCCTGATCACCGTAGTTGTTTGGAGCTGAAGAAAACCATACCAAACAGAAGCAGATTAATAGTGCACATTGTTATTCTGCCGAAAGATCATCATAAGTACGAACAATGATCGATAATTTTTCTTTTGACCTAGGTTCCAGTTCTCAAAGTTAGGCACCACAATAATTCAAACACAATTTGATACATGAGCATACATATTTTGACTTTAAATTATTCAGACGCTACACTTGTATTTTCAATTCTCATGGATACCTGGCGCCCGACATTTTTGGAGCCTAAACAAGAGAAATAATGCCTAAAATACATTATGTAGGCCTATTACATGGCTAATTATTTTTATGCTTCACTTTTCCTTTTCAACAAACTTACATGAAATAATGTTCTGAGCGTACGAACATATTTATTAAATTTTTCTCTCATCAGCTCTGAGTGTGAGTAATGTTCAGTACATTGAGATACACTTGCAAACGATTATATCCTAAAAGTATTGCTTTCTGTACGTTGTCTGAGGCTCACAAGGAAAAAAAATCCATAAAAACAAATCTTTGAAGAGTTTAGCCTTTTAAAAAAAATCGTTAGTATGGGTTCGTTTCTCTTATACTGTGTTATGTACTAAAAAAGAATATTGTGTACAGGATATCATTATATACAATATATCCTGCATATTGTTCGTCATGACATTTTACTAACGTTCGTACTCATTCAGTAATCAGGGAATACGGTGGATCAGTGATGGATACAGGTTTGATCCCAGACCATGTGAGTTTGTGTTGGACAACATTTTGCCTGTAGGTTTTCTTGTGCTTCTGGAATTTCCTTCCACATGATCATTCCACCAATTATTTTATAATCATTCACATTCATTGATCTTCCGTCTCTCTCAGCCTACAGGGCATAACTGTGGGACGTAAAATTATAATTTCATTCAGTAATCAGTCGATTGGAACAAATTTGTTGTGTAATCAATATGCTATCATATCTGTTTATTTGTTGATTTAAATGTTAACTTATGTGTTCAAAACAGTTCAATCAATCTCTTAAATTTTCACATGGACCACTACTTACTAACTCTACAGATTATATTAGTTAAAAATATTTCCTGGATTAACATAAACAATTCAGAGGTATGTTCCATTGGTTAAAGAAGACCACTTGGAAACGCGAAAAATTTATGAGAAAATAAATATTGTTAATGCGTGAAGTAGTTTCAAAATAGCACCGGAGAGTTCCTAGACAGATATGATTATCATTTTAAGAGTATGAGTCCCAGTATTGAATTCAGCAAAAAATTTAGATTATTTTTACTTGAGAAAATATGTTCTCCTTGGTAAAGTTCTTCAGGCTTCCCTTGTGTACATTCCTCATCGAATTTACGGTTAACCTGTATACAAGAAATTAACTCTCCTTGGAATGAAATCACCATTCTTTTATATCCTGGATTATTTCTTAAGTATAAAAAAATCGCTTCGGAAGGTCAGTTGGTGACTCAAATTGAGAACGTTAATTATAGCATTAACTCAGACTGGAAACAATACCCATTTACGTAAAAGTACTAAATAAAATTACTGTCTTTATATGTATAGCATACATTACAGCTCTTACAAGAACTGTAAAATTTGGATGAGTACTATGTTCATAGGCACTGATTATGTTTTCACTGATTATGTAAGGAAAATAGGCTAGTTACGTATTTAAGTGCTTAATAAATTTTATGCATTGACTTTATTACTGAGCAATATTTCACTATTATATGTTAGGTATTTTGTTGTATAATCTTGTAAATTAATACACTATGATCTTGTTCTCATTCCTAACAGATATTCGAGTATATAATTGATAATAAATATCGTAAATAGACAAATAATTTATTTTTGAATGAAACCTTAAGTTCTCTTACTTGCTTTCATTCTTCGTTTTATTAGAAACGACCCAGATACTTGGAAAACATACATGGTATCTTTCCCTAAGCAGTTTCCTTACTGAGCGGCGCAGACAGGTTTCCTTGAACCAACAGATGACGCACAAACATGACGATCATTGTTTTAAACGGACGAGTAACAGTCTGAATTGAAATTCAATCTCAAATTTCGACTAGTTAGAATTATCGTGAAAGGAAGTGTTTTCAGCAATCAGCTAGCACTAAAGTATTTTACATAACAAAAAAAATTTTATTCATTCATAATACCATACTACTCTCTTTACTTCCAGCATCAGTCACACACTTCAATTTTTTGCGACACTTAGAGCAAATGTTGTACACAAAAGCGTCTCTCTCAAATGTTGCACAGCTAGAAACACTTTGTCCACGTTACTAATTGCGTCACGTAATCCATTAAATAGATTTCAAATATAAATCAAATGTCTCGTACTATCCATCACAAAACGTGGCTAGGGGAGCCTAGCGGTTCAGTGATAGAGTGCTTGTCTCTGGTGCGTGAGGTTCCTGATTCGATTCCCGGCCAAGTAAGTTTGTGGTGGAGAACATCGTGTCCATGAGTTTTTGGGGTACTTCTGTTACCTC